>NC_044310.1:144509761-145154761 GCF_007474595.2 Lynx canadensis
TTCTAGTTTTTTTTTTCCAAAAGAACTCTTGCAATTCCATTTCAGTTCACCCAAAATGAGGGCAAGAGGTCACCTTCTTTCCATTTATGAATTCTATAAAATTATGGGCATGATTTTAGAGGCAAGAGGTTTTGGGTTTTGAGTAGTCCTAGGAAAAAAATTAGTATTTGCTGCATGAAGGAATGGGAATGAATGTAGAGATTGGCTCTCTATTCTATTCCCTCGCATCTGTCCTATTTTTTGTAGCTTTTATTTCAGTGAGTTTCTTTTTTTTTTCTTTTTATTTTCAGAGTATGTCTTATTTTTTTCTTCTACATCATTTTCTGTTTTTAATTCTGCTTTTTACTGCTTTCAAAATGGCTTTTAATTGAGCATGAGTATTTAGGATATTTCACATTTTTTCTCTTATTTCTGCCAACTTCTTTATTATATCTTGTTCATTCTAGCTTGGCTTCTCCTTATGGCCCATTGTCTTGTTTCATAGAGCTTGACACTCTCTGATGATACCAAATAGTTATTTTCAAAAATGTGTTTTGAATCCTATTTTCAAAATAATTTTACTGTCGTGCTTTTCCCTAGTGCCTTTAGAGGAAACGTTTGTTTGATGTGTAGATTATGTTGTAAGTTAAAAATACAAAAGCCCAATTGGAAGGGGGTGTGTAAGAGCAGGACTCTTGGTATCACTCCTCTCAGAGAAGCAAAGCTCACAACGTTCGTGTCTCTAACAGTTTCCCGCCTATCTGGTGCCCACCCCCGCCCAACCCGAGTTGGAGGACATACCCACTAACTGTCTTAGAATCTGTCTTAGACATTCCCACTTCCTTTTTTTTTTTTTTTTTTAAGCCTCACATATAGAAGATAAAGGGAGTATTAAGCCTGTGTTCTCTGGAGCCAGATACCTGAGTTAAATTTCATTTTTACTCACTTAGGTCTGCTGCATGACCCTGGGCAAATCACCTACCTTAATTTGGTACATGACTTGGCTTCATTTTTATGATCTAAAAAATGGAAATAAAGTGCCACTGGCTCTAGAGGGTTATTGTTAGGATTAGATGAGAGAGAAATGTTAAATATTTAAAAGAATGTTTGGCAAGGGCACCTGGGTGGCTCAGTTGGTTAAGCAGCCTTGATCTTGCAGTTTGCGAGTTTGAGCCCCGCGTCAGGTCTGTGCTGACAGCTCAGAGCCTGGAACCTGCTTCAGATTCTATGTCTCCCTCTCTCTCTGCTCCCACCCCGCTCGTGCTCTCTCTCTCTCTCTCTCTCAAAAATAAATAAACATTAAAAAATAAAAATAAGTAAATAAAAGAAATAGTAAGAACTATATGTGTCAGCAAATTTATTCTTACTTTTATTTATAATTATTTATAGATCCCATAGTTTGTATTTATTTTTTTCTGTGTAGTCAACTTTAAAAGAGAACACATCCATCAGTTGTTCGCTTTGGGTACCGGGAAGGAATTGTGTTTACCTCCCTCAGTTTTTCTAGCCCCTCCCCCCCGCCGTTTTGTATTAGACCTAGAATCACAATAGAACCAAAACAAAAAGACTTTAGCCCCATTTTCTCCTTCTTCTTTTTTAATCCCCATTTTCTTCGTATGTATTCCTGTAGTTTAGATCTATATGCTGCTCCTTTGGGATCATCTCCTGTTCTGACTATTTGACTGTAATAGTTGTTCAGTCAGGAATAATGGATAGCTGCTTATATGTGTTTTTGATAAAAGAACCTACTACCCATTTACCCATCATCTGATGTTTCCAGGGTTTTAAAGATTCGTTTCTTTGTTTTTTGACAACTGCTCCTCTGTTGTACTGTGTTTCTAGTCTTCTTGTCTCCCAGTTGTCTACAATGATATAGAAAGTGCTGCTGGAGACAAAAGAGGAGTCATCACATGGGGTGGCATGATTCAGTGTGGCTTGGGTGAGGGACCTTCAGCAGAGTGGTGGCTTCTGTGACTTGGTTCTGGTGTCTCCAATGTTGTTCCAGGTAATATTGCCAGTTTTAGCGGTTGTGTATCTACGTGGCGTTTTTGAGCAAATAGCTTCAAAGAAGGACGAAGAAAGTCCTAGATTGCATGTTCCTAATCATGATTTTTATCCTTCAGTTTGAGCTAAATTATGTATCTCTCTAATCCTAATTCCAAAAATCTAGGATTTAAATTCTGGCTACTAAAATACATACTTATACATGGGGTTAGCTGACATTGTTTTCTTTGTCAAAGATTTGAAATCAGAATGAAACAGTTAATTAAAACATCTCATTAACAAGCTATCTATAAAAATAAAGATATGTTGTGACATGGAAATGAAATGTAGTCAAGATTAATACTGAATTTGAGCTGGAGTGTAATAAAAAGTGAGTAAATAATGTTGATTACATTGTAGGTGAATAATAATGGTGTTCCTGATACAGAAAATTGCTACTTTATTATTTTTGAGCACAAGAAAAAATTTAAAAAGAGTGCAGGAAAGGTTATGAAATCTAAGAGTTGTGATAGTATCTAATTAGTATTAAAATGCATTCTATATTAAGGTATTCAAGCTTATTTTTTAAAAGTCTTTATGTTTCTAAGAAATATTTCAGGGTTTGGTGGGGCTATTTCAAAACCTGGAAGTCTAGAATTTTAGTAGCTATGATTTTTCTCAAGAAAGTTTAATTTTTTTAAGCATTGGTTTTATTTATAAAATAGTAAAAATAAAACCTACTCTAAAGGGTAGTTTTTCAGACGCCATGAAAGATAACACATGAAAAATAGCACAGCACAGCATGGGGCACAAAAGATTAGTAAAGACTGCATCCAGGGGTACAGGCTTGTGAAATATCTCTAAAGAAACAGTTATAAGGGTTTCAAATTAACTGAAAAGGCCAGATTTAGTTAAAATCTAATCAAGTGAATTTACTGTAGAGCTATTTCTGATACTATGTCACTTGCTTTGCTTGTGAGTCACACAGAGTTTTCTGAATTTTTTTTCCATTGTCCACATTTGCAGAAATGTTGTTTCCCAATTGTCTAGCAAATATTTCACATTATGGTAATGTTACAAAGTAGTCAAATGAGTAAGAATGAAGGAGAAACCATATTCTCCCATATTCTCATGCTTAATTTTCTTCCTTATCTCTCATCAGATAATAATAGCTAGGATTCACCTCACCCCATGTGGCAAGTGCCAGGTATGATGCCATCTACATAGCATTCAATCCTGTAAACAAGGTGTTAGCCCCATTTTATTGATGAATAACCCAAAACAAAGGGAGTTAAGGAATTTATTTATGTCCACCTACTAAAAAGTAATAACATTGAAGTTGAAATTTGGGTCACTTTGACTTGAAGCGATAGTCCCAACTTGAGAAATATTTACCAATGTTTGACATGTTCCTAACCTCATTAAACATTGGACATAATAGTCTATAATATAAAGGATTTACACATTATCAATTTTCCATTGTTACATTGTTTGAGTTTTTCAATATTTTAATGTAAAATTCTAGGAAATCCCCAAGTTACAAATGGATTATGTCCCAAAAACTCATTGCCAAATCAGTTTTTCAAGATGAGGATAAGAATTAAAATTTAAAATTGTCTTTAATAGGTGAATGATTTTAAAAATTGAGGTGAATGTGCAGTATTCTGTAAAAATCCTGTCCTACCAGACTCAGGAGGGACTAAAAGGAAGTGATGGGAATTTGGGGCAGGATATCCTTCTTGTGTTTGGTGCCCTGAGCGTGAGGTGGCTCCATTGCTGGAATGGTGTAAGTGGCTGGATCAGAGCAGACATTTGAGGAGCAGAACAGCCTTGGGCTAAGATGAAGTAGAGATCTGGTGAACGTGACTTTTCTGTACTCATACATAGAGTGTCTGTGAGTCTTTTTTTTCTTTTCTGTTTCAGAAAACATTTGAGTAACATGTTGAAATGATTTAAAATCTGTCTTTTTCTTTTCTTGGTTAATTTGTAAATAGTAGTACGGGGGATCATTTCAAAGTGGGCACATCCCATGAATTACAAATTGGAACAAGGTAACTAAGATTATATTTTTACTTTGTAAACTCTTGGCATCTAGATTTCTGGAATTTTTCAACTAAAGGGCCATGATATAACTAGGTTTAAATTATGTTTTAATTGATATTCAATCAACCTTTTAACTGCTTGTTATATTCAAATGATAGTGATGGTGTGAAACATGGGCATGTTACAATCAATTTATTTTGAAAATGTTTATGGATCATACACAAATTAAAGAAAATTAAAGATTTGTCACGTTTAAAGTGATTACCAATTTAGAGACTAGGGCTTTGAAAAATTTGTTGGTTAATGTGTTACAAACAGAATCACGTAAAAGAGACATGGGGAATTTACTAAATAAAATGCAAATATTCCAATGCTTTTAAACCACATCAGCATATAGAGAAGTATAGGAGAATAAAAACATGTTCTGCATCCATATTGCCTAGTTCAAATCCTACTCCAGCTGTTTTCTAGGTAATGTGCCTTTTATTAATTGAAAGGATATATTTAAAAAAAAATTGGAAGGTGATTAAGAGATGCTTAAATAGAAAACAGTTCTGTCCCGTTCCAAATTCATGTTATTTCTCTCAGGAACTTTAGAGATCCTAAGATTTGATTTTCCCCTACTTGCGAGCCAACAAGTGAGCCAGCCACCATCACATGAGTTCTGGCAGAAGACTCAAAACGCCTGGGTCAGAGACAAAGAACTTTATTATTCCTGGCACAGCAAGAAGCATGAACATCAACATATTTGTCTGTCCCCCTTGCCTCCCAAGTCCCATTGAGGCCATGCAGTGGGCCCATATGCAGTGGGTTTGTTTCACAACTGAAGGACCCAGGGCCAAATCATGTTTTGAGCAAGCAGCAAACATTATAGCAAATGGCAAAAAACAGATTCCCCTTACACAGAAAAGCATGCAGTTACATGGCTGTCACACTCTAGTGGACTTGGCCTACTCAATTGCTTATGTGACAAGCTAGAAAAACTGCTCAGTATCAGGAGACGGGTAAGCTTTCCAGTTTGGCTCACTCAGCAAGAATATGCAGGGATGCTCAGAGCCCTGGCAGACTGCCTCTCCCCAAAACCACCTCTCAGCCCTACACAGCCTTAGCCGAGATCAAATTTTCACATGAGAGTGCCACTGGGTGGGCCATTCTGATTAATTGTATCAATAGAGAGTAGACCTGTATTTGTTCAATTTGTCTCATGCAACATTTAATTAAAGCTTCTGTCAACAATTCTGTAAGTGGCAGAATGGAGCCAGCCTGCAGTATTGACCTCAATCCTGACCCCCAGGGTCCCAGACTAAGCAGGCTGAAGAAACCCCCAAAACATAAAGGTATGTACTTTAGAAGGACACATGACTTCCTCTTTAAGCATCTGTGCTGACCTTTGCACTTTTTCAGAGGCATTAATCCAGGTATAGCAACATCGAAGTGACTGCACAGGTTTCACTTTGGTCTTGAGAGAGGGGTATGTAGGACAATACTGTCTTCCATAGCACTTCTGGCCAGTGAGTTGAAACTGACCTGAATGCCTTCTGTGTCCAAAATAGTATCGTTGATCATTTCAGCTGAGGTCCAGAGACATATTCTTTTACTACCTGTTCTGACGGGATGGCTCCCATTGTTGGGATAACCACCCAATGAATGCACACACAGGGATTTATCCCTTCTGGGAATTCCCCAAGTAGCTTAGAGTACCCTATTCCAGAGAGATCTTCACAGTCACCTGGGAGCCACAGGATCTGCTGGTGGTGTTTTCTTAAACATTTGAAGAGCTCTTTTGATCACTCCTTAGGTGCACATTAGGGCAAATTCATGCAAGTTAATATGTAGCTTCCCCAGAAGTAGTTCAGTCCCAGGGGCACACAGGTGCCCCTGGAAGGAGAGTATTGTAGTTGTTGTCCGCTACAGATATGACCTACATCAGTCAGGGGACACAGGTTAACAGTCTCCAAAGTGCCCTCCTGGCCAGCTGGTAAATATTAGTTTTCCCAAATCTGGTTCAGCTGTGTCTTTGGAGAGATTACATGACGGCAGTCACACTGACATATAGTATTTGTCACCCTGCTGGGTGGCATTCTTCTATCCCCGTCATGACCCAGTGGTGAAGATGGGAATAGAGGTGGAAAGACATTTAGAGGTGTTGACAAGCATTTTGTGTGGGACCTGCAGCATCTGGGATCACTCGCTAATGTTTCTGATCGACTTCTCAGTCAAGTTGTAGAGACTAAATATCAAGTCATGGTCACCACCATTTGGTGGGGCATGGCAGGTCTAGGAGTCATTTAATAAGCAGCTTGTTGTCTTTTATGAAAGATGCGCTGGGATGTTTTTCTTTGTGAAAAAGCTTCCAGGTCGGTTCTAAAAGACAAAAGATCATTAGTCTCTCTGCCTGCTCTGTACTCACCCCGTCCCCAATCCTACGGTGTTCCCTCCCACATGTCAGAATTGTTGCTCTCCCTGTACTCCCCAAAATTAGCATTTCCCATTCTAGTAGCTGTAAATTTACCTGTTCTCCAGTCATCATCTTCTTGTACCCAGACCTTTCAGCTGGAGTGTTAGATGCAAGAGGGATAAGAGCATCTTAGTAAAATTTATTGAGATGCATTATTGCCCTCCCTCCTACCTTGCCTCACATGGGTCTCTGTCATGGACTAGAGAGGACTAGTATATGCAGCTTAGTAACTATTATCTTCATGACTGTAACAACACAGCAAGAGGATTCAGGTGGCTGAACCAGAATTAAGTTTGAATTCTGTAGGCCACCATTTGGCCAGGTTGCCACCCAGAATATGTACCAGGCTGACCTGAGGCTGTTGTTAGGGCATAAAAAAGAAGCAATGTGGCCGGGAAAGATAGAATGCAATCCCAGATTTTCAAAATAGGTCAGTACAACTCCTCAACCCTGTGATCCTGGTCACTGCTCAGGAGATGACCAGGAAAAGAGCCACTTTGGAGAATTGCCACATTGGGTGACAAACTGCCTTAAGTAAGGTACGTTGATCAGGAAAAGTGAGGGAGGTAGAGTCAGAAATATTTTCAATGCATTAAAAAAAAATGCCCCTTCTTCATGACACTGGCATTTCAGGATGAAAGAAGTGTGAAATGTCCATCGAATACCTTGAATGGTTGAATCAATGCTGGGTGGCCTTTGTGACAAAAGGTGCACCATCGTCAGACAGCAAATGCGTAAATCTTGAAGGCTGAAAATACGACATAATTTAGTTTCGCAGGACACAGTGATGCGGCGGGAAGGTGGTTGATCAGACAGGAATAGTAATAGCTTCCCGCTGCCCTCCCTCCAGCGTATTTAAGCACCCCTGCAGGCTGCAGGTAGGTGCACGCAGGAGTGGACATCTTAGCGAGGAACAGAAAGGCAGCAGAGAAAGAAAATCTCTAACTGCTGATAAATGTACCCAGTTCTTTCTCCTGATGCCACCACTCAGGTAAGTAAGAATGGCAAGAGGCATTTTCCCAATACCTCTGAGAAATTAGAACTTCATTTCTGTAGGCAGAAACCTGGGGAAAGGGGTCAGTGACCTCACCTACAGCAGTGCTGTGAAAATGACGAGGCTAGAGGTAGCTAATTAATGTAAGATAATTAGGTTAATTACCAAACTGAGGGGCAAAGTGAATTTCTACAAAGCAATGATCAGAAACACTCATACAGGGCTGAGAAAAAGTAGCATTGGATTGACAGAAAGTAGTCAGGTTTTTGTTTAACCTCCTTATACTACAAAAAGCCTTAGCTTGGGATTTTTCCTTTATTCGTTGGTTTTCCATCAGAAGCAGAGGGGTCAGTTGTCTCTTTTATGAACTGTGAGCCAAAACCCAAAGTCATCTTGGTTTATATATTCATACAGAGCAATAACATACTTTGTAGAATAGTGTCTTATCCACCATAATATTTTTTTGTCCAATATTCAAAGAGCTGGCATTGCATGCTTACTTCATACAAGATATGAAGTAAGTAGTTCATATTCATAGTTCATACTTTATACATAGTTCATACTTCATAGTTCATACTTTATACCTTTGTATGAATTTTTATAAAGAAATAACTATCTCCCATAATGCATATATTACACAGCATTAAAAACTACAGATATACACACTTACATACATACATACACATTTATTTTGTTTATATTTTTCCAAAATTTAGTTCAGTACCACATAAATGAAACATTTGTATGTTTAGGGCACTAAATATGGTTTTTAAAATTATTAAGACGTGTTCTCTAAGGTCAGGGAGTAAGAAAAACAGGCAAGACAAAGGCACATTAAAAAAACATATCCTATTAGGGACACCTGGGTGGCTCAGTCAGTTAAGTGTCTGACTCTTGATTTCAGCTCAGGTTGTGATTGAGCCCCACGTCAGGTTCTGTGCTGATAGTGTGGAGCCTGCTTGGGATTCTGTCTTTCTCCCTCTCTCTCTTTTCCTCCCCCACTTGTGCAATAAATAAATAAACAAACAAACAAACTTAAAAAAAAAAACATATCCTATTAGATAGGATATCAGAAATGCAATTATTAAAGCAATTAATGAGGTAAGATATTATATACTTAAAAAATACAATCATAAGACTAAACAAGACAGTTAAAGCAGAAGACCAGTGGATTCAGCATGTCTTAAACCTGGCTTTCCAAATAAATTTATATTAACATAATCATTAAATGGTACTACCACAGTTGGTTTACTCTTTGAAAAATATCCAAAAATATACTAAAGTACAGATGAATTAAGAAAATAGAAACTAAACCAAGATTAACGAGATGGGCATCTAATTTCAATATTTATTTGAGCTCATTGCAGCTAAGTCATTTATTAGACCAGTAAAAAGAAACTATAATAGATACAGGCCAAGATCTAAATACATAAAACTTTCTTTCCTGGGGCGCCTGGGTGGCTCAGTCCGTTGAGCATTGGACTTCGGCTCAGGTCATGATCTCAAGGTTCATTGAGTTCAAGCCCTGCGTCAGGCTCTGCTGACAGCTCGGAGCCTGGAGTCTGCTTCAGATTCTGTGTCTTCCTCTCTCTCCCCTCTCCCACTCACACTCTGTCTCTCTGTCTCTCTCTCAAAAATAAATAAACATTAAAAAAATAAAAAAAAATAAGATAAAACTTTCTTTCCTGGCAAGTGCTTTGATTTCATAGCCTTATAAAACTTCGTCAGAAGGAAGACATTTTATTTGCTATTGTTCACGTATAGCCCTTTCCTTCTCCAAGTTAAATGTTATTTTAGAACATTTTGTTGTGTTACTTTCTGCATTATGTTGCCCAGAGTGGAAGTAGGAGGACTAGGTTTGTTCCTTTGTGGGATAAAGCCTGGACAATTTTCTTCACTTTTATATATTTATTATATTTATTGCATATTTAATAAGTGTGAATGAAACACTAAATACAGATAAATAATAACCCATTTAAACCCAGCTATAGTCCACTTGAGGTGAAGGACCCCAATGGGGAAAGGCCATGGTGTACTCCTTCAGAGCCTTGTGGAGAAGAAGTGTGTTTGGGGGCATCTCCTTTCCCCACCCCTTTTAGATCTTCTGGAGTGCTTGGTCAAAAGAGAGATAGGAGATACAGTAGGTGTTAAATAACAGGTAATGTTAAATGTGATACGGATGAGAGGGTGGGTTTTATTTTTTTTATTTTTCATTTTTTATTTTTATTTATTTATTTTTTCAATATATGAAGTTTATTGTCAAATTGGTTTCCATACAACACCCAGTGCTCATCCCAAAAGGTGCCCTCCTCAATACCCATGACCCACCCTCCCCTCCCTCCCACCCCCCATCAACCGAGAGGGTGGGTTTTAAATTGGATCCATATGTGTTTGGAGTCTTTGCCAATGAAGTAGCTTTCTCAGGAAAGATAAGAGTGTTTGGGGGACAGTTTTCAACTGTATTTCAAGCCTCTCCGTCACTTCTTGGAGAGTAGCAGCTTTGTCTCCCTTTGGCCCCTGTCAGCTAATGTGAGATCCCACCCCCCACAACATCCATTCTCCCTTGTCATCCTACCAGCATGAGTTGCTCCGGCAAGACTGTCTTCTTGGGGAATGTCCAGGTAAGAAGCAATTGTTAGTGTGCTTTGCAGCCATCTTAGAGAAGCGGGATACCAGAGGGGGAACTGTGGGCTTGAAGCAGAGACTGGTGGTATTTATCCAGTTTTGCCACACTTAACTAGCTTGGTAGAAGGATCTAGCCCCTGTTGCTTGCAGTTCTCTTTAAAAAAAAAATACTTACAGCCCCTGTGGGTTTTCATAAAAGTTGTTCCCCTGGTGTCAATTGTTGGGCAAAGGAAAAAGTTCCATTCAGCAGCCTTTACTACTAGATAGTGACAATTAAATAGAAAATTCTCGAAGAGGAAAAACATTTAATTTACCAAATTAAAAACACAAAATGCTTTGAAATAACCTTTAAATGTCGACCTTTTTTTAAAGGACATTGCAAAAAATAATTGGGTGGCATTTATTTATTCCTTTCATAAATGCTTATTGACTGTGTATAATACAAAATTTGAATGCCATTGTCCTGGACTAGAAGAATCAATATTAAAAAGGGAAAACTTTGTTCAATTTGATGTAAAAAAATAATTCCATTCTAATCAAAAGCCCAGTAGACCTGAACTGGAGCATATTTATATAATCAATGAAATTTTGACAGACAACCTTGTCGCAGTGTGTAGGACACAGAATGTATTCTATTTGTTAGTTGAAAAAGAAGAGTAAGGACCAAAATTGTAACAAATAGGTGTACATGTATATATGTAATATATAATTTTATACTTTAGTTTGTATATTTGTACTTTTAATTTTAAAACAATTGGGGCGCCTGAGTGGCTTAATCGGTTAGCGTTCTGCTTTGGCTCAGGTCATGATCTCGCGGTTTGTGGGTTCAGAGGCTGGAGCCTCCTTCAGATTCTGTATCTCCCTCTCTCTCTGTCCCTCCCCACTCACGTTCTATCTCTTTCTCTCTCTCTCAAAAATAAACATTAGAAAAAAAGCCTTTAAAGCAACCTTAAAAAACCTCTATCTAAGCTTTCCTAGTGTATCATGACTGTTTGTTTACATTGTGAAAACTACAGATTCTTTTGAATTCTATTGAGAAGACAAATTAGAAATTTTCTAGAGTTGTTTTATATTTCTTATAGAACATTGATTTCACAGTAAGACAGTGGATCTCCAGGGCAATGGTGAGTCTCCACGTTAACCCCCTGTTTCAGACTGAAGAATCTTTTTTTAATAACACATCTGGGATCTTTCTGTTTTCTCATTCCTATAGGCATGGTACAATATTGGAAGTTGATATGAACTATACAGAATTTTGTTTCAATTTATTATGGTTCTCCATAACCCGGTGAAGAGATATTAAAATAGTTTGTCTATAATTTTCTTTGCCAGGTCGCATGCCAGATTGTCTGTCATAGGATACAGTGAAACTAGAAAAAATGAAAAATTCTTCATTATAGATACTATGGATATTAATAATCTGAACCAATATTTATTGAGCACTTCCTGTGAGTCTTAATATATATTACTGCTTTACTTAAAAAATTTTTAATGTTTATTTTTGAGAGAGAGAGAGACAGAACAAGAACAGGGGAGGGGCAGAACAAGAGGGAGACATAAAATCTGAAGCAGGCTCCAGGCTCCGAGCTGTCAGCACACAGCCCATAACGGGGCTTGAACTCACAGACGAGATCATGACCTGAGCCGAAGATGGACGCTTAACCAACTGAGCCCCCCAGGCGCCCAATATTAGTGCTTTACATTCAGTGTCTTCACTAATCTAGGTAGTATCCACAAAATAAGTATTATTATTACCATTCTTGTTTTTCAGAGTCAGGAATTGATGTTAGTAAGGGCTTGGTGTTAACTTACGACTTCAGGTTGCACAGCTAGTAAGTAGGTGAAACTCACACTCGTAAGTGCTGTGTTGGATAGCTAAGGAATATCTTTTTTTGTTTTAATTTTTTTTAATGTTTATTTTTGACAGAGAGAGAGAGAGACAGAGCATGAGTGGGGGAGGGGCAGAGAGAGAGGGAGACACAGAATCTGAGGCACACTCCAGGCTCCCAGTTGTCAGCACAGAGCCCGACGCAGGGCTCAAATTCACAGACTGTGAGATGATGACCGGAGCCCAAGTCGGACGCTCAACCCACTGAGCCACCCAAGCACCCCAGGATTATCTTTAATATATGTACTAGTCAACAGGGCAGACCACCCCCTCTTTTTAAGCCTATTTGCCCACATTAGGAACCAGCTTGCAGCTGTCCCCGTCTTTTCTGCCTGACACAGTCTTTTCCAAGTGCTAATGACGCAAAGCCCTCTGAATCCTCTACCTGAAGAACAGCTGCTGAGAACCCACCGCCCATGACCTCTGTAAGATAGCAAATGGTATCCGTGGTCCTCTGAGATGTGCTCCACTTATTTCCCAAACGGGCTTTTTTATCATACCTGGAATCATGGACCAAAGTCACCCTTCCGTCATCTGATACCTCCTACACTCTATTTGCACAGTTTACTTCTTTTAGGGTCCAAAGTTGCATTCACCCTTTCCCCTTTTTTCTTACATGTTCTTGCCCACTTCAGTGAATTCTGGTAGAGTGTAGGCTTAGAAAGATTTCCTAATGAGCCGCTGCTCAAGACAAATCTGTTATTATTTAGAGCCAGTTTTATACATTTTATAAAGTTTGCTCAGCAGAATATGAAATAACATGGGTGTGATGTTAACATCATCCAGGGAGCTGAATCAGACTTCACATTAGAGATTGAAATATGTAACTCTTCTTATTCATCTTGTAAGCTCAACCTTTTTGCCCTAAGGACAAAATGTTAAGACTGGGGAAGGGCTTGAGTTATAGACTCCGATGGTGGCAGCTGGAATCTTCCTCATATAGAAATAATATAAATGCATTGTCCCTCCAACATTATATTCCAAAATGGAGCTTACTTGCCCCAGATAAATAAAGTCACAACTTGTAGCTTTTAAAAATGTGTAATTAACGGGTAATGCAGTTGCCATTCCCTGGGCAATGACTGCATGTCGAGTTAGCTAAACTCTGTTACCAGTTCTGGTCTCATCACATTCTCTCATGGCCTGTCATTAATGCATCAACACTTTTGTCAGGATTACCACCCGGTACACTTTTTTTTTTTTTTTTAAGACACAGCTTGACTTTTTAAATTAAATTTAATGATTTCTCTTATTAGGGGTGCCTGGGTGGCTCAGTTAAGCGTCCGACTTTGACTCAGGTTATGATCTCGTGGTCCATGAGTTCGAGCCCCACATCGGGCTCTGTGCTGACAGCTCAGAGTCTGGAACCTGCATCAGATTCTGTGTCTCCCTTTTTCTCTGCCCCTCCTCTGCTCATGCTCTATCTCTCTCTCTGTCTCTCAAAAATAAATAAACAATAAATAAATAAATAAATAAATACACAAATGTAATGATTTCTTTTGTTTAATACTTAAGTATCTGACTTTTTACATAGGATGACATAGCTGTACTCCCAGGGGACAAATGTAATTCCATGAATTACTAGCAAAGTTTTCAAATATACAGTGTCTGGTATAATAGTGCTATAAGTCACAGTGAATTTGTAGAATATGAAAGTAATGTATAATAAGGGAGGAAATCCTTCAATATATTAAGTTGATGAAAATTATTTTTGCTTACTTTTTGGTCTTTTCCTTTTACAATTATCTGAGTAGCAGTGCCTTCCAAAGCCTTCAGATGAAAATTTATAATCAATGATGGTATGTGCATCATTTTGGAAGGTGGCCACCCAGGAACGTTTTAGAATCTTTGTTAAACCCTCAGAATAAAGTGAAAACAAGAGGATTTGTTGTAAGATAGACTGTTTCACAAAATAGTTTCAGAGCCAGAAAGCCATTCTGGAAAAGATCACAGCCATAAATAGGTAAGACAGTTAAAGCAGGCGCCGTGACTTACCCAGAAGCAAGGCGTGTGTATTTATGGCATGTTGAATGTGCAGGAGTAGCTTCTCTGCCCCCCAAGAGTCAGGCACATACGAGAAGAGAGTAGCCTAATTTGACTTCTGTTCGACAGAAACATTTCCTTTAAAGCCATATTTCTGTATAAATTATTTTTCTGTATCTTTTTTTTTCTCCTTAAGGAAGAGGCTCTTCTTAGCTTGTTCACCATATGTTTTGAATGTAACTCCGTCCTAAGAAGGTGAATGTATGCAGTTCTTAATTCTCTAGAGAGAATACTCAGAAATTAAAAAAAAAGTCTTGACAGCTAACTATGTTCAACAGTCAGTGTTAGTAACTGGTAAAAGGAAAACAGGTTCTGCATATTTTATGCAGGTCTTTATTTTTACCTCCCCTTTTTTTCTTTTTAAAATTGCATTAGATATTAATATTGATTGTACAGTCAGCTTTCAACAGTGTTCTCCTTTGTAATTTATTTATAGGTTTATGGTAAATGCCTGTGTTCACCAGAAAGAATCAGCTGGATAGATGGAAAATATCTCAGTCAACCCGGTGTTGATTTTATGCGTACTTATGCATAGGCACATATGAAGTGCTCATGCATTTTGACAAGGGAGAGATCCCCTTCTTGTCTTCCTTATACCCTGCACCTCTTTCTTTCAGTCTATAAGGGCTAAGTGACTCCCTGATTCAGTTCTTAATATTCACTGCCTCACTCCTTGCCCTTTAGTCAAAGTGATGTTCCTACTTTTACTCATACTTGCTAAGTTTGCATCCACCTCAGGGCCTTTGCATTTACTGTCCTTTTGCTGAAACCATTTTGCCAAGTATTTTCACAGCTTCCTTTGCTCGTTTTAGCTACACATCTACAGAGAGGTGTTTGTTGATGCCCAATATGTGAGTGCATTCTCGATCACACTGCTTAATCATTCTTCAGAGAGGATATCAACGCCTGGCATGATGTTATTCGATTGTTTACTTTTTTTCTCTTTTCCTATTAGAGTGTCAACTTCATGAGGATGTTCTTTATCCTGGCATATAGTAGCTTCTCAAAAGCTATAATTGAAACGATGAATGAATTCTTTATGAGAAATTCAGGATATTTTTAAATAAAAAGGAGTAAAATTAGTTAACAGAATCAGACAAAAGAATCTCTTATAAAGAAGCTGAAAAAAAAAAGCTGCAGTAAGTGAGTAAAAATTGCTGCATACAATACTATATGAAAGGGAATATTGATTACTGGGACATGGTCAATATTTTTCAAAAGCTGTGGAATTTTAAAAATTTGCACACTACGGTATGGCTGTCACTGATGAAAACAAAAAAAAATCATAGTTTGTTTTGGGTTTTGAATTGTTGTTAATTTTTTCCCTTCATACAACACCTGTTTTGTAGTGCCTGCAGTATATATATCACACAATGTAATATTTGGATGAAAGATCCCTAAGCTGAAGGAGGTCATTTTCTTTCTGGAGAGGAAAGCACATCTATTAACGTTATTAAGGACATGCTAACTGTTGAAAACGTAAAATGAATCATAAATGAAACTAATGATGAACTATAATACATTATACACATGCTTTTTAATAAATGTAAATAACTATGTATTGGCACACTCGGTCCATAGCATCCTTTACAACTCTGGGTTATAAAGTATTAGAGAATTCTAGATCATCAGCAGATGTTCTAGTAAATAACATTTACCATTAAACGTTCAGTTTATGTAAGTCTTGGAAAGAAACCAGTTTCTCAGGGATGATATTTTCATGTTAAGTGTGAATAATGGTTACATAGGAATATTCAGAAATGTGGATTAAAGGGGCAGTTCAGAGTCAGCCCTCTTATTCTTACAGCAACTTCTCATTGCCCTTTACTCACTCATAATAGTTTCACATCTAAAAGATAAAAGCCCGTGAGAGATTCTAGACAGCTCAGGACTTTGTGTTTGTTCTGCTGGCTGGTCATTCAGCCCTGAGGCATCGTGTCATACCCATGGCAGTCCTCGGTTATAAACATGATCCGTGGGGGGAAACAGGAGAATCCCACAACCATTTTAGTGCAGTAATTGTATTCAAGACACAATCTTTTTTTTCTTTCCCCTGGTAATAAGAACCTATGTTTGGTTTTCCTCCCATTAATTTAATATTCCTTGTGCACCCTAATAATAACCTGTAATCTTCAGGCTTAATCATGATAAGCAGTCTCAAATCACTTTATCTATCACTGTGTTGGATAAACACTTCTGATTTAAATTTCAATAATTCTACATTAACAGTGCTGGTGTGAGCCTTAGATGTCTGATGGAAATTCTGCACAGGGATTACTTAGTAATTATTGGTTTCATTGAGGTTGATGTTAGAGCTATAGTCAGTTCTGTGCCAGAAATCCAAGCCCCAGAGAGCAAGCCAGGCCAAGCTTGAATGATCACTGCTGTTCACCTATTTGATATGTCATAAAAAATGAAATTAAAATCTCTCTACTGGGTGATCAAACTGTCTAAAAATCTCATAGAATTTTAGACTCAAGGAAATTTAAAGATGAGACAGCTCTATTAGATTATCTAATCAACCTCCTACCCCCGTCTTTCTCTTGAGGGACTCCTCTCTTAATGCCATTTTTGATTATTTTGTCTAGTCTATTTGAAATGACTTGGTCCATAAGACCTCGATACTTCCCCCAGGAGAACTTTTTCTGCTCTAATAGATTTCATTGTTGGGAAGTGCTTCCTAACTGCCACATCTTCCCCCCTTTAATTTCATGCTATTCTCTTATTTTAACCTTTGTTTTACTGTCCATTTGTTTCTGTGCCTTGTATTCAGCCCACATCTCAAATAAGATTTACATTTAACCAATTGAGATTCAAAATGCGGGCCATAAGAAGACTTATGGATGGCAAAAACTTGTTCAACCAAGGTCATATTTATTCATCAACTAAGAAATGTCCTGATTTCGTGTCTATTAGAAACTGACATAATCATTTTTATATAATTGCCTCCATGTCCTTATATGGAAATACTGAACCACTCTTGATCATACAGAGATGTTTGCACCCCCACCTCTTTGTGGTAAAGGGAGAGTTAACACAAAAATTCCATGACATGTGCTGTGCACTGACTTACTCTGCCTTGTTCCAAATTCATATGTTGAACGCAATCCCCAATGTGAATATCTTTGGATAGAGGGCCTTTGGGAGGTAATTAAGGTTGAATGATGTCATAAAGGTAGCACCCTAATCCAGTAAGATTATGGCTTCATAAGAAGAGGAAGTGAGGCAGATCTTTTTCTCTCCCCATGTGCACTTAGAGGAAAGCCATGTGAGGCCTTATCAAGAAGGTGGCTGTCAGGGCGCCTCAGTGGCTCAGTTAGTTAAACATCTGACAGACTCAGGTCATGATCTCCTAACTCGTGAGTTTGAGCCCTGCATTGAGCTCTGTGCTGACAGCTCAGAGCCTGAGCCTGCTTCAGATTCTGCCTCCCTCTCTCTCTGCCCCCTCCCCCCCTCAAAAATAAACCTTAAAAGTTAAAAAAAAAAAAAAAAAAAAGAAGGTAGCTGTCTACAAGCTAGGAAGAGAGCTCTCCCCAGGAAATGAATCAGCTGATACCTTGAATCTAGGACTTCCAGGTTCCAAAACAGTAGAAAATAAATTTCTGTTCTTTAGGCCACTCCGTCTGTGGTGTTTTGTTATGGCAACCCAAGCAGACTAAGACAGCAGATGTCAGGAAATAAAGTGCTTTTATCATACCATGTGACTTTGAGCTCCTCTAGGTTATGAGGGACAACATATCTTTCTCCAGTCTCTGCAAAGCCCCTGAACCATGGGTCTTGGATTAGAGTTAACTTTGAAAATATTTTCTCACAGAGGTGGCTAGTAAGTGAAATGACATACTTTTTTTTTTGTAAAGTGGGCATAATTTAGCTACCTATATCCTATCATATGGCCAGCGTTATTCCAACAGGAACATCTACTTTTCTGTCTTGAGAACAAAATTGATATAGCATCATTATTACTTGTTATTACTTGTGTTACTTAGCAATCATTTTGCATCAGACATTTCGCTAAATCTTGTACATGTGATATCTTGGTTATTTCCTATAATTCTAAATGCTGTCATTATCTTCATTTATCAGATGCAGAACCTGAAGCTTAGAGAAGCTAATGAAAGCCATGTAACTAGTAAACGTCTGACCCTAAAATCCTGATTTTAACCACAGTGCCATCCTCCACTTACACCTGGGCTGGTTTTTTTCTTTTTTTTTTTTTGTAATGTATAATTATTTTTGAGAGAGGGAGACAGAGCATGAGTGGGTGAGGGGCAGAGAGAGAGAGAGACACAGAATGCGAGGCAGGCTCCAGGCTCTGAGCTGTCAGCACAGACCCCAGTGCGGGGCTTGAACCCACGAACTGCAAGATCATGACCTGAGCCGAAGTCAGACGCTTAACCGACTGAGCCATCCAGGGACCCCATGTTTTTTTGTTTTATTTTTAATAATAATTACTAGGTGTGTATATGTTTAAGAAAGTGTACTTCTTTAATTAGTCTGTGATTCCAGGCGTGGGATGTTCAGACTTCTGAAAATCATAATTGTGGACAAAGCACGACAGATGCATTTAACATTTTGTTTGTCTTGTTAGAATTCGGTAGTGTGCTAAATGTAACAGAAATCCATAGCACTTGAGCTTTTAGTTGCAAAACCTTTCTTTGTCCTGTGAAATCCTCCTGCAGGCATGAGAGCTGGCACAGAGAATCCTAGGCAGCCGTCACAAGAGCAAGCACTCAGAATAATCATTGCGCTCAGCAACATAGAGCAGTGAACTCTGTGGGTAGGCACTGAGAATACGCCTGGAACTCTCTTATAGTTAGATAGCTGAGCAAAAGTTAGGGAATACACACTTTTTAGTAGCTTTTTGTTGTTTGCAAACAAGCACAAATGTCAAAAGGATGTTATAATGAACTCCCATATACCTTCCCCAGATTTAACCATACCAGTGAAAAATAGTCAATGTTTCATTTTCTTTTTTTCCTTCCCATAAAATTTTAAAGTCGAATTCTTGGTATCATGGTATTTATCACTAAGTACTTCTGAGTTTTGTTGTTGTTGTTGTTGTTTCAAAATAAGGAGGTGTTCTATAACTGTAGCACCCTTTTCATGCCTACAAAATACTGTGGATTTAATACTAAATTCATGTTAGAATTTCCTAGATTGTCTTAAAAAAAAGTTCCCTTATCAAGTGATGTGTTCAAATGAGGAAACAGATATGCTGTATGCTTTTGCATTTCTCTCTTTTTTATACTTTTAAACTTGAAATAATTTCAGTTACGGAAACAGTGCCAAAGTCATACAGAGAGTTGCAGAAAAGCTTTCACTGACTTTCTCTTAAGGTTAACATCTTGTATAACCATGATCAAAATGAAGACATTAGTATTGGTACAATGTTATTAACTGAACTATATACTTTAATTTTACCCATTTTTTTGTTTGTTTGTTTGTTTTTTTACTGGTGTCCTTTTTATTTCAGGATTCAAAGGACCCCGTGTTTAATTTACAGTCCACATTGCTCACCATCATAAAGTTACAAAAACAAAACCAAACAATTGATAGGTAGAATGTCCTGCAATCTGAACTTCTCTGACTGTTTCCTCGTTCTGTTTATTGAATATGTACCAGGATCCAGTATTTTTCCTGAGAACTGAGAAGTCATATCAAAAGGCTTGATTCAACTTAGGTATATCTGTTTGACAAAAATACTTCAAAGCCTGTGCCGTGTACTTAATGTTGTATCACATGAGGACACACTTGTCCCATTTTAATGATGGAGAGAGGTCGGGGGGTGCAGGTGGTCACAGTGCGGTTATGTTAAGTTTCCTGTCAATTTTTCATGTTATGATTTTAATATCCATTGATAATCATTGCCTAAACCATGTATTTCATTTGGGATTTCAAAATGGTGATCTTGTAACTTTAGTGTTTCTTTTATAATTTATTATCTATGATCACGCCGTAAAGGAAAATTTGTCCTTAACAGCTAGAATTACTTAATTACGCTGTGTATTAGTTGGACTGGGCTGTCCTAACAAATTACTGCAGACTGGGTGACTTAACGACAGCAATTTGTCTCCGTTCTAGAGGCTGGTACCCAGAGATCAAGATGTCAACAGGTTTGGTTTCTCCTGAGGTCTCTCTCCTTGACTTGAAAATGGCAGTTTTCTCACTGTGTCCTCATGTGACCTTTTCTCTCTGCTTGTGAATCTTTGGATTTTCTTCCTCTTCTAATAACACCAGTCATATTGTCTTAGGGTTTCAGCCTTATGATCTCATTTAACCTTAATTACCTCTTTGGAAGACCTATCACCAAATATAGTCACCTTCTAAGGTACTGAGGGTTAAGGCTTCAACATGTGAATTTTAAGGGAACCCAATTCAGTCTATAACACCCCTGAAATTTAATTTTCTCCCTTTAGTTATTAATTTTTAAAATAAAGGGTTGGTGCTCCAGCTACCTCCAATGGAAACCAGAGATTTTCTTTTTCTCTCTTATCTTGTTTGTTTGACTACCTTTTCTTTCTTAATGTCTATATCTATACATCTATAGATATGTTTTTAAGTATCACTATAGGTTATCAGATTTGTATACATTCAGTGTTTTAGTCATTGGACTCATTATTCTTTTCCATGCTTAAATTCCCCATCTCTTATCAGTCCTATCTCATTACCTAGTTTTTCCTCACAACCCCATTAGACTTTGACAGTTTTCTTGTTTTTCAGCATAACAGGATGTCAGAATCTCATCTTGTGCATTGCTTATCTGAGACTCAAAGGAGCCAATTCTTCAAAAAGCCCAGGATCCTTTGTACATGTGTGTGAAATTGGTATTGAGAATTCGTAGCCTGGGCACTGAGAGTCAAAAACATGAACACTGTTTCCTTGAAGTGCATGATTTTCTTGAGCAGAACACTAGGCAATTAACTTTTAGAAGATAATTTACTTCAAAGGTTTAGAGGCTGGAAATTTTATTAAAAAATGTATTTTCCCCTATAGTGATATATCACCTTACATATGGCAGAATAGCTTTTATCAAAAAGAAAACATATACGTGTTTGTGAGGATGTGGATAAAAGGGAACCCTTGTGTCCTGGTGAGGATATAAATTTTTGCAGCCATTATGAAAAATAGCATGAAGATCCTCAAAAAATTAAAAATAGAACTACTTATGATCTAGCAACTTATCAGAAGAAAATGAACATACTAATTCGAAAGGATATATGCACCTCTATGTTCCTTGCAGCATTGTTCACAGTAACCAAGATATGGAAACAACCTAGGTGTCTGTATATACACACATACTCACAATGTAACACCACCAAGCCAGAGAAAAGAATGAAATCTTGTCATTTGCAACAACATGGATAGACCCTGAGGATATTATACTAAGTGAAAGAAGTGAAAGGCAAACACCACATGATTTCACTAACATATGGATTCTAGAAAGAAAACGAAGGAAACAGAACAAAACCCAGAATCATAGATACAGAGAGCAGATTGGTGGTTGCCAGAGGGGAGGGAGGACGGAGGAGAATGAGTACAGGGGATTAAGAAGTACATACTTCTTCCAGGCACCTGGGTGACTCCGTCAGTTGAGTGTCCAACTCTTGATTTTGGCTCAGGTCATGGGATTGAGCCTGCACAGGGAGTGGAGCCTGCTTAGGATCTTCTCTCTTTCCCTCTGCTCCTCTCCCTCACTCACACTCTCTCTCTCTCTCTCAAAAAAAAAAAAATATATATATATATATATATATATATATATATATATATATATATATGTTATGAGAATGTAATGCGCAGCATGGAGAACGTATTCAATAATAGCGATAACTTTATATCATGACAGATGGTAATTGCACCTGTTATGGTCACCATTTCACAATGTATACAAATATGAAATCACTATGTTATATACTTGAAACTAATCCAATACTGTATGTCAAGTATACCTCAGTAAAAAAGCATTGGGTAAATTTATATATATGATGTCAGATTAAATGAATAAAAAAATTTCTCCAGCCCTTCGATATCATGTTGTCTGCAGATTATTTTCTGCACAGTAACTTTAACAAGATTTTATGAGTTGTAGCTTGCACCTTTCTTGGGATGGCTTTCCAGTTTCAGGAAAGCAAAACCTACCTCAGAAGCCTACAGTGACTAAATGGGAATGCTAGCGCCAGAATCTTTCCAAAAAAGAAAAGAGAATATGCTAATCCTTTCAAACAAATGTGCGTCTGACAGCAGACGTGTCCCAAAGACTGTAGTCATGTTACTTTCTTATTTGGGGACTTATTTTTACAGAGTCCCTCAGCATGCCACTGTTACTGTTTACTACCTAGAGTACTTGTCATGCCTTCATGGTGATGTTCTGCACAAAAATATTAAAAACAAGTAGCACTGTAACATTTTTCTGACTCAAGTATTTAGGTTTGAAATACGGTATCTACAGATGTTTGCAAATGAGACTGGGCAGGTTTTCAAATATATGAGGTGTAAAAAGTCATGTATCACTTGTTAGTGTTTTTTTTATTATTATTATTATGTGAGTTTTAAGCTACAGTACGACCAGAGCTATTCATAATGTCTTCATCTCCAATCTGTGTGCCTCATCCTCATCTTGAACCATTGGGACATCTCAGTAGCTCTAGCTGAACTAGGATAACATTTAAATATGTTTATTTTTTTCAGTTTCTGTCATGGCAAAATGAAGTAGTGAGTATGGCATATACTAGAGAAGTTGGACCCATGACAACCTGCTCATTCATTATTATGCAGAAAAATAGATCTCTTTAAGTTTGCCTTTGCTTCAAGAAAGCTATGATCAGTTTAGCCTGTAGAGTTCATAATTCCTGTAGCACGGGTTCTGAACTTTTTGGTGTGATAATGGACACTGTGTTTGAATGGGAACAGGCCATCTCTAATAGATTACAAGAGTAAGGTTCTAATTGTTTCAAGTAAATGAATCTTTATTTTTATTAATACGCTAACAAAATATTGTTAACAATTTAAATTGCTCAAATTATTAAAATGAAGTAGGTTAGGGTTAGGGTTATATTTTCTAAAATTATCAGCATCTGAGTGTGCAGCGTACCAATAAAGAATAGGATAAAGTAATCTGATGTAGGAGTAGCTAGAATGATCGTTTGTAGTACTATAATTACGCATGTTTTTAGCTTGAATAAGCTGTAGTTGAGGCTTTAAGTTAAATTTGGCATTGGATATTTTGTAGAAATATTGAAGTTTGGAATTCTTTTCTAACATGAATTATATTATTTTACTGGAGTAAAAGATAGCATTATATCTGTTTTTAGACAGCTTGGAGTTTTAATAGATATATCTAAAACTAACATTGCAAAATAATATTGATACAACTCTAACAAAAAGTATGGTGTATCAATCATGCATATGCAACATTAAGTTGAATTTTACCCATTGACTACTGTATATTAATGTAATCGCATGAATAGTAATTGAAAGATGAAAAGATAGTGATCACAAAGATGAAAGGATAGTGATCCTTTACAACAAGGAGTGGTTAATGCTAAGACAGAAGTAGACCATAGAAGGAAAACAAAAGGCCAAGGTAAATAAAGACAGCTGACATACCATAGAAATTTCTCACATTTTCTCTTCCCACATCTACTCCATGACCAAAGTCCAGTGATAATGTCTGGTTTTATTTATATAATCTTAAGTATTTTTAAAGCACAAAGCATATGGTAATCTCATAGATCCTGATATCTACATCTGTCACATGTAGTCTCCTGTCCAATCTTACTGCCCTCATTAGTCTTTGCATCTATTCCTTGACTTCTCTTGCTCTTAACAATCATGTAAGTTGATTTATATCAGCTCATATAGTACCTAACTCTTGAGTAGCATCCCTGATCTCACCTGTAATGCCCAATATTAACTGGTTCTTTTTCTGTTACTCAATATTTGTATGTACATTTTTTGTCTTATTCATATTGCTGTTTGTGAGGAATTTGTTTATAATTTTGCCTTTTATACAAGGCTGTGATCTTCATGGAATTAGAAGTTTTGTGTCATTTATTCATGTCTGGTCTCATTACCTTTTAGTGTTTGGCATAAAGGAAGTGCTCATAGTGGAATTCTTGAATGTATGAGTGGATTATTGAAGAGCTGCCGCTTTCTTGAAGTAAAATCTGTTATTAGGCAATATTTGTCTTCTTTGCTTTTTTTAAAAAATTTAATTCCAGTATAGTTAACGTGCAGTGTTATATTAGTTTCAGGTGTACAATATAATGATTCTATAATTCTATACATTCCTCACTGTTTTGTTATGATAAATATGTTTGCTTTGCTTTGGTTTTAAAGGGATGTGAATGTAGGAAAAGTCTATCTGGCTTTAAATTGTCCTACACTTGAGATTATGTTACTGTAGTATTCACATTAATGTCCTACTGTACCAAATTTGATTCCTTTCAAAGTAATTTAAACTTTAGTGTTCATTGAGGGTCTACTGCTGAAATAAAACTGGTGAACAATGTGTAAGAAGCTTAAGCCATACCTCTTAACTTGCAGTGGTGTTCTTTCTGTTGAGAAAAATGCAAATGCGTTTGCAAAATAGGAAATCTGTGTGTATTTTTAAATCATATGACATAAAAATAAATACACAGTTTCGTGTATGGAAACCAAGAAGCAGAATCTAGCCACAAGGAAAGAATAAGCCACAACAACAATAACAGATAAGCTACAAACTGGCTTATATCAAGAGCACATTTCTAGCTAACCTTTCAGGGGATGCAGGCCAAAGCAATTATTAGAAACTAATGACCACAATGGGTTCTTCTCAAAAGGGTTGTAGTGAAACACGTGTAAAACTTCTCTATGGGAAGATAGTCACGTAATGGAATTGGTACTGACAGTGCTACGTGGTCTGTATTAGGGAGACCTTTGAAAGGGAAAACAACACAAATCTGAAAGGGCAGTGATCACTTGCTAGAGATGTGATACATTTAAAATCCTTTGATGCTTGATGTATTTCTCTTAAAGTTGGGTCTGGTTACTGTGGCTTCATGGTTCCCTGTGACCTGGTTACTGTCTACTTAGTTGATGTTTTTTCCTTCCCTTCTTTTTTAGCAGTCTGTGCTTTCTTTGTCCATAACTTGTTTCCTGGTGCTTTCTGGGTTCTCCTCAGGGCATTCTGGTATGCAGATCTCTTGGCCTGCAACAGTCTTCCTCCAACTTACCTTTTTTTTTTTTTTTTTTTTTGGTAATCATCCTTCCATGTGATATCTACCTTGGGAAGGTTCCTCACTTTCCCTGACCTCTAAATAATCAGGGTGAATGCATCAGCTTTGTGTTCCCAAAGGGCCTGGAATGGAATTTATCACACTTCAGTGAAATGTTGTGTTTAAAAACCTATTTTTTGTTAGGCTCATATATCCACTAGAGTGGAGAATGAGCCTGTTTTGCTAACCAATACCTAAACATGTGAATGAATGTATTGATGACATACCTGAAATATTTGGAGAAATGTTAAGTGACAAGTAGCAATTTTGAGAAGTTAATCTCAGGAATGAAGGCTCAGGGCCCTAAGGACGCATGCAATTTTTTTTTTTATTAGTAATTACCTGTTGTAAACAGGCTTAATTGTATATTTACACTTCACCAACAACACAGGGCTGGGATAGAAGTGATAGTCAAAGGTAGTGGTGAAATTAACTAACCTAAACTCATCATTTGTTTTGTTGAAAAATCTTCAGTAATACTTCCCTCCTATTTATTAGTCTTACAGGGTAGATATAGTACATATTTGACTTCGAAGGGACAATGCTGGAGAAAGACCATTTGAGGCTCTGTCTCCCTTTGTTATCCTGGGTCACTTGGTAGCTTGCTACTCAGGATTCATGAATTGTTTATTGAGAGCCATGTATGTATTAGTCTTAACTAATCATTAGAAGGAGCATGGATGAATAGGAAAGAGTCTTTGTCCAATGGGATATATCCGAATGTCCATAAAGAAACAGTTTAGACGACATAGCATTTTGGCCAGCAACAAGCTTTTTCTCTGAAATCTTAACCTTTGTATTTGAAAATTTTCAGAAATTTATAGGTATTTAAGGGCTTTTTCACCCTTATTTTCTTTTAACTTATATGAAAGGGAATTTAGTGAAGTTATCGGTATTTGTAGTGTCCGTTCATGGAGTTTCGCTAATTTAATGTGGGAAAACCTTTACCATTTCCACACAGATAATTTGTTACGAATTGTCACTAAAATTTGCTTTCCAGGCATAATGTTAAAGCTAATTTTATATCAAACTAGAAATGAATACACGTGGGTACTTTTGAATAATTGTTTCTCATTCTTCACAAGAGATTATGACAAGGATATTACGAGCTCGGTCCCAAATGCTGCAAAATGCTGTACAGTGAATCCAGAGGGCACCAGTTCTGTTCTGCATATTTTGACCAGAAACATTTTATTTTTTGAATAAAGCTACCTATATATTTGTGTGTGTGTGCGTGTGTGTGTGTGTGCGTGTGCGCGCGCGCGCGTGTGTGTGTGTGTGTGTGTGTGTGTGTGTGTGTAGGGGGATATTTTCTGCAATTTCGCTTTCATTTAAAGCATATACACTGCAGTTAACAGAATTTTAAACTTAATAAATTTGCATATATTTGGAGTTACTGTTTAAAACCGGCATACATGGCTTTGGGGCCTCCAGGCACCTTATACAAGTTTCATGTTCAAAAGCAGGTTAGAGTGTGTATATCTCCATTTCCTTTCTGTGGCTATTTATCTGAGCCTTCAAGATCCCCATTTCCCTTTCTTATTGGCGCTGTCTGTTCTCTAAGATGACAATCAAAGTCTTCATTCATTTCCAGCTAAATAAATCTGCCTTCACTTTCCCATTCTGCTGGTATGACAGAAGCGTATCTTTTATCTAATTTATATTCTCTCTGATTTGTTGAGAAAATCTAACTTTTGGAGGCAAAATGTTCTAGGCTTAGGCTTGCAATAATTTGAGGGGGGCGGTTTGCAAATTTTTTAAAAATATTTCAATCAAGAAGTTCTCAAAAGGTGCCCATTTCTTTTGATGTGTGTTGATAAAAGCCATCACCAATTCTGTGGCTTAGTGCTATTACCTAGAAATTTCCACTGATTCTTCTAAAAAGTATTTTGACTAAATCAGCTTAACAAATGTTTTACTTAACAGGCTCCCTCATGTTAATGAGACTGTCTCTGCTTAGCAGGTATAGAGAGACTGTTACCCCTTTCCAATGATAACCCTGCTTGTGACACAATGTACAGCAGGTTCTAAATCTCTAGGAATCTCACAAGTTAGTGAGATTTGAAGAATACAGGATGGATGGAGAGAGGTAAACAAATCAAAGACAGACTTATAAAGGTTCTTTCTATAAATGTTCAGAAAATTATCAATTTTAGTTAAACACGTGCCTTTAAAATATTTTATTCTTAACTAGGATTTTATTATATTAGCTATATCTGATGCAATATATTCACTAGTGTGTATATACACTGGTGTTTTTTTTTTTTAATTTTTTTTTTCAACGTTTATTTATTTTTGGGACAGAGAGAGACAGAGCATGAACGGGCGAGGGGCAGAGAGAGAGGGAGACACAGAATCGGAAACAGGCTCCAGGCTCTGAGCCATCAGCCCAGAGCCTGACGCGGGGCTCGAACTCCCGGACCGCGAGATCGTGACCTGGCTGAAGTCGGACGCTTAACCGACTGCGCCACCTTGGCGCCCCTATACACTGGTGTTTTATGTTACATCTATAAGAATATGTATATACATATATACACATACTAACATGTTGTATGTTAGTATAGTCTAATAATACTTTAGATTCAAGAATATGATTTTAATGCATTTACATACTGTATCAATTTCATATTAAATAGGTGATACAAGTTTGACATTTAGTTATGCTCAAATTAAATTTTAGAAGACTAAATAAACAGCCAGAATACGATGAGTCACTACTTGAAGTCCATTACTATTTATCCATTAAAAATTTATCGGGGCGCCTGGGTGGCGCAGTCGGTTAAGCGTCCGACTTCAGCCAGGTCACGATCTCGCGGTCCGGGAGTTCGAGCCCCGCGTCAGGCTCTGGGCTGATGGCTCGGAGCCTGGAGCCTGTTTCCGATTCTGTGTCTCCCTCTCTCTCTGCCCCTCCCCCGTTCATGCTCTGTCTCTCTCTGTCCCAAAAATAAATAAAAAATCGTTGAAAAAAAAAATTTATCAATTTAAAAATTATATACCACAGCTTTCACAAGATCACTGGATGTGTAGATTTCTTTGATAAGAGCCATCATATGAAAACCTTATGTGCCTGAAATTTGGACAACTGGACAGTCTACCCAATATCGACCCAAAATGGATAATTAAAAGCTTTAGATACCTTACTGGGACCCTCAGTGATCTCAGTCTTGATCACCTCCCAAATGCAAGGACGGCCAAGGCAGGGAAGAGTGGATTCCCAAATGCTGGGAGGGAGGAAGGTTGAGTTAGAAGTTTCCAGTATGTTAAAGATTATCAGTTTGTCAGATGAGTGAGGAGTGTTGGCATTTCTATGTGATAACTTGTCAAGACTGGTCAGGGAATTTGAAGTTATCAGTTCATTTAGTAACATTAGGGTTGAGAGATGTCAACATGAAATGGGAATAAGAACAGTAGTTAAAACTTGAACGCTTAGCTCAGGTAAAACCAGGTTATTCTGTTCCAATGTAGAAGATATAAGAGTGGGGGTGCCTGGGTGCCTCAGTTGATTAAGCGTCAGACTTCAGCTCAGGTCATGATTTCACGGTTTGTAGGTTCGAGTCCTGCATTGGGCTCTGTGCTGACAGCTCAGAGCCTGGAACCTACTTCAGATTCTTTGTCTCCCTCTCTCTCTGCCCCTCCCCTGCTCCCACTCTGTCTCTGTCTGTCTCAAAAAGAAATAAAAAATTTTTAAAAAAGAAAGAAAAGGAAACACAAGAGTTGGGCATAGGCTTTGTACCTGAGCTGTTCTCTTGAGTGGCGATTCTTCTGGCACAGGTCGAAAATTTCTTACTACTCTCTTCTTATCCATACCTTTGGACATGTGGAATCTCATATATATATATATATATATATATATATATACACACACACACACACACACATACATACATATATATATGTATATACATATATATATACACACACACACATATATATATATACATATATACATATGTTTTTTTTTCAAAATCAAGGAAGTTCGCTCTGTATTGCTAGGTAGATAGATTTAGGGGTAGAATATTTAGTTTGAGTTTTTCAGACCAAAGAGAGTGGAAATAGATTTTTTAAACCAAATCACTATATCAAAAAATTATTATTCCAGGTATTCTATCTTATATACAGATGTATATAATACTTAGGTCTAAAGTAATAAACTTAAAAGAAATACCTCTATTTAATAGTGTATTTTCATCCACCACACCATCTTGGTTCTTTATTTGCCTCCTCGCCCTAATTGACTAGGAGTTAAAAGGATCTGATAGGACCTCAGAATAGGTATACCTAGAGCCAAAACACAAATATTATTTGAAAATGACAGTAGAGAAAGAGACAGATGGTTGCTCCCTTCATATGTTCTAATAGCAACTAGAGCTGTTAATTAAAATAAGGGGCACCTCAAGAATGTGACTGAACCTATGCAGAGAATTAATCTGGGTAATTTAGGCAAAAAAACAAGTTGTTTTTTTTTTTTTGTTTTGTTTTGTTTTTTCATTTTAAAGGAAGGGTTTAGATTGTGTTGAAATTATTTGGTCATTGAGTCCATGTTCTCATTTCCCTTTCTAGTGTTGACATCATCTTCAAGCCAAATTGTGCTATAATAAATGAAAATAGGTAAAGGTGGCTACTCTTTTGTACCTCACTTTCTTTCTTTGATACAAGTTAGTGTTTTAGATTATGTTTCCCAAGGCCTCTCTAACTCAAATTACTATGTGTTTCTTTAATTGCACTATTCAGGCAATAAGGTTATTCAATTTACAACAGACATAATTCTTTTTTTCATCAAAGCTGTTAATAAAGTACATTTTCTTTGCCTATTTTGCTCTTATATTCCTGGAAAAGAAGTAGTGAGTTATGGCTCTACTCTGACAGATTTCTGTTGATCATAAGAAAGTTAAAGGCTTCCGTTAAAAACATTTTTTTAACATCACCAAATCACTGTAAGATTATAGATACCTATTTATTTAGAAAGGAGCCTAGGAAAAACCATTTCATTAAGATGCACATCGTGTATTCCAAACACAATGTATTTAATCTGATTAGTTGGCTGAGACCCAGCCAGTGCTCTGTCAGCAGATCAGGAGTAAAACAATGAAGCTATAATTAATGAAATTAATGCCAGATATAGAAACTGGAGATCTGAGGTGACATTTCGGTCATAACATATCCTTTGAGCCTAGCAGAATGTAGAGACAGTTTAGTTGGAAGTAATTGTTCTTAGTTTAATGGCACATGATTAGACGAAAATGGTTATTTTTCTCATGCTACTGGCTGCTAGGACTATAAGTTGGCAGGCATGACGGTACAAAACTGTCAGACAAATTTAATCAGAAAGTTCAGAAAATAAAAGGGTATGATTTGATTTACTATTTTTAGCTTCTCTTTCTTATGTGTCCGAGTAGAGTTTCATGGCATGTCCATTTTTATCATGCTAACAATATGAAGTTGTTGGTCACCAGTCTTTGTAACCTCCTACATCCAATCAGTTGTCAAGTCTTGTTCGATTTGCCTCTGAAGTATCTTTTAGATCTTTCTCCACAGCCATTTGTTTGGCCATCATCCCTTACCAGGGCTTCCCAACTGGTCTGGCTGCTTCAGTCTTGCCCTGATCAGATATTTTCTCCATAGAGCAGTCGAGATGATTTCTGCCAAACACTAGCAGGCTGTGCCACAGCCTTTGATAAAACACATCAATTACCCCTCAGTGAGTGGACTGATGCATTGTTTTCAGGTGATAAGTACAATTTCCCCTCAGTATACGACACCAAATACTCTTTACCCAATAGAGGTTTGTCAGCATGCCAAGGAAATAGAAAAGTTTAACCTTTCACTGTAAAAATAGTGTTGCATAATAAGATCTTGGTCTCGGAAAGTAGATATTAAAATATTAATAATAGTAATAGTAATCCTAGCCAACCTTTATTAAGTCCACCACAAAAGACAGGAATAGAAATTATGAGGAAGAGTCCATAGTCAGGATGTCTGCCAGATGCTGTAGAAGGCTGGTTCTTGCACAGCTGTGGGGTTGGGGAGCATGAAGTCAGGTTAAGAACAGCGTTCAGTGAACAATTTGTATGGATGAGATGTGAGTACACACTTGAGGTGAAATAGGGAATCCTATAAAAGGTATGCAGAATGTGTACTTTCCTTCCAAAGTTAACAAATATTAAGGACAGATGAATTATAAAACAATATCACCAAGATTGGCAAATCTTTCTAAGGATGCATGCAGTCTAAGTCATTGAGCCTCACTTTGATTACATGTTACAGCACTTTGCAGGTGCAAATCTATCTAGTGGTGGGTGCTTCCATAATTTGGGGGGTTCTCTTTAAGACAAAATGAATACAAAACTCTGACATCAAATTTATGAAAACGGAAAGGACCTGTGCTAGTGAAGGTCCCTGAAATGTAAGCTTTGTAAGTATCATGTTAAGCCCACTTCTAGCCATTTGAACTTTTGAATGTTTAATGTGTTTCTCTTGAAATGTAGTCTGTGTACTTTTCCCTTTCTTTTATGGTGATAGTAACATTTCTCCATTAAGATCCTACCATATTATACCAACAGTGCTAGACTTGGATCTTACATGATAGTCCTTTAGAGTGAGTTCTACTTCTTCCACAATTAGATCTTATATGCACTTAAAAGAATTGATGTCTCAAGAAAGATTAAGCAAACCGTATACGTTACTTGAGGCAAGAAGTGGATTTAAGACAGCGTGGTAACAGCCTAAAAAATAACTTGGAGCTGTCAGCGTCAGACAGAATGGAGCCCTCATAGACCATATAAGCAGTAATGATGGTTTCAAATTACAATGGGAAATCTTCTTTATATTTTGAAAGAATAATTACGTAATTTTATCTTTCTGGAAACATTTACATTAAAGGTGTTTATGTTTGTTTGCTTGGAGAGAGGGAGGGAGAGAGAGTGGGAGCACTTGAGCAGCAGAGGGACAGAGAGAGAGAGGGAGAGAGAATCCCAAGCAGGCTCCACACTGTCAGGACAGAGCCAAACTTGGGGCTCCATCTCAAGAACCATAAGATCACGACCTGAGCCATGACACTAACCAGCTGAGCCACTCAGGCACCCCTGGAAACTTTGACATTAGGTGTGGGTTTTGGAAATTAGCTTAGACTTCATACAAAACAGACCTATTTCTTGCCTCCATTCATTTTGTGGAGGTAAAATATAGGTATAGCAAAATAGATGCGCCTGCTTATATGTATATGAATAGGTTAGATACTTTCTAATGCAGTGAGCAGGGTATTTGGAATATGGAAATTTGCAAACAACAAAACAGGATGTTTGTGTGACTTCTCATTTCAACCACTAAAGCAATTTTTTTAAGTAAATTTTAAACGTTGTTAAAACTTCTTTATTTATGACTTCATAAATTATAATAATCAAAATTTAGAACCTGTTGGAGAAAAAGACAGATTTGGTGGCAAATTGATACATTAGTAGTCTTTCTTTTTTCCCCCCACCATATGCATCATGGTATAGAGACCCACCTTTATGGCATAGCGAAATGGTTGAAATGTAGCATGAGTGTAGATGAGGGCTCTTGAGATGCAGAATAGTTAACTCCAAGAACAGAAGGAAACTGGTTCCATTTCTTACAAGCCAGGAGGCCATGAGCAAGTTACTTAACCTCTTAGGTACTGGCTTTTTTGTTTTAATTTACTTATTATCAGTAGATCTGATGTTTTAGAAAAGTTTTAGGCTCACAGTAACATCCTGCAGCAAGTACAGAGTTTCCATACATCCCCCAGCCCCGCAGCCCAGCCGCTGCCAGCCTCACTCACCATTAACATGGAGCCCCAGTGTGGTACATTTGTTAGAATCAATGATCAGACATCAACACATCATTATCAATCTAAGTCCATGGTTTACATCGGGGTTCACACTTTGTGTTGTACGTTCTAAGTTTTGACAAATGCATAATGACATGTATCTACTATTACAGTTATCATATAGAGTATTTTCACTGCCCTAAAAATCCTCAATCTGGCACCTGTTCATCCCCAAATCCTGGTAATCACTGATCTTTTTACTGTCTGCATAGTTGGATTTTCCAGAATGTTAGGTAATTGGAATCATACAGTATGTAGTGTTTCAGATTGTCTTCTTTCACCTAGTAGTATGCATTTATGGTTACTTGTGTTTTTCATGGCTTAATAGCCCACTTTTTAAAATCATTGAATAATATCCATTTATACATATATAGCAGTTTGTTTATTCATTCACCAATTAAAGGACATTTTGGTTGCTTCCACTTTTGGCAAATATGAATAAAGTTGCTATAAACATTTGTGTGCAGATTTTTGTGTGGACATAAATTTTCAGCTCATTTGGGTAAATACCAAAGAGCCCAATTGCTGAATCGTATGGTAAGAATATATTTAGTTTTGTAAGAAACGGCCAAACCGTCTTCCAGAGTGGCTGTATTATTTTGCATTCCCAGCAGCAACGAGTGAGCAGTCCTGTTTTTCTGCACCCTCACCAGCATTTGCTGTTTTTGGTGTTCCCTATTTTGGCCATTTTTAATAGATATCTAGTGGTATCTCATTATTATTTAAATTTTCAAATATATAATGACATGTAATATGGAGCATCTTTTCATATGATCAGTTGCCACCTGTATATCTTCTTTGATGAAGGGTCTGTTCATACCTTTTCCGCATTTTTTAGGGACAGGTTAATCATCTGAAAAAGAAGATGGTAACTGCTCCACAGGGATTTTGAGAATAAACTAATTCACTTAGATATTTTAACATAGACCCTAGAATATAGGTCCATTAAGTATTAGATGATATTCTTATGAATTATCTACATTACTTCATAATAACATGTCTGAAACAATATTCTCCCCACTCTACCCCACCAATCAGCTTCCTTTTTTCATAAAAAAAATCACTTTCTCAACTTTCTTCCTTTTCATTTGGTTTTAAATATTTCTTTCTTGACTCATCCCTTAAGTGCAGACAAATTTTTTTTCCATTTTTTTTTCCTATGGAATTTTTAAATTAATAAATGAAACAATCTCAGAAGTAAGTTGGGTACTTCTCTGTCTCATATCTGAGATTAAATCATATATATATATATATATATATACCCACACACATATATGATTAAATATATATATGATTAAATATATATTTAATCATATGATTAATATAATATATAATATAATATAATATAATATAATATAATATAATATAATATATGTATTTAATCATAACACAGTTCATGTATTTTTCAGGTCAATCACTGAAGTTATTACCTTGTTAATTTCTGAAATGTTTATTAGGCAGAGAGTGCAACTGCGTAATTAAGATTATTTCTTAATTCTTTTTATTTGTTGTGAAAAAGTGATATGTCTGAGAGTAAACATCACTAATCCAAAGTCTATTAAAATTGTTATTAAAAATGATAGGAATGCAGTTTCTGATTATGAATACCATGAAAAGTGATACCTGTGGGTATGTATGGCCACAAATGAAAGTGTCTTCTTTACCAATTATTAACTCTATCTCATGATTCCTATGTGGGCATCTGGCCAGAGAGCTTGATTTTCAGTATTCCAAGTGGATTAACTTGCCTTTTCTTCTTTCTCTCTTTCTTTCTTGTTTAGATCTTGGCCATAGTGTTTGTAATATCAATAAGCCTTTGAATATTAGACATTACCATATATTTTTTTCTTAGCATTATTTATATGATGTAAATAATTCTGTTTATAAATGAGATATATATGTATATGTATATGTATGTATATGTATATATGTATATGTATGTATATGTATGTATATGTATAGATGTATATATATGTATACATATATATATATGATAAAATCTCCCCCAAAGATCACCAGGTCAAATAAGAATTTTGTCTGTATACCCTGACTCTATCTTAACAGATTGCTTATAGACAGATCGTTTTTCACTTTTAACACCTGGGAGAAAATCTAAGCTGTCTTGGGAGTTGAGCTATATTTTAAGATAAACTTTAGAGAGTTCAGTTATCATTTCCTTTTTGAAAATGTCAATGTTTAGGAAGTTTCTGTTTACATCTCTTACCCTATTTGCCTCAGGATTTTTATATTGTAGCTTTTTTTTTAAAGCGGTTTTCTTTTTTTTAATTAAAGCAAATTAAAATACTGTCTAAAGGTGAGAAACCTCGTGGTCTAGGGAAACTTTTTTTTTTAATTCCAGTATAATTAATGTACAGTGTTATGTTAGTTTCAGGTATACATTACCATGATTCAGGAATTATATACATTGCTCTGTGCTCATCCAATAGATGTACTCTTGATCCCCTTCATTTTTTTTAGCCATCCCCCGTCCATCTCCCCTCTGATAACCACCAGTTTGTTCTCTGTATATAAGAGTCTGGGTTTCGTTTGTCTTCTTTTTTCTTTGTTCATTTGTTTTGTTTCTTAAATTCTACAGGAGTGAAATCATATGGTATTTGTCTTTATCTGACTGGCTTATTTCATTTAGGATTGTACCCTGTAGATCCACCCACACTGTTGCAGATGGCAAGATTTCATTATTTTTTATGACTGAGTAATATTCCATTTGATAATACATATGCCACTTTTTTTTTTTTAACGTTTATTTACTTTTGAGACAGAGAGAGACAGAGCATGAACGGGGGAGGGGCAGAGAGAGAGAGGGAGACACAGAATCTGAAACAGGCTCCAGGCTCTGAGCTGTCAGCACAGAGCCCGACGCGGGGCTCGAACTCACAGACCGCAAGATCATGACCTGAGCCGAAGTCGGCCGCTTAACCGACTGAGCCACCCAGGTGCCCCCATATGCCACTTTTTTATTCATCCATCTATCAATGGGCACTTGTGTTGCTTCCATACTTTGGCTATTGTAAATAATGCTGCAATAAACATAGGAGTGCGTATTTCTTTCCAAATTATTATTATTTTTTTCATATTCTCTGGGTAAATACCCAGTAGTGCAATTACTGGACTATATGGTAATTCTATTTTTAATTTTTTGAAGAACCTCCTTACTGTTTTCTATAGTGGCTCTACCAGTTTGCAACCATGCACTAGGGTTCCTTTATGTCTACATCCTTGCCAACACTTGTTGTTTCTGGTGGTTTTGATTTTAGCTGTTCTGACACGTATGAGGTAGTACTACTCATATAATAAAAATTATACTTTTAATTTGCATTTCCTTGATTATTAGTGATGTTGATAGGGAAACGTTAGTACTTTCACGGTTAAACACCTGTTTTGTCATGTCAGAAATTTAAATTATTTATTAAGACTTGTATGTACATGCCCAAACCAAGCATTCATTTTTCTCTTAAAATACATGAGCTAAAATATCATATATTTGTAATGATTACTGTGAAGTGGCATTTTCACATCTAGAATGGAAAACAATAATAATTTCCATGAAATTATAGATATTTTATTTTTCATTTAGGTTCTATAAATAACTTAAGAACAAAAATTGGAAGGGAAATTCTCTGACTTTTCACTGCAAAGCATGGAACCATAATAACTGCTGAATTGCAAATGTTTATCCAGGCTCTGTTCTAAGCCTGCAGGCAAACAAAAAGAATTTGAATTTCTGCCAAAGAAGATGTTAAAAAATAGCTATAGTTTGATATTGAAAAAGAAGTAATAGCCTATACAAAAAGTAAGCCTCATGACTCAGGGAGAAAACAAGTTTTAGATTGTCAGGTATAAATGGATAAGGCTGCATTTTATACAGTGATCAGTTATAGTTGCATGAGGGATAGAAATTTCACCAAAAGCTTAGATTTAACTAGAGGTCAAATACTCAAGTATATCAAAATACCAGTTAATTTAATGTGGCTTAATGGTTAAATGCAAATAAAATATAACCTCTCTAGAAAATGTATTTAGACCTACATCTATTAGCGTATATTTTCACAAAAGCATAAGGAAAAACCTAACTGGATAACCAGATCATTGAATTTGATTTATGAGCAAGTGTATCTTCTTTGTGCAAGAATCATTCATACCTTGGTTTGTGAGCATAATTCGTTCCAGAAACATGGTTGTAATCCAAAGCACTTGTATATCAAAGCAAATTTTGGAACCATTGGCTCAGTTGTGATGTGACATTTGTGTCAGGTACTGGTCGTATTGTAAGACATTGCTCGCTTATCAAGTTAAAATTAGAAATGTTTGCTTGTCTTTCTTATGGAACACCCGCAGAACAAAGTTACTCGCCATCCAAGATTTTGCTGTATTTTATATGGTGATTATATATAATTTATTTTTATATTCTCTCCTGTCCCACCTTACTAACCAAAGTAAAAAGGTCTTAGTATAATTATATCCCTTGCATTTTTGCTGGCGACCCCTTCTAGTAGATCGGGCAATCTAGTAGATTACTGACCAGTGTGGGAATGCTGTATCATAAAAAAATTGACTTCCTGGAGCACCTGAGTGGCTCAGGTGGTTAAGTGTCTGACTCTTGATCTCGGCTCAGGTCATGATCTCATGATTCATGGGATGGAGCCCCACATTGGCTCTGTGCTGACAGCACGGAGCCTGCTTGGGATCCTCTCTCTCTGCCCCTCCCCAGTTTGTGCTCTCTCTCTCTCCCTCATAATAAATAAAATTTTAAAAACCAAAAAAAAGTTGTCTTCTCCAGCACTGACATTTTTGACCTTCCTATTCTTCTTGTTCCTCCACTTCTCCTACTACCTCTCCCAAAGAATGCCTTGAGTATCAAATATCTGGCACAGTGTTGGATACTAGAGATGCCAAGGTGGATAAGAGCTCCCTTAAGAAGCTTATTCTAATCGGGGTGTCTGAGTAGCTCAGTCGGTTGAGCATCCAACTTCGGCTCAAGTCATGATCAAGTTCACGGGTTTGAGCTTTGTGTCAGGTTCTGTGCTGACAGCTCAGAGCCTGGAGTGTGCTTCGGATTCTGTGACTCCCTCTCTCTCTGCCCCTCCCCCACTCATGCTCTCTCTCTCTCTCTCTCTCTCTCTCTCTCTCTCTCTCTCTCTCTCTCTCAAAAATAAATGAAGAACATTAAACATTTTTTTTAATTAAAAAAGAAGCTGATTCTAATCTAATCCATATCTGTAACTTCATTAATGGACAAAAAGGAACTGTATCTTAAATTCAGGTGCAACTGGTTGTGTCTTTGCATCTGCTCTTTACTCACCGCAGAATTTGTCTTTCTTACGTGGTAGACAGGGACTGTGTAGCAAACTACTACTCATTTTTCAAGACTAGGTTTAAACATAGAGGTTGAGTGAGTTTATCCTTCATTCCATTGCCATAACACCTTGTAATTCAGCATCTTGAAGAGTACCTGGCAGAAAGGAAATGTTTGATCAATTAATAAATGTTAAGTATTATTACTGGTTGAAGTTGATTATGTATGTCATTGAGATATTTATAGTACCTGGTGGTTGAGAAACGTGGGTGTATGTGCCTGTGCACGTGCGCTTGTGTGTATATTTCAAAGACAATACATTAAAAGAGAAAAATGAGGAAAGATTTCATACATTGAGTGGCATTTAATTCAAGCCTTGAATATGAGGAATTAAGTGAAGAGGTAGAGAGATGAAAGAGGATGTTTCAAGCAGTTGAAACAGCCATGGACCAAGTAATATGCGTGGAAAACAGTAATTATTAATGAGAAAGTCATCCATCCAAAAAAAATTGGAGCAGAATAGCATAGAGGTTAAAAAGGCTGACTGTGGAATTGGAGGGCTTGACATTGTGTCTCCACTACAACCATATCCTGTCATGTGACATTGGACAAGCTACTTCCCCTCCCGATACCTCAGTATTGTTATCTGTCATATGAGAAAAAGAATAGTATGGTGAAGAGAATTATAATACTCAGAAAACACTTGGGATCCAGCATATATTGTCTACTATGTGTTGTAGTTATTATTGAGAGTTTTTAAAGAGTTAAAACTAAAATGGACATTGAGGGCTAGCTTTTGAAGGAACTAGGAAGACATGCTGGTAAGTTTGGGGTTTATTCTTTATTTTTCTTTAAATTGTATTTATTTATTTTGTTTACATATCACATAATTTAAAAGCTACTAGGCCTTGCCTCCTAATACTATCACGTTAAAGGTGAGAATTTCAGCCTATATTTTAAGATGACACAAACATTCAGCCCATAACACCATATAAAGTGGTTATGAATGCCATTTTAAAGCAAAATTCTAGGAATATCTTTTAAAAACAGGAAATAATCTAAACATTTAATTGTTGTAATTCATGTGCAACATTTTTTAAAAGCTGATCTGTTTGTTGCTTCAGACAATATTTTAAAAAGTTTTCTTGCCTATGATTAGAGATAATGTTCTTCAAAATAATTAAATTCCAGCATTATCTGAAAAATATTCTGTTTAAGCAAGAAAATATTACATTTTCCCTTTGAAAAACATCTTTCCTGATGTCAGTCTTATGGAGTATTTTCCAACAATAATTTGGTTCCATTTTATTTAGGTCTTGAAGGTGTTTTAGAAGCTAAAATCGTATTTTAACAAGAGAAAACTATAGAATGGATAGATTTAGTTCTGATCCTATAATTGTCAGTGCAAAGAAACATGTTTTAATAGGTACCATAAAGAGAAAGAGATGCTGTAAGAACGGAACATTTCCTCTGTTAGGTTAAGGGAATGATAATCAGTTGAAAGCATACTGGTCAAATTCTGTAATGCTTCTGTGTGAAGTGATAGTGGAAAGCAGAAGGTAGTCCCTTGTCAACACAGCAGAGAAGTTACTTGTATTTCTAAAAGGGAAGTATTTGCTACTATAAAGTTAGGCATATTTGTGCAGAGTAGACCACATTGACAGACACAGACTTGACTCCATTTACATTGTGTGTACTAATAGGCCTTTCTTCTTATTGCAGATAAGTATAGACAACATGGTCTATAACAAATTAATAGAAACTAACAAGGCAAAAATTATTTCATTTGCTTTGAGTTGATTCTGAGAAATGGGTGATCACTAAAGAATTGAAATATATCTAAAGTGACGTTTTAACTAATTAAAACCCCAATAATAATGATGATTGATAATAGCTAATGATTATTACCAGGTAATGTGGGAGACCCATTAAATTGATTATATCATATTCAATTATAATAACCTAATAAATTATATATTTTTATCCCTTATAACTATCCATATTTTATAGCAATTAAAGTTTAGATAATCTCAATAATATGCCTAAGATCTTACTAATACTGTGTGGTTAAAACACAGCAACCTCAAGTTCAAAGCCCGTGTTCTTTGGCTATTAATATTACCCCAATCCTCTTAAATATGTTTTTAACAGTATGACCATGAATTATCTGTCATAGTTTCTATGTGTCATTGACCCTTTACACCTGCACTTGCATTCCTGTTTGCAAATCTACCCATCTTTGTTGTTGGTTAAAAATCTATCTTCCTTTCTTTTGTTCTTCTGGAAAGTAAGAAACCTAAACTATTGAATTCGAAACTACTAAATTTCTTATTGACACTTTATTTTCTAATAAATGTACTTGGGTTTTTCTTCTTGTTTTTGTCTTTTAATCTTCTTAGGATTTTTTGACCTAGCTCAAGCGATAATAGCAAAGTGATGTCTGAGAACACATTGTAAGGCCAAGTGCTTGTAAATAATACAGGATAATATTGGGTTGAATGCATGCCAGAAACTTCTACTCTTCTCTAAAGTGTCTGAGCAGAATATGTTGAGCTTTAAAGGGATTCCATCTATTTGAAAACTGCAGTTTCTGGAAGCAATTTATATATTCTTAATAGCTTTGCAACCTATATCCCAGAGGAGCCTGATGCCATAACCTTAGTGTTATTGAACAGTGGTGGACAAAGTGTCTTTGTTTTATAAACAAGATAAAAAACAAAAAACAAAAAACAAATAACAAAACCCTAACATCATATACTGCCTCAGAAAGTTTAGAGTGTAAACTTGGGTTCAGCTCAGTACAACACAACAGAGAACAGGCAGAGAATGACAAGTATGCCTTATAGTTATTGTATCTTGGAGGATGGGTGAAATTTGGGGAGTACTTAAGGGAAGCAACAGCTACAGACTATTCAGTAATATTCAGAGCAATAATATAGGGCAGTCTAGGAAATTACTTGTGATACAGCACATGCTATACATGCTAAGTTGTAAAAACCACTGCCAATTTGGGGGGAAGAAAAACCAAAAATGACAAATTTAATGAATAAAAACAATATATCATTTGGCTAAAATTTTCAGTTGTGGATGTATGTATATAAATGAAACTTGTAGAGTAGTCAGATGTCCTGTATTTAGGGACTCTTCTAGAAGAAAATGAGCAATATTTATTGTACATGCAACTTATATATATATTACATAATTTAATTTAATCCTCTCAGTTTATCCTATGTAAAATCAAGAGAGTGGGCCTTAATTTACAGATGACGAGACTGAGGAGTAAAGAGATTTAATGGTTGTTTTCAAGTTCGCACATTAATTAGTAATGGATCAGGGATTCAAGTACATCATCAGAGCTGAGAAGAGTCAAGATAGCATGTACAATGTGCTTAGAGAGATGGTTGGCACACATAAGTTCTTATAGCAATCTTACTATTATTACCTATTATTATTACATAGCTTAATTAAAGGAGATTTTTCTCCAATTTTCCCTTTTGTATAGTGCACACATAAAAGATAGCCACTATTATAAGAGAATTCTCTCTCTCTCTCTCTCTCTCTGTCTCTCAGCAGATTCCATATTAAGGTTTAGATAAAGCCTCTGCTGTGCACAAGTTATTGATTATTTGATATTTTCTGTGTCACAACATCCAGACATTCCCCTTGGCCTGGTTATATTGTGTTTAACCATCTCACACACACCTTATATAGGGGACCATTTCTAACCAGCAGAAACAACAAAGAATCGCTGAGTTAGAGGTATTCTGAAAGTTTAATTAAGGACTTATCAAATAGCAACTCCCTTGCCCATTTTCACTTTAAAAAGCTCTCAGACTTGTTATTTGAATAAGTGTTCAATTCACTTAAAGAGGAACTTAAAGGTAGAATCAGGAAGGGGATAAGTCAAAAGTAAAAAGGTTAGACTGCATTGCCTTAATCATTTTAGATCAACACAGTGCTGGAATAAATTAAAAAGCAATCTATAGCTTTTCCATCTAAGAATTAGTGCAGGAAATAAATCCCCTTTTCACAAAATGTTTTTCATCTAAGGATCAAAAGTCCCAGCTATTTCCAGTAGCAGCATCTGTTGCTTTACCAGTTTCCACAGAGATGAGCTCGTGTTGATTTTCATCACATTTGTTCAAGCTTGGAATCTGGTTAAAATACGCAAACTGTCGCAATGCCAGTTAAGAGTTGCAATCATATAGTACCCTGTGAATAATGCCATTCACCTGCATTTATTTTGATTCAAACAGCATTTCCAATTATGAATCTAAGCATGGGTTATTTTTAAATGACTTAAAAAAATGACTTAGAGTAAGAAACATAAGATAAAGTATTCTACAAGGAAGGATACTATGATACACACATGTTCTTAGGAAACATATTATCTTTACTTTAAATCTTTTCAGCTGAAATCTGTGTTTGGCTTTTTCAACACCATTTTGGGTTAACGTGTAAAAAGAAGTCTGTCAGTTGCGTGTTACCTTAGAACATTGTCTAAACTGCAGATTGACCATCGTAGACATTTTTCTGTTTTCCACATTCTAATACTTTAATATCATTATTCATATGTTGACTGGATATTAATATTGTAAGTTTAAACCAGATTAAAAAACTGATGTTACATACAAAAATACTGATTGAAAGAGATACATGCACCTTGATGTTTATAGCAGCACTATCAACAATAGCCAAATTATGGAAAGAGCCCAAATGTTCATCAATTGAGGAATGGATAAAGAAGATGTGCTATATATATACAATGGGATATTACTCAGCCATCAAAAAGAATGAAATCATTCCATTTGCAATGATGTGGATGGAACCCGAGTATATTGTGCTAAGCGAAATAAGTCAGTCGGAGAAAGACACCATATGATTTCACTCATATCTGAAACTTAAGAAACGAAACCAATAAACATGAGAAAAAGAGGCAGGCAAATCCAAAAACAGACTCTTCACTGTAGAGAAAAAAACCGAGTTACTGGAGGGGACATGGGTGGGGATAGGTTAAATGGGTGATAGACATTAAGGAGGGCATCTGCGTTGAGCACTGGGTGTTGTATGTAAGTGATGAATCACAAAATTCTACTGAATCCAATATTACACTCTATGTTAACTAACTAGAATTAAAATAAAAAACTAAAAAAAAATTAAAAATGTAATGCTGTTGAATTGGAAATGTATGCATCTGTGTACCTACATCTAATGAAACTGTAAAAGAAGGAGCAGAGGAACAAACATGAGTCAAATGCAAATGTCCTTGGTATAATTACCAAAGTATTGTCATGGTTTTATTCACCTTGCTGCAGGCCTTTTTAATAATCCACCCCAAGCTTCTACACTCAGTCTCCTAAGCTATTGGAGATACACGGATGGAAACTAAGAAACTCTAATATTTGGAAATATGAGCAGTGTATCTTTTTCTAGATTTTAGAACATTTTGAATGTTTAATGGATCATTTTTCCAAAAAGAGAATTGCTATCTGATATCTAGCTATTTGTAAATTTAATTTCGCATACTGCTGATGTGGGGCAAACTAGTGATATGTCAAAACTCCCCACTTACGTTAATGCATTAACACTAATTTTCAGGAAGAACAGGAAATGGAAATGATTATTACTATAGAGCAGTAAACCCAGCAGTCATTATTAAGCTTTGCCTTAAATAGCAAGTGCTGTTCTGTGCACTTGTCCAAAGCTCTCAATAGCTTTATGAGATGATGCTTCTTCTCTGCTTTGTAGAAGGGAGAACTGAATCTCAGAGAGTTTCAGGTATTTTTCACATGCTACTTAGTGGCATGAGGTAAATGATATCCAAGTAACATTGAATTGACAGCCAAATTCATAATTCATATCCAACAACGAGTTCAGTCTGAAAAGAAATTAGTTTAATTTCAAATAGTAGAAATAAATCTCCCCACCCTACTTTTCTGTCAAAATCCTCCACTGGCATTTGAGTAACAATGCTTATAGGTATCTTTATGTGAACAGATGCTTGAAATACCTGTTTACATTGTAGATGTCACTGTACCTTCAGCACCTTATTAGTATTCAATATCCTGTTTCCCCAAAGTGAAAATTCCATAAGATTTTATTTCTTCCATGCTTCCCCACCATTTAATTTTTTTTTTTTTTTTTTTTTTTTTTTTTTTACTTTTTTTCATTGACTGCTGATAACTACCCAGGAAACAGCTCAGGATAAGTAAGCATTGCAGATCAGCAATGTGGTATATTATAAAGATAAATAATGGGACAGAATGTTGATTTTTTGTTTCATTTCCTTTCCTTTCCCAATGTAAAAAATGTCACTAAAATGGAATGAACTAAGATGGTGATAGTAACTGGATTTTGTTTCAGTGTTTACTCTTTTGTTGTTACAAGTAACTGAACAAAGTTTATGTCTGAATTTACTTCAACTCTTAATATATACATCCATTTGTAATGACCAGAGGACAAACCTACAAACCTATGCTACACTGAGTTATATTTACTATATGCCCTTACTTCAGATAATTCTACCCACCATCAATTTTCAGTGGCATAATTTTTAAAAGTTAAAATGGGGCTGTGAAGGAAGTACTGTCACTTAACAGTAAATATATATTTATGATTTTTTTCTTTTATTTTCTTTTGAGAGAGAGAGAGCACATGAGCAGGGAAAAGGGGCAGAGGGTGAGAGAGAATCTTAAGCTCCACACTCAGCATGGATCCTGACATGGGGCTCAATCCCATGACCCTGGGATCATGATCTGAGCCAAAATCAAGAGTCAGATGCTCAACTGACTGAGCCACCAAGAGCCCTCTGATTTTTTTTCTTAAATTTATATTAATATCCTGGGCTGGAAAAATACATAAATTATGAGAGTGACTGCTTTGGGAGAGAAACTTAAAGGTACTTTTTTAAAACAAATACAGGGTACTTATTTATTTTATTTTTCATATCTTAATGGATAGGAACATGGATAGTTGTTGTGTATTATAATTTTTCATGATCTTTAAACTATTCAAAATAAAGTCAAGTAAATATATCAGGAAATACATTTTTTAATCTTTTCTGAATGATCATCTGTAAGTTTTTTTCATGAAATACAGGCTAGAAATTGAAGATACAGAATGCTACTGTGTGTATGTCTATAGTACTTACAAATTACTCTTTAAACTAATTTTGTTATCTCCATGTATAAATGTTTCTGAGGGCTATTCCTGATAAAATGTTGATTATGAAGACTGGTATTTGGCCAGTATGATTTTCACCATGACAGTTAATTTGATAGATTGTTTAGAATCGGTTCCCTAACTAAAATATTAGTGACACGATGGCAGAGTAAAAAAAACAATATCACCCCCCCCCCAGAAATTAGAATAATACTGTGCTTTCTCTATAGCTTCCTAGATCTGTGCCCAAGGAAGGTCAAGATCTATTTCTCTGAGTGCTATATTTCTTATCTTTAAAATGGACATAAGAGGGGCGCCTGGGTGGCGCAGTCGGTTAAGCGTCCGACTTCAGCCAGGTCACGATCTCGCGGTCTGTGAGTTCGAGCCCCGCGTCGGGCTCTGGGCTGATGGCTCAGAGCCTGGAGCCTGTTTCTGATTCTGTGTCTCCCTCTCTCTCTGCCCCTCCCCCGTTCATGCTCTGTCTCTGTCCCAAAAATAAATAAACGTTGAAAAAAAAATTAAAAAAAAATAAATAAAATGGACATAAGAATATGTTCTTTTTAAAAAAAAATGTTTATTTTGGGGAGAGAGAGAGAGAGCATGGCCTGAGCAGGAGAGGAGCAGAGGTTGGGGGAGGGGGGGTGGACAGAGGATCTAGAGAGGGCTTTGTGCTGACAGCAGTGAGCCTGATGCAGGGCTTGAACTCATGAACCATGAGATCATGACCTGAGCCGAAGTCAGATGCTTAACCAACTGAGCCACCCCAGTGCCCCAAGAATATTTCTTATTAGGATGATCTTAAAGATTAGAAATAATAAACAGAGTGCACCTAACACAGTGCCTGAGATATGATAGGTATTTATTTTCTGCATTTGTTTCTTTAAGAAGTATCTGGAAAAGGATGGTATATAAGTGTAACAGCTGCTTCTTTGGTGATACATAGCTGACAATAGTTATAAGGCAAGATTTTGTAAAGATTCCAGGAAGAAATTATCTTCAATATGGCTTTTCAATTATGTACTTATCCTTTTTCTCAGTATTGTATGTATGATCACTAATCAAGGGAAAAGACAGAATACCCTTTATCCAAATTACTCCAGGCTTAACCCCAATAGAAATTATTTATAAAGTGACAGAGAGAGAAGAGAAATGTAAGCAGAAAGGCTGTCATTATTTGTTTAAATTATACTTAATTATTACAGAAATGCATTTTTTAAATTTTACACTTTACTGGCCTCAAATAGAAGTCTGATAGTAAAGGTGAAAGAAGGTAGTGAATTTTGCAAGTTACAAAAATTTCTGTCTTCTGACTGAAATAAGACTGAAGTTTGATAACATGTTTTAAATGTATTCATGTACTTCTCAGTCTTCACACTTCTAATGAATATCTGAGGTTGACTGATTTAATAGTGACCCGCTCTAAATATCTGATTTACGAAGACAACACAGTTGAGTAAATAAGAGTGGCATGATGTAAATGATATCCAAGTTAACATAATATGTAAGTAGCAACATTTTATACTTGATATCCTGCATCTGGTTTTAGAGATTCCTATAGCAGGAATAAAATTTGAAACATCACATTGACACAGATTACTGATGTTAACATGTGGATTTCTAAGACTTGAGCAAAAGTTTATGCTGGTCTGAAAGGTCCAGAAGAATAGGACCACCATGATGACTTTTTATTACCCAAGATAAAAATATTTTCAACTTTTATTAACTTGGCAAATACTTGGGATAGTTCTCTTTGCTCTCATTTATTAAGACATTATATGACACCTTTTACATTTTTGTACATGTTACTTTATTTACCGTGCTCACAACAGTACTGTGATGCAGGGATTTCATCCTTTACAGAAGAGGGAAGTGATACTCAATGAAGTATCTTAAGAAGTTTACACAGTGGTAAAGTTTGGATGCAAAGTTGGGTTTGTTTCATATATCACATGGCTTCTTGAGCGATAGAAATGATTTTGTGGTTTCTCCCCTTCTGTCAATACGTATGTTCACATATTGATGCCATTATTACTTTTGGTTCATGGATAAAAAGCAATGAATTGTGCCTTGATATGTTGCCCCTCAAACATGTACAGTAAAAGTGCCCTGTGGTTTTCACTGGAAGAAAGTGTATGTATCAAAGCTATTAACGTATTGAAACTTCTCACGTGTTCCATTAGTCGGTTTATTTAAATAAGAGTTCAAACGTAAATAGGAAAGCAAAATGAATCCCTTCGGTCAAACTGGCATTGCATGTCCGCGCACTGTGCAGAACTTATCACAGGTTTTCTTTGTGCCCCATAGGGATGACTTGTCAAGCTCGAACATCTTACACTGAAGATGAAGTTCTTTGGGGCCATCGTTTTTTTCCCGTGATTTCCTTAGAAGAAGGGTTCTTTAAAGTTGATTACTCCCAGTTTCACGCAACATTTGAAGTCCCCACGCCACCTTATAGCGTGAAAGAACAGGAGGAAATGCTGCTTATGTCGTCCCCTTTGATAGCACCAGCCATTACTAACAGCAAAGAAAGACACAATTCTGTGGAATGCTTAGATGGACTCGACGACATGACTACAAAGCTTCCGTCTAAGCTGCAGAAAATTACTGGAAGAGAAGACTTTCCCAAAAAACTCTTGAGGATGAGTTCTACAACTTCAGAAAAAGCCTACAGCTTGGGAGATTTGCCCATGAAACTTCAACGAATAAGTTCAGTTCCTGGCAACTCAGAAGAAAAACTGGTATCTAAAACCACCAAGATGTTGTCTGATCCCATGAGCCAGTCAGTGGCTGATTTGCCACCAAAGCTTCAAAAAATGGCGGGAGGAGCAGCCAGGATGGAAGGGAATCTCCCAGCCAAATTAAGAAAAATGAACTCTGATCGATTCACATAACAAAACACCCCCGTAGGCATTATTTATTGTTTGATTTAGTAATAGTCCAATATTTGGCTGATGAGGTAATCCTCGAAGGAATCTGAAAGGTACATTTTTCCCCAGTCATATATGCATATTTGAGAACCCTTTCTTCCCAAGTATTGCCACTGTGCAGAAAGCAAAAGTTGTGTAAAGGGAGGACACCGTAAGAAAGTTCTTATTAACGGGCATGTATTATCACATCAAGCATGCAATAATGTGCAAATTTTGCATTTAGTTTTATGGCATGATTTATATATGGTATATTTATATTGTATATTCTGGAAAAATATATATATATATATTTAAAGAGGTGGTACTCTTCACGACATTTCTAACATATGTATTAAACCAAACATGAGTGGATAGCTTTCAGGGCGATAAAACTATATATATGTGTGTGTATATATATATCTATATATATATATACACGTGTGTGTGTGTGTGTATATATATATATATATATATATACCTATATATATATATATATATATATATACCTATATATACACACACACACACACACACACATACATACGTACATATATATCTGATAAAATTGTGATGTTTTGTTCAAAGTTGTAGTTCTTGTGCATGTTTACTTTATTAGGCTAGGAAGGCTTCTGGCATTAATTATTAATACCAAATATTTTAGCCTTAAATTATTTGTCATTTTAAAATCTGATTTAATGTTTTCTGCTGTTTAAGGTCCTGGGAGGTTATCAATTGTACTTTATATGAGGGAGTCACACAAGTCTATGCTATTTATGGCCCTGCATAAATATAACCATTATATTTAACTTATAAATTTTAGAGCATACCATCAATATGCTAAAAATTTCTTAGGATTTTTAAAATTTGCTAGTACTAGGGGAAAATTGGTTAATTTGAGAATTGGTCCTTTTCTGGACTACTTCAAGTCTGGAAATCTGTTTTGTATATGATCTAATACAAATATGAGCTCTGAACAAATGCTGAATCATTGTAATCATCAGTAGCCAACTTATACTGAATATATCAGAATCTGCTTGAAATTACATAATTAATGGTCCCTGTTTCAAACTGAGGCAATTGGTAACATTTTCACTCCTTTTCTGGAAGTTCTGTCATTTTAAAAACCAATAATTTATTCTCGAAGAGATACGACAATACAATGAAACTGATGATAAATATCTATGCTTAAAATATGTATGTCTAAATGAGTCTCTTTTTTAATGCTGTTATCTTGTTTGTGGCATTTATTGTATCAGGACAGACCTTTTTTCCTCACCTGGGGAACCTATCCCACCCCATGCCTGTCACTGGGTTCAGGGAGAATGTTATGTATATACCTGAGAGAATTTTTAATTAGATGAATTGAAGATATTTTACCCATGTGGGCTTTTTTGTTTATTTGTTTGTTTGGTAAACAATGATTTTATTGGTGTCTTGGATGCCTGGCCTACCAAAGTAATTTTAACAGTACTATTTTTCTAACCCCAAGGTCTGATATTTATTACTCATTAGTGGAAATAAAAACTATTGCTCAGAAGAACACCTACAAAATAAAGATTTGGAATGCAGAGATTTTTATGAAAATTTATAAGTGCTCCTTATCAAAATGTCATAGATTTTCCTATAGTTGTTTTTTTTCTTTTTTTTTGGTGGGGGGTGGGGGCATTGCAGTGTAAGTCTGTCCAGAATTTAGCTATTTCTCCTTATTAATATCTAAATCCTTAATGCCTGGTTTGGGCTCCCATTATTTCCCGTTTTTTTTAGCAATCCTGTGATGATTTTCTCACTGGAAAATTATTACATCAACAATTTTATCATTAACTACAATAATACCTTCTGGCTACCTCTGTATCAACCAAATTCTGTAGGTGCAAACAAATCCCAGGGAACTATTACTGGCAAAATGATCAACTTTGAGCATTCATCCACTGTGCATAGAGCTAGTTGTTCTACCCCTTGATCCCATTCTCTAGGTATAGGAAATGAACTAGCAGAGAGAGAAGGGGGTCTAGGGGGCATGAGATATTCATTATCAGTGGAAGAAACTCCATAGATCATTTAGTCCAAACACTTAAAACTAAATAGAGCCATAATTTAATTTGGAGAGTCATTCTAATTTGTCTTTGGTACCAAGGAAAACATGGACCAAAAAATGAACTCTCTGAATGTATTTCACACATTCATTCAAGAAAATTTTTGCAGGTCTTTATGTCCTAGGCCATTTTAACTCCTGGACATTTGGCTCTAAGGGGAGGTTGCTGCCCATTTGAACACTGACTATTGGTAGGAGAGTGGGGGGAGGGCGGCTGCAGAGACAGAGGGAGCACAGATAAGATGATTTCAGATACTCAAAATAACAGTTTAAGGTAAGGAAAACAGAATAACAAGATGGAAAATGGGTGTAATAAGAATTGATTATCTTAGAAGAGGTGAGCGGCTTAAGGAGGGAGTGATATATTTCAACAGAAATCCAATTGATGAGAAAAAAACCACGGTTGCCAGAATTAATTTTTCTTAGTGATGCTATTTCTTTATCTTTTCCACATATGTATGGGAAAGGTATGATTTCTGCATGTAATTGCAGTTTAGCCCGTATTGCTAAGTTGATCCGAGGTCCCAGTTTACCAGGGAGAGTTCCAGTTTCTACCTGTTGTATCTGTGTAATTAATAATAACACTCCCTTTCACTCTTCGAGTGTCCTGATTTGGATGATACATTATATGGTGACTCTCCATTTTTGTTGAAACTAACTAAATTACGAAGTCTGATATATTTGGATAAAAATAAAAAATTGCTTTTTCTTCTCCTTTTGCTGATTTTTTTTTATGCTGATCATTCCAAAAAAGATCATCTCCGTTTCATCTATTTCATCCTAGAGGACTTCTTATCCAAGCGATTTCATGTAACATTTGTTCAATCTGTATATGACATGTTTTCTCAGCAGTGAAAAGTTCTGCATTTTATTGACTGAATAAAAAATAAATCTCTGGTATTTCCATTTCAGGAAGTTATAAGAGCTCAAATCAAAGAGAATAAAAGTCAACTGAAGCCAGGATAATTGTCAGCCCACCAATGTAGTGACTATTGGAAAACAAAATGTAATGTATTCATTGAACTGAATAACTCTACTTAACAACTGGAAATTAGTCCCTTTTGTGGGATTTTCATGGTATAGCTCCTGTCATGGTAAAATATTTCATTCTATTTATCAAAATGATGTGAATAAAAGAAATATGATTATTTTGATAATGCTTATCCTCATTTGAAATATTCATCCTTCTCAGCAATATGTGAATACAGTTTTGTAAATATATACAAATTAAAAATAAGGATATTTTATCATTAGTTATTTTTGAAAAATTCTTATGTGCTTTTAAATTCATCCGTATATGGCTTTAAATACTAAGAAATGTATTTAGTTGTCTCAGTACTAAAAAGCCCATTTGTCTAGACAGGATGGGGCAAAAATGGATTATTTCTGTTGGAGGAAGAGTGAGATTATGGGGAAGGTGGCCTATCCTCTATCCGATTTATGAAAAATTCCTACAATTCCATAGTATGCAGAGAGTTCAGCTTGACTGCACAGCACATCTGTGGGCTCTACTTCAGAATTTGTGCTTAAATTACATTGTACATCATCTTCAAGTTAGAATCCAACTAATTGCATTTTCTGGCATGCAATTAATAATTATTTAAATGTGCAAGGTCATTTAGGTTACAAAAATACAAATTCGTGTATTCAATGCTGCAAGTTCAGTTTTATAAAAACTATATTAAACTTTCAAAACATGATTGGGTTTAATTTTTACAGTGTGTTCATCATTTTTTCCACTTTCCAACAGTGAATTACTCATATTCCTTGACTTGGGTTGTTTATCATAAGCCTCTTACCTCTTAAAAGACAATGATTCAATCCATCACAACTCATTCCTTGAGGGTTACTTTTATTTTTGCTCTTCATTTGTGAGATGCTTCAGTAATATGGAACTTGCACAAAATAATGCAGACTGTTTCAGACGTGCATTTCTTGTAGGGAATCTTCATGACCCTCCTGTCCTTCGCTGAGCCAGTGCTTCCAAAGCCGTAGTAAGTAAAGCAATCAAATACATCGTTTTCCTAATCTTGTTTAAATATCAAATCCCCCTTTTTAAAAAGTGTTGAGCTACTTTTCCTGAAAATGTTTCTTTAAAAAAACATGCTCCTAATTTTGAATCAGACAAGTTCTGTGATATGTAATGTGTCCAATTCCCTGGCACCTCACAGAATTAAGTTAAAAAACCATGTTCCCGAAGCTTCTGGCATAGTGAAGTTCAAAGAATATACTCCTCATCATTCAGTAAGTAGAATTCTTTTTTCTCTAAATTCTGCCTTTTTTACCTGAAAAGTTGCCTTGAAATCATGGCTGTTTCAGAATATTTGGGCTTTGTCTGATCAATGGATGCTGCAAAGGGCAAATACGGGAAGGCCAATTAGCTCCCAATTGCTGACTAAGAACGGCACCTCTAGCCCCTGCTTGTCTTTTCTCAGCTCCCCGTGTCCATCACTTGCACAGTGACTTGCACACATTATGTGAGTCTTTACAATAATTCTACATGGTAAAGATTATCTTCACTTTATACTTGAAGAAACGGATTATCAGAAAGGCTCTTTAGCCAGTTTTTAGTTAAATGAAATCTACAAACAAGAGTAGTCCCTGCTCTCTGGGTGATACTGTTGTTATTTACATGCAAATCTCTAACCATTCTTCTAATGCTTCTTCCTGATTTTCCATTGGGGAGTATTAATCAATTTGCTTTTTATACTCTAGTAGACAAAGATCTAGTTCTATTTCAACTCCTGCTACCCACCACATCCACCCTCTGCTAAATTTCCAATATTGTAATACCATATTTTTAATTAGATTAATTAGTGTTTTCGTTAGTGCTATCACAATTGAGCCCATGTGTTTGGATAATTTTTCTCACCCTTCATACCATATTCCCCCATAGGTTTAATAATTGTCTTGTTTTTTTCTTTGTGCGTGTGTGTGTGTGTGTGTGTGTGTGTGTATACACATATATATATATATAATTCAGCCACAGAGACTTTTCCAGTTACAAATACTTTCCCATTAATTCCTGAAACACATTGCTATTTGAACAATTTTACCTTCTTAAGGAAATCTCTCCTGAAGCATTCTGACCTGCTCAATTAGGTAAATTTCTTTAAGTCTCCTGTACAGCTTTTGTTTTTGGATCTCCTTTATCAGCATCCAGCAGGATTCTGTTTGCCACATTCCCTGTTTCATGGAACACATGCTTTCATCTTTCTTGGTTGACTCTTTTTTTTTTAATGTAACACATTTTCTAGGAGTTTCTGAGAAAGAAAATGTGGCAGTAAACTTTTTGATATCTTGATATCTTGCAATAAATTAATATTTTCCTCATAATTAATAGTGATAGTTTGGCCTAATGTAGAGATTACGTTCCTTCTGAATTTCAGTGATGTTTGCTTTTTTGTCCCTAGTTCACAATGTTGCTATTAAGATGTCTGATGCCATTCTGACTTTCAATCCCTTGCTTGAGACAAAGGATTAAAGGTTTTAGAATATTCTCGTCTTCCACAGTATTCTAAAATTCCAAGATTATCTGCCTAAGCATGAGCCCATTTTAGTCCATTTTGCAGTGCCCTTTCGATCTGGAAATTCATATTTTATGGAAATTTTCTTAACTTCTATCTTTATTTATTCCTCTCCATTTTCCTCTGTCTTTCTAGCATTTTCCTTATTGGGATGCTAGAATTCTTGGGATGATTTTTTGATAGTCTCATATTCCCTCCTTTGTTATCTCTTTGCATTTTTTCTCTACTCTCTTGTACATTTTCTTATCATCTATGACTTTCATTTGTGTCCATTTATTTGATTTCACTTACCTTCCAAGATTTTAAATTATTATATAATAATTTTAATTTTCAAGATTTTAAAAATTTTTTGGTTCTCTACATTTTTTTAGTTTTTTTTTTTCTTTGTATCCTGGATAAAGGATCTTAGGTCTTTCAAATTATTAATGATAGTGTATTTTAAATGTTTCTTCTTTCTCCATTCCTGTTGTAGTATTTTCTAATATATGTGTTTTTTGGTCTGTTTTCTAGTGGGCCAATTACAAAGATGACTGAGGCTCCATGCAAATATATAGAGAAAGTCTAACTGAGGCTCTGTGCAAATGTATGGAGTAAGTCCAACCATGGTCTTCACTGTTCAGTGATACGGTTTAATATTTACCTGAAGTCAGGGGGTCCCTGGGTGGTTCCATCCATTGTCCAACTGTTGATTTCTGCTTGGGTCATGATCTCACAGTTCGTGGATCGAGCCTTGCCTGGAGTTCTACACTGACAGCCTGGAACCTGCTGGGGAGTTTCTCTCCCCCTTCTCTCTGCCCCTCCCCTGCTTACGCGCCTGGCTCTCTCTCTCTCTCTCTCTCTCTCTCTCAAGAATAAATGAACATTTTTAAAAAGTTGATTTTAATGAAGGAAAGTGTGCCTTTTCCTGACATCTTTGCACTGCTATGCTTTTAAAATCCCTCTGAAATCCTTCTTTTTTATTTATTTATATTTATTTTTTAGAAAGAGAGAGAGCACCAGCAGAGAAGAGAAGCAGAGGGAGAGAGACAGAGAGAGTGAAAGAGAAAATCTTAAGCAGCCTCCGTGCTCAGCACAGACCCTGGTGCAGGGCTCTATGCCATGACCCCCTGGGATCATGACCTGAGCTAGAATCAAGAGTCGAGGCTCAACCGACTGAGCCACATAGGCGCTCCTAAAATCCTTCTGTTTCCGTGTTTCAGGAAGCATCAGAGATTAATGCTTATATTTGATCTGCCCCTTTGAGAAAAAACCCTAGTTAACTGTATTAGTTTTTTGTCACTGTTATAATAAATTACCACAAATTTAGCAACATAAATAATACAAATTTATTACTTTACAGACTGTAGCCAGAAGTCAGACATGGGTCTCACTAGGCTAAGATTAGTATGTCCCTAGGGTGGTGTTTGCTTTTAATAACTCTAGAAGAGAATTCATTTCCTTCATCTGTTCAGTTTCCAGAGGCCACCCACAATCTTGGGGGGTTCCCCCTCTTTCCATCATTACAATCAGAAAAACTGAATCTCTTTGTGCCTTTCTTTTATAGACACATCTTGTTCTGACTTATCTGCCTTGCTCTTCTAATTTTAAATACCATTGTGATTATATTGGGCCCACCTACATAATGCAAAATAAGCTTCTCATCTCGTGGCCCTTAATTTAATCTTATGTGTCCATCCCTTTTGCCAAATAAGTTAACATATTCATGCGTTACAGAGATTAGGATGTGGACTTGAGGGGCCATTATTCTGACCAGTTCACAAACCTTTCTTATTTATCCCCTTTTATATAAAGAGAATATAATTTGAACAAAAGTATTTTCCTCCTGAAATCTAAATATATTTTCATGTAGATTTAAAAATAAGGGCAGGCATTTATTTTCATTAATGATATCCTTCCATGTGAGGAAACATATTTAAGCAGACATTATTTAATTATTCCCTTAGGAATCTATTTTTGTCATAGTCTGTAAGCAAATGTCTGACCAGGTTTTATTTTACAACTCTTCATAGAGGAGAAAATAAAACAAACATAACAAAATAAAACAAAGCAAAACAATGCTTAATGAAACTGATTGAAAGTAACATCCATAACTTCAGTGTCCTGAATCTAAACTTGTATGTCAGGTCTACTTTTTCTTGGCTGGCCAACCCCACCCTTTGGTCTTCAAACAATGTCAAGGGTGGATTTAAGTTTCAGTAGATCAACCTAAAAGCTTGTGTTGGTATTTGTTGACAGATAAATACTATTGTGCCATGTAGACCCTTAAAATTATGTAAGCTTGTAACCTAGAAAATAATGTTAGAGATAAATCTCATTGTCTTTTAACCAAATCATCAATGAACTACAGGCAGAGACTTGGGGAGCCCATGGGAGTTGGCACTTTGATCAAGGTTTAAGTTTCAGTGGCTAACTGAATGAGAAGGGCAGAATGGAAAATGTCACTTAGATGAAGGTTTAGTTTTGTAAATGAAAGCCAGTAGTGTGCCCTCTACCCAGTATTCCATTGTGAAGTCTAATGAGATTTATGGCTTCCTTTCTCATTGAGTTCATTAATAGATGATTGTTTTTTTTTTATTACCCCTTCATCTCCTCACCGTCTTCACTGCCAAAGTGACATCTCAATTTTATAAAACAAGCTATATTGAAGGGAAATTGTGCACAGAATGAGACAATTAATTAGATTATGGACTCATATGTTGGTAACCCTGTATAAGTGTGATTTCACTGGCTGTCAATTTCCCTATGCATAAAATTTGTATTATGATATTATGTTACATTTTATATTCATATTTCACATTATTCACGTCTTTACTTTTATTAAAATATCTAGATTTGGATATGTGAATGAACTCTGTCATCCAACCATAGTTTTTTAACTACTATACAATTCATGTTTAACACCAGACATTTTCCATTCTGCATGACTTACAGAGTTGATATTCAGCTATAAAGAAGACATTAAGTGTCAAATATTTGGTAAATTGAGATCTGTACCATGATAGGAATATACAAAAAGTAAAGATTAATTATAAACCCTAGGCTTGTTACTATCTGGATAAAGTAATTATGGATGACCAAGTTGGAGGGAAAAAATTGCTTCAGGAAATATGCATTGTATTTGGTCTTGAAGAGGGCAGTTTCCCCATGCATGAGAATCAAAATGTTGGTTACAGTTGAAATGGAGCACAAATTGCGAATGACCAGTATTCATATCAATAATCTGTTCTAAACCAGTAAGTTATTTTTTAGTCACTGGTTATTTGATTTATTTGGTTTCTTTCCCCAAAATTCTACTAAATCCTTCCAAGCTGTCCAACAGGTTTTTTTTTTTTTTTATATGGGGGGAGCTCTTACTTTAGAATTATAGACTCCTAATTAAAATATAGTGTCCTAAATGTTTTGAAACATAACTGCACAGAATACTGGGGGATTCAAGAAGGAAGGTGACCAATTCATATCTGTGTGGGGTTGGTCAAGGTTAAAGAAGGTGAGAAGATCTTCCAAAGTATTTTGCTGTAAGGGATACTAAGAACTGTGTTTGCAGAAATTTGAAAAGATAACATAGATAATTAAAAGGAAGAGAAGTAAAAGAATCAATGTGTACAGATTCATGGGGTTTGGAAGCCATATTTTGTTTTGCAAATATAAGTACTTCAGAAAGGCTAGAATATGGGATGTGGGAAGTGAACTAATATGGAAGATGATTATAAAGGTAAGTAATGGCCCATTCCAAAAGAATATTATAATCCACAGAATATAGTTTGTTTTTTTTTTGTTTGTTTGTTTTTTTTATGTTGAAGACAACCTGTAAAGTTTCTAAAAGGATAATGGGATCAGATATGTATTTTAGAAAGTTTGCTCTTCCAACATATAATTGGGAAAAATGAACCCCACAATTTCCGTTTCATTGGAACCAACATATTTTTCACTAAACTCTATTTATAGTTTATAGCCCTCAGAAAAAAAGAATGTATCAGGCTTACAAAATGTTATAGGAAAATATACATAAAATGAATACACAAGAGAGATGAGAAAAAAAAAACAAAAAAATATATTCAAACTTCAAAAATTAATATAGATGCTGTAACTGAATATATTTCACTCCTCTCAGGTAAGGGGGGAAAAAAAGGAAATCATGTTATGTGGTTTTCCTTATCTGAAAGGAGAAAACGAACAATTCCCCAAAGAAATGATAATTTCAGATCTTTTCAGATCTCATTAGACTTTCACACAATGTCTCTTTCCTTAGCCATTGTCATCAAGCATTCCAAATCACCTTAACCAGTCCCGAAAGGAAAGTATTATTTGGAGGTTTATTTCCTTTCTTTCCTTTTTTTCTTACATTTAAGAGCATTAAGTTGATTTAAATAAAGATGGAAAAATGCAAATTTTAAAGAAGCAAAGATTGAAAAACAGAACAATTTTTATATTGGACTAATCAGGAGGTGATTTGTATCAGGTACATGTTTCAGGGAAATAACTCCTGTTCCTCTCTAGTACAAGATGGAATAAAAAAAATGCAATACCCAGTCTGGGCAAATAAATTGGAGTTATCTGACATAATATCATAGGTTTTCCATTATTTAAAGTTTAATAATTAATGATTCACTGGTTAAAATTCTAGAATTTAAAATGTATTCAACAAAATATCTTTTTCCAATAATTTATTGAATGGAAATAAAAACTTGATTGTTATCAGACATCTCAGTAAGAAATAAATGTTTACACATTGACCCTTTCCCTCAAACTAGGGGTTCAGCATAGTGACCGATCAATGTAGACCACTTGTGGACTAATATTCATATTTAAGCCATATGTATTTTCATCCCTGAACTGTGCCAACTGTGATAAGATACAAATTCGACTTGCCCCTTTACAAGTTTAACTTATAGCTAATCTCACATCTATGGAAAGAAAAGTGAAGGCACAGCCAATCAGTGGTGTGTATCTTGGTGTCCCCCAAATCATATAGATCACTTGGAATGTCAATAGAAATGGAATTGAATTGACCACCCTAATAATATCTGTAATAATGGGCACAGTTACAGTGTATTCTCTGAATTAATTGGTTAGCTCAGACATGTACCAGCCTCTTTTCAGCCTCTCCATATAACTCAAGTTTACTGTGTATCTAGTAAAAAATTAAACATGCAGACACTTTCTGGTCTTATTAACAGGTTTGCTTTCAGTTTTCTCTCAGAAAAATCCTCAGTGTAGAGGCTTTCATGGAAGAAATCTGTTTCTGGACTTACCCGAGTACGCAAAATGCTTACTGGCAGGTGACTTGGCAAAACCCAAAAAGGACACAGTACCGAAGAGGCAAGTAAGCCATAACTCCATCTCCAAACAATTTTAGAAATAGCCAAGCTGACAAATCACTAAGCCATGTGTCTGTTTTAATTAGTGTCAAAATTCATGTCTATTCAATACATAAAGAATAACTAGAGTAAAGTTTCAAAATAATAAATGACCCACTGTGTTTCGGTGTCCATATATTTATACACATTTCCAGAAAGTTGAAAATGTGAAAATTATGCCCTTTGGGAGAGAAGAAAGAGACAATTGTTATTTTAGATGTATGCACTCACATATATGTGATTTCAAAATAAATATGCAAGTGGAAAGAGGATATGAAAAATAGATAAAATTCTCTGATACTTTAACACATTTAAGAGGACTACTTTCGTACTTATCTACAAATGAGATTCTCAGGTCATAGAATAATTTCAGTTCAGTCTAGAGGAGGAAACTAATATTGTAATGGAGGAAAGTCAGCAACTCCCAGTCTGCATCAGGCCTCTGTGTAAACACTCTGGATGGTTCAAATCATTTGCTTCATGCTGTGACTTGATTGTTAATAATTCTTTTCAGTAAACAGATGACATTTGCCAAACTGTAGAGCCATTTTCTTTTCCATAATCCTCTTCCAAATAGAAGTTAGCATCATGCCAATGAGGATATATCAGATTCTCTTCCAGAACTGTGGTACAAGGAAACATTCCTCAGGTAATAATAGGTGTGCAGTTACGATTCCAACCATCCTGTAGAAGGTTTTCAATAGGAGGCCACTGAACTCTTCCTTAATCTGCTTTCCTTTCCTTATCAATAAAATGGTCGCTTCTGACATAAAATATGCAGTAATAGTCACTGAGTGCTTTTTTTCTTATAAAATCTAATTAAAATGAGAGATCTTTTGATCTCCCATTCTTGGGTGAGACATATGTGGACCTGCTTGTCTTTGAATAATAATTAAGTTATGTCTTATAAAACGTTTCCTACTTAGAAGTAATATGGTCAAGACAGGTAAGAAATATTACTTCACTTGGGGCTGTAGGATTCATGGCAGCTTGCTTCTTCAAAGCCAAGAACGGAAAGAGACATAGGTGCTACACTTTTTATGTATTTGTTTATTTTTAAGGTTTTAAATTTATTTTGAGAAAAAGAGGGCATGCACACAAGCAGGGAAGGAGCAGAGAGAGAGAGAGAGAGCATCCCAAGCGGGCTCAGCGCTGCCAGTGCAGAGCCTGACTGGGACTCGAACACATGGACCATGAGATCATGACCTGAGCAGACACCAAGAACACTTAACCAACTGGGCAACCCAGGCACCCCTTATGTGTCGTGTATGTATAATTCTAAATCCCATCACCTTTGCCACACTCATTCTGTTTAAGCCAGCCACAGGTCTTGCTGATACTCACATGTGGGGTTTACATGGAAGAGAGAGGGGTCATCTGAGGAATTGTTTTTCTGTCTGCCTTGGAGACTATGACAATTCTGAAAAGAATTTCACAGTCTGAAAAGATAAATTCCCCAAATTGCCAGAATATGTTTTCTGCTGTTGTCTCTATCTTTAAAAAATATCCAGGAAATCACCAGAATATGTCCTCTGCTGTTCTCTCCATCGTTAAAAAATATCAAATGTCAAATGGGTAACACTCCACACAAACCTTCAGGTAGCTCAACAATTACATTTTTATTTAGTCCTACAAATGTTTAGAGACTTATAAAATGACTTGAAGAAAAGATGTGTATCTCTCAGTCAGACCTCACAATGTTCAGTGAGAATTTTACTGGAATACATACATATATTACATATACATACATATATGTATAACACACACACTCACACATACAATAAAACCTTGGTTTGTGAGCATAATTCGTTCCAGAAACATGCTTGTAATCCAAAGTACTTGTATATCAAAGTGAATTTCAAAGAACCACTGGCTCAGTTGTGATAATGTGACATTTGGCAACATGTACTACTCATATTGCAAGACATCACTCATTGATCAAGTTAAAAATTATTAGAAATGTTTGTTTGGCTGCAGAACACTCACAGAACAAGTTATTTTCAATGCAAGGTATTACTGTGTGTGTGTGTGTGTGTGTGTGTGTGTATAGACACATATATCTTCTCCTAATCACTGCTATATACATATACATATATGTTATATATACATATACATAATTTTCTCTTTATTCTTAAATTAAAATGTTCTGTTCCTAATAGCCATTATAAATATGTGCCTCTTCTGTTTACTTGTGTATTTATTAATTTTTTTTAAATTTTATCCTTTTTCCTGCTTTTTAGATTCTCAACCACAAAGCCTCTAAAGTAGCCTTTTAAATACAATAAAGTTGTGGGGCGCCTGGGTGGCGCAGTCGGTTAAGCGTCCGACTTCAGCCAGGTCACGATCTCGCGGTCCGTGAGTTCGAGCCCCGCGTCGGGCTCTGGGCTGATGGCTCAGAGCCTGGAGCCTGCTTCCATTCTGTGTCTCCCCCTCTCTCTGCCCCTCCCCCGTTCATGCTCTGTCTCTCTCTGTCTCAAAAATAAATAAAAAACGTTAAAAAAAAAAATTAAAAAAAAAAATACAATAAAGTTGCAAATTTAAATAAAAGGATTTAAAAAAATCAAACATAAGCATGACCAAACTAAAAAGACAGAAAAATTAAACAGAAATATGTGACTTAAAAGGTCTTACATTTTGTTTTAACTGGACTGAGAATTTGGGCTGACTTTACAGGCAAAATGACAGAAGGAACAATTATTTCATTTTTTTTTTTTTTTTGTACAGAAAAACTCATAGGAAAATGAGGTCTTATGTATTAAGATTAAAGCTATCTCCGTCTACGGTAAGTGTTTTCACTCCTCCATATATACACTAGAGACACTCAGGCACATTCATGCCAGGATACATGAAAAAATATTCACAATAGCATTGTCTATACTGTTGAAAAAAACAAAACAAACAAACAAAAACTACATGGCCTGCAACAGTAGAAAGGAAAAATAAATTGTAAGTCTATGATATTGAATTGTATAAAGCAATGAAAATAAAGGAACTAGACCATGGATAATAATGTAGATTAATTTTACAAGCATAACATTGTATAAAAAAGAAAAAAAATGAAAATTAACTTCTCACATGCATTTTTGCAAAGGACAACTTGACAGATACCATAGACTATGTCGTCAATCATATTCTGTCTGCAACCGGTTATCAGAATAACCGGGCTCCTGTAGTTTTATCCTACAGCCTGCCTCTGTAAGTCATAAAACATAAAACCTCACCACAAAACCGCACAAGATGAAATGTGAACATTTTAACACACTTATTTGGATAACAAGGTGTAAAAGCTCAGCAAGAAATGTGACACTGTTTTTCCCATAAAAATACCCAATAAGAAGAGGACAATTTTTGCACACATTCACAGACTAAACATTATCCGGTTTCCAAAATGGCAAAATGGCATTTATATTCTATGTTTTGAATTTGTTTTTTTTGTATCTTCTATGTAAGTTCATAGATTAACCGGATGTTTTGTATTAAAAGAGAATAATTTTTCAATAATTTCAAAAGAGAATAATTGTCTTTGATAACTTAAGCTTTTAATTTCCCTTTAAAATCATCTCTTCTAGAAGTAACTCTAGCATCAGTACAAGCCTGTGCATACAAGTCCATTCTGTCACTGAATTCAAGAATTACTTTCAAACAGCAAGCGCTTTTATTTTATTTATTATTTATTATTTATTTATTTATTTATTTATTTATTTTAAACAGCAAGCGCTTCTAAAACTTATTTACAAACATATCTCTTTGTAGTAAGATCAAAGCACAATTAAATTTTGAAAATGCAAATAAGAGCAATGCTTAGTTCACTAGTTTTGTAATGTTATGTATTTTACTTTTAATATTTTGAAGAAAAATTGATATGCAATATTATATTAGTTTCAGGTTACTGGATAGTGACTTGACAATTACATACATTACAAAATGCTTACCATGAAAAGTGTAGTTACTGTCTGTCATCCTATAAAGTTATTGTAACATTATTGACTATGTTTCCTATACGTGCTTTTTATCCCTGGGACTTACTTTATAACTAGAAGTTTGTATCTTCTTAAAAATTGGTTCTCAAGATATTTCTTTTGAGGAGAGAGAGAACACAAGTGGGGAAGGGGCAGAGAGAAGGAGACAAAGGGTCTGAAGTAGGCTCTGATAACACAGAGCCTGACGTGGGGCTCAAACTCGCGTGAGATCATGACCTGAGCTGAAGTCCGGCGCTTAAATGACTGAGCCACCCAGGTGCCCCTGTGCCTTTTTTTTTTTTTAAAGATTATTTTTAATGTTTTTTTTAAATTTATTTTGAGAGAGAGAGAGAGAGAGAGAGAATGAGAACGTGAGTGGGGGAGGGGCAGAGATAGGGAAAGAGAATCCCAAGCAAGCTTCACACTGAGCTCAGAGCCAGACACAAGGCTCAATCTCACAAAACGGTGAGATCATGACCTGAGTGGAATCAAGGAGTCCGACACTTAACCAACTGAGCCACCCAGGTGCCTCTTAATCCCCTTCACCTATTTGACCCATCCCCCAAGCCCCATCCTCCTCTGGCAACCATTAGTTTATTATGTATATTTATGAATCTATTTCTGTTTTTGTTCTTTTCTTTGAGTTTTTTTTTTTTTTTTTTTTTTTTTTTTGCAAAACAATCTATGATTGTGGCCTTAAAAGTCTTCATTTTTCTGGGTAAAAACAAAGTAACTTTTTTTTTGGTGTTTATATTCAAAGTGTGTTGCATAAAACTGTTGAAAAAATAAGCCATATACATATTTCAGCTGAGATCAGTTCTCGAATCTATGTGGAAAATTTAATTTGTAAAATTCAATCAAAAATATGTGTAGAATATACTTAAGACAATATCTTTTAGAGTATATTTCAAAGTCAGTGTGATGTTTAGATAAAAGCTGGTTGCAGAATCATAATGCATAATAATTTTGAAATTTGGGTTCTTAAATGTTTTGATGAATTTAGTATCACTAAATTGTTGGTAAAATAGTATCTAGTTCTCTAGAGAATGGCACTTTAGGCAGTGTGGCAAAACAGTAAAAGCACACAGTTAAAGATAGCAGGAAAAAGAGGTACATATAAGTAACATTCTAATAATGTGGAAGGGAGAGGGGTTATTTAGGAGAAATGGAAAACATTGATATAGTAGTTACATTAAAAAGTGAAATGATTTGAAAAAAAAAGTGAAATGATTTGGGATGAATGAATTGGAGGCTGTAATTCCCTCAGAATTAAAGCCCTGGGGAGATGAAATGTTTGCCCGTATGTTTTGGATTGCACAGCTGGAATGACAAAACCAGTGAAATGAGAATCCTTTGTTTCAAAAGATGACTTTTGGTTGGACAGTCTATATAGGGAGAAAAATTAAAGTGAATAGGCAAGAAAGAAAAGGAAATGAAGTTATAGATTTGATGTGTAGTGTCCTGGCGAAGGTAGAATAATACTACTAATAATACTACTAATACTACTAATACTAATAATAATACTAATAAACTTCTGAGAACATGAGTCTTCTCTGGCCAACCAGCCTTTGGTTGGCCAAGTTCTTTAAGGAATAGGCAGTAGGGTTTTTGTTTGTTTTTTTGTTTGTTTTTTTTTTTTTTATGTCTTAAGAAACCAAATCCAACCAAGTGTTCCCTGAATATTAGCAAATCATTATCATTCACCATAATTATTAACAGTTAGTATTAATGGAGCCTTACTATGTGGCATAATAATAACTCTTTTACATACATTTTCTTCTTTTTAACCTTCACACAAATCCAATGGGATAAATGTAATTATTACTCTTATATTGACAATGAAGATGTTGGGGCCCCCGTCTGGCTCAGTTGGTAGAGCGTGTGACTCTTGATGTCCTGAGTTCAAGTTCCACATTGGGTGTAGAGCTTACTTTAAAAAAAAAGTATAAAATGAAGATATTGACACACAGAGGCAAGTACATGCTCAGGGAATGAAATGAATGCATTTTCTAAACAAACATATGTCACAGAAGACAAAACACTCAAAACAAAAAAACATTTTCTCATGGATCCTATGTTGTAGGGTTGCAAATATAAACAATAAAGAAGACAAATAGGTAAAATATGTGATATGCAGAGAGTGATATATACTATCCAGAAAAATGTTCTGAAGGATTAGAAGTGCCAGAGTGGGGATACAGGGAGGCCTGAAGTAGTGGGATTTGAATAAAGATCCGAAGGAGGTTCCAGGCACTCTCTTGGTGGGTCTGTTTTCAAGGATGAACATGTGTAGTAATTTGATTTCAAGAAACAGCAAGGATAATTTAGCTAGGGAAAACGGAGAAGGGTGAGATGAAGTAAGTGATGTAATGGGAGGCGGTGGTGAGTGGAAATGTGTAAAGATGTGTAGAAGATGTTAATGTTTTTTACTCACATGGAATGAGAAGTTGTTGGGAGGATTTTGAGCAAAAGGCTGACATTGATCTCGTTTACGTTTTACCACAGTCACACCAGCTTGCTCTCTTGAAAAGAGATTGATAAAGGGCACGATCGACCCAGTGAGATAATTTAGGAGGTTCTGCAGTAATCCACATGGGAGATGCTGACAAAAGAACCAGGGAGACAGCTGTGGATGTCGTGAGAAGTGGTTGCAGTCTGAGTATTTTTGAAGATAGCTGACAGGATCTGCGGGCATGGTAGAATACAATGGCCTTTATAATTTTAACACGACATGACAAATCAAACTGTCCATACATACTTTGTAACCCTGTCTCTCCCACCAAAGCACCATCTAAATGATAACGGTCAAATATGACACAGATAGAAAAAAAAAAGAGAAAAGAAAAAAAGTTTTCTTGCAAAGAAGTGTGTAAAAGAGGTGTTGACTCATCAAATTAAAATATCTCAGGTATTTAAAGGAAAAAAATCCAGGTGCCTAGGTGGCTCAGTTGGTTGAGCATCCGACTCAATTTCAGCTCAGGTCATGATTCCAGGGTCGCAGAATCTATCCCCCATAGGGATCTGCAGTGAACATGGGAGCCTGCTTAGGATTTTCTCTCTCCCTCTGCCCCTCCCCCCAACTCACTCTCTCTCTTTAAAATTAAAAAAGAAATCCACAAATATAGCAAGATTATTGACAGAAACCACTTGTTGATGAAAAGCTAATTTTTCCGTGTGATTAACATATTTGCAAGTCTTGTCATAGAATTTCAGACATTAGTCCTCTAAAATCAGGAAAATTGGTGTCTCCTGGGGGAAGGTTCAGGAAAAGTTCAAGGGATCATTTATTTAGAAAACTGGAACTAAGTGGAGATGGAGTGGCTCTGTTTGGAGAAGTGGGTTTGTTATTTTGCTTTATCTGAGAGGACAATGTTTTTTTTTTCTCTGCCTTGAATCCTAGCGCACAGCTCTCTCTAAGTGGAGGCAGGGAAGGATATCAGTTTTCTTTGTCATAACTTATGAGTTATATTAAGTAGACAAATAGTTCCGAACTGCACCTAGCATTTGTCTCCATCCTCAGGCTTGGCAAGACAGCTCTGCCCATGGTGTTGGGTGGTTTGTGCTTTGGCTGGGGGTTATCATCCAGCCTCTGCACAGTCAACTAAGCTGCACACTGTGCTTTTTTTTTTTTTTTTTTTTTTTTTACCAGATGGGCATCCTTTTTGTCTAATTGCTCAGTCTGGAGGGGAAATTTTTCTCTAATGCATCTTTACAGAAAGAGCTCCTTTACCTAATTTTCATAAAAGTGCTGTAATACTGAGATTTTGAAAGCAGTGTCATATACTGCAGTGTGACTGATCTGGGTAAAAGTATTCTTGTCTTCAAGTTCGTGCCGACATTTGATGAAAGAAAACAAGACTTTTACCTGTGATACTCTATAAAATAATTAAGAGAAACATAAATACTAGCTTTCCTAATACATATTTTGTATTTCAGAGTTATATGTAGTTAATGAATTTAACCCAAGACAGGTATGTAACGAGTGAATGTTCAGAGGACTCCTGAAGGGCAAACTCAGATAACTAAAAGACATAAGACTGGAGAAAATTTTTAGTTAATGGAGGCTACATTTTTCTTATGAAGTAGACACAAATTGGATTTTTTTAAACATTGTTTTTCAGTGTTTACTAATTTTTGAGAGAGACAGAGACAGAATGCAAGTGGGTTGGGGCAGAGAGAGAGGGAGGCACAGAATCTGAAGCAGGCTGCAGACTCCAAGCTGTCAGCACAGAACCTGATGCCGGGCTCCAACCCACGAGCTGTGAGATCATGACCTGAGCTGAAGTCAGAGGCTCAACCTACTGAGCCACCCAGGTGCCCTGACACAAATTGGATTTTTTAATAAAGTAATGACCATCTTTATTACTCAATTTCTGTTTAGAAGAGAAAAACTTATGGACAGAATTTTTAAAAAATGGTAAAGGATGTCATAGTTGTTAGCAGAGACCATTATTTTTAATTTATAATTATTACAATGAACTCTAGAATGGTTCAAAGAAATTCCAGAAATCTGAGCACTCAAACATTTTATATTTGATTTGAAGGAAAACTAATTGTTCTCTCCAGCTGATGACCTGAAGGTAATCATGATGGCACACTGGATACAACTTTGAGTCTCAATATTTTTGGCTACTATTATTTTCCAAGTAGTAAATGCGATTTCACAGTATAAAATTCAGAATTCACAATCAGCTATACAGTGAATAGTGGGTCTTCTATACTTTTCTCCCTGAACTGTTTTTGTTCCCATTCCCAGAGACAAAGACTATGGCCAGTTCACTTTTTATGTACCCAGAAATATTCTGTGTATGTATACACATATTAATCACTGAATATTCTGGAGACATTTTATACATTTCTAAACCTAGAGTTTGTAGAAAATTATATGCACATATACTTTCACACATATTTGTGTTTCCATGATTATTTATGACTATATAGTATATAGTTGTATTTTTTTAGTTGTATTTTTAAAGTTCATTTCCTCCCACACATGGTAGCATACTACAAACATACATTCAGTCACCCAAACCTTTCTTCTTTACATGTAACATGTCTCGGAATACACCTGAGAAATAAAGGTTGACAGTGAGTTTGCTGGGTCAAGTGTAGCATGTAAATATTATATTTTGATAAATGTCGCCCTTTTGAGCTGTGTACAGTCGGCACCCACTTTATTCTCACCTTCTATGTGATCAAGTGGCCCATTGCCCATCCATCCTCATTTGTACCGTTTGTTATCAACTTTACATTTTTCAAACCGGTAGATGAAACCTAAGTGCTGTGTGGTTGTAGGTTGAATTTCTTTCATTCTGAGAGGGATTAGGCATGTGTTCACATTCTAAAGTCCTGCACGTGTCCCGTTTATAACCTTTGCCCATTCTCTTGGTAAGTTGGCTTTTTCTTATGTCTCAACTTCTACATCCTCGTGTGGCAATAAGTCTGATTGTGTGGGTGGTAAATTCCCCTACTTTTCCCAGGGTTCTTCTGTAGAGCTTCGATTTGAGCTTTTTTCTATTTTGGACAAACACACTTACATTTATTCTCCGGTGTCACAGATTAGATTCTTTGGAAATCGTTTAGTGTGAGATGCCGATTAAGGAGAGCCTTGATTACCAAAATCTGTGGAAGCAGCAGAAGGAAAAGTTCAGCTGGGATGCAGGTCCCATGACAGTTCTGCTGACTCACAGAGAGCTCGGGGAATACAATTCCCCTGTGATGCCAGGCCCAGAGGTATCTTCACTGATCAAACACTGGATGTTAGTCGCCTTCCAAAGAAAATGTCCTTGATACTTTGGAACAGAGGCGACCTTTGATTAGGCTGATGACTGAAGGCATGTGCCCACAACGTCCCCAAAGCAAGGGTTAACTAGTCCTTCACTAAAGGGGCAGTGGATGAGTGCATATCATAGCATCCACAACCGATGAGGACAGAGACCTGACGAAACCTTAATACAGATTGTCTCTTGAGGTGCATATACTTGGTTCTTGGCACCGAATGACATTTGAATCACATGTACACATTGTTTTTAGGCATTTCATGGGCTTACTTCTTTTTTCTAAATATATTAGCAATATTGTTAAGAAGGTGGAAATCTGGGGCGCCTGGGTGGCTCAGTCAGTTAAGCGTCCGACTTTGGCTCAGGTCATGATCTCACGGTGCGTAAGTTTGAGCCCCGTGTCCGGCTCTGTGCTGACAGCTCAGAGCCTGGAGCCTGTTTCAGATTCTGTGCCTCCCTCTCTCTCTGACCCTCCCCCATTCATGCTCTGTCTCTCTCTGTCTCAAAAATAAATAAACGTTAAAAAATTTAAAAAAAAAAGAAGGTGGAAATCTTCATAGTTTTTATGAGATTAAGTTGTTCCATTTCTTTGTACATAATGCAGATATAAACTACCTTGAGGACAGGCTTCATTCAGAAGATTTTGACCAGCAGTTATCTCACACCTATAGAGAGGTGTTTTTTTGTTTTGTTTTCACCTAAAAATATTTGAGTGTGCCAAAATATTAAAAGTATTTCACTACTTTGAATAATAATGTGTAAAATTTAAAACAAATTAAAAATATAAGGCCATATTAGAAACATTTGAGAGGGGGGGCGCCTGGGTGGCGCAGTCGGTTAAGCGTCCGACTTCAGCCAGGTCACGATCTCGCGGTCCGGGAGTTCGAGCCCCGCGTCGGGCTCTGGGCTGATGGCTCAGAGCCTGGAGCCTGTTTCCGATTCTGTGTCTCCCTCTCTCTCTGCCCCTCCCCCGTTCATGCTCTGTCTCTCTCTGTCCCAAAAAAATAAATAAATAAACGTTGAAAAAAAAAAATTAAAAAGCCACACGTACAAAATATTTAAAAAAAAAAAAAAAAAAAAAAGAAACATTTGAGAGGGAAACCAATGACACAATATTAGAGACAGATATGAACGAGAATCAGATTAAAATATATGATTATATACCCAAAATTACGAATCTGCTTATAATATTTTAGAATTATGAACTAATCAAAATAAAGACATCTGGGTTTTTTTGCTTTAATGTATATGGGAATGTATAATTTTGTATTTTATTTTTCAGTAGTTTACCATTTTTTTAAGTTTGCCAAAATAATATATCCTATTTAGTGTATACTATATGAATATTTTTAAATGATGTAATTTTAATGATTTCAATGATGACCTTTACTAGTAAAAAGTCCAAGACTGGTTAATAACGTTAGTGTCTACAAGAATCTGAATTCAGATGCCACTTGAACCTGTGTCATATCCCAGCTAAAGGTAAGAACTTCCTAATCTTGTGAGGGCTATTCAGGCTTTCAGTTTGTTAACAATATTGTGAACATATTCAGGAAAAGAAAAACTAGACAATCCACTTTTGCACAAAATGATTTGATATCTGACTATATTTTAAAGAATTTATTTGTGTATATGTTGCAATACGGTATATTGGAATGGAGCTTAGCAAAAAATTGTCTGTAAATTGGATGAGCATAAACTAACTAAATGGAAGGAAAGACTAGCAATTTCCAAAAATGTGATTAGGATACAGAACTAGAACAAAAGTAGTACAGAAAAAGATACATGATTTGTTAGAAAATGGGAAAAATGAAACAATTTCAAGACTTTCTACACATTCTTCTTTTTCCCCCTTAGTTGATTAAATCAAAATCTATTTTCCTTGTCCATCAATATTTCACAGAGTGCAAATAAAAATGCAAGGGACTATCACACCTAAAGGGAAATAAGGTTGTAAAATTGATCAATTAAATTCTGAAAATAGGCCTTAAAAATGTGTTGCATTTGTAATTACACTGTATTACATTTTGTTACTAAGGGCAATTTAAGAACATTTTGGCATAATTAATACTTCCGTAGCTCAGAAATTTCTTGGCAGGTATCCTAATTCCACTGTGATTAAAACTGAAAACTCTAATAGAAATGGAACTCATCAACCAATTCTATTTTATGACTGAGTAGTAAACAAAATTAAACTCTGAATTTTTTCTGAGCCTTAAGTCAAGAATGCAAATAGACATAGAATGAGAAAATGCTGTCCAAAATAAACCTGGGGTAGGTATATTAATAATAGTCAAAACACTTCACCAAAGAAGACGAAAGGCATAAATCACAAGAAAATATAACACATTACAGTCAAAATCTAAAAACATAAACACAAGATATATAAAGAAAAATTAGTAAACTAAAAGAAAATATCAACAAATTCACAATGGGATATTTTCACACACTTCTTTCAGTAATGGATTAAAAAATCAGATAAAAATTATTAAGGATATGGGAAAAAATAAAAAATCATAAAAAATTTAATAACTTCATAACATTACACTGAAAAAATAAAGCATAATATTCATGCTGCTAAGCACACCTGGACCATTCACAAAAAGAGATCATAGTGAGTCATGAAGCAAGTGTCAACAAATTTCAAATTACTGGGGTACCTGAGTAGCTCAGTCAGTTAAGCATCTGACTCCAGCTCAGTTCATGATCTGGTGGTTTGTGAGTTCAAGCTCCGCATGGGTCTTTACACTGGTGGTGGAAAGCCTGCTTGGGATTCTCTCTCTCCCTCTCCATCTCTCTGTTTCTTCCCCACTCGTTCTTTCTCTCTGTCAAAATAAATAAATACACTTAAAAAATTTCAAATTACTAAAATTTAAAAATTGTATCTGATCATAGCACAATTTGACTATTAATCAATACTACAAAGATCACTAGAAAAATCCATATATTTAAAAAGAAAACATTTTACATTTTCCATGGCTCAAAGAAATTATAATGAGGATAATATATGAATGGCATGGTAACAGAAATACTACTTATAAAAATTTGTAGATGCAGTTAAGCAAAGAGAATTTTATACCTTAAATTCATGCAAATATTAGAAAAGAAAAATAATTAAAATTAATCAGTAAAGAATATTTCTCAAGAAGTTAAAGAGCAAAATAAATTTAAAAAAAGAAGATGAATGAAATAATAGAGATGATAGCAAGAATAATGAATCATAAAGGAAATTAAAAAGAGCAATGATTAACAGATGTGAAGGTTTGACAATCCTCTGACTAGATTAATCATGAAGAAAAAGAAGTTACCAAAACATCAGGAATAAAAAAGTGAGTATCACTAATATGCTGTGGTCAATATAATGATTTTAAAAAAAGATATTATGAACCATTCTGTGTTGATGCATTTGAAAATGGAATTTTTTCCTAGAAAATATTTCAGTTACCAAACAGGCAAAGGAATGCATAGAAATTGTAATAGTTCTATAATCTTTATAGAAAATGAATCAGCAAATAAATGTCTCATGACAGAAAACTCCATGGAAATGGTTTTTCTACTAAATTCTATAATCGGTCATAAGGTAAATATTTAAATATTAAGCAATTTCAGAGAATTGAGAATGAGTGCACTCCCCAAACTGTTTTGTGAGACTAACATAATCCTAGTATGATATTTAAAAGAACATTTTGGGAGCACCTGTGTGGCTCAGTCGGTTAAGTTTCGGACTTCAGTCCAGGTCCTGATCTCGCGGTTCCTGAGCTTGAGCCCCACCTTGGGCTCTGTGTTGACAGCTCAGAGCCTTGAGCCTGCTTCTGATTCTGTGTCTCCGTCTCTCTCTACCCCTCCCCCACTCACACTCTGTCTCCGTCTCTCTCAAAAATAAGAATAAACATTTAAAAAATTAAAAGAATATTTTCAACTTTGGCACTATTTTAATAAAAGAAAATTTCCCTCTTCCCTTAGAAATGAAGGCAAAAATCTTATGTTTGTTTTTTAATTGACCTTCTTTCCATTGACCCAAACTACAACCTTTACAATCTTTGTTGTAACTTACATTACACTCATAAATGTATTTCAATTCCAGACACCTCATAAAGAATTGGGGTGGGGGGTCTACCAAACCATGGTCAATCTGAGCTGGTGTTATTCTTTAAGTTTACTGCCTATTTGTATCTTTGACTATGAGGACCCCTGATAAATAAATATATTACCTAGTGGTAAACGGTGGTTAGTCGCCTAAGACCAAATTCTTTGTTTAACATATTTCACTTTTTGCCGAATATTTTTGTCAACACCAAGCTCTTAATCCAAAGCAATGACAATAATAAAGTAAACACAAGTATACGTGGGCAGACCACTTGGTGGTACTCCAAAAAGCACAATACACACACACACACACACACACACACACACACGTATACATACACATACAAATATATATGCATATATGTATACATCTAGAGTTATGAAATATATGGCAGTGAGACAAACTTAAAAAAATTCCTTTTAAGTTCTCAGAGAATGTACAAAATATCCAGGCACAAGAATACCATGTATAAGAGATTCATTTCTTTTTTAAAACCCCTTGAACAAAAGGTAGTCTTTCCTAGTGGCCAAATAAGCTAAGGAGTGGATTTATACCACTGCCAGAAAATGCATTGGTAGCTAAAACCTTCCATCTCAACAAGCAACATCACCAGGGCTCAAATATTTTAGGACTTTGGTAATTCAAAAATGAATAAAATATGATTCCTGTCTCTGAGGGGTATAAAAGCTAACTACCATGTATATGTAATAGACTAAATTGGAAAGCTATTACCTGGAAGAATAGACATCCAAGACTTCTCTCCTCCCTGCCCCCCAAAACCCCCAGAATATTAAAAAAAATGCTACCATAATGGGCCATTCTCTGTATTTTTTGATAACTCTTTATTTCCAGTGTATTTCATTAGATCTTTATCTGATTATTTGAGGCCAAAGTCTAAATCACCATAGGTAGCAATAAATTTATTGAGAAAGTGCATTACTCTAAATGTACTAAAGGGTGAGGGGCACCTAGGTGGCTCAGTTGGTTAATTGTCTGACTCTCAGTTTTGGCTCAGGTCCTGATCTCACAGTTCACAAGTTCGAGCCCCATAACCAGCTCTGCACCGACCGCGCAGAGCTGCTTGGGATTCTCTCTCCCTTTCTCTGCCTCTCTCCCCACACATGTGAGCACACTCACTCTTTCTCTCAAAATAAATAAACTTCATAAATAAATAAATAAATGTACTGAAGGACTCTAGGATAAGTGCTATCCAATGTGTTCCAGAAATACAAATAGATTTTTTGTGGTATTTCCAAATATACAAGCAGATCTTTCTTGGCAACTTCCAGGAATTATAATTTCCTTTCTACATCCTTTTAGATTATTACTTTAGAGATAGATTTAGGGAAGAAGATACATAAAACTGGTATCCAATGAAAGGGTAGTTCTGGGAATTAAAATTCTTGATAGAAAATTAATAGATTCATTTAAATTCCTTCCTGTGCTAACACTGTCCTCAGTGAATCGACTCTGCCCTATCTCACCATTTTCAACTTCTCCTATTTTTTCATCCCATGTAGCAGGCAAAATATATTTCTTGAAAGGAAAAAGAAAAGTCTCAAGATAGTATCAGTAAACATAGGTTTAATAGATACGGATTTTCAAAGAGTTTAGGTACGAAACTCTAAAAAGTATAAAGCTATTGTGCATAATTCATTTATTTAAATCGTGCCCAATCTTGATTATGCATCAGTCACAAACTCATGACACCACACAAACACTTTGTGTTTCCATGCTGAATTCAATGATAATGCTTTCAGTTGCACAAGGAATTTGGTTTTTAACCATTTGCTGAAGTAGAACTTACACACATAAAATTTATTCATTTTAAACATTAAATTCATTGAGGTTTAGTAAATACACAAAGTTCTGCAACAGTCACTTAATCCAATTTTAGAACATTTCCATTAACCCCCAAATTTTCCTACTTTGCAATCAATCACTACTTTTTCCTACCCCTACCTGTAGGCAATCACTAGTCTCCTTTGTGTGTCTACATTTGCCATTTTTCTGAACATTTCATATGTATAGAATTATAAAATATGTGATCTTTTGTGTCTGAATTAATTCACTTACCAAAATAATTTTGTGGGTCATCCATGTTGCAACATGATGCATTGTTAGTTTTTTCTTTTCTATTGTTGATTTATATTCCATTATATGGATATATCACATTGTTTTGGGATGTTTTCAGTTTTTGTCTATTATGAATAATGCTGTTATAAACATTATCACACAAATCTTTTTGTGGTCCTGTGTTTTTATTTCTTTTGGGCAGAATCCCAAAAGTGAATTTTGTATGCAAACTGTGTGTAAATTTATGGTTAACATCTTGAGAATTACCAATTTTTCAAACTGGTTTCACCATTTCCCACCAGCATGGTGGGAGGGTTCCCATTTCTCCTTATTCTTACCACAGTTACTACTGTCTGTTTCATTTTGAAGTGATATCTTATTGTGGTTTAATGTACATTTCCCTAATAACTGATGACAATGAGTATCTTTCTATGTATTTAGTGTCCAAGTGTATATTTTCATTGATGAGTTATCAATTCCAAGATTTTTTTATCATTTTACTGGGCTGAGATTATTTTTATATATTTAAAATATAAATATTTTTATCATATCTGAACTGTATATGGCTTGCTTTTCATTTTCTTCATGTCCCTCAGTATATGACTTGTTTTTCATTTTCTTAATGATCTCCTTAAAAACAAATGTTTTAAATTCTTATGAAATTTAACTTACCATTTGTGTTTTTTATGGATCATGCCTTTAGTGTCATGTCTTTGAAATCTTTGACTAATTCAAAGTCATGAAAATGTTCTCATATTTTTTCTATCATTTTTATAGTTTTAGCTCTTGCATTTAAGTCTGTTATTTATTTTAAGCTAATTTTTGTGTTTGCTGTGAGATAAGGATAAAGATCTCCATACATATCTGATTGTCTCCGGACTCTCTGTTGAAAAGTCCATCTTTTCCCTATCAAACTGCTTTGGTGCCTTTGTGAAAAATCAATGTACCACAAATGTAAGGGTTTATTTTTGGATTGTAAAGTCTGTTCTATCGATCGACTTGTCTATCCTTATATGACCAGACTGTCTAGATTATTGTTGATTTAAAGTTAGCAAGTCCTCAAAGTGGATAAATAATTTAACACAAAGCAAACAGATCAAAAGTCATCACAAGAACACAGATAATCTTTTTACCATTAAAAGGAATTTGAGTTTGAGACTCAAACATAAACTTAGGCTTTGTAATTTCGTTTTTGAGTCTACACTCTGGGAATATATTTGAAGAAAAAAAGTATTTTTTTTTAGCAAGGAGCACAATATAGTATACTGCACAAGAGTTAAAAAGAAATACTCTCCCAAAGGAGAGGATAAATTCTAATGAATATCACAATGTTAATACAATGTGTACTCGGTTCTAAATGGAAATACAGTATTAGAACTGTATTAAATTGTGTAAACAGCAATAGTGATTAGAGCTTTTTACCATATTACTTTGGATAGATAACAAAGATCAGATATGAATTCGGTATGATGTAATAGCTTTATTAACCTCATGTATATCTTTATAAATTTGTCCAATTTTTATGGATGTATTTGCTCTGCAAAATTATCTAAGGTCGTAATCATCACACAGCATAAATATTTTAAAATAGTAATATAGGGGCACATGGGTGGCTCAGTTGGTTAAGTGTCCGACTCTTGATTTCAGTGCAGGTCACAATTTCACGATTTGTAAGTTTAAGCCGGCGTTGGGCTCTGGGCTGACAGCACAGAGCCTACTTGAGATTCTCTCTCTGTCTCTCTCTCTCAAAATAAATAAATAAACTTTTGAAAAATAAAGAAATAATAAATATATTATTAAAAATAAAAATAAAATAGGAATATAACTTTTTGAAAAATTCTCCTCGTGTGTGTGTTTTGCGGGGTGGGGGGACCAACAACAATATATGCGTGATGGAAACTACAAAGAGAATACTTGGTAATCTTATTGGGTAATTGACTTACAGACCTCAGGATTTCTGGGGACAGGAGTACAGATTTCCAGTGATCGCTCAGATTTATTGAGTCAAGAAAACAAACCAACAGTCTCAAGATCCTGGAGAACCTTTCCTTAGCACCAGCCCTTACATTTTTAACTGTTTCATTACTTTTTAATCTTCCATTTCCTGCACTTCGTGTGACTCCATTTCTTACCTCTCAATTTACTCTCACTTATACCTCATTTCCACCATACCTGTTCTCCTACATTTCTCCTTCCCTCATCTTTCTGGTAGTCTCCAGAATATTATTGTTCGAGTCTGGTTGTTTTTGAAGTAAAAGATGTTATCATAGATCGGAGTCTCAGCACCACAGAGCATCTATTGGTAAGAAGCACAAGAAATAAATAACAAATAAAGGGTGTGTTCTATCTGTTCTGTGAAGCAAAGATAGCATTGTTAGCATTTTTTCCTACGGTGAAAAGAAAGACTAAGGGCCAGGCTGGGACCCAGAACAAGAGATTCTAGATAAAAAGACCTCTGTAGCAAAGCAGTTTACTCTCCAGCATGCCAACACACAGCACGTTCTGACATGCCCTGTGCGAAAATCCAGCAATCTGATATAAAGAGTTTCCAGAAATAGGTGGTAAGATATGAAAACAGATAGTCTTTTACTGACCAGGGTGAATATCTGTGTTGCTCTCTTAATAATGAACTACTGCTGCAAAGAGCAAGCAGAAACATTTATTTACTGCTCACAAGATGGCCATTATTTAAACAGTCGTACACAAATAGGTGTGTTAATTGTTGTTTGATTCTGGAGATTATGATGTGTTCTCCATTTTTTTTTTTCCTCTTGTAATTACCCTATGGCCTGACATTTTAGCATGGTCTTCTGCTTTGTTCTAACATTTAAATGTTACCTATGTTCCTTTTTCATTTAGGTCATGCAGGTTAATTGGTATTTTCCCTACTGAGCTATGAATGCTAGCTAGCATGCAGAAGATTCTTTGTATGAAACCATACCACATTCACTTAGAGGTTCATTAGGAGTTTGTAATGAAGTTATCAATGTAGGAAAAAGTACTTAAGATCTTTGTTTGGCAAAATTTAAAAAAAAAAATACTGCCTAACGTCCTTATGTCAATAAAAAAGCATAATGAGTCTTCCAAATGCAGGCTTTACAATATACCAGAAACAATTGTATCTTTAAATCAATGACTCTGTCCAAGAGTAAACATAATTGCCTTCTACTAGTAAATTTAACAATAACCAACAAAACTTTTATTTTTGGTTGTTACAATGCAAAGTATGGTGAGATCCCTCAGGGCACAATTTTGTAGTTGTCTAGGTGATTTGGATGTTTGCCTTTATAAAATAACTTAAAGTTTATTAAAGGTATGGTTTTATTGATTGCTCTTGCTGATTACTTGGGGATAAACTCGTTGCTTTAGAAGAAAGGTTATTGACAGATACTTTTCTACTCATCTGTAAATTTTAATAAGTGAAACAGAGTCATTAGAAGATTTAATTATAGCTACATGAGTTTACATAGAGGCATTCCCTGGCTGTATGTTTTTGTTTGTTTATTTATTTTGAGAGAGAGAGATAGTGAGCAAGCGAGGGGCAGAGAGAGGGCAGAGCACAGAGAATAGCGCGGGGCTAGAGCTTACAAACCACAAGATCATGACCTGAGCTGAAATCTAGACTCATTTGCTAAAGGGACTGAGCCACCCAGGTGACCCTCCCTGGATGCATTTTTGAGTGAGAAAATGAACATTCTCCCTTCTGCATAGGTACACATGCACATGCATCTGTGTGCCTATATGTATGATAGACATATGGCTGTATTTATGTTTCTATTAGTACAATGAATACGGGAAGACATTTACTTATTTTTTTAACAAGTACGATGGGAATAAGGGCTCAAATATAGAGTGGAGAAGGAGAAGAATAGGGAGGAACCAGACAAAAAAGAAAAAAATACTGTCCTAAACTGAAAATATTTTGAGATATGCTTACATTTATTCATTCACGTAAATTTAAATATACATGAGAATATATGTGAAAATAAAATAAGGGTATTTTTTATTTAAATTGCTAAGATCAATTAAAGAAAACACAAATTAATTAAACTGTGATTTTAAAACTTGGTGAGACAATTTGTATGTAAATAATTAGTGAGAGCCTGTGAAATTTTTTGCAAACCTTAATGATACACATAGGATTTTACTACCCATTCTTTGAGAATCAATAAAGAATACACATTTGTAGGTGGTAGGATGAAAAAGTTGTCTTAGTTTCTACCACCAGGGACTCTGTAAAGAAGGGATTTTAAAAAATTACCTTATTATTTCTAGTTTAGGGAGGCTACTTTGAAAGACGTGGGAGAAGAGGTCTGGGCCTTTGATGGCTTGTTCTATGCAAAACAAAGGACAACTGGCCTTTGAAGAATGTGGGGGTTAGAGGTTCTGACCCCTATGCAATCAATATCCACATATAACTTCTGACTCTCCCAAAACTTAACTGCTAATAGCCTACCGTTGACCGGAAGCCTTACCAATAATATAGTCTATTAGCACATATTTTGTATGTTATATGTATTTTATGCTGTTCTTACAATAAAGTAAGCCAGAGAAGAGAAAAGTTTATTAAGGAATCATTTACAACATTTACAGTGCTATACCGTATTTATCAACAAAAATCCACATGTAAGTGGACCCATGAAGTTCAAACTACAGTTGTTCAAGGGTCAACTGTACCAGCCATACTGTTATTCATAAAATAATAATAAGGAATTAGGAATTTGCTACAAGCAGGGAGAATCAGAGTGTGAGAAGGTAAGTCGTCATGTAATAGGACGCATGATGCTGGGTTTTGTGGGGAAAGTTGGCAAGAGAAAGATGCCCAGAGGAGAAGAGGCCAAAGAACTTTCACAAAAAAATGGTAGATGGATGCTTTTCAGATATATGAAAACCCTTCACCGCCCAAAAGCATCACTGAAATTTGCTGTGCATTAAAAAACTTTGAATGCAATGTTTTGGAAGGAAAATTGGAAAAAGTGCTTCAAGTGTCCATCTGGGTCAGATTGTAAGTGGAAAACGAATGTCGACGGAAGGAGGGGCTCAAGAGAGTTTGCTTATGTGTTAAGAAGGACTTCCCACTGCTGCTAAATAACACAGGGAATCTTGATCACCTCAAGGCTTCAATCAGATAATTTTGTGTTTGCATGTTTCCTCACTTATTCTCTTGCAAATAGTCTTCCCCCAGTTTGGTGGTAGTGGTGGTGGTGGTGGTGGTGGTGGTGGTTGCTGTTTGTATAGTTTCTTTGTTGGGGGCCACAGCCCACAAAACTGCCAAAGAGAACTCCATCCTTATTGCCGCTAGGAGGTCCAAAGTTCATGCTTCTTGACCAGGGTTTTCAAAGGACAGACCTTAAAAGGAAAGTTCCTCAATCTTCCTTGGAGCCTTCCCCTTCTGAGTGCAATCTCTCACCCAGCTGCATTAACATTGCCTGGAGCTTGTTAGAAATAAAGAATCTCAGGCCCACCCTAGACCTACCGAATCAGAATGCATGTTAACAACCCCACAGGGGGTTCCTATGTACATTAAAGTTTTAGAAACACTGCCCTAAAGTGCTGAGAGGGCAGATCCATGCTGTGCACTATGCTGAAGTGAGATAAATGTTAATCTCCAGAGAGTTGTCATCTGGAGTTTTGAGAGCTGTTTGTGCCTTGTGCCTCTTGTGAAAACAGCTTCTTGTTTCTGGTTTAGAGTTCTCCTTAAGCCTCAAGCACAAATTCATTGCCCTTGCTGGGGAACAATTTCCCAAACAGGTACCATGCAATCTTCCGTAGTCTTTTCCAATTCCCCTTGGCACCTGCACAGAAATCTTTTCCCTAACTTTTTTTTTCCCCTCAGGTTAAAAATAACCCCTTTTGCAAATAACCCAGGGTGTACTTACCAACTATACACCAGACAAGTCTAGAAATAGACCGACTCAAAAGTTTTTGACACTATAGTCAATTATAAGGTTATATACTGCAATGGTTTGGAACACAGACCACTAAAGCTACACTGCCTGTGTTTAAATCGCTGCTCCTTCACCTACTTTTTGTAAGATCTTGGGTAAGCTACAAAATATGTCTCAATTCTATCATCTATAAAATCAGAATAATTATAGCACCTTTATGTTAATTGAGTTAACCCAAGTACAATCCTTAGATATTTCTAAGGATACAGAGCATTAGATAATATTAAATATTAGGAATATTATGTATTAGAGAATATTAAGTGATAAACACTAGATAATACTCATGTTTCTCTAGCATAGGAATATGATTTAGTCACTAGCAGTGACCATGTTTCCCTTTTCCACTTTAACTCTCTGTGGGTACTTCATACTAATAGAATACGAACTGGGTGGTATCTACTTACAGGAAAACCAGGTGATATGTATTTAGCTTTTCCCCCCAGATCCATGAATGTTGAAAACAATCACATGGGTTGATCAAGCAATGAACTAGTCATTAATATACTCAATTAGGATGTGAGCGGTAGCCCAGGGCCTTCTTGCACTCAGACTCAACAAATATTTATTGAGTTCCTAATATGTGCCATGACTATGTTGCTGCCCAGGAACACAGTGATGACAATAATTGTTCTCCATCCTCAAAAAGTGTGTGGTTTAGTAGGAAGATGATCATGCAAATTAAAAATTATAAAAACACTACTAATAATGAATATCATTTATAAGATGAAGTGGAAAAATAGCTGAAGATTTTAGACTGATTTGTAAAACCATGTAGAGTATCACAAAACAGGCAACATTAATCTAAGACTTGAAAGAAGGGTAGGATTTTTCTGGTACCAAGTCAGATTGAGTATTTCAGAGAGAAGAACAGCAAATGCAGAGCTGGTGCTCTGGTTGTGCATTGTGCTCTGGAGGCTGCAAACAATTCAACATTTCTGTAGCATAGACTTTAGGGATACAGGTGGGAAGGTGGACCAAACAACAAAGACCCTGCATGTTGTGTAATAAACATGAACATGTATCCTTCAGGTGATGAGAACCATTGAAGAATTTTGAACAAGGTCATGACATGATGGGATTTGCATGATGAGTCTCCTTGGCAGAAATGATGACTAGAAGGACTCAGGTACTAGGATCCAGCGAGATAGCTATTGGGTGTGCAGGCAAGGGATGATGAGTTCCTTAGATAAAAGGAAGCTAGTGGGGTAGAGGAAGTGGGGAGGCGATGTGTAAAAAAGAAGACTGTCTCAACTCCGTGATTGCCTGGGCGCTGTGCCCATGGATACATGAGGAAAGAACCACTTCTCTCCTTCTCGATAGCTGATGTTGACCCGATGGTGGAACTGACAGAAAGGTAACTTCACTTCTCTTCTAGCCTGAATCATTCAGCACAGTGGATGGACTTTCCTCTAAAAGGTCACTTCAAAAATGCACAGAAATGACCTATACGGAGGTGATCGTTACCTGCCCTTTCTCTATAGGAACACATTATTATGGCTTATCACGTTAACCACCACACTGAAATGTACCGTGACAGCAGGATGTTGCAAGTGGAAATCATACGGGTACATCTGGGTTTGGAAAGCAGAGTGTGAGAACCCTGCTTCAGGAAAAGCAGCCAGCTCTACTGGAGGTTGCGGCGGGAGTGGAGGGGGGCAGATAGACAAGTAACCGCGGGAAGAGACACACACGCTGTGAAAAGTTAGGAATAAAATGAGAGCAGAAGTGATGAGTAAATTAAAACTCATAAGAAGGAAAACTAAGGTCATAAAGATCTAAAGATATCCATACTTTGTGGGTCCGTGCTCAGTATTCAGGGAAGAGAATGATAGGCAATGTATAATAGTAATCAGAAATAACATATACTTGATAAACATTATATAAGACATTTTAGTATTACCTGATATGATTACAAAAATATATGTTTATGATATAACATATACTATATGTAATGTGATATACTATAAATAATAGTAAGCAATGAGACTCCTAGAATGTAGATATGTTAATAAGAGGTAGGTACAGTTGGCATCAGAAGTTCATTAAGCAATAGTATTTGCATGTGTACTAGTTCATCACCAAAGAGAAACACAAGGAGTTCAAGGCTGACTTCTCTCTGGTGAGTCTCCATATTTACCTATTTTTCTCTATTCTCTTGGAGCATATTAAGTTTTAAATATTCTCTTTTTATTTTTAATATGCAGTTTGTCTTTTTCCTGATTCATGACAAACTACTTCAGAAAATTACTGAAAGTTTTGAATAAATTTGACTGTACCTATAGAGTTCATTTCAGAAACATTTGGCTATATGTATAGAAAACATTTCAGGTTTTACCAACCCTGGCTTGTGAAGCTTCAGGATATTAATAACTACCTAATAAGGAATAAACTATAAGTTTTTAGATACACTAATTAGCTTTAAAAAGATTATACTGAGTAGTTGTCTAAATTGCATAAAATCCATGTGGGTTACTTTAATTATACACATAAACATTCTATTCATATCCTTAAAATCGATTATGGTAATCCCTGTATCTGGCATGAAATGGTTTCAGGAACTTGAGGCATTTTTCAGTTGATCCCAGCAAACATTTATGTAGCAACAACCATGTGTTAGGTAATAGGGCACAGAGATAAGACATAATCCCTATGCTCAGAGAACTCACAGTTTAGTTGGCCAATATAGATATGCAGTATGTAAGTATAATTCACTGTGTTTGGTAAAATCTCCTGTGAGGCACCAGCTTTATGATAGTCACCATAAATAATAGTTATTGATTAGCTTTTCTGTGTCAGGCACTATGTGTATGAGGCATTATCTCTAGTTATCACAAAAACCTTATCGGGCAGGTTTTCTTTTGCCCTTTACAGATAAAGAAAAAGGAAGATTAAGGAGGTAATAGCTTATTAATGTCATATACTGGGAAAGGATGGGTCGAGTCAGGATTGCATCGCAGGGCTGGCTGACTGTGTTTACAACTTCATAATCTACGCGAAACTCTATTTCATGCATCTATTTTTATAAGCACAATGATGTAAAGACAACTTATGAATTTTGAATTTATTTTTTAGGATTATCTAAATGTTTTCTGTATAATCAATTCATTAAAATAGTTCTATCCATACAAAATAAAGAATCAACTCTAGATAGTTTACCCATAAATTGTCTACCACATTTGAGGGATCAAAAGCTGTGTTTTGATGACACTTTTATGACATTTTTTGAAGCTGGAGAGCTCATTTTGGTGTCTTTCTGTCCTTCACTGGGAGTTGATGATCTACAGTTAAGTCTGTCCCTTTTAAAATATCTTGGCTTTAAGAAAATGCCATCTCTGCAATTTGGAGCAAAGCAGGACATAAACCCTACAACCGTGTGTAGATGGCTTTAGGAGGAATAGAGAGGGACCCTGGCCAGTGTCAATGGGCATCTGAATCATTTGGCACTAAAATTATATTAATCAGAATATGTTCCTGAAATGCTGGGGTGAAAATGCACAATTCCTAATTTGAAACAGTAATACACAGATAGTTTGTTGTTGTTGTTGTTGTTGTTGTTGTTATAATGATCATTTGTTGTCATCAGAAAGCAACTGTATCATGAAAAATATTGATTTTAACTCATTTTGGCTTGAATTCTCTCTTAGGTGTTTGAACAATGTAAATTTTCTCTTTCCATCTTTTTGCCTCATTCTGTGTTATTCAACCTTGGACAGAAGATTTCACTACTTGAATACCCCCTTGCCTCTATCATAATAATAGCTAGTAATTTTGCTCTGGGATTGTCAAAGTGAGAGTTTCCTGGCTAGTATCCATTCCTTGAGGTCAACTAATATTTGATAAATGAAACATTTACACACCTTTGATGGAAAGGTTTTATGGCACAGCCTTTCTGGAGGGTAGTTTTGCATTATACTTCAAAAATCAAAGCATATTTATCTCCTGAGAAATTTTCTTTGTGGAAATACAGCTAACAAAAATTCTGGAAGAAAGCATGAATAAATATGGAGAGATATTCATCAAATAAATATTGATATTTGCAATAGTAGTTGGAGAAAAATAATGTTTTCTAAAAATTGAATGGTTTTCATTAATATAAATGACACTATTAATAATATTAACGATGTCATATAGAAACTAGCAGTATAAACATGATATATCTTCTAGGCCTTACAACAATATCATAAAGGATCCATGAGGCAAGTATTTTTGCAGTGTAATAAAAGTTATAGTTGTTTAATTTATACTTGAAATACATGTATTTTTCAATAAACAAATGTTACCAGTACATTTCCAAGGGCATAAGTTAGATTTCATTCAGACATTTCTATTGAGATGCATAGCAGGTCTGTCACCTTAGGGATCCCTCATGTTGTCCATTCAGAGCCACGTCCACAGCCCTTTTTGCCTGCCCTGTCCCTGATCCCTGGTAGTTACTAATCTGTTCTCCATTTCCATAATTTTGCCATCACAAAAATGTTACATAAATGAAAATATAGAGAATGTAAACTTTGAGGATTAGCTATTTTCACCCAGGCTTTTCTGGAAATTTAATTGCTGTTTGTCAGCAATTTGTCCATTTTAATTGCTAAGTGGTATTCCATGTATGAATGTAACACAGTTTAATGTTTTTTTTTCCTTGAAACACTTCTGAATTGTTTCTGCTTTTGAGCTATTGTAGATCAAATTGCTATGAACATTTGTGTGAAGATTTTGTTTTAAGTGTATTTATTTTGAGAGAGAGGGGATGGGCACAGAGAAAGAGGGAGAGAGAGAGAATCCCAAGCAGCCTCCATGCTGTCAGCACGGAGCCCAATGAGGGGCTCGAACTCGTGAACAGTGAGATCATGACCTGAGCTGAAATCAAGAGTTAGATGCTTCACCGACTGAGCCATTCGGGTGCCCCTGTGTGAACATAAGCTTTTTTTTTTTTTTTAATCTCTAGGGTAGTTCCCCAGGAGTACATTTTTCAGGTCATACGGTAGTTTCATGTTTATTTTCTTTAAGAAACTGTTAAACTGTGTTCCAGAGTCATATTATTTTACGTTCCCATCAGCAATGTGTAAGTTACCTAGGATTTCCTCCCAGAATTTGTTTTTGTCACTATTTATCCTTGCCAAAAAATTATTTTCGGTTGCTATATTTTATTTGTGTGATCCTGATATGTATCATATCTCACTGAAGTTTTAAATTGCATTCTCCCAAAGGCTAATGATGTCAAATGTCTTTGTATGTACTTATGTGCCTTCTGTCTTCCTCAGTGAAATGTCTGTTCAAGTCTCCGTCTACTACTTTCATATTGAATAATGTTTTTTTTTAATGTTTCAAGTTTTTATTTAAATTCTAGTTAGTTAACATATAGTATAATATTAACTTCAGGAGTAGACTTTGGTGATTTATCACTTATACATAGTACCCAGTGCTCATCACAAACGCCCACCGTAATGGCCATCACCCGTTTAGCCCATCCCCCCATCTGCCCTCCACCAACCCTCAGTTGTTCTCTATAGCTAAGAGTCTCTGTTATGGTTTCTTTGACAATACTTTGAGAATACTTTATATGTACTAGATAGTAATCCTTTGTCAAAATATAAATTTTGCAAATATTTTCTCTCAGTTTGTATGTTGTCCTTTCATTCTCTTTACATGGACCTTGGCAGAACAAAAAAATCTTAATTTCAATAATGTCCAATTTATTTATATTTCTTTTATGGTTCCTATTTTCAGTATCAGGTCTAACAGCACTTTGCCTTGCATTAAGATCGTAAAGATTTTGTGTTAGGCTTTTATCTAGAAGTTTTATACATTTATTTACAACCCATTTTGAGTCAGTTTGGTATAGGTTTGTACAAGAAATGAGATGCAGGTTGAGATTTTTTTTTTTTTTTTTGCATATGGATATTCCTTGCCCTAACTTTACTTACTAACAATGCTATAATTTTGTTTACTGTAACTATATACTTCTTGAAATGAGGTGGACTAAGTTTTACTTTTTGGGAATTCATCAAGCTTCCAGAATCTGGAGAATTCTCTCTTTTGTCAACTTTGGAATATTTTTAGCCATTATTTCTTTCAGTACTTTTCTATTTTTATTGTGCTTTATTTCTTTAGTTATCATATTTTTAAGTTCTAAAATATCCACTTGTCTTTTTACTGACATCTTCTATTTCTTTGTTGAGACTTTTTATTTATTTCCTAAGATTCTACTTTTTATTTTGTTCAAAAAAGTTCATAATTTGTTACTGAACGTTTTTATGATGGCTGTCTTAAAATCTTTATCAGATAATTCAAACATCTCTGTCATTTGGGTATCAGCATTGAATGTCTTTTATCATTCAGTTTGGGGTCTTCTTGCTTCTTGGAAGCCTGATTGGTTTTTGATTGAAACTTGACACTTTGGGTATTGTAGTAGGAGACTCGGGATCTTGTTTAAAACTTGCATTTTAGCTGGATTTCTCAGATATTGCTTTAGCAGGGAAATGGGGATTGCCTACTAGGAATAGAAGTCCAGATCCCAAGCTGATCTCAATTGATACCAGGCAGAAGTGATAGTTCTGGCTCACCAATAGGTCTCCACTGATCCATCTCTGGCTAAGTAAAAAGTAGAGAAATGGCTCATTACTACTCCTCATGTGCCCTCCCTACCAAACAGTGGGAGGTGCCCTCATTACCATTATGTTGAGGTGAAAGTCCTGACTTTCCCTAGGATTCCTCTAACACCACTGTCAGAAGTGTCGTGTCTCATTACTGCCCACTGGGGCTTGAAGCTCAGGTTCCCCATGTGGTTTCCACTGATGCTGAAGGTCATCATTCCCACCCAGTATGGTTGAGAGTCCCACCTCTGTACAATTCTCCTCTGACATCATCCTCCCCCAATCCCCTCTTTCTACCAGCTGGAGGATTGTGTTGCTTCCTAACAGCCTTCTTAGGACAGAAGTCTAGGTTCCCCACTCAGCTTCTATAGTCATGAATGGGGATGGGCCACATTTTTTCTTTGTTGTTTCGTTGAAGTAGAGCGGTTATTCAGTATTATCTAACACTGGTTTACAAAGATACTCTTTTTCTGGTCCTTTGGCTAGAGGAATCAGGCTATTTGTCGGTCTTTGATTTTTTTTCCTTACTTTTTGACATTTCTTGTTGCTAGCTTTTTCATTTCCATGTCTGATACACATGAGCTAAAAAAGTAAATCCACATTGTGTCATTTTTTAGATCCCAAGGTCCCTTTCCCATACACTTTTTTCTGTCTACCTTTGAGAGTCTCCTGAAGTTTACATCACATATAACATCCATATTTTTAAATTATACTTAGTGGGAGGAATAGGCAAAATTCAGCCCATCTTCCTTGAGGCTGAAGTCCTATGAAGGTATTTTATTATAGGTTCCAAATGGAATTAGTGAGTTAAAATATTAACATCCCCTTTCATCATTAAGTATTGTTCTTTAGCTTTTATTATGGAGATTTCCCAACATCTGCAGAGGTAGAGGGAAATCTATAACATTCCCCATCACCAAGTATTTGCTTACAATGATGTTTAGTTAACACAAGAAAGCTAGAATAAGTACTTGAATTCTTCCTCATATTTATAAAGTTTCAATGTGATGCACTGGTCATCTAGTATCTTCCAGAAGGAAAAATAAGAGTTTAAGGGGTGTTTTTGTTTTTGTTTTGTTTTTTGGTATTGTTATCATATGGATTTAAATATATTTGCAGTGATTTGACCTATGCAGTTATATTTTTCTTATTGCAGTTCGAATTATCCTATCTGTGGATAATGGAAGCCAAGTTCAATTGATTCATTATTCCTTTTGACATATTATATTGCCTATTACTATATTGCTAACTGCTTTAATCACGTGCTTTAATCACGAATTCAGGAACAGCTCTCCTGGGTAGTTCTGGATTGACATCTCTTATGAAATTTCAGTCAAGATATTTGTCTGAAATGCAATCATATGAATACTTGAATGATAATGGGGGATCCATTTTTGAGATGACCCACTCACATAATTGGCAAGTTTGTGTTGCTTGTTGGCAGAAGACCTCAATTCCTTGCCACATGGATCTCTCCACAGGGCCATTGTAGTGCTTTTATGATATGGTATGGTGGCTTTCCCCAGAGCAAGTCATGTCAGAAAGAGCAAGACACAAGTACCTGTGTCTTTTCTGACTTAGCCTCAGGATACACACACGGTTATTTCTCAATATCCTATTGATTACATTGGTCGGCTTTCCTCACTATTGAGGGAGCTATTTAAGCACATGACTAACAAGATATGCGGGTCACTGGCAACCTTTTTGGAGGCACGTTACCATATATCTCTTTACTAGTTTTGAAGGTATCCTTACTTCCTACTATACTAAGAACTTTCAGGGTCACTTTGTTTCTTTCCCCAGTCACAGAATCATTGATTTTCCCATGGTATCTTGATTTATTTTAATAGAAAAAAATATATATGATGTAAGTTGGGTTCTAGGGATGTTCATTATATGGGATTGGTCTGTGTTTTTAAAATAAAATTTTTTTATTGCTTTTAGCAAATATTGACATGAATTGTTAATGAAAGACAAATTAAAAATTTTTATGGATTAAATTTTTGGAGAATTTTGGTGAGATATCCCTTCATAATTTTATCCTTCTATTTCTTTTATGACAGTTACATTTACAATTTAGATTCTCCTTTCCTCAATTGAAACAAAATATAAATACAAACATCATCATATTAGGTTTTGAGAATAGTTTATACCATTTTCCCATTTAATTTAAAATAATCTGAAATCATAAAAATGGCAGAGGGTAATATGGGGAGAAAATAATATTTTAAAGCCCCCAGACCTAGAAAATTTAAGAAAGTTAAATGTTTGCATTTACATGGACAAAAAATTTACATGTTGAAGGACCAAATCTGTAATTATTGTTTCTAATATATGGTAAGATATTTCTATATAACTCACCTCCTCTTTTATGATGGTTTTTATCATTGTTGAATGATGGTTTGTTCAATTTAACTTTATTTCACACCTAAATTGATCAGAATTTTATTTCAAAGTACTGATCCTTTGTTGCATAAATTATACACTATTTTTATTTTCCAGGTGCTTCTTTATAAATTTCTTAATATGGAAGCTATTTCTTCAAAAACATATTATCCATTAAAAGGCCAGAATACAAATATGATATTACTTATACAGGAAAAATTATTTGAATTACTTGGCAGTAACCTAATATTTGAATGAGGGGTAATGTAGGACTTTTTTGTTTGTTTGTTTAATAACCTACTACTGCTGACCTTTTTTTTTACCTCTTGCTACAGAAGAATAACTAAGACCAGCCTGTAAACCTGGAAGATACATAATATCTTCCATATTTAGTTCATTATAGGATTTATGAAAGATTATAGCTGCTATTATAAGCTTGCCTTTTATTCAGCTTTAATAAATAAATTCTTGGGGTGCCTGGGTGGCTCAGTCGGTTGAGCATCTGACTTTGGCTCGGGTCATGATCTTGCAGTTCACGAGTTTAAACCCTACTTCAGGTTCCATGCTGCTGACAGCTTGGGACTGCTTCAGATTCTGTGTCTCCTTTTCTCTCTGCCCCTTCCTCTGCTCGCAGTCTGTCTCTCTCTCTCTCAAAAATAAACATGTTAAATAAATAAATAAATAAATAAATAAATAAATTCTTTATGATCTTAACTAAAATGCCTCATATTGTGCATTAACCTCCATCCCCCACCTACTCAGAGACATCATACTTGGACAGAAAGACGACTTTTGTTTGAAGATTACATTGAGACATTGGGAATTGAAATTTAACAATATCTTTTATAATAATGTCAAAAAGATAAAATATTTAAGAATTTCTGCACTAAAAACTAAAATATTGTGGAGATAAGTTAAGGAAGACCTAAGTGAAAGGAAACATGTATGAAGTTTGGGAATTGGAAGAAAAGATACGTTCAGATATCAAATTATTTCAAAAATGACTTATGAAAGCAATGCAATCTCAATAAAAATTCCTGATTTTTTTATATTGCTGCTCAATTATAAAATTTATAAGTAGAAGCACCAGAGCAGCCAAAATAATTTTTCAAGTGAAGGCATAAATTGGGAAGCACAGACTATTGGATTTTAAGACTTATTATAAATGAACATATTCAGAAAATCAATAGCTGAGAAAATTCAAGACTGCCATTTTGGAAAACAAAGAGATAAGCATCAATGAAACAAAATACAGAGTACGGAAATAAGCTCACATATAGAAATTTATTGATTTTTAACAATAAGGCCAAAATAATTCAAAGGGAAAAAGAGTAGCCCTTTGAATAAAGGGTGCGATAGTAATTAGACTTTCATATGGAAAAATGAAATTAACCTTTACCCTTATTTTACACTATATACAAAATTAACTTGAAGAAATAGACGTAAATGTAAGACATAAAACTATAACAATTTCAGTTGAAAGATAAGAAAAAGTGTTGTACCTTGAGGTAGGCAAAGATTTCTTAGAACAAAAAGAACATGAACCATAAAGAAAAAAAATGATAATTTAAACATCAAAATTAAAGATGTCTGCTCTTCAGAAGACACCATATAAAGAATAAAAATGTAAGCCATGGATTGGCATAAAATACTTACAAAACACATATCTGATAAAGTAATTGTATTTAAACTATGTGAAAGCTACTCCAATCAACAATAAGAATAAAAAACAGTGAATTATATGGCTAAAGATGTGAACAAAAGCACATATAGACAGCGAATACATTCATGAAAAGATGCCCAGTATCCTTAGTCATGAAGGAAATGCAAATTACACTCATCACGAGCTACTTCTACTTACCCGCTATAATCTTTAAATGTATAAATACTGGCAATTCCAAATCGTGGTGAGGACGCAGTGCCAATGGAACTGTCCTACTCTATTGTGGGAAGGCAGTATGGTACAACACTTTGGAAAACAGTCTGGCAGTTATCTCATAAAGTTGACTATGCACAGAACATCTGACCCCAGTTCCACTTCTATGTATTTCCCCAAGAACAATGAAAACATATGTCTACATAAAGACGTGTACATAAATAGCTATGGTAGTTTTATTCATAATTGCCCACAAAGTGGCAAGAATCCAAATGACCATGAACATGCGAATGGGTGAAGACATGTGGTGTATCTATAGAGTGGAATACTTCTCAGTAATCAAGAGGAATGAGCTACTGCTGTGTGCAACATTATAAATGAATCACTAAAGCATTATGTTAGGTGAAAGAAACCAGACTGATAAGGTTATGTATTTTATAATGGTGTTTATATGACATTACGGAAAAGACAAAACTGTAAAACCAGAAATTAGATCAGTGATTTCCAGGGACTCTGGATGGATGGAAGGGATTGATTACAAAGAGCTAGGGAATTTTGAAATGAAATATATTTTGACTACAGTATAGTTTCATTACTGTATTCATTTGTCAAAATTTGTTGAGCTTTTAACAAGGTGATTTTTTTATCAAATATGAATTATATTTCACAAAATATGACTAAAATGCATTAAATTAAAATAATCATAGCTCTTATAAAATTGGGAATGGTGTTTCTAAATAGTGGATTTGATATAGCCTTGTGGCTTATTTATGATGATTGGACAATCACCAAGGGTACTTCAGACAGCAGAGAAATTCTAAAAGTAAATAGTATATTTTCTATCCTTTAGAAATGCACATATAACACATATCATTGTAAATGAAGACACTTGATTATTGTCAGGCTTAATATAATGTCACAAACAATCAGTGGCATAATAAATGCTTTGGAGGTGGTAGTGTTATATATATTTTTGATATTTAGATTCCTAAGTCAGTATTTGCATTTTATTATTAGGATTCTTTTTTTTTCAACGTTTATTTTTATTTTTGGGACAGAGAGAGACAGAGCATAACGGGGGAGGGGCAGAGAGAGAGGGAGACACAGAATCGGAAACAGGCTCCAGGCTCTGAGCCATCAGCCCAGAGCCTGACGCGGGGCTCGAACTCACGGACCACGAGATCGTGACCTGGCTGAAGTCGGACGCTTAACTGACTGCGCCACCCAGGCGCCCCATAGGATTCTTAAAATTAATTGTATAATGGTTTCTAATTTTATTTTTATTTTTTTTTAATTTTTTTTTCAACGTTTATTTATTTTTGGGACAGAGAGAGACAGAGCATGAACGGGGGAGGGGCAGAGAGAGAGGGAGACACAGAATCGGAAACAGGCTCCAGGCTCTGAGCCATCAGCCCAGAGCCTGACGCGGGGCTCGAACTCACGGACCGCGAGATCATGACCTGGCTGAAGTCGGACGCTTAACCGACTGCACCACCCAGGCGCCCCTGGTTTCTAATTTTAGACTCCCTTTTCATCTGTGCAATACAAGACATAGCTTTACAACATGTCTTAGTCTAAAATTTAAATAAAGAACAAAATGCTTATTTAAGAAATGGATAAGCATTGGTTCTGAAACTAAATTTAATTTAAAGTTATTTTTCCATTTGCATTAATCTACAAGATACAGGCTTACTATATATTAAAACTCAGGTCATGTTGGGTAAATAAATAAGAATGACCTGTTTTTATTAGAAGGGGAAGGTAAAATGAGACTCTCCTTTATACTGCCACTTATTAACTCTGCTATGTATACTAAAATTTAAAACAAAATAAAAATATGTCTCTTTGTAAATACCTCTAGAAAGTGCTAAGGTGATGTTGAAGTGAAGAAAACATCCAAGTGTGTAATCAAAAGAAATATCAATATTTTTTTTTGAAATCTGCAATGCATTTTATCAAAATTAAACACATAGGGCCATTAGGAGTTAAAAATATTTCTAAACCTTTAAACATTAAGGAGGCAATCTGTTCACTTAGGAATAACCAGGTACATGTATAAGATCACCTTTCCATTGACTCTTCTGTATGTAACAATTTACAATCAGACACTGCAGATTCTGTTGATTCTCTGTAGTTTGAATAGGTTTACCATAGACATTTCCCCCTTTCTGTTTTTTTATGTTGGAAAAATTTCCCTTTTCTAATATGAACTTGAATGATTAAGTAGTCTCAATGCTTTGTTATTCATGACTATAATAACAAAATACTTTCTATAAAATTACTGCTTTTTGTGTCATTAACTACAGTGAGATATCAAAGTAAAATATCAAGCTATACATATAGTTTTTTTAATGTTTATTTTTGAGTGAGAGAGAGAGAGAGAGAGAGAGAGTGGGGGAGGGGTAGAGAGTGAAGGAGACACAGAATCTGAAGCAGGCTCCAGGCTCTGAGCTGTCAGCACAGAGCCTGACATGGGGCTCAAACTCATGAACTGTGAGATCATGACCTGAGTCAAAGTTGGATGCTTACCCAACGGAGCCAGGTGCCTCTTTACTTATAGTTTCAAATAAGAATAATGAACTTATCAACTAGTTTAAATGGTGAGAGAATGACTCACCAATTGTTCAGGATTGGACTTTTTTGAGGTAGCTGGACTGCTCTTTGATTTTTACCCGTTTTTAGCCCAGCTTGGAGTTTTCATTGGCAAAGATTGAGAGAGAGAGCATGTATATTCCTGGAACATTTATTTTCACTACTATTTCTTTAGATGAATAAGCTATATGAAGGATTAAAGGCTATCGACTCAATTCTTCCAAATGTTAAGGAGAAGGAATTTGGTGATTTAACTAAGTATAGGAAGGCAACTATCTTCCTTTAGCTTATTAGACCAAGTGCATAATTTAGAATGTTTGTTTCAAGTGACAAGAAGCACAACTCAAACTAGAAAAATATGAAACATGTAATCAGACATGGTCTCAGTTTTGACTGTGGCATACTAAAATAACTACCAGTAACTTTCATTTGGCATTTTCACAACTCCTATCAGTAAAAAGAAAAGAACACCTGCCTCATTTCTAGCACCTGTCCCTGCCCTTCCCCTACCCCTACCCTGAAATTTCCTTCCCTCGCATTGCCCTTAATTGAACCATATTCCCGTCCCCCCACTGTTCAAATGGCTAGAGGAATGTGTTGCTCTAATCCAGCAGTCTTCAGTCCAGGGCCCACTTGTAGATAACGGAGTGGGAATCTACCCCTCTAGAAACACAGAAACTACTGGTGCTCCCTCAAGGATGTCAGTGGGAGGTTACCAGGAAAAATGCAAAATAAATATCAGATAGTAAAACAGCAAACAATTAACGATTCTGATTCCTAGTCTGTGCCGGGCACTGTTACAGTGCTTAACAGGTATTGATTTACTTAATATTCAGAAAAATCTTATTCAGCGATACATCTTTACTATATTGAGGAAATAGAGAATCTAAGAAAGTAAAAACTTGCCTGAGGTTATATGGATATTAACAGAACTCATATTCCAACCCAGGCAGTCTCGTTTCAGAGAAAATGTATAACTTTTTTTGGAAGATACAGAGTCAAAGTTATAGGAAAAGAAAAAAAATATTTATAATGTAAACCAGAGAGAAGAAGGTGGGTAGTGAGGGAATTAGGGGAGATCGTGGGAGAACTTCTGAAGGCCTAGAGAGTGTCCAAATCAGATATAAACTCAGAAAGACCCAGGAAAAAGGAAAAATCCAGAAATCAAGCACGCTGCGGCTTCACTTTTCCGAGTCAATCAGACGCTACTGTTTTGGAATAATCTCCAGGTCCTTTCATCAGGAAATTACTAAACCTTCCACTGAGATATAGACTGTATCTCTTACAGGGAGATGTTTGGGAAGTAGAAAGTTAGGCAAGCTTTATATCTTTAAAGGGTAGAAGCATCATTTGCAAATTTGCAGCATCCCCAGTTTATATCTGGGGATGAAGCAGCTGAAGGCCAGTAAATTAATACCAGGATTAATCCTCCCTAGGAGATAACTAGACATACTCATTGTTGAACCAACCAAATACACTCTAATTACAAAGATTGAATTTGTTCATGTAGGAAATATGTACATATCAACTGCTAATGTCTCTGACATTTCAAGCAGTTTCAAGGCCCATCGTAATGTAATACCATCTTCTAAATCCCTAACTATACTATCACTTCGCCCCAGAATGTAAAATCTGCTCCATTTAGATTAGGTTCCTGGGGCGCCTGGATGGCTCAGTCGGTTGAGCGTCGGACTTCAGCTCAGGTCATGATCTCGCGGTTTGTGGGTTCCAGCCCCTCATCGGGCTCTGTGCTAACAGCTCAGAGCCTGGAGCCTGCTTTGGATTCTGTCTCCTTCTCTCTCTGCCCCTCCCCCACTTGTGCTCCCCCACTTGTGATGAAAGCTGCTGCTGAAGTTAAGATCAATAATGAGGACAAACAAGATCCTTGACAAAAGTAATGAAATCAACTGGCTTGATAAGAATCAGACTTCAGATAAGGAAGAATCTGAACATCAACAGTAAGAGCTGGAAGGCCGCAGCCACACCCTTAGCAAGCTCCAGAGTGCAAAAGGCATGCTGGGAGGAATGCCTGGGGGGCTTCCCTGGTGGTGGAGCTCCTCCTTCTGGTGGTGCTTTTTCTGGGCCCACCATTAAAAAGCTTGATTAAGTCAGCCTTAGCCTAGACTTAGCCTTGTTCTACACCAGAAGACATTGAAGGACCCAAATTTGCAGCAAATTCCATGGCAGTTTTAAAGTTGAGATGCCATAGTAAATATCTAGCCATTCTTGATTCTTGAAACTGAATATGTGCACAGGGAAAAGAAATAACACTGCACTTATTGGAAGGGAAAATACAATGTCTTAATATAAAATGTTTGCATATATTGTACACATGTAAACATACTTATAGTAGATATATATATATATATATATACACTATATATACTATATATGTAAGGATACTTACGTATATGTGTGTATAACTCCAAATTTCACTTTGTTCATTCTTTCAAACAATACTTCACCTGTTTCTTTGTAGCTATCCATGTGCACATGTTGTGTTTCCAGAAGAAAATGATCACCAAAATTGAATTGGTTATACGCATTGCAAATCCTTTCCTCAGACTGTGGATTTCCTTTTAACCTTAGAGAGAGTGCTGTTTGCCTTGTTTTTGTGGTTATTGGTGGTGTTGCTGTTTTCACTCTCTCCGCAGTGATGTCATAAAGATGCATTCACATATTTTCTTACAAACGTTGCAGGGTTTTTTTACACAGAGGTATTTAATTTATCTGGAATTTATTTCTGAGTGTGTATGAGGTAGGCATTTAGTTTCTCATTCTCCATGCAGAGAACCAGTTGTCTTCGCATAATCCGTAGGAACAGTGCATCCTTTATTGCCGATTCATAACACTGCTGCTAAGACCGCCTTCTAATCTATTCAGAGGTCTGTTTACGCTACATTCCCATGATTTTTGTGTCTTTTACTAGTCTCTATTTTGTGTCATAAATATATTTGGTTAGTACTACTTTGAAACCACCTAGTTTTAATTAGTCACTAAATTTGGAAATCTGATGGACAGGTACCTATTACTTGTTACTTTTCAAAATATCATGACGACTCTTGTTTTCCTTTATATGCCTTTTAGATATCTTGATAAATTTCATGAAAAATTATGTTACTATTCTTTCTGGAGATATGCTAACATGTATTAGTCAGTTTGGGGAGAATTATTACCTCTAAAATGTTGAATTTTTCATTCAACACGGTATTTCTCATTCTTTTTTTTTAATTTTATTTATTATTTTTTTAAAATTTACATCCAAATTAGTTAGCATATGGTGCGACAGTGATGTCAGGAGTAGATTCCTTAGTGCCCCTTACCCATTTAGCCCATCCCCCCCTCCCACATCCCCTCCAGTACCCCTCAGTTTGTTCTCCTTATTTATGAGTCTCTTCTGTTTTGTCCCCCTCCCTGTTTTTATATTATTTTTGTTTCCCTTTCCTTATGTTCATCTGTTTTGTCTCTTAAAGTCCTCATATGAGTGAAGTCATATGATTTTTGTCTTTCTCTGACTAATTTCACTTAGCATAATACCCTGCAGTTCCATCCACGTAGTTGCAAGTGGCAAGATTTCATTCTTTTTGATTGCCAAGTAATACTCCATTGTGTGTGTGTGTGTGTGTGTGTGTGTGTGTGTGTGTGTATCACCTCTTCTTTATCCATTCATCCATCGATGGACATTTGGGCTCTTTCTATACTTTGACTATTGTTGATAGTGCTGCGATAAACATGGCGGTGCATGTGTCCCTTTGAACCAGCACACCTGTATCCCGTGGATAAATGCCTAGTAGTGCAATTGCTGGGTCATACGGCAGTTCTATTTTTAGTTTTTTGAGGAACCTCCATACTGTTTTCCAGAGTGGCTGCACCAGCTTGCATTCCCAGGTATTTCTCATTCTTTATCAAATCTTCTTTCATGCCCTTTAATAATGTTTCTTAATTTATCTTTTAAGATGTTGGAAAATATTTGATATCCTTACTTCTTGGTTTGTTATAGCAATTTAGATATTTAGCATAGAATTTTATTTTTGTCTTATTTTATTTTAGGATAGAGTTTTATAAAAATATAGTTTTAAAAGTTATATCATCTAATTAGTTCCTGGTATATGAAATTGTATACATTTTTGCATGTAGATTTTAGAGTTGACAATATTGCTGAAACATCTAATAAATTTTCAAGATATTTTGTACTTGTTTTTGGATTTTCTATGCTTAAAACTGTATCATTTATGGGACACCTGGGTGGCTTAGTTGGTTAAGTGTCCAACTCTTGACTTTGGCTCAGGTCATGATCTCACACAGTTTGTGGGTTTGAACCCCACATTGGCCTCTGTGCTGAGAGCACAGAGTCTGTCTGGTCTGCTTGGGATTCTCTGTCTCCTTCTATTTCTGCCTGTCCTGCTCTCTTTCTCTTTCTCTCTCTCTCTGTGTCTCAAAAATAAAATAAAAAACTAAAAATGTATCATTTATGAATAATCTGTGTTTTACCAGTCATTAAATCTCATTTCTTTCACTAATTACTTGAATTGACAAAAATATCTTGATTCAGTCTTTAAAAAGTATAATTCTTTGGATTAATTAAAGAGATTTTTTTTTCAAATTTATTTTCATAATGTAGTTCGTAGTGCTTCTTATAACTACTGTCTACTGTTATGTTTTTCCTTTTTCTACATTACTTTTTAACCTTTTATTGAAGAAATACATATACACTAATCATAAATGTATGACTTGATAAATTTTTACATATACATATACCCAATTTTCCAAACAGTTGAATCAACTTAAACTCCTGCTGGAACTGCATGAAAGTTCTAGAAGTCCATACCCTTGATACATACTCAATATCACTAATCATTTTAATTATAACCATTTTGACGAGGTGTAATTGTCTACTGTTTTTTCCTGATGTCTAATGATGTTGCACATGTTTTCCTATGCATACTAGAGAATTTATGGGTATATTTTATTCAAGTATATTTATTGCATGCCTGTGACTTTCCTTTTCACTCTTTTACTTTTGTCATTTGATGAACAGAGGTTATTTTTTACTTTTATTTTATGGATAGTACTTTATGCATCTTCTTTAAAAAAATATATTACTGTCCCAAGGTTGTGAATTATTGCTCTGGATTTTCTTCTCTAGCAGCAACTTGTTTTATCTCTAACATTTAGGCCTTGGATCCATCTCAAATTAATTTTTATGCATGCTTTGAGATAATGGTTAAAGTTTTATCTGTTTTTTATATGAACATTTAATTGACTGAGTACCATTTTTGGTTAAAGACTATTTTGTCTTCAATGAATTGTAATGTTTTTTTTTTTTGGTTATAAATCAAGTCATTGTGTATATGTAAGTCTATTTATAGACTCCATTCTATTCCAATGATTTGTTTTTCTAAACTTATGCCCAAATTACCATGTCTTAAATATCACAGTGTGGAATAAATCTAGATATCCGTAGTGTAAGTCTTTAGCATTGTTATTCTTATCTTTCTAAAATCATCTAGGTTTCTTATTTTTCTTGCTGTAATGCTGTAATGTTTTTCTCTTTCATGAGTGCTTTCAAAGAGCCTCATTTTCCTATTTTTTGTCATTTCTTATTTTTTTAGTCCCTCTCTATTGTAATTATTATTGAAGTTATCATTATTTCTCTTCTTCTTGCTTTATATATTGCATTTGTTTGCTATTGCTGCTTTAAAACTCACCACAAACCTGGTGGCTTGACCCTTCTCACATAGTCTTAATTCATATAGTCAGAAGCCCAGATGAGCTTTACTGATTCCTCTGTTCTTGGTCCCACAAGGCCACAATCCAGGTGTTGGCCTCCCCGCGTCCTTATCTGAGGGAAAACCTGCTTCTAAGCTAATTCATGGCATTGATATGTGGCTATATTAGGGCTGCGGTCTTCATTGCTTTGCTGTGTGACAACAAGACTCCTCATTCAGCTCTTTAAAACATTTTTTTAAATATTTTTAACATTTATTTATTTTTGAGAGACAGAGAGAGAGCATGAGCTGGGGAGGGGTAGAGAGAGAGGGAGACACAGAATCCGAAGCAGACTCTAGGCTCTGAGCTGTCATCCCAGAGCCTGACGCGAGGCTCAAACTCATAGACTGAGAGACAGATCATGACCTGAGCCCAAGCTGGACGCTTAACCGACTGAGCCACCCAGGCGCCCCACCTCACTCAGCTCTTTAATGCCACGTGCATTGCTGTCGTGGTGCCCCTCCATCCTCAAACCTGCAGCAACAAGCCATGTCCTTCTGGTGCTTCTCTTTTTGTCTCATCTCTTCTTCCTCCAGAAAGTTCTCTACTTTTAGGAATTCAGGTGCAAAAGAGCACATGTTGTACAATTTCATACACAAAATGTTAGAAAACCCAAATCTATAGCTCTAAACATCAGAGAAGTGGTTTCCTGATCACAGGTGGAAGTTAGGACTGATTGGACAGGGTGAGGGGGGAGCATTTTGGGATGATAGAAATATTCTACATACTGATAATGTTAGTGGTTAAAAGGTGTATGCATTTGATAAAACTACTCAACAGTTCACTCAAAATGGCTCAATTTATATAAGGAACTTGTATACTGACAATGAATAATCAACTTATACCTCAGTAAGTTTGATCTCACAAAAATATGGTTCACTGTTGTTCAGATGAGCAAAGTAGGGTCCAATCATTTGTTTCAGGATATGTTGTCATAATATACTAGAAAGAAAAGGTAGCTATTATATTTCAACTTTGTGTCATCCAGATATAAGTTAGAAAACTGGGCAGAAATACTGTCAACAGAAGAGATTTATTTGTTTTGTTTTTTTTTTTCAGAAAAGATTTAATGTCTTTGAAAGCCTCAGACTGAATCCCAGCAGAGAGAAAAGACACAAGAGAATCAATCCAGAAATTTGAAGTTCTGAGAGTTACAAATGTCTGTATTAGATTATATATTTGTTATGCCTTTCTATCTGAAATTAATTTTTGGACTATGCATTTGAAATATCTCTTTGTCAGTTTTAATGACTTCTATGCCAAGAAATGCATAACATTTTATTATTGTTTTAACGTTTATTCATTTTTGAGAGACAGAGAGAGACACAGTGTGGGTGGGGGAAGGCAGAGAGAGGGAGGCACAGAATCCAAAGCAGGCTCCAGGCTCTGAGCTGTCAGCACAGAGCCCAACATTGGGCTTGAACCCACAAACCATGAGATCATGACCTGAGCCAAATTCGGACACTCAACCGACTGAGCCACTCATGCCCCCTCCCCTTTTTAATTTTTTTTAATGAAGAAATTCATAACATTTTAAAACAAGAATAGTCTCTCAGAGAGTCAATTTCAAATCTGTTTTGTATATTCTGCAACACATTTTCCATTTTGTGCTGATGACAATATTAATGATTGTCATGACTAATAGCAACCCTGCCCATAATTCAAATGTTACGATTTTAAACATAATTGTTTTAGAGAAGATCCCTTGATTTGTTGCTTATAATGTGTAGAGGGCCCTGAAACAGCTTTTTTTTTCAGTTTTTAATTTTAATTTAAAAAGTTATGATAAATTATACATACATACAGTTTACTATTTTAACAATTTTTAAGTGTATAATTCAGTGACATTAAGTACATTCATCATTATCCATCTCCAGAACTTTTTCATATTCCCAACTGAAACTTCATACCCATTAAACAATAGCTCATGCTTCTTCCCAGCCCCTGTCCTCCACCATTCTCCTTGAATCATCTCTGAATTTAGCTGATCTGGGCATCTTATCAAGGGGAATCATAGAGTATTTGTCCTTTTTGACTAGCTTGTTTCACTTAGTATAGTGTCAAGACTCATTCAGTTTGTAGCATCTGTGAAAATTCCTTTCCCTTTCCAGGCTGAATACTATTCCATCATATGTGTGTACCACGTTTTGTTTATCCATTCATCTATCAATAGACTCTTGGGTTGATCCAATATTTTGGCTATTGTGAAAAGGAGCTCTGTGAAGATTACTATATAAATATCTGCTCAATCCCCACTTTCAGTTATTTTAAGTATATACCCAGAAGTAGAATTACTCTATCATATGGAAATTCCGTGTTTAATTTTCTGAAGAGTGAGCATACCATTTATCACAGTGGTTGCATCGTTTTTCATTCCCAACAGCAAAATAAAAGGGTTCCAATTTCTGTACAACTCATCCACAATAGTTATTTTCTGTTTTCGTTGTTGTTTTGTTTCTTAAACCAGTCACTCCCATGGGCATGCAGTGTTATCTTATTGTGATTTTTATTTGCATTTCACTAATGGTTAGTGATATTGAGCATATTTTCATGTATTTATTAACCATTTGTATATCTTCTTTGAAGAAATGTCATTCAAGCCCTTTGCCTGTGTTTAAATCAGATTTTCTTCTTCTTCTTCTTTTTTTTAATATTTATTCATTTTTGAGAGACAGAGAGACAGAGCACAAGCAGGGGTGGGGCAGAGAGAGAGGGAGACACAGAATCTGAAGCAGGCTCCAGGCTCGCAGCTATCAGCACAGAGCCTGACGCGGCGCTTGAACTCACGGACCGCGAGATCCTGACCTCAGCTGAAATCAGACGCTTAACTGACTGAGCCACCCCAAAATCAGATTGTTTTTTGTTGCTGTTAAGCTGAAGAAGTTTTTAACATATTCTGGATATTAATCACATATCACATATATGATATGCAATTTTTTTTTTGCATTCCTTAAATTGCCTCTCCACACAGTTGATAGTGTCCTTTAATGCACAAAGCATATTTATTCTGATCAAGTACCTTTGATCTATTTTTTTTTCTTCTATTGCCTTTACTTTAGGTGTCATATCTGAGAAATTCTAAAGTTTTTTTTCTTTTTTAATTGCACTGAAAAACCTATATATATTTTATTAAGTATTGTGGATAACATTTGAATTTCATTTGGTACAAGTGGAAAACTTACAAGTTAAGCCTGAATCCTTTTCTCAACAGTCAGGAACAAATAACACTGTGTTGTCTGCTCTTAAACCTATCCTAAACTGAGATGTAGGCATTGAAATCAATTGGTAATGCCTGGTTAAAAGGTAATTATTGGGGCGCCTGGGTGGCGCAGTCGGTTAAGCGTCCGACTTCAGCCAGGTCACGATCTCCCGGTCCGTGAGTTCGAGCCCCGCGTCGGGCTCTGGGCTGATGTCTCAGAGCCTGAAGCCTGTTTCCGATTCTGTGTCTCCCTCTCTCTCTGCCCCTCCCCCGTTCATGCTCTGTCTCTCTCTGTCCCAAAAATAAATAAACGTTTAAAAAAAAAAAAAAAGGTAATTATCAAGATAATATAGAATGTGTGGTGTATGTGTGTGTGGTGTTTAAATTATTATTATTTTTTTAATTTTTTAAATGTTTGTTTATTTTTGAGAAAGAGAGATAGAACGTGAGTAGGGGAGGGGCAGAGACAGAGGGAGACACAGAATCTGAAGCAGGCTCCAGGCTCTGAGCTGTCAGCACAGAGCATGATGTGGGGCTCGAACTCATGGACCACGAGATCATGACCTAGGCTGAAGTCGGACGCTTAACCGACTGAGCCACCCAGGCACCCCAAAGACAAATTTTTCAAAAATCTTAATAAAGAATTGACAACCCCAGGAATATGTTTGTTCATATTCATGATTATTTTTAAGTATCTTATTCTAGTTAATTAATTATATGCAAAAGAATTCCTTAAGGCAAAGCTTGTTGCCATACCTGAACATTGATGGAGTTGTCAAAGTATATTTAACAAAAGGCTTTGAATATTCTCACTATAGTCTCTTCTAGAGGAGACTTGTATTTTCAGAGAATGAGAGTAGTGTTGTAATCATGTTCCTTCCCTTTGAAATATGCTATGCAGGTTTAACATATGCACCATTATGTTAATCATGTAATAAATGTATAGTGAGGCACACTTTCCTCTTAAATGCCTTCTTAATTTTTCTCATCATAATATGTTCAACTTCCCTAAAAATTATTAAATGTTACTAACTCAAGATATGGAAGCAACCTAAATTTCCATTAACTGAGAAAAGGAGAAAGAAGATGTGATATACATATATACATGTATATAATGAAATATTGCCTGGCCATAAAAAAATAAAATAAAATCTTGCCATTTGCAACGACATAGATGGGCCTAGAGGGAATAATGCTAAGTGAAATAAGTCAGTAAGAGAGAGACAGATACCATGTGATTTGACTCCTATGTGGAATTTATGAAGTGAAACAAGTGAATAAACAAAGACAAAGAAAACAAACAAGAAAAACCAGACTCTTAAATACGGAGAACAAATTCATGGTTACCAGAGGGGAGGTGGATAGGGATGGGTGAAATAGATACAGGGGATTAAGAGTACACATATCTTGATGAGCACTGAGAAATGTATAAAGCTATTGAATCATTATAAAAAATATTATTAAATCAGCATTAAAAATAATTAAGCATATTAGGACTTTAGTATATTATTGATATGCTATGTGTATATGTAATATTTAAAGAAATTCATGCACCCACTTTATTATATTAAAAAAAAACATGAATTTACCCTGTTAAATTTAAATGGTAATATAGAGGGGCACCTGGGTGGCTCAGGGAGTCAAACATCTGATTCTTCGTTTTGGCTCAGGTCATGATCTCATCGTTCGTGAGTTTGAGCCCTGCATCAGGCTCTGCACTGACAGCATGGAGCCTCCCTCTATCTCTGCCCCTTCCCTGTGCTCTCTCTCTCTCTCTCTTTCTCTCTCTGTCTCAAAAATAAATAAATAAACAACAACAAAAAATAAATGTCAGTATAGAACTTAGTGGAGGATTCTGTGGAATAGAATGATAGCCTCAACTTTTAGACCCTTAATAACAAATGTCCTAATATGGATATATTATTTCAGCGTGACTGAAATTAGGTATTTTGGTGTAAGTATAACTCACCTTTAGGATACATATGTTCTATCTAAAAACGATAATAGTATTCTAAATGTGGCTATTTAAAATACTGGATACACAGTCTACAAATGACCAGCGTATAGTCATTGTCATTCTCTATGTGTGTATTTTCATCTCAATTGGTTATTCAATTTGTCTCATTATCATACATCTGTTAAATTAAACTTACTTATAATTAATGTCATCTCCAATCAAATCTGCACTTAAATAAAACAATATATAAAAAGTAGTTGTTTTTTTTTAAAAAAAGAAAAATACTTCAAATTAAAATTTGAAGCAGTATGCAAAACATCCTGCCCTGTTGGTAGGCTGCATAAAAATTATATGAAATGAATCAGAAGGGCTTAAATGCTCTCCATACTTAACAAGTTAGACACTAGTAGAGAAGCCGTAACTAAAATCAGTGTGTTAATGCTGACCTGCAACTCATATCTCTGTTTGGGACAATTCAAAACTCTGTGACCGTGTTAATATTAAAGAGAGAATCCCAAAATACATTAGTTACATTCTTCTGAAGTCTTACACATGGTAACGGGAATGTGGCTTTCCTGCTCATAGGTTTCTGATTTCTGGGATTTATTTTCCACTAGCGAGTTCCAGTTTACTAGTTAGGACAATGTGGATATATAACTACATTCCTTGTTATTTATCTTCTTCCTCTCTACTGACCACTCTTTCACCTGAGAAAATGAAAACGATGTTAATAAAGGGAAGAACTAGGTTAGTGCCAATTTTTTTTTTTTTCCTGAGCTCTTATTATGTAAGAGGCATCTTGCTAAGCAGTTTATCTTCATAATCTCATTCTGAGCTGAGAAAACTGGCTTAAAGAGAGCAAGTTAGAGCCATGTCTAAATTCAAGAGTTAAATAAACCTGATTTTGTTAGTCTGTCATTTTAAAAAATGTAATGAATATCCACCCATTAATATAGAAGAGTTTGTGGTTCAAGTCATGTCTTCAGAACGACCCTTCCCAACTCCGGTGTTCCTATCTTGAGCAATATTCTGACAGTGTTTCTGTTTTAGTTTCTCCTGATAATTCTTCCCATTACTATCAAAATGCTATTCTACCTCAGTTTCTTAATTCATCATCTCAGGAAATATTTACTGACTGCATCTTAAAAAAAGAAACTACCAGTTTGGTGCATTTTACCTCCTCCCTTCTTGTGCTCTTATTTCCTCAATGTTTGACAGTTATATGATTATTTGATGGGTACTGGTTGCTTACATAATTTTAAATATTATATCGCATTTTTATTTCTTGTTTCAGCTACATTTCATAGCATGTATTAACGCCCTGTTTTTGAGTATGAGAATAATAATGCCTCCGAAATCCTTTCTCTTCTTTCCCCTTTCTACATACTATTTATATTCACTTTAATTTTTACATTGTCAAGGTAATTAAGATTATATTACATCCTTAATCACATCTAAATCTTTGCCTATACCCTGACTCTGAAAATTGAGAATAATTTGAAAATATTTTCATTATCATTTTGATGAGGCAAATACTGTCCATCCCTGGCTGGTATGCTAAAGTTCAATTTCATTGTAACGTAACTCTCTCTGAGTAGGACAGTTGATCCACAGATGGACCTTCAGTTCCCTGCAGCCCCCGTCCCTCACTTCAAACTGCATATACCTGCTGATAGAACCTCCATCCTCCCCCGGGTTCTTACTGACAGTTACATGCTTCTTCCTTTTTAGCATCTATGCACCAGCCTCTTATTTATATCTTCAACACGGTTTAAAAATCTTGTCCTATAGTAAGGACACTCCTTTCCATCCTCGTTGCTGTTAAGGATTTATTCCTTTTGTGAAACTATATTCTCATTTCAAGAGGGCGTTGTGGCTGAAAGGAGGGCAATGTATTTGCACAATCCATCATCTTTGAAAGGAACCCATGGAAATTGTAACTCTGCTCAGCTGTCTCCATGGATTAGGCTTCTTTTCTGTAAATGAATGGAGGTAATGGATTCAGCATCTCGATTCTTTTTAATTATGTCTAGATTGCACTGGATCTTTTCCAAGGTCACTCTCCTAGGAAAAGTCAACGAGATTGGGTCAGTCCTCAAGGTGTCACGTAAACAGGTAAGATATGCACCATAGTAGGTCATTCTGTCATGGGGAGTCAATAATCATTCAGTATTCTTTCCACCTATTCCATACGTGTTCACCCAAGATAAGGGGCCTTAATTCTTATTATCATTGTTACACCTAAGAGTGTGTTGGGTTTCCACTTATTTCCACTTTTTTACTATTACCTTGCTTAGGAAAACTAAGAATAAAAGACCCACATTATTTTATTCTTGAGATATTAATGGATCAGTAAAAGTTTATAACTCTTTTTTTAATTGATAATAAATAGAAACACAAGGTCGCTGTCCCTTACCAACCTCCCAGAAAAAAAAAAAAGATCACAATCAGACTCCATATATACTGTTTATCACAGTAGAGAGGGATGGTGTCACACACAGGGCACTGAGATCTATGGGGACAATGTTGGCTTAAGGAAAAAGTAATCAAAAGAGGGGAAACACCAAAGCAGGGTGGTTGACTTCTTCTGTTCTGGAAGTTAACAGCGATTAAAAAAAAAAAAAAAAGAGGTAAGATAGGGGCTCCTAGGTGGCTCAGTTGGTGAAGCATCTGACTTCCGTTCACATCATAATTTTACCATTCCTGGGATCCAGGCTCCGCATCCTCAGGCTCTGTGCTGACAGTGTGGAGCCTGCTTGGAATTCTCTCTCCCTCTCTCTCTCTGCCTCTCCCTAGCTTGCACTTTTTCTCTCAAAAATAAATAAATTGATTTTTAAAAAGATGAGATAAACTAAAGTCAAAATAAAACAAAACAAAAATTGCAGACAGTGAGAATTCAGACTGTTTTGGTAAGTGAAGAGTTCAGGGCTGGGCAAAGGGGAAATGATGTCTTTTAGCATTTTGGAAGTATTTCTTACAACCAAATTTCAGTTTGTGTTGATTGCAGGCATGAAAAAAAAATCAGTCAAGATGAATATATATATATATATATATATATATATATATATATATATATATATCAGAATATGGCCCAGCACTAGGAAATGTTAAGGACAAAAGGAAAGAAAAAATGGACTATCTCTTGCTCTTTGACCAGCACACAGATTAAGATACTTGAACCAAGGATGTGGGAAAACTCTGGGCAGAATCTAGTAAGATGAGGCCACTGTTTCCCATGGCATCTAGGTTCTGTTTCACTGTAGGAGCTTTGCTTTAAGGTATAGGACAACAGACTGCTTCCAGATCTCACTTGTTCATGCAACAGATTTTCTAATACTCTGTTCTTCCATCTACTTTGGTTTGGGAGGTTAGGCTGAGAGAAATGTGGACTGGTAATTTGCTATTCAGTTCTTAAAAATTAAAACCTCACTAAGCGTGACTGTAAAATTCTTCTTTCTATGTTATCTAAATGCCTCATGCTACTACTTTATTTCGATTCTTCCTTTTAGCCTCTCTGTTGCAAATTCAAGAACTAATCCTTGACCATGCAATGATTTTCAGCAGGGACCTTCATGCCACATGTATGTAGGTAGATATAAAAGTGAATTTGGCGCAAGCAATCTTCTCTATCTTCTTACTTTTTTTTTTTTCACGTAACACATTAAGGAACATCCAAAAGCATCACTAGAAAATTTACAACACTAAGGAAAAACTTGCTTCTTTAATGCTGTGAGAATCTATAAAAAATAGAAAGCTGAAGCTAGAAATTCAGGATATTTTCAGTCTGATGAACACATAAGACTCAACCAGTCTTCAAGAACAGGATCAATCTAAAAATTTATTGGGGCACCTGGGTGGCTCAGTCGGTTAAGTGTCTGACTTCAGCTCAGGTCATAATCTTGCAGCTTGTGAGTTCGAGCCCTGTGTTGGGCTCTGTGCTGACAGCTTGCTCAGAACCTGGAGCCTACTTCAGATTCTGTGTCTCCCCCTCTCTCTGCCCCTCCCATGCTCATGCTCTGTCTCTGTCTCTCAATAATGAATAAATGTTAAAATTTTGTTTTTTAATTTATCAAGAATCGCCATGATGTGACTGAATGTGTTATCTGCTGCCATCATTCAACCTTCTAATATCTCCTAAAAATGGACTTAGTTATGTCAAAATAGGGTTGTCAAATGTGAAGTACCAGATGTCAACCAAATTCTTTGGAGCTTGGATAGAACACAGGACAAAAGTGCATAATGTAAAACATATCTTAAAATATATATAATTTGATTGTTTCCATTTAAATCTAGCAGCATATGTTTATGAGCTAAAGTGGAAACTATAGACAGAAAGCATGTCAGAATATTTAAAACCAATAAGAAAAGGTTTTTGTTCCTATTTCTTTGGTTCTTTTTTTAAAAACCCATTGACATGCCCTGGGTAAGGACTTGCATTGTGAAATTTTGCAAAGAATTCCACTTCTAGGAGGCAACCTACATCAGGACTAATGTTTAAGAACAGCTTGAGTTTTATAGGCAGAGGTTGGCAAACTACTTTCATAAAGCTCATCCCTGCTGTTCTTGCTGATGGTACCACCCGCAATGCATTAAACCTTCTCTATGTGCCAAATGGTTGTGGTTTTAATCCACAGTCATTAATATACTGAGTCTTTTAAATCCTGGAGGCACAGAGTTTATAACTAAGGGGCACTACAGAAGAATAGCAATGTTCCAACAGGGAATCCAGATATCTTCAGGATCACCATATAATTACGCCTAATTAGTCAGTGTGTGAACAAAAATAGAAACCTTTTTCTTATCAAAGATTATTTAAAAAGGAGATTTTTCTAAATTGAGTTTTAAAAATTTTTAAATAAATATTTGTAGTATGTACTTAAATCAGCATGAAATTCCCAGATTTGCCCTATAAGAAACTGTCAGAAATTTATAAACAAACCAATAAAATTTTCCCAGTTAAAGAAAAAGTTAAACTAGGGATAAAGTGAGTCGACCAAAGGAGATAGAGCATTCACATTTCATTGTTATCCCAATGTCTCAACTTTAATCCTTCTCACCACATGAGTTTTTCTTATGAATTTATTATGTCACAAAGGACACTTTCCCTATTTACACAGCCTCAAGAAATTGTGGACCAAGAAACACCATCAGTTTAAACACATACATGCATTTGAATGCCCCATTCTAGAATTAGAAGATGCTGCATTTCAGTATGAGAAAAATACTATCACTTATCTAACACTTAAGATGCTTTTAAATGATAATGAATGGCATGTAATTCTGTGCCCTTTCATGGCTCCAAATATAAATAGACAATGTGTCTTTACTTGATTCAATATTTACAGTTTCTAGCACATAAGGCTGTTGAGAACAAAATACAATTCTTTAGTAATTCTAACCAACAAATGGCAAATTCACGATTCATTGGCCATTTAGAATTGTTTCTAGTTCCTCTATTTTCCGAGGTATAGACAGGTTGTAATAATATGGTGTTTAGTGTGTACTTTTATTTACCTAGAACACAACTTCTTTTAGTCTATCGCTAATTGACTTGAATTCCTCGTCCTGGGATTTTACCCTAATCAAAGATCAAAAAACAGCTCGAGTTAGTCTGTCAACTAAGAGCTCAAGGTGCTCTTAGCTTTCACTATAATTCTCTGGTAAGGGTTGGGGGGGGGGGAGGAGCAAATAATGATAGATCAAGCAAAAATACCAAAAACAAAGCATAAACGTTATACCTTTTAAAATGTTTTTTTTTAATTTTTTTTTTTCAACGTTTATTTATTTTTGGGACAGAGAGAGACAGAGCATGAACGGGGGAGGGCCACAGAGAGAGGGAGACACAGAATCGGAAACAGGCTCCAGGCTCCGAGCCATCAGTCCAGAGCCTGACGCGGGGCTCGAACTCACGGACCGCGAGATCGTGACCTGGCTGAAGTCGGACGCTTAACCGACTGCGCCACCCAGGCGCCCCTAAAATGTTTTTAATTAAAAATAAAGATATAAACTTAGATATTGCCTATAAATCTTGAGTGATTATATTCTGACAGGTATGAGGAAGCCCCGTGTTACCATAGTCCGTTTTCATTGCTCAAACATCTAATTACACATATTATGAGAGGGACACACAGTCGACAAGTATTATATACACAGAGGAGGCATACTATTACACAAATAATTTGTTTTGCTGAAATATGAGTGTCATCATCTTATATTTTCTTTTCTTTTTTCTTTTCTTAACAGTATAATTTGAAGTTGAGCTGTTATTTACCCACTATTGGTTTTACAAAATTAAAGACAATTTTGATACCTAATAAGAAGATACGTGATAATACAGAAACAGGTTCCATTAAGTCTAAGTGGATCTATTACTGGAACAGAGGGGGCAGTCTACATTCTAGTAGATTTCATTTATGATATCAAGTTGTAATTATGGAACATGGGCCCTAGCTGTCATGTTTTGGTTCTGTCACTAAGTTTTTAAGAAAAATTTGACAAATCCCAGACAAAAAGAAAACTATATTTAAATTGATCATTTTTATCAAGGCGTCTCTCATTATTTTTTGAAAGGCAAAGCAATATTTACCCCAAATTAATAAGTTAGGTCAATGTAAACACCGGGATTCTTGAGCCAGACTGCCTGGGTTCATATCGTAGCTACGGTAGATAATAGCTATGTGACCTTGGACCGGCTACCTACCTGCTCTGTGCCTTGTCTCTAAAATGTGGATAAAATAGTATCCACTTGGTGGTTTACTATGTGAATTAAATTAACCAATGTATATAAAAAAGTCTTAAAGTAGTGCTTGGTGTAAGTATTATGAGTGTTCCATCTTGTGGTTACTATTTATTTAAATAAAAATAAATAATATTTCCCATATTACTATATAAAATGATCCCCCTGTTTGTTTTCAGTGGGCTGATTATGAATCTAGCTCCAGATAACAAATGTGGAAGTCTTCATTCAAATAATTAGCACTTCTTGTCATTTAATACCTATCCCGATCCAAATGTTTTGACATCTGTGTGGCCTTTGTGGTCATTTAGTTTTATACTGTGATGCTATGAAGAGAAACTTCAACCCAAATTGATATTCTAAACTGCCAAGAGGCAGAATTCTAATGTTTTTACAAGAGGAGAAGTCCTGCTTCTTCACATCTCAGTCCTGCTTTCCTGCATACTTCTTGAATTACTGATGCTTCTTCTTCTCAGTGACTATTGCGACTTTGTTACATTTGATGGTAGACTTTTGTACTACCCCTGTCTATTCTTTGACTGAAGCCTGAGTGTTCTCTGCACTGTAGCAAATGAAGAAAAGACATTTATTGTTGGAGTTGTTGGCTCATTTTTCAATCGCATACTCAGTGCAGCTAAGGGGCTTCCTTCCTTAAACCGCACATTATAGTTTTTACTTTTAACAATTTTTATTTGCATATTTTATATTTTATAATATATTGTAAATTTTATTTCAAAAAGATATATTTCCATGTTTGAGAAATTAGTAATATTTCTAAATATCGGTCTTTGAAAATCATGAAAACTATTACAAAGATTACCTTATATAAAACATGGTCACTGTCTAAGTTCATTACTCCAAAGGGGATCTTAAGGAGCATTAATAAATTTTCTTATGAGTTTAAAGATGATAATAATAAGAGCAGCAATAATAATTTTAATAACAAATAACTTCATTGTAAGTATATTCTTGATAGAGAAAATAGTTTATGTCCTAAAAGTTATAATTTTGTGATTGAATTGAAATGATCTTCATTTGGTTGAAAACACCGTTGGATGGAATCACACGAAAATAATAAGCCTTAAGAAAATTAGATGCCCCCTCATCCTACACAGTATATCTTGATTTCTTTGGTTTTGCTCATCTTTCTTGGTTCAATGAAGAAGCAAGTGGTCACGATACACATGAGACTCTATTCTCTAATCTGAGACCCAAAGTTTGAGCACTATAGATTTAGAGTTGAAGATTTCATCAGGAGCCAATTGCATGTGGAATACAGCAAGCTGGACCCCTGTTGACGTTTAACCCTAAAACAACAAATCCCGGTGGCATCAAAATCTCTCCCCTCTTCCCATTCTTGTTTTCCTTTGAGGATGCCTCTGCATAGGGTAAAAGGAAACTTCACTCCTCTCAAATTCAAGGTTCATGTATAGACATACGGGTAACAAACACCTTGTGACACCTTACCGCTTTGAAAATTTGTCCAACTGTTTTCTTGTGGAATAATAACAAGGTAGAGTAAAAATAAATAAATAAAGGATTTGTAATTATGGGGGCATAAAATCATGCAGAGACTTCAGTTTAGTTTAATAAAAGCTCAAATTTCATTAGCCACAGTATCAATAGTCAGACTTCACACAGAGTCTTCGTCTCGGTGTTTGGTCTTAATTCTTAGTATTCATTTATCATTTTTGTACATAATGGAGAAACCAAAGACAGACATTCATAACTGTGCAAGTAAGCTGTCTAGAGGAACAGTTTGCCAACTCAGCACCATAAGCAACAGTAGGAAAGGCAAGAAAGTTAATGCTGTAGGTAGGAGACATTTTAGGTAGGGCTCATTATAATTAGAACACAGCAGTTCAAATGTTTTATAACCCATGGTGCACAAGCGTAAGAATGAAAATAGATGGAGATGAAAGATACTGAGTTAGCTGGTTATTTATGAAAACCCCAAATCAAGGAAGGTATTTAGAGAGAAAATAGTCAATCATAAAATTGTGTTGCAGTGGGGGTGGGGTGGGGATCACAATTCATAAGTTAGTGGCTCAGTAGGTGGAATCCACATCAAAATATGTGAATCTGAATCCTTGCTCTGCCACCTAGTAGTTGGATCCTGATGGGAAAATTGTTTCACACCTCTGTGCTTCATTTTTCTCATCTATACAATGGGGATGAAAATAACAATAATACTTTCTTCCAAGCGCCCTTAGATCAAAGGAACTAAGATCTATAAAGTGCTGAAATATCTGATCCTTGTGGGCCGGTACTGGTTTATTGTTACTAATGGGTGAAAAAAAATGAAGAACTTGCTAATGATAAAAGGAATGAACAGGTAAGGCCCAAGCAAAACTTAAGTGAAAATTAACATGATCAGAGCATAGCCTCGTTTTTGCTTCATTTAAAAATCACCTTTAAAGTAATGGATCACAACCAATAACAAAGTCACTTACGATAGATTCCAAGTTTAGTTCAATTTTTATAGTATGTGCCAATCAGAGGTATGGAAAAATGTGTTACATATTTCAAAATTTTGGAAAATTTAATAATATACCTTTCCTCTCCTGTATCCCTCAATCTGCTTCCTTATTTTGCATTCCTTGCTTCTCAGTTTATTTTTTTTAATTTTTAAAAATTTTAATGTGTTTTAATCTTCTCCAAATCATCTCAACATCTCACACTAAACAAATTATTTATTCTTGCTAATTGCTCTCAAGATACATGTTATATTATTGAATTGTTGCCTAAATACTTGGCTTTATTTTGGTTAGACACAGATGATTTCAAAAGTCAACTCTAGGTTATTATGTAGCTTATTCAAAAAGTATCAGGTAGATGGGGCCTGCTGGGTTATAGTTCTTTTTTTTTTTTTTTTTCCTGGTGGGAGCTCTATTTGCATCAACATTCATTAGTTTTCATACAGAATTACAAATTCTCTGGAACAATTTTAATATAAATTTTTTCCTGTTTTCTTTTATGATTTCACATTATGATCTGCATCATTTAAACCAAGTATAAATAAAGCAACTGTTCTGAACAAAGCAGACAAAGGAAGCGGTTGCTTAGCAACAGAAATCACAGAACAGATCCTGAACTCCTACTCAGATGGAAGCTTCCTACCTCAGCTTGATGGTGAAAGCGTTTCTGAGTATCCATTCTCTAACGTTGCATGCTCCTCACATTCGGAGCACAGGCAGCTTTTGATCCTGCTATTAAATGCAATTGAAAATTAATAGGCTTCGGTAGAGTTTGTACCATTCCTTTAAGGTTCATGAATTACTATATAGAAGATGATGAATAAGTTACATGCCTGACATGTTCATACTTTTGTTTTAGAGCTGAGTGACTATGTACCTGAGAATTATTCTGAATGCTCATGGGGTGACCATATGGGCTGAGCTGGAGATTAAAATGCATCTGAATCTGTGTGTGAACAAATCCAAAACAAGCACTGGGACACCCTAGAAACCAAGTCAGCTTGATGAGCCCATATTGGGAATGCTGTTGTATATGGCTCTGGGAATTGCATATGAGGATTTGTGAACCCATGCAAATTACAACTAATTTAGATTTTAATTCACATCACAATTCCCTGTGCTTGAGCATAGGAATCTTCAAATATAATGACAGATTTTGCCTTGTGTGTCTGTTTTTAAAGTTTGCCTCTGAAATTATTATATTAAGGAAGACCAGTATATTTTTAAATTATTTTAAAATTATATTGAGATTGTAAATGAAGCTTCTTATTTATTTTAATGTTAGGTGCATAGAATTGAATCAATCTTAGTTTCTGTTTCATTGTATGATATCATCATTCATCCTTGCAAGACGTCTTGCATCTTAAATATTAATGTAGCCAGCAATATTTTTCGAGTGCCAATTAAATATCTGGTTATCACTCATGGGCAAGTCAAGCCCGGCCTTTCATACCAAATTCATGGGGCAATTCATGTAGATTCAGCATGAAGTGCCACTTGTAAGGGGAGCGTATGTGAGACCACAGGCAAAAGAGAGAGACAATAGAACAGGAGCCAAGGTGTTCATGGAGACATGAAGAGATTATAAAGTGTAATGAAATATGTGGTTGAGGACCTAAACCATGGACCAAGTTAGGAAACTAGTAGCCAATTCTTAGTGGGAGCTGTCTGTGTGGGTATATGGGTGAAAGAACTAGGTTCCAGTGTTGCCAGGCACTATGTTTTGAGGGTGAAGTGAGTAAATAAATAAAACATAGTCCCTGCTCTCCAGAGCTCATAAATAAATGGGTAAAGGTGAGCATATAAATAAACGATTCCTATAAAGTATGGCAAACACAAGAATGGAGATGTTCCCAAGGCATGTTGCAGAATAAAAGGGGGTGGGGTGGAGGGACTCCGCAGCAGACAGCCATAGTCAGAAAAGGTTTTACTTAAATAGCATTCCCTATCCATTTCAGGAAAGATGAATCCTGCATGCAGGCAAGGGATTTCCAGATATCTCTCCACAGAGATCAATATCCACTGCACAAGCATCTACTTCCCATATACGTGACTTCCTACAGTTTCTAGTGTTCTGTCAGCTACTCTCCAGTATATAGCTTTTGTCATCTGTACAAATTAGGACTAGTTTAAGACTTGCCCTCTCAGAGCAGTTGACTTTCTCCCTCTTTAACATAAATGCTTGCATTCCACCCCCCCCCAAATTTCTCTTTCATTTCATAAAGTAGGTCATTTCTTTAAAGACGTACAGTGACTGCACAAAAGTAATACAGAACCTGAACAGTTTAGAGATACTATGTGTTCTTTTTGGTTCCATGATTGCTTTCCCAGTTTCAAACTTGCTGACATGAAAACATACACATATAACTAGAGAGAAAAACCTACCGGAACTGGCCAAGTGCTAATTATTTATTTCCCTCTCACCTGTCTAATTTGCTCCAGGGAAATGAATGGGATCAGCATGGGTTCATGCAAGGGTTGTGGCTCCTTTGATAGATTGTTCCAGACGCTGCCTATGCGAGTACAATTTTCTACTTACTTCATATACTCATCCTACTTGCACTTCCGCCTTCCATGTTGTTTTCAAATGCAGAGTTCATTTGGGTTGAACATTAGGACATTTTCCTATTCATAATTGTTTCTTCTTTTCTGTCTGGCAAATAATATTAGAAGATACCAGAGGCTCTGTGAGTGGGATGAAAGTTAAAACTATGACCAATGATGCCAGGAACTATTCAGACAGTTGTGAAGCCATATTCGTCCTTGAGGGGCAGTACAGTGGGAAGAAAAAGCATAGAAAATTGAAGAATTAAAGTTGACATATTGACTCCATCATTTACTTACCATACAGATTGCTAAGTAGTTGAGAATAGAAAAGCTCAATTTCCACTGTTGAAAAATTAGAGTAATGCCTAGCCCTCAGTGTTGGTGTCAGGATTAATTGAGATAAACAAAATTAAAGGATCTAGTACATAGCAAGCCCTCAACAAATACTGGATCCCTCTCTTTAGTTTCCCTATTCGTGTTGTCCTGATGCTATCAGTCTTGTTTCTTGATGGTTAGGGCATATTTAATTATTAGCATTAATTGTGAATTTAAGCATTGTGTGTTGTGACCATTGCCCTAGCAAAAAACCACCTGCTAAAAGATTTGCATCCTGTCATTCCAAATTTTGTGTAGTAGTGGACTTGACATTAAGTGAATTCTATTCACTTTTCAGACTCCACTCTCATAGCTGGCAAGTGGAGGGTTTTTTTTTTAACTTTTTTTTAATTATGATAATCTTCAGCCTGTGCAATATAGTATTTAACATAGTTGTGTCTATGACAATTACATTTAACATTCAGAATCCTTCCTCCAGCAGCTATCAGAAGTAGCTATTGATACCTGAGAAGAAATGTTTCATATACCCTGAGAAGAGAGCACTGGTAGCTAAGGATGTGTCCTGTCCTGAATTTTAACAGAGCTATTTAGCTACATTTGTATTTGTTCATTTGTTAATTAATTCATTTATTCATCAGATGTTTAATGAATGCTGAGTATATTCTAAATGACTTTTTGTCAAACTTTATGTTGCAAGGCACAGACATGACTTTTGCCTTCCTATAACAATGTACTTAGTAGGATGCCTTACACATTATGATCACTCAGTTCTATTGGAAATGATTCTTGGGAAATAATTGCTGTAACCCATTTACTTTAACATTTTATGTTCCCCTATGAACAGGAGAAATGAGATGGGCTGCTGGATTTTATTAATAGAAAGGCAATAACTTTATTTTGTCTAGTTGTATGTGTTGACCTTTTATTGTTGGAAACCAATCATATATATTGCAGCATACCCATGCCACATCTTTGCCAATTCAGTAACCTATTGACATTATTTAATAAATCACAAAGTGCAATAGTTGACTCTAGAAAGCAAGATCAGATTGCTTTGGGCTCTGGACATACTCTTGTGTAAATTTTGCAGATAATATCAGTAAATGCCAAAAGACAAGAAGATCAGTAATTGGCCATCTGAAAGCTAATATAATATAATATAATATAATATAATATAATATCTCACGTTATCAATTAAACAATACATTTCAAAATATCAATCCCATTTCAATGTTTTTGAAAGGTTTCCTGTATATGATCCGACTCAGAGAATAAATCTCATAATGTTGATGAATTTCTTACTTAGGTTGCATGTTTTTCCAACCTACAATGAAGGCTATGTATTGGATCTTCCCAGATATTCATGTATTTAAAGTATCATTCATGTATAAAGTTTGAAGAATTAATAACAATATTTTACAGCACTTTCTAGTGATGCACATAATTCTATTTCACTCTACAGATGGTGAACCTGAAATTTAAGGAATTAAAGAAGTCTTGTTATTTACAAATGCAGGACTTTGAAACCTATGTATCTATCCACAATCATTTCATCTCTGGTTAGTTTCTGTTTCCTAACATGACACTGATTTGTCTCCGCGCTCTATAGAGTAGCTGATAGTTTTGTAAACAAACACATAAAAATAAGACCTGGGTTCTGATGAGTGACAACCACCCCACTTGTCATATATTATGTTCTTGCTTTCAGATCCAGCCTTTGCTCTGGAGAAGTGACTTCCAAAAGGAGGTCTACAGGCTATCTACATCAGATTTACTGGGGAAGTCTGGACATTTGGATGCTATGGAAACTTCCTGAATCAAAACTCAGTGGAAGTAGAAACCTGGGAATTGATCATTTTAACAGGCTGCCCCCACCATTGTTATGTACATTAAAAGTGTGAGAGCAGCTGCTACACAATTTTGACCTTCTCCCAATATGAGAATGTAATTCCTGACACTGTTGATTATCTGAGAAACTTTCCAGTTGTGCAGAGTATCCAGGTGTTGAAAGCTCTTTGCAGCACAAACAATCCTCACCAGAACAGATGATACTTGAGAGTACAGTCCTTGCAGAGAAAAACAACACAACACAAAACAAACAAACAAAAAAACACGGAGCAGAGAATATGATGTCTCTCTAGGCTGAAACTGGGAAGCACATTCTTGGGGAAAGTGATTTCTTTCAAGGCTAATCAGCATTTGGGGTACATATAAATAAAAAGCATACATGTAAGTTTGAGGCTGATAGCACAATCCGATTTTTAAAAAGTGTTTTACTTCTGTTAAAACGCCAGTAGGTAATTGAATGAGAATTTTCCTACAGAGGTGTAGACATATGGTCAGATACAATGCTGTCCAGTACAAACAGGATAGGAGTCAAAATGTGAGCCACATATGGCATTTCAAATTTTTTAATGTAGCTAAATTATAAAAAAATAAAAACAGGGGCGCCTGGGTGGCTCAGTCGGTTAAGCGTCCAACTTCAGCTCAGGTCATGATCTCACGGTTCATGGATTCGAGCCCCACGTCAGACTGTATGCTGACAGCTCGGGCTTGGAGCCTCCTTCGGATTCTGTGTCTCCCTCTTTGTCCCTCCCCCACTCACACTCTGTCTCTGTCTCTCTCTCTCAAAAATAAATAAACATAAAAAAAGAAAAATAAACAGGTGATATAAATTTTAATAACATATTTTATTTAACCTAATATATAAGAATTATCTTTTTGATATACAATCAATATAGGCATTGTTGAGATATTTTCAACTTTTATTCATCTCAAGTTTTCAAAATCTGATGGGTATTTTGCACTTACAATAAATCTCGCTTTAAATTAGCCATGTATCGTATGTTCAATAGACACATGTGGTTAGTAGCTATCACACTAGATAGTACGGGTCCAAGAGAAGAGTTTGATTTAAATCTTGTGCCCATCACTTCCATACTTGGTGATGTCCATCAGTTTACATAAGTTAGGAGCTGTAGTTTCCTCATCTGAACAAATATAAGCAAGGAATAAGATGTAATATATACCTTACAAGACTGCTGTGTCAGTCACCCTGTAATCTGCAAGGTATGAGTTATGTGTGTATATGTATATGCTGATGTGCTGATTATTAGAATGACTGAAAACCAGAAATTTGTCTTTAAGTTTAATAAAAAGACAAGGTTATGTTAAGATTGTCCATGTAGTTAAGGATACAGAAATGCTCTTCGTTGGGTATAGAGATAATATGAACCTAATAACAGAATTATAATTTAGACTTTTTGTACTTGAAAATACTTTATTATCACTTGGGATATAAATGACAGAACAACAGTATCTATTGCACACCTATTCACCCCATCAACTTGTGCTTTTATTATACAGAAAGATAAGGATAGCCATGAACAACCTGATTTTTAGTGACTTATAGGGTAACATAATTCTCCATCATCTTCCCAGATCTATAAATTGAAGCACTCCTCTTTTTTTTTAAGTTTATTTATTTTGAGAGAGAGAGAGAGAGCAAGAGAGGGTGAGATAGCACATACACACACATGCATGAGCAGGGTTGGCAGGGGTGAGGGGGCGTGGCAAAGAGAAAGGGAGGGGTAGTGAGAAAGAGGGAGAGAGAATCCCAAGCAGGTTTTGTGCTGTCAGTGCAGAGCCCGATGTAGGGCTCCATCCCATGAACCATGAGATCATGACTTGAGCTGAAATCAAGAGTCACACACTCAGTGACTGAGCCACCCAGCTGCCCTGAAATACTTCCATCCTGAATGATCACCTCACCTGGAAAAAGCCTTATCTAAAACATCTTACATTTTGGCTCCCTTGCACTGAAGAAGCTCACCAAATTATTTTAGGTTCTGTAACAGGTGTGGAAAACGTTGGCATTCTAGAAGACATATCTGAGAAAAATTCCATTTCTTTGCTTTAAAAAATGAGGCTGTATCTAAATAAAAAGGTATTAGCTATGCTTCAGTGTATTCTGGGATTGTGTCACTTATAGCTCAGTTGGTGGCACAATGTGGAATGACAAAGGGATAAAAGGGGAAAATCTTTTATTTACCTATTTAATGTAAAAGAATGGATTCTAATGTGATTTATTTATTTGTTTATTTATTTATTCATTTATTTAGAATATGTGCAGTGAGGGGTGTCTGGGTGGCTCAATCAACTGAGCACCTGACTCTTGGTTTCTGTTCTGATCAAGATCCCAGGGTTGTGGAATCGAGCCCTGTATTGGGCTCTGTGTGGAGCCTGTTTGAGATTCTCTCTCTCCCTCTGCTTTTCTCTCCCGCTCAGACACTCGCTCTCTCTCTCTCTAAAGTAAATAAAATTTATTTTAAAAAATGTTTTAAAAAGAATACATGCAGTGAAACAAATGTTGAACAAAATGAAATATGAAAGCAGGTTGAATACCTACTTAATTATTTGTGAATGATAAGGTAATAGAAAAATAAGGAAATACTAAGAGACTTGAGTGTTCTTACTTTGCCTCCAGGAAAATAATTTAAGGCAAAAGGGATAAATGGTAACTTTTCTTACACTCAGTCTACTCAAATTCATGGCATTTTGTTTGAAAATGACTTCCCTTCTTGTTGTTTTTTTTTTTAAGTTTATTTATTTATTTTGAGAGAGGGAGAGAGAGAGCAGGGTAGGGGCAGACAGAGAGAGAGAGGGAGAGAGAATCCCACGTAGGCTCTGCACTGACAGTGCAGAGCCTGATGTGGGGCCTGAATCCATGAACTGTGAGATCATGACCTGAGCCAAAATCAAGAGCTGGTCGCTTAACCAGCTGAGCCATCCAGGGACCCCATCACCTACTGTTTTTTTTAAGTGATGCAGGTTGCAAGTTTCTGAGTTTTTCAGAGCTAGTCCAGGAGTTTGTGTTTTCTAACCCTTCTTTTTAGAGTCTGAACACAGAATGCCTAATCATTGAAATTATGTGTTCATGGCTTACCATCTTTTTGCTTGTTTATTCAGTTTGCGATGTTCCTTTGGAGCTTTGCATGTCCCAAATAGTAAAATGAATTAATGTGTCTTTCATGTTCAGCATAACTCTCTCCAGAGGTACTGTCTTTAAGTTAATGATTTAGGTTATTCTTCCTACACATATCATGGGCTGTGGCTTGGCATGATTTCATTTGCACTTCTCAGAGCATGCAACCCAGACAGCATGTACAATATTCATGGCAAGGATTAGAAGACACCTTGCAGAAAGCAAAACAAAGAGCTGAAAATAGCAAAGCTCACATCCCACTTTTTCTTCACTTCTTTTTCTCATTAGCACAGATTATTTTCCAGAAATGGCTTCTTACCAGATGATTCTCTGGCAATGGCAAGCATCTTTTTAAAGTTCACTCTCTCTGTCTCTCTTCAGCTAGTTCTAATTTGAGATGGTTGGCAATGTTGGTTATTAACACTGCCCCATTCAGATAACCTCAGTCAAGGTATCTGATCTGAGAGTCAATAGGAATATGGTGCTATGCTAGGGTCTGTATAAACAAAACACGTTATTGGAATGGACTAATATTCCTAAGACGCTTAAGACAGTAAGACATTAAGATTTAGGAATTCATACAGGATATCCAAAAGGTAATGAAACAATACACATGAGTAAGAGAATATCAACCTAGCTTTAAAAGCCATGGTATTTGCAAAAGTACCTTAAATTTGCATAGAGTTCAGATATCACTCTCAACAAATAGTTACGACATCCTTACTATCCTTACTATGAAGCAATGTGTTTAAACACAAGTATAAGATGTGGCCCCTAAATTCATATAGCCTGGGTCTGGTGGAGACAAATATACATGTGAAAAATTTCACTCATACGTAGGAACTATTTAATAGAATCATGTCTGTGATTCTTGGGAATCCAAGAGTTGGGGTCATTTTTTGCTGACTGGACAAAACTGGCTCTGGAGAAGGTTTAAATGGAAATGTGATACCTGAGATGAATCTCGAAGAATGAGTAAATGTTTGCTAAGTGGACAAGAGGAAGAAAAGTATTCCAGGCAGAAGAGTGAGCAAAAGAGAAGATGACTCATTCAGCAATATGTGGGAAGTTAAGGCATATATGGGGGTATGTAAGGATGCTTATAGGAAATAGAAACAGGCCAGATCCTGAAAAGACTAGATTTGCTTGCTATATTTTAGAATTTTATCTCTGTGGCTTATTTAAATAAGAGATTCTTACAATTAACTTCTTTCTTTAAAAAACATGAGACTTGGAGGGGAGGCCTAGTTAGAAAGCTATTAAAATAATCTAGGTAAGAGATGAGGTGGGCACACATTAAAGAAATGGAAGTGAAAATAGAAAAGAGGATGGACTCTGGAGGTGTGTAGGTGTCAGATCTGGTAAAACTTGATGTATGAATGGATGTGGGAGTTAAAAGAATACAAGAAATTAAAGATAATTCCTATATTTGAAAGTTGGGCAAATAGATGGATATTCATTCCCCAAACCAAAAACTTGGTGTAGAGGAATAGAGGCAAACTGAGGACTTGGGGTGGTTGCTATCATTTATATTCAACTTTGTGTGGAGGTTTTATTGCAGAAGGAAACTGAGGTATGCACTCATAAGAATTCACAAGGGATCTTCAAACTAAAGACTTACAGCACGTTCCAATGTGTTCCTTTTATGCTAGATTCTCCTGTATTATTCTATGCTAGTGCTGAGCATATTTCTAAAGGAGGCTTGATTCAAGGCTACAGGTTCTTTCTTCCCCGGATAACCTTCAATGATTTATTGTAGGTTCAAGCTCCTTTTGATGGAGCTGCAAAACAACCGACTGAAATCAGATATCTCACTGAGGAAATCGAAAATTGGAATCTAGTAGGTGGTCTGACAGAATCATTGGAAGGTTAGTAGAACAATGAATGTGGTAATAATTCATTCTAGAGACCCTCAATGGACTGCCAGAATCTATTACAGTGTAAGGGACAAAATACTAACTAGATTTTAAACAGCAGAGTCGAAGAGTCATTCAGGGATTATAAAAACCACTGAACATAAGATAACCTGGCCACTGAGTCCAGTTGATTTGGACTATGGTTTCATAGCTCTTCTTCCATCTGGAAAGGGAATGAATTAATGCCATTGCCTGTGTCCTTTTGACTAGTTGAATAAGTTTCACGAATTTACAATATTATTATAATCTTCAAATTTCTGCAGACAGGGTCAGAGAATTTGGAAGATGAAATTGTGGCCCTACAAGCATGCCGTGTAATAGGTATTGTTTAAAGAGAGCCTAGATACAGTTAAATGAAAACTTTCCGTGGTTCCCTAGGATAGACAGACCAGATAACTATAGAATGACAGAAATCCTTTCTAATACTCTCCTTAGCATTTAAATCCCTCCATCGTTTTCAGGCAATTTCTCATTTCCAAGTGGTCAGATGTTGCGTGTGCTCGGGACAAGGTTTCATTATGTCATTTTAGACAAAATTAGAAAGAAGCCAATTTTATCTTTGGCATCCAAATTTGCACTTTTCTCTGCCTTTCTCCCCAGCCACCTTGACTACCCTCCTGCTTCAAACTCTCCAAGACACTCAGTATTGTATTTCTTTCTTATTTTCTCCATCTTCGGTCTATCAGAAACTTCTTTTTTATCCAGACGGCACTAGATGAAATTCTCACACTAGGATTTATATTTCTGATGAGGCTTCAAGTGTTAATTCTTTTCTTTTCTTTACTTTTTTTTTTTTTTTGATCAAATTTTCCTTCAGCTATAGGAATGAAATGTTCATCAAAGTGGAGCTGCCGGGTGCCAGCGAATGAAGTGGCTGATGGGAAGGGCCCTCTCACCACCTCTCTGGGGCCCCTCAGCCGTCACCACGCTCCTCACAACTGCAGCATTGCAAGACAGGCACTTTCTTGGACTCTGCTTTTGGACCTAGAAAAAAAGTCAAGTGTGCTAAAAGTGATTCAGACATTGAAATTCTCTTCCTCACTCTCTGCTCCTTATCACTGAGTGACCTCTGGGGATAGTGACGTAGGAGATTTTCTACTGTTAGGTCTGGCCTTCCCTTGTTTGTTTTTTTGTTTGGCGTTTCTTCCCACAGTAGGCCTAATGCCTGAACGTGTTATCTTTTCTTCTTTGAAAATGTTACTGCATTCTATCGCTTGGGATTCTTTTTTCTTCTAGATCTGTTTCTTCTTTCCCCCATGCACTCCAGGCTCCTTTCATTAAAATGCATCTATATATATGTATGCGTTTTAATACTGATTCCAAGGGAGCATTATACAACTGACATAGGTAATAACCAGCAAAGGTAAGTTCCAAAGAATAACCTTTTTGAAGCCATGTAAAGGACTTTCCCAATGTTTCATATACCCACTTACAAAACCATACAATTAATTTTTTCTTTGTTCAATATAAAAAAGATCTTAAATACACTAAAAGCTTTATGTGGAAAAAGTAAAATTATTGTTCTATTTTTAACAAATAATTTGATAACAGAAAAAAAATTGGGAACATTCTAAGAGGTAAGTTTTTTTTTTAATTTTTTTAACGTTTATTTATTTTTAAGACAGAGAGGGACAGAGCATGAACGGGGGAGGGTCAGAGAGAGAGGGAGACACAGAATCTGAAACAGGCTCCAGGGTCTGAGCCATCAGCCCAGAGCCTGAGGCGGGGCTTGAACTCACGAACCGCGAGATCATGACCTGAGCCGAAGTCGGACGCTTAACCGACTGAGCCACCCAGAAGCCCCTAAGAGGTAAATTTTTAAAGAAGGAAGTAATTAAAACCTTCATAAATAAACAAAATTAATACATTTTTTATACCTTTACTTAAGAAATATACCAGTGTAGTTTTATGGATTGATTAAACTAAGTATCTGTACTCAGAAGAGTCCAAAATTTTTTCAAAGATATCCTCAGAGGAACATTAATGTGGATAAATACATATACTCAATCCAAAAATAATATAAGCAATCTTTAAACAGATGAAGACTTCACTTTTTACTTCTCAAAGATTTTTCACTACAAACTTATGTCACGTTGATGTCTTTAAAATACAGAAATAGGCATTTATTTAGAGTACATTAACTATCAGTGACAATGGTTTTATTCTTTTCTACTTATTCATCCCTAGAACCATTTTTTTCCCCTAAAAAATCAGGTATGTAGAGAAGACAATGCCCATGGGGAATAGGAAGGACAGGACCAGTGCAATTCAGATAGAGAGCATCCCTATTTGGCCCTCTTTGAAGCTGACATTAGGATAGTTTGAGTGGTTATTTTCATTTTAGAAATGCATACCCAGGAGGGGCGCCTGAGTGGCTCAGTCAGCTAAGCATCCGACTCTTGGTTTCAGATCCAGGTCACTATCTCACAGTTCATGAGTTCAAGCCCCTTGTCTGGCTCCACAGCCTCGGGCTCTGTGCTGACAGCACAAAGCCTGCTTGGGATTCCCTGTCTCCTTCTCTCTCTGCTCCTCCCTCACACTTGTTGTCTCTCTCTCTTTCTCTCAAAATAAATAAATAAACTTAAAAAAAAAGCATACCCAAGAGACCTAACATTTGTCTAGATGGAGGAATTTTTATTTGAGATAGAGAGGGAGGGAAAGAGAGAGAGAGAGAGAGATAGAGAGAGAGAGAGAGAACAAGTAGGGAAGGGGCAGAGGGAGAGAGAGAATCTTAAGCAGGCTCCATGCTCAGCACAGAGGTGAGGTCATGACATGAGCTGAAATCAAGAGTTGGATGCTTAACCAAGGATAGAGGAATTTTTGAACATTTCTATGCCAAGTTATTTCCCCTCTATAACTGTTGATCGCAAATTGCCACTCAAAATTCCAAAGAATTGACTCCTGAGAATTTAGCTAAGCCTTGTTTCTTCCCAGAGAGGATTAGCAGAACATTTTGTGGACTTAATCGCGAGGAAAGTTCTCATTTATTCATTTATAGAACGGTTCAGTAGCAATGGCCATCTTCCATCCATCCATACTCCATTTATAACTGATTATGAGAAGCCTCAGGAAATGTGGAGGGAGAAACCCAACACAAAGAATAAAGATGGCTATGGACTTCACAGCAGAAACTGGATGGTCTTCATTGGAGGGTCACTACCTTTGTGCACTGAGGGCTGATGGTGGATGCAGATGGATTTGTCACATGCTCTAGACCCCTCAGGAAACATAATTTCCTGACTGTTGGTCTAGAAATGTAAGGGGAGCGGAAGATATACGCTTCCAGTTCTGGAATGAATAAATCACGGGAATAAAAGGCACAGCACAGGGAATACAGTGAATGGTATTGTAATAGCTTTGTATGGTGACAGATGGTAGCTATGCTTGTGCTGAGCAGCATAACATATAGAGTTGTCGAATCACTATGTTGTGCACCTAAAACTAATATAACGTTGTGTGTCAACAACACTCAAAAAGTTTAAAAAGAATATATGGCCCGTTCAAAAGGTTTCGGCTGGAAATAATTTAATGAATGGAAAATAAATTTAATAATTTAGGGTAATAGACAGTAACCATGGATGGTGAGACACCCAAGGATTAGCAACAGCAGGAAGTTATTTACCCTCCCTAGGCATGAAGGGACAAGGGAGGCAGAGTGAGTGGATTTGGGGTCCATAGAAGAAGAGCAGGCCCACTTTAGCTGTGGTCACGAGGGGATGTAGCCACTGACACTCCTGGTACCCTGCATGGAGGTGAGGGGACACAGGCCACCCTTCTCATGCTCTCTCTTCCTTCTTCTCCAATTTCCTATCAGTGTCTCTTATTTCTGGAATCCAATTGGAGCCCTGAGAGTAAAAGAGTGAAAATCACACAGTCCACAGAATTCAGCCTCTCAAATTAGAAAGCAGGGCACAGAAGGGCAAACTTTGGATTATGAGTTTGGGGACAAAAGAGAGTAAAAGAGAATGACTGGCATATTTGCACAGCTGTTATTCTCAATTTGAGTAACCTGAGATGAACTTCAAGGTCAAGGGCAGTATGTTTGTGGCAGGGAAAACTGAGAAGTGGGAAAGGCATCTTAAGCCACATGCTTTCTTTTCTCTGGGAGAAAAACACAGATACTCCTTATTCTCCTTAATGTTAAAATTAATTTTCTAAACATTAGAAGGTAACAAAGAGCCACATGATTGTCATAAAAGAATTAAGTAGGGCGATATATAAATGAAAGTCCTCTTTCCCCTATGCTCCACATTTATTTATTCATTCATAAATTCACTTATGTTCTCATTCTCTCACCATAGGTTAGAAATAATAGCTGACATCTATAAATGATATATGCCAAACAGCTTCAAAGAGTTTTATATGTACTGAAGCATCACAAGATTAAACATAGGTGCTACTATTTTTGTTCCAATTTTGCTAAATGAGTGGCATGCAAGTTAAGTAAATTACTGAAGACCCCAGAGCTGCAAAATGGCAGAAGTGGAATCTCAACACAGGCAGGTTCATTCTAAAGCTTTAGTTCTTAGCCACTCTGTTAGGTTATGATAAATAGCTATTTACTGAACAGCTACTATGTGCCAGGGAATAAGTTCATTCTAAAGCTTTAGTTCTTAACCACTTTGTTGTGTTATGGTAAACAGTTATTTACCGAGCAGCTACTATGTGCCAGGGACTTTTCTAGGCATTAAAGACTCAAGGATGAACACAACAGACAGAGTTCCTGCCCCATGGAACATATATTCTAGTTATGGAGAATAAAAATAACCAAATAAATCAATACATTTATAATATAATTTCAAGTTGACATAACTACTACAAATAAAAATAAAGTTGGATAAAGAGTTAGAGAGGATGTGGGGCTACACTGTAGACAGGATGATTAGGGCACCCTTACTGAAAAGATGTTATTTGAACAGACCTGAATGATGTCAAAATGGTACCTCAACAAGTCTTAAGCTGCCAAAGGAAAATTAGGTCACTGGAGGTGTAGGGGACACAAACTGGTCACTGGAGCTATAAGGGAACACCAACTGGTAATAAACATGATATGCTATTTACAACTTACCAGGTTCTGTTCTTGAAGTTTGGCTAATATTAACATTTAATTTCTTACAATCATACGAGGAAGATGATTTATAAATAAAGTAGCTGACCTCCAGTGTCATGTAACTAGTAAGGTAAGTCTACTGGTACTTTGAGGATCTAGGTTTCAAACTCAGGCAGTATGTCAGGTATGATGGTGCTTCAGCTGTCCTTATATTGTTCTTATGGATTGGTCCTCTAATTTGCTCATGTTTTCTTTTCTTTTTCTTTTAGAATATACTGTATTTTTCTTTTTTTTTGAGGTGGGAGAGGGGCAGAGGGAGAGGAATAGGAGAGAGAATCTTAAGCAAGCTCTGTGCTCAGAATGGAGCCCCATGTGGAGCTCAATCCCACGACCTCGGGATCATGACTTGACCTGAAGTCAAGAGTTGGATGCTCAAGGACTCAGCAACCCAGGGGCCCACTCATGTTTCTTTTTCAACCATCCATCACTTTGTACAACTTTTAAAATTTTCATAAAGATTTTCTGAATGCTGTTTTATTAAGCTTTCAATTTTAACTATCCACATTTTACTTTTTTTGGTCTCTGTCCTTTTTTTTTTTTTTTCTCATAGCACCCTTGCTTTGTTTTATGGATGGACTTGGAGATAGTGTAGATTTTTTATTTTCTATGCATGTTTTTTCTTTCTTTCTTTCTTTCTTTCTTTCTTCTCTTTCTTCTCTTTCTTCTCTTTCTTTTACTCTTTCTTTCTTTCTTTCTCTCTGCATAATTTTTGGAATGTCTCCCATGGATTTTTCCAAAAGTCAAGTGGAATTTCCCTGTTCATTTTGATAAGAGGACACCAATGATCTGATTGGAGGCTCTAGGGTGAGTAGTGGACTTCACTACTCATCAGGTTATGGAGGAGGCAAGTCACTTTCTTCCTTGTAAGACATTCAGATGTCAATGCATAGGGGTTTTGAGTTTGGGTACATTTAATTTTTGCAGAGATGAATATTTCAATTTCCTACATAATGGTAGTCATGAGGGAAGGATTGATATTTGGATACTGGCATTCCTGAAAAAGATTGAGGGAAAGCTGCTGTCTGTACATTCAGTCTGTACATTTCCACAGCTCTTTATTTTCATTACAGTGATGATGCTAATCACTGTGAATGTTCCCAAGTACAGAGATTCTCTGGTTCAACTTTCCCACTTTCATAGTGAGAGAAAAGAGTTGGGGTATAAACCAACTGAAATTAAGGTTTGCAACCAACTCATTAACTCACTTATCATTCACCTAGCACCCACTGTTTCTCAGACACTCTTTTAGATGCTGGGAATTCAGCAATAAAGAATGGATACACTGTAATTGAATTCTCTCTATTGCCTATAGTTTACCTTTTTAAAAAGCATTTTGATCAACATTCTATCTATTGTGCTGGTTGTTGTGTAAGGTGTGAGATGGGATCTGACATCTTTTTAAAAATGGTGTATTGAGGGGCGCCTGGGTGGCTCGGTCGGTTAAGCGTCCGACTTCGGCTCAGGTCACGATCTCACAGTCCGTGAGTTCGAGCCCCGCGTTGGGCTCTGGGCCGATGGCTCAGAGCCTGGAGCCTGCTTCCGATTCTGTGTGTCTGCCTGTCCCCCGTTCATGCTCTGTCTCTCTCTGTCTCAAAAATAAATAAACGTTAAAAAAAAAATGGTGTATTGAAATTTTTTTTTGCTTTGTTTTGCTTTTGGATTTTTGAATCTGGCTTTAATTTCAGAATGTGATTCCTTCTTGGGGCACCTGGCTGGCTCAACTGGTAGAGCATGTGACTCTTGATTTTAGGGTCATGAGTTCAAGTCCCATGCTGGGTGCAGAGATTATCAACAAATAAGCTTAAAAAAAAAAAAAGAATGTGATTCCTTCTTGGATAATTCAAGGAACATCTATTTTATTAATTTTAACACAGTCATCTCTTTTCTATATTAATTATGTTACTGTGGAGTTAGCTTTTTAGCTTATTGATACTGCAGAATTCTTTTGCAATGTTGTAATTGTTTTTGTCTGTGCATATTATGGTGAAGGAGGTAAACTGAGACTTCTTTCTGGACAATGGAGTCTATTTCTTAATCTGTAAAGGGTCATGTTCTTTGTCTGACACAGCTTTTGATTAGAATAAAATAATTTACTCTGTTTGAGAGAGGGTCTGGAAGTGAGAGAGTGTATGGGATACATTATCATGAACATTTCCCTAATTCTCAGGACCTAGCACCAACGCTCACAGTGAAAGTCCTGGTAGACTCACTTCAGAGAGTGGGTCTCACTCCTTCAGCTGGCTCCTTGTTCTCAAGTCTGCCACTCTGAGAATGGGAAGAGTTACATTTAATTAATTTTATTTTGACGACATCTCATGTTGGTCAGCCTTCATTTCCTCTGTTCCTGGTTCCCACGAAACATCCTTAAACTTTTGAAAACCAGTGTCAAAGTACACAGATACTCTTTTATAGTATAACAATTGGAATAGAAGTTAGTTTTTTTTCTTTTTTTTTGTTTTAACGTATAAAAACAATTTTCTCTTAGAGGCATAGAGACAGATACACCAAGAAAAAACAACTTAGTTGGTCACTGTTGCATTGTTATTACAGAAACAGTAGGGAGTTCTGAGTGGTATAAATAAATACATACAAGGGTAATCTGGTACTTCGAAAAGACTGGAATGCAAATGTATGCAACCTTTCTAAGAAAAGTATGGAGTTTCCTAATGTTGTAGAATCAAGTACAGAAAAGCTTGAACAGAATTTGCAAATTATAATACTGATCTAAAATGTGATAATAGTATTTGTCATTCACATTAGGTGTTCCCTTTGTGTCATAAAAATCTGAAGTACAAAGTAAAGACTCAAACAAGAATGTTTGTTTGAGTCTCCTTAAAATGGTTTGTAAAACATTTATATATGCACTGAAGAAGTCGGTTAAGTAGCTGGAGTGTAATATTCTTTCAAAGCCCGCAGTAGATGCAACAATCTTCATCTTACAAAAGCAAATTCCACTCAAAATCTAGTATAGAGAGAAGTGGTTTTCCAATCGAATCATGTTTAAGATACAGTGGAAGGTTTAACAACTCAAGGCAGCATTTGAATCTATCTTTATAGATGGATTTATTTTTCACAATGGACATTACCATGGTAAATGCATTTACAAAGAACTAATTTTATGATATTATACATATAAAGTTTTAGTCACTAGGCATGCTTACTTTTCAGTGATTGCATAATAGAAAACAAACAGAACAAAAAGGCAGTGTGGTTTCCATATAACAATTATATTTCTCATTGTAAACTTATAAATGAGTATTTTATTTTTACATGTCCATGTCTAAATCAGTGCCTGGCATAGAGTAGGTGTTCAATATATATTTGCTTATTTCAATTTTTGCCTTTGTTTCATTTTTTTTTACTTCTTTTTGTGTAGAATGCTTTAATTCTTTAGCTGAAGCTAGGAGTCTCAAGTATCTATGTAAAGACACACTGACATGACTCATTTTCTCAGTTGCAAAATAAAGTGCCTCGTTTTAGTCAGTACTGAGTTCAAATTAAATGCCATCTTCAGGGAGATATTGTTTGGTTGCCAGTAATCATTTCCTAGGTGACACTACCCAGTTTCCTGGTGACAAGGGCATGTCTGCACAGGAAGTAGAGGGAATCTGGTTTAAAGGCTTTATATGAATTTTCCTCTGTAAGAAGTCTGTTATTCTTGAACAAACAGAAGACTCATATCAATGTACTTAATTATATAAATGAGAATTAAAAAAAATAGAATGTCCTTGCAACTTCTTAAAAGTCATGAGAGATTGAAGGTTTTAAACCAAAAATGTGAAATTGAACTTTCGGCTAACATGGCATAAAATGCGAACATAATTTGCCCTCTCTTCCATTCTGAAACCACACAAAAATGGACAAACTACATGATACAATGGTTTCCAGAAACTGAACATCAGACAATGAAGGACAGTGATTTTCTAGGCAATGGAACCAAATCAATGAAGCCCTATGATTGTACTAGCTTACTCCCTTGAGTTGCCAGGCAACAGGAACAGGAAAAGTGTAACCTGGCTAAGGCCAGAAGACTCCCTGAGTTGAGCAAATGAAGACAGAGTTCACAAGAGAAGGTTTAAGATAGCAGAACACTGCCCTTAGAAAGCATTTTAGAGAAATATGGAAAGTCCCCTCACCTATTCAGATGAGTACTGATCAATGTATCTGAGAAAGCCACCCAAGGCTGAGAAAGAACTTCCTGGCAGGATTAGAGGGAGCAATGACAAAACGTCCCACAGGGCTTAGGACAGGGTGGGCCTGTTCTCTCCTGGAAGATTGAAAATCTCAAGATTCACAGACCAACGGGTAGCGTGCTCAGAAAAATTTTGCCTCAGTAGTAGTGAATAATTACCTCTAGAGCCACTCGTGCTCTGTTTCTGACTAATAAACCTTAGAAGTAGGACTCAAAGGTTTAAACTCTTTCCAGCAAACTTAATTTTACCCCCAAAGAAATATCAAGAATATTTATAGAAATACGAAAGTGCTCAACACACAACAAAGTAAGATTGATTTGTGACATCCACTCAAAAATTACCAAAAATGAAAAGAAACAGGAAAATATGAACCATAATGAGGACAAAGACTGACCCTTAATTGAGAGGGATGTCAGAATTAGCAAAAACTGACATTAAAACATTATAACTGCATTCCATGTCCTCTAAAATTTAAGGATACATAGGAAAAATATAAAGAAAAAACAAACTGGGGGGGTTGTGGCTCAGTTGGTTAAGCGTCCGATTTCTTCGGCTCGGGTAATGATCTCTTGGTTTGTGAGTTCCAGTCCCGCTTCCAGCTCTGTGCTGACAGCTCAGAGCCTGGAGCCTGCTTCACATTTGGTGTCTCCTTCTGTTTCTACTCCTCCCCCTTCATGCTCTATGTCTTTCTTTCTCTCTCTCTCTCTCTCAAAAATAAATAAACATTAAAAAAAAAGAAAAATCAAATTTCTGGAAATGAAAGCAACACAGTGCAGGATGGAAAACATACGGCATCAATAGCACATTAGCTGTTGCAGAAGAAAAGGTTAGTATTGGGGATATAACAATAGAAATGATCCAAACTGAGACAGGGAAAACAAAATAAGAACAAAACAAATAGAATAAAATGAACACAGTGCCCACAAGCTGCAGGACCACTTTAAGCAGCCCTATCAAATGTGCATTTAGAGTCCTTGGAGCAAGATTGAAGGAGACAAGACAGTGAAGGGACAGGAAACAAAATATTTGAGGAAGTCATAACCAAAACCTCCCCAAATTTGACCACAAGTATAAACATATAGATGCAAAAGTCTCCATGAACCCCAATTCCAAGAAATATGATGGAAACTACATCAAGGTAAATCATAATAAAATTGCGCATATCAGGAATAAAGACAAAATCTTAAAGAAGTCATAGATAAATTATGTACAGAGGAACAAAGACAAAGATGACAGATTTCTTGTTGAAAACAATGCAACTACAGTATATGTCAATATAAATACTTGTATACACATATTCATAGAAGTTTTTTTTAACCATATCACCAAACTGGAAATAACCCCTGCGTTCAAAAGAAGTTGAAGGTAGACAGGACAAAGCCATTCAGAGTCCTAAGAAAACTTCTTAAGGTGATGGATATTTCACTATCTTGATTGTAGCAATGGTTTCATAGGTATACAAATGTGTAAAAACCTATCAAATTTTATAGTTTAAATATGTGAAGTTCATTGCATGTCAACTATAATGTGATAAAGCTGTTACAAGGGAGATGATTGAATTTAATGGTGGAAAAAATCACCTCAAAGCATTTTCCAAAAGATATCCATATACAACCAATGAAATGTCAATGGAAATTAATCCAGTAATTGGTAAATACAATTATAGTTAAGAAAACTGGAGATTTTTTAATTTTTAAAACATGGAAAAACATAGATTTATGGAATGATATAATATCATAGCTGAGAACAATCTTAGACAGTATCTTGTTTGAAATCTCCAACTCTTGAGTCATGGATTATAGGGTTTAAGAAAACTGGAAGGGGCCATGTAGGACAGCATGTCTGCACTTACTGTGATGTAGTTACAGAACTGAAGTCCACAGAAGCTTAATGATTTGTGAGAAAATGTCTCCTGACTCACAGTGTAGAGCTGTTTCCATTTTTATCATATTTCTCATTTGATTTCTATATCATTTTTTCTGCATCTTAATTATGTTTCTTTCAGAACATAATAGTATACTTTGGCATTGACTTTGCCTCAATTAATGAAAATTGTTGAATTACCATCTTTTGTCAGCTGGTGAAACTTAAATGCCCTTGTTTGGGGACACATCATAATTTCAGCAAATTTATAAAATTTTATCACTATTTTCATATGACCTTGAGTATCACATTCCTAATGAAAAGTCTTTGGGGAGTTCTTCTATCTTAAACGTTTTGAGCAGCCACAATTCTTGGTTGAGCCATTCTTATCTGGTCCTATAACTTAACCTCTTGACTTCTTAAAAACCTCAAATCTCTGTTTCCGAATTCTCCTCACTTTAATTTATAAGCTGTGAGACAAATTTCACTAAAGCTTTAATTGTGCCAATCTATTGCTCAAAACCTGGCAGGGAGCCATTGTTTCTTATTTTAAATGTTACATTTTTACTTGATGTTAAAGAATTTTCATATTTGGACTCAAATTACCTTTATGGCCTTCTTTTTTCCTACTCTTCTTCATGTACTCATTTAGATGCTTGTGTATCCCTGAAGGAAAGCAACAGACATTTATTTCAAGTATTTAGAATACCCCTCATCTTGACATACATTTGATGAGATCTCACGAGCCTTGACATTCCAGATTAAATATCACTATCCATCATCTCTAACATGTGTCGCCTGTTCATACAAACCACAAGTGATCTCTCCTTTTCTTGGATTTAATTATACTTCTTGCCTTAGAATATGCATTTAATTTTGACTAAAATATCTACATCTGCCAACATATAAATAGAAATAACAATTTAAACACAAGTTCCTGAATGTTCAGCTAGGGATAGTGAATGTTGCATGTGATTGTAACACCGGAAGTTATCCTAAAAGGGTGCAGCCTTCATTACTGCTGAGTTCCAAACCCATAAATTGTTCCCCGGCTTCCAAAAACCCATATAGTTTATGTAATTTCTCTCATTTTCCCTTGTTCTGCTATAGAATGTAAAATAGAAAAAAAGTGCATTTCTGGTGCCAGCAGACAGCAGTGGCAGTTAATTTGCAGAACTCAAGGGGAGTTGAGATTCCTCATCTTCCAGCATTTGTATGAAACTGTATGATAATCAACAGGCAAAACAATACTATGTGTATATTTCTTTGATGCAAACTCAGTAATAAAGGCAGGAACTTGAGGAAGTGCAGATAGATATTGGAAATGTTCAATTTTTCTTATCTTTGTACACTGTGAAATACACAAAGGTGTCAGAATTAGTTTCCCAAAGAGGATGATCCCGATGGTCCAAAGTGGCAGCAAGTATGTTATTAATAACCTGAATAAAAGTATAAGAAGCCTTTTCCTCACTAGAAGAGATTATAGGCAGACAGAATGTGTTTCATTTGGGTGTGAAATAGCTCAAATTAATTGGCCCTCTGCTCTGGACAATGATTTTTTTTTTTCCTCTCTGAGTCACAAGGGCTCGAGGGGAGACAAGCAGCAGTGGGCACTGGCCTTGCTTTGATTCCAGGCCTCGTCTCTTTTATCTACCTACTTCTCACCTTAAGGAAAGTATTCTTCATGTGGTCCTGATGTTTGCCCATGATTTCACACTGTCATTTAAGCCAAAGACCGGAATGATAGAGCATATACATTTATTGGTCCATGTCCCCTGTGTGCTTTGTACCTCATGTTGAGGGGTTGGTGGAGAACAGGTTGGAGAAAACTAACACCTTAAGCTTATTCCTCAAAATAATTATAGCACCTTAAATTTCTCTATTTCTGTAAGTTTGTGAATCTTTTTTTACATAAATAATCTTGCTTGATTGTCACGACAATGTTCAATATAAATACATGGATTATTTTTATCCCCATTTGGTAAATGTTCTGAGTTAGGACTTGTGATTAGTGTTGGGAATACAGTGGTGAGAAGAATAGATATGGTCCCTGACCTCATGTACTGTATAGTCCCACACAAGAACTAAAATTGCATACCTACAAACTGCGGTAAATTGTGTGAACAAAGGAATAAGTTTCCAGAAAAGAGAATAAGAAAAGTGAATAATTTATTTTGATGAGTCATGGAGACCCTCTCTGAGAAGGTGATAATGAACCTGAGATATGAAGGATAAGAAGGCCCCAGTGATAAGAAAAAAGTTTCCAGATCTAGCCAGTAAGTTTAAGGATGTTTCAAAGTCATGCATCTAGTTAGATAGCAGAGCTGAAATCTAGGGAAAAAAAATCTGAAAATGATAATTAACATTTGTGCAGCTCTTTTCAAAGTGCTTTCATGTGTATAATCTCATTTAACAATCACACTGTGAGGTGCAAAACTTGGAAAATGATTGATAGCTAGAAAATTTGCCACCCTCCTTTTGACTTAGATTCTATTATTAATTGTGAAAGAAAAAAAATCTGAGATTAGGTTAAAGGAGTCCTGAGTGGCACATGAATTGTTTGTAGGTAAAATATTCAATAAGACATTTCCCATTTGAACAATGTTGAGAATGAAAGTATCATCCAAATAGTCAGAAGAATATGATTAGAGACTAATCATTTACCTTCATTGCACCTTCACTATGTTTAGAACTTTTTATGAGAAATTTTAAGAAGAAAAATGACTGCATGGAGAAATAAGCTTAGAAACATTCTAATTATCTTTCTCTCTCTTTCTTTTCTGGTGCTTTGGGGGCCAGGGGCTTCAGTGCAGACACGGCCAAGTCCAAGAACCACACCATGCACAACCAGTCATGAAAATGGCACAGAAACAGCATGAAGAAGCCCAGTCACAAAGATATGAATCTCTTAGGAGAGTAGACCCCAATATCCTGAGGAACATGCACTTTGCCAAGAAGCACGACAAAAAGGGCCTGAAGAAGATGCAGGCCAACAATGCCAGCACCATGAGTGCACATGCTAGGCTATCAAAACCCTTGTTGAACCCAAGGAGGTCAAGTCCACATCCCAAAGGGTGGCAGCCGCAAGCTCAATCAACTTGACCACATTTCTCACCTCAAGCTTTGGAAACATGATCGTACCTACATTGCTAAGAGTCTCAGGCTCTGGTGAACAGAGTCCAAGGCCCAGACTCTTGCTATGGCTCAGACTCCCAAAGGTGACCAGGCTCCTCTGAAGGCTCCAGTGTAGAGGCTTCTGTCTGCTGATGTGAAGGCAGAAGGACTGGTGTGACCAACCCTGGGTTTCTGTCTGCATGCGGCCAGTGTCCTCTTGTTCCATTTGTACAAAGAAACTTGCAGCAGGAGATATATATATATATATATATATATATGTATATATATATATATATATATATATATAGTTCTAAAAATATTTCAGTTGTAATTTTGTATATACACATGCATATTTAAATATTTCTAGGCAATGTATATGTGTGTATATGTATATAAGTGTGTACTTACACATTTTTAAATCACTCTAAGCACTGAATACTATATATGTGCAGATTATAGAGATATATAGAATTGATTCCACTTTTTTTTTTTTAATTTTTAATGCTTATTTATTCTTGAGAGAAAGAGAGAGAGAGAGGGAGACACAGAATCCGAAGCAGGCTCCAGGCTCTGAGCTGTCAGCACAGAGCCCGAAGTGGGGCTTGAACTCATGAATTGTGAGATCATGACATGAGCCGAAGTCAGACGCTCAACCGACTGAGCCACCCAGGAGTCCCGATTCCACTTACTTTAAAATGTATACGTAATTAACTGATTATAAATATGTTTTTGTTCATATATTCTGTACCAAATTTCTATCTATTAAAAATAATAGTACTGGGGTGCCTGGGTGGCTCAGTTGGTGGTCTGACTCTTGGTTTTGGCTTAGGTTATGATCTCACAGTTCCTGGGTGTGAGCTCCCCATCAGACTCTGCATAGACCGTGCAGAGCCTGCTTGGGATCCTCTCTCTCCCTCTCTCTCTGCCCCTCCCACCTGTGCTCTCTCTTGCTCAAAACAAATAAATAAACTTTAAAAAATAAATAAGAATGGCAATACATATTAGCTAATCTAAAATGTCGCTAATTGAATTAACAAACCTTGGGGTGCCTAGGCAGCTGTCAGCTGAGCATCAACTCTTGGTTTCAGCTCAGGTCATGATCTCACGGTTCATGGGGTCAAGCCCCATGTCAGGCTCTGCACTCACTGACAGCACATGGAGCCTGCTTGGGATTCTCTGTCTCCTTCTCACTTTGCCTCTCCCCTGGACTCTCTCTCCCTCTCTCTCTCAAAATAAATACATAAACATTTTTTAAAAATAATTAATTAACAAATTTTAATAAAAAAATTATGACTAAAGAAAACACCATTAAAATATTATTATGCTGGAATAACTGGACATCCATTTGCAAAAACTGAATCTAGATGTAGACTTTATACCCTTCACAAAAGTAAGTCAAAACGGATCAGAGATCTCAATATAAAATGCAAAACTCTAAAGAACTTAGATGATACCATGGAACAAAACCTAGATAGCCTTGAATATAGTGATGCCTTTATAGATACAATATCAGAGACATAATCTGAGAAAGAAATAATTGATAGCTGGACTTCATTAAAAAAATGAAATTAATAAAAATTCCTACTCTTTGAAGGACAATGTCAAGAAAATGAGAAGACAAATTTCAAACTGGGAGGAAATATTTACAAAAGATATACCCAATAGAGGACTATTATCCAAAATATACAAAGAACACTTAAAATCAATAAGACAATAAGCAACCAGAATAAAAATGGACCAAAGACCTTAAGACATATCTCATCAAAGAAGATATACAGAAGGAAAATAAGCTTATGAAAAGATGCTCCACATCATATGTCCTAGGGAAATGCAAATTAAAACAATGAGATACCATTATACATCCATTAGTTTGGCCAAATTCTGAACCATTGACAATGGCAAATGCTGACAAGGATGTGGAGCAACAGGAACTCTCATTCAATACTAATAGGAATAAAAAAAAATGATACAACTCCTTGGAAGTTTGGAAATTTTCTACAAAAGTAAACATACTTTTACTATATGATCCAGAAATCAGGATCTTTGGTATTTTCCCAAATGAGTTAAACACTAATGTTCACACAAAAATCTGCACACATCTGTTTATAGCAGTTTTATTCTTAATGCCAAACCATGGAAGGAACCAAAATGTCCTTCAGTAGGTCAACGGATAAATAGACCGTGGTACATCCAGATAATGCATGAAAAAGAAATGAGCTATCAAACCATGCAAAGACAAGGAGGAAACCTAAATGCCTATTGCTAATTGAAAGAAACCAAGTCTGAAAAGGCTACATGCTGTATGATTCTAACTATATGGCATTCTGATAAAGGCAAAACTATGAAGACAAAAAATTATCATTTCTAGGGCTTGTGGTGGTGAAGTGAATAAGTAGGGCACAGCAGATTTATAGGTCAGTGAAAATACTCTATATATTACTAAAATGATTGGTGTATGTCATCATCCATTTGTCTAGACCCATAGAATGTACAACAGCAAAAATGAAACCCAAGGTGAATTAAGGATGCTGGGTGATTGTGATAAGTTTATGCTCAAATGTAGAAGTATGCACACCTATCCACCATATTGTATATATTTCTCACATATCATCCTAATAATCTCCTTTTCTGCACCCTGGAGATTTTCTGGTCTTTTCTCCACTCAGGAAGTAGAGTGGTCTTTTAAAACATATTGTGGGGTGCCTTCGTGGCTCAATTGGTTAAGCATCCGACTCTTGGTTTCGGCTCAGGTCACCATCTCACGGTTTGTGAGTTCGAGCCCAAGCCTGCTTGGGATTCTCCGTCTCCCTCTCTCTCTGCCCCTCCCCCACTCACGTGGTCTATGTCTCTCTCAAAATAAATAAATAAACTTAAAAAAAAAACATATTGAACACATGGATAAACTGAGTTTAAAGAATACCTGCACGCAGATTGTAGAAATGTTAAGTATGATTGGTTACTTTGATTGTCCCTGTAATATATAATTACAAAGCTCAAAGTACTGCACCGCAGCCCTTCTCACTCAGAGCAAAAGCTACAGTGTTTCAGGGGCCCACAACATCATGTGTTTCGTACCCTTATTTCGTCTCCCACTTCCTGTGTGTAAACTCCACTACAGCCACAGTGGCAACTTGCCATTCATGGAACACACTAAAAATTCTCCTATCTCAGGGTCTTTATATTTGTTCCCTCTGCCTGGCTTGCACCTCATTCTCTTCAGAATTGTAGTCAAATGCCATCTTTCCAGAGATTTTCTTCACACTCTAAAAATTACACTCACACTCCCCCAGTCTTCCCTATTTTCTCTTTTTTATTCTGTTTTATTATACTCAGTGATGTTTATCACCATCTGACAAATAATTTTATTATTATTACTGTGATTATTATCTTCACTTCTACTGTAATATAAATACATGAAGGCAGGCCTTTGTGTGTGTGTGTGTGTGTGTGTGTGTGTGTGCGCGCATGCATGCTATCATCCTAGTCTAGGGGAAAGTGAGTGCTCAATAAATATTTGTTGAATGGCCAAAGGAACGAAAGTATTACAAAAATGTGTTTTAAAGAGAAATACTGTTAATTTTTTGTCATAGTTGATACCTTTTTATATAAATTGTTTTTTTATGTAGAACTGAGAACATGGTAGCAATTATTCCAGTACTTTCCCCTTGGGTAACGGTGATGTAGTCAGCATTTGTAGTGTAGAAGCAAACAGTGAAGTAAAGAAGAGGTCTTCTTTTTGGTAATTCAACTTAATGGTGTTGAGTTTTAGCAGTGTATGTAATGTTTAATAGAGAGATACTCATACTATGCCTTTTTATATATGAAAATAAAATATAGCTTATTCCAGTTAAAGAGAAGAAAAAGACATGGCAGACAATATTTCAAACGATATAAAAGAAGCATAAGATACCAGCTTAGAGCAAGAAGGAAACACTCATTTGGTCAGGATGGAGATCTTTATTTAAACATCCATCTCCTATAACAAGGAGAGTCAAACACTAATAAACACAATGCAGAGAGCAGCCTATTTTCAGAGAAGTACACACATTCATTTACTTTTCAATTCCCCAATAAGGGAGGGAAAATCAGACTATTAGATCACGGGTAAAGGACCTGCGATGTCACCTACAACTCATTAGCAAAAGAGGAAGCTGACAACCCAGGGAGAGGAGAAAGACACAGGGCCGATTAGCAGAGGAGCAAAGCTTAGCTTACTGCTTGCTCCAGGTTATCAATCCAAGCCATACCACAGAGCCCTCATTCTCATTATAATGCAGAATAAAATTACAGATCAATCGAAACAAATTTGACAAGTGATAAATAAGTATGAGCAAGGGCATAGCAGTTTGTATCAGGCAACAAGCAGATAAACACAATGAATCACAACAAACAGAATAACAAGAGCGGCTTAGAAGAAATGGTGATAAATTTGCATATTGAGAAGTGCCAAAAGTATTCTTGTTTGGGCAAGTATCTGTTGATCCTAATCATTTGACATCAAAAGGTATCAATTTTTTGCAGTTTCAGATGGCCCCCGAAGCTGTCGCTATATTCGGATAGGTCTATTTGCTAAAAAGCTTATAGCCAACTTCATAGGTTTGTTTGTTTTTTGTTTGTTACTTTTATGTTTCACAAGTTTCCCAAAACCATCCTGGCCATCATAGTCTTATTTTTATTTATGTGTAAAGTTTGTTTATAATAACTGCATAAATATTTATGCTAGAATTCACATTTATAGCAATGACTCCAATGTAATTGGAGACAAAATTAAGAATCACAACAATGTAAAGTGCACTTTTCAACAGAACTTTTAACAGTAAATCTTGGAAGATTTACATGGGATATTTACCTTGACAGTAACAGAAAGTTTGTGGCTAGATGATCCTGTAGGGCTAATAATTTCTTAAAAATATGCACTAGAGAGCCAAATCTCTGTTTCTTCACCTGCTGGTTGTCTGACCCCAGAATAGTTACCTACTTAATTTCTCAGCAAATCAATTTCTGTATAGGTTAAATGGGGATTATGATACCATCTACCTCAAGGGGGTGCTGTGAGGACTTACTGACTTAATGTATAGCAAGTGCTTAGAATGATGTCCGTCACATGGTAACTGTAGTTACTAGTATTACTGTTACTACTTCTCTACCATTGTTATTGTCAGAGTTCGGAGATTCACAGTACTGGGGAATATGATATTTAAAAAAATATTATTTATTTTTTTAAATTTACATCCAAATTAGTTAGCATATAGTGCAACAGTGATGTCAGGAGTAGATTCCTTAGGGCCCCTTACCCATTTAGCCCATCCCCCTCCCACAACCCCTCCAGTAACCCTCAGTTTGTTCTCCTTATTTATGAGTCTCTTCTGTTTTGTCCCCCTCCCTGTTTTTATATTATTTTTGTTTCCCTTCCCTTATGTTCATCTGTTTTGTCTCTTAAAGTCCTCATATGAGTGAAGGCATGTGATTTTTGTCTTTCTCTGACTGACTAATTTCACTTAGCATAATACCCTCCAGTTCCATCCACGTAGTTGCAAATGGCAAGATTTCATTCTTTTTGATTGCCGAGTAATGCTCCATTGTATATATATACCACATATTCTTTATCCATTTATCCATTGATGGACATTTGGGCTCTTTCCATACTTTGGCTATTGTTGATAGTGCTGCTATCAACATGGGGGTGCATGCGTCCCTTTGAAACAGCACACCTGTATCCCATGGATAAATGCCTAGTAGTGCAATTGCTGGGTTGTAGGGTAGTTCTATTTTTAGTTTTTTGAGGAACCTCCATACTGTTTTTGAGTGGCTGCACCAGATTGCATTCCCAGGGAATATGATACTTTTATTGAAAAGTTTTGTCACCCCACTTTGGTTTACTTCTACACCTAGACTCTCTTATATCAAGAAGGGGAGCCAGAAAAAAGGGAGAAGAAGATAGTAAGGATATAAAAAGAAGATAAAAGAGACAACAAAGAGCAAGAGAGAGGAGGTAGAATAACTGCAAAAAGAATCCAGGCAAGAATTGTGAGGGGAGGAGGGACGCCTGGGTGGCTCAGTCGGTTAAGCATCGACTTTGGTTCAGGTCAGGATCTTATGGTTCAAGAGTTCAAGCCCTGCATCGGCGTCTGTGCTGACAGCTCAGTGCCTGGAGCCTACTTCAGATTCTGTGCCTCCCTCTCTCTCTCTCCCTTCCCACTTGCACTCTCATTCTCTCTCTCTGTCTCTCTCAAGAATAAATAAACATTAAAAAATTTAAAAAAAAAGAAGCACGGAGGAGACAGGAAGGTGAAAAACACAGGTTGGTGAATAGCCTTATCTGTCTGACTAAAGTAACAGAAGGGTTGACTCTTCGGAGTCCTAGAGAGTGGAAACTCCAAAGCAGGCTCTCTGGTTTAGCATGAGTAAGATCCATATGGGCTCACATTTGTACCTTTAAACAATGGGCTGCAAAGTCCTCCAACTTTCATTCCCTGGAGCGAGTAACACTGAATTGTCACTTCCTAGGATTGAAATTCAGGCTACAAGTGTTTCCTTTCTAATGTCTCATGTGAACAATAGACTGGACCATGAGGTACATATAAGCACTACCAATGGATTCAACTGCATGTTTAACTATTCTCCAAACTGCCATGCTAAATGAATTTTGCTTCCTTGGAAGTTTTATCAAGATTGGCAAAATCATGTGGTATATGGGAGGAAAACAATTAATAGCTTGGGTTAATAGCTGGAGCCATAATGTCAAGAGTGAATTACAAAATGAATCCAGATATTAGCTGGAGGAATATCTGAAGCATCATGTAATTTTTAAAGAATAGCATTTAACCTGAGATATAAACATGTAACATTGTAAAATACTGGGAAACATTACACACCTTGGAAAGAGTGAAAGCAGAAAATCGAGTTTATTTGTAAACATGTTGATTCATACAGATGAGCTACTGAAAATAATTACCTAGAAATCTAGAAAATAACAGGCATTGTGAGAAGCTGACATTTTGAGATAGACATACATTTGAAAAGACTGACATCTATTGCTAATTAGAAATATCTGTAAGTGAATTGAATTTGATTTCCACAAAATTTTGGAGGCAAATATGATGAAGAACTACAGACGTAAATACCATGTTAAATTCAGAACAAGTTTTATTTTTTTAACTCTTTTATTTTTATTTTATTTTTATTTTGTACAGCTGAGAGTAGGAAGCAAAATTGTAGTTCACTCTTAATTATAGAGTTGCAGAAGCAATGCTGTAATTAGAGCTGTGAAAATTGTCTGGCGACAGATTTTCTTTGTAGTTCGAAGGAGTGAAAAATCCTATTGATAGTATTTGATATTAGTTTCATCAAAGTGCACTGAAGGGATACACTTAACTTCTTAATTCTTCTCCGATACTTTGAATGTGTCAACTGCTAATGGTTATCATTTTAGTCTGGGGTAGCCACTTTTAAATATTCAGGCTTGCATTTATGAAAGGTTTAGCACTTTTCTCTTATATCTAGAATTTCACATTTAGATTAGAGAAGTGAACAGGCTATGAACACCAACTGATCCCTAGAGTCAAAGCTTTTACTCTCTAAGTTTTATATCACATCAAAGTTAGTTAGTGCTTGTAGTAGACATTAAATGGTTTGTAACTAGTTGTCATCTGACCCAATTTCCTGATTTCAGTAGAGTTTACCCACACAATGCAAGACAGATAGTTACTCTGCGATCTAAAAATCTTTAACGATGTTCATATTACCCTGTTTCAGCGTTATTTTTGATATAATGGTTGATACTCTATTATAATGTTCATTGAGTCAACTAAGTGAAACTCTAGAAATAAAAACATGAAGTTAATTTTGATTTAAACATTTTGTTTTTAAAATTAACTTTTGTTGCTTTGGTCCTTGTAGTTTTATTAATTTAAGCTTAAATATGCAGAGATATATTTTTTCGATATCTTCTCAGCTTATGACGAGATGAGAAGGGTGTTAATTTGGTTCCAGTCACTCACTATAGTTCCCGAAAATGAATGGGCTTGCCTTTTCACTTTCTATCCAATGTTGTATAAGAAACAACAAAGAATCAGTGAAGGAATATTTGTTTCATAGTAAATAAAATTAACTTGTGCTCTATTAGAAAGGATACATAACCACAAATTTTGTCTAATTGGTCTTATCATCCTAGTCAAATAAATATATATGTATTTTTTTTTAAACAGAACATCCTTGTCTTCTATAGAAAAAGGGAAACCAAAAAAAACCTTATAAAGTTTTCCTTTCAAAGCATACTTGTTAGAAAATTATTATGAGGGCACAGATACAAGTAATGCCACTTTAAACTTTTCTAATAAAAATATATCCCAAGTTATATTTGATAGTATTCATTTATTTAATTTATATAAATATGGGCATGGAGACGTCTGTGGTATATGGAACATTATTTTTCTTTCTCTGTGTGATGGCTTTACAGGGATTTTTTTAACCAAGTTGAAATTCATCAAACTTAGATTTTGTGAATGTTTGTACATATGTGCAGACTTTAGTAAATAATTTAGTTTAAAATCTCAGTAGTGTTCTCTGCGTCTACACATTTCTATGTGATTCTAGTCACACCCCCAGTTGTTTTCTAGAAACAGTTCTTTTTATTTCTTTTTATTTTTTTAATGTTTATTTATTATTGAGAGATAGAGAGACACAGAGCATGAGCATGGGAAGGGGCAGAAAGAGAGGAGGAGACACAGAATCTGAAGCAGGATCCAGGCTCTGAGCTGTCAGCCCAGAGCCCGACGCGGGGCTCAAACTCACAAACTGTGAGATCATGACCTGAGCTGAAGTCAGACGCTTAACCGACAGAGCCACCCAGGCACCCCTCTAGAAGTAGTGCTTAAGCCTATTTTATTTCTTTGCTTATTTTGTGCCATTGCCTCTCTTTCTCTGCCTGCTAAAGGGTAGCTACCTTGGAACCCTCTGAAACCATAAGATTGACTAGAAAGGGCAAGCTTTACCTATGTTTTGTCACAAAACCAAGGGCCTTTCTTTTGCTGTTTCTTCAAGGGCTTTTATTGCTCAAAGACCCCCATACTCTACCCCCTTTATTGGTCCTTCTCTGGAGCCTTTATTGTTCAACATCTTTTCAGTTTTACTTTTTTGCTCTTTGGGCTGCAGGAACCATTGGCGTTTCCAAAACTGGGAAGAGCTTAAGATCTGGGTTCTCCATATTGTCTTCCTTTGTTTCCAGAACAGCTAGTCTGTTCCCTACCTCATTGCTTTCGGAAATATCTTGTTGGAAGAATCAAGAATAAGTTAAATGTTGACTCTTTTTCAATGTCGTCTAGGATTATACACTCAGTAGGGAGTTTGTAAACCTTCCATTTTTCTAAGCCTTATCTATTATCTTTCTGCTATTTCTCCAAAGGTTTTGCTGTGGTGTAAAATGGGTTTTCAGCTTTCCTGTTGACTAAATCTATTTCTTGTTGCCCAATAACTGACAGTGGAGCCAAAGTCATGACTTTTATTTATTCATTTGTCGCTTTACAGGTTTAACATGGCTTTTAGTCTTAAATTTCTCATGTAAAAGAGGAATCCTTTTTGTTTCATTTCTTTCCTAGCACTTACCAATAAAAGTTAAATAGAGCAACATTCTTCTGATATTTTTGCATAGGTGTTTGAAGAATGATATATAGTACTTATTCAGAGATTTTTTTTTTTTTTTTTTTTTGCCTCAAGTCTTAATGATAAATATCCTACCAGTGGTAATTGTTCATTTTTAGACAGTGGTGATTAAGATCTTGGCATTTGCTCTTAAAATTTTTAATTGTAAAAATATTCTTTATTTTTGTCTTCTATGTTTAACAAAATTAGTCACACATATTTGTCTTTGTAAAACAAATTAAGAATTTATTTACATTTATCCACTTAAGAGGCAAAGTGTATTTATGCTGTATTAGGAGAAAATCTATATGACATTTTAAGAGAAAATCAAATTAAGTCGATGAAGATGATTTTGCAAAACTTATCCCACAGAGACCCATATCAAGCCTTTTAAAGCAAATGTCAGGATTAGTTGACAAAACAGAAGATGTCACAAAGGTGATTTACTATTTTTTCTCTTCTGTTATTACAAATACACTGCCTACAATTACTAGGTAAATTAAGCAGACAAGTGAAATCAAATAATTGAGAAGTCAAGATGGTTACTCTGTAATGTTACTTTAGAAATATTTGAAAATTGGGGCGCCTGGGTGGCGCAGTCGGTTAAGCGTCCGACTTCAGCCAGGTCACGATCTCGCAGTCCGTGAGTTCGAGCCCCGCGTCAGGCTCTGGGCTGATGGCTCAGAGCCTGGAGCCTGTTTCCAATTCTGTGTCTCCCTCTCTCTCTGCCCCTCCCCCGTTCATGCTCTGTCTCTCTCTGTCCCAAAAATAAATAAACTTTGAAAAAAAAAAATAAATAAAAAAAAAAAAAGAAATATTTGAAAATCAATTTCAAGTGCCTATGTTTTGTGAAAATAAAAAGAATTTAAATTAAAACTTATAAAGCGACTCACACGTTTAATGAGCTTAATGCAGAGTTCCTGAATTCAACCGTTGATGGGGTCTCTTGGTATTAACAACATGCCTGCGGCATAGGTAAGAAACAGAAACAATGCCAAGAAAAGGGAAAATAAGAGAAAAAGGTAACAAAAAAAAAAAAAAAAGAGGGAGAGAGGGAGACAGAGAGAGAGGAAATAAAAGAGGAAGATTTTGTAAAGAAATTTAATGTGAGCCACCAAATGTTTAAAAAATGTCAGCAATATTTTGGATTGAACATGATTTTTCCAAAATCTACCCTCCCTTGCAACGTTGGTGGTCCCTTAGCAACACCTTCTTCGGTGCCCAGACCACTGCTTTGCACCTGTGTGCTCATTTCCAAATCTCTCTCTCAAGAAAATACTATACAGAAGTCAAGTGCACTGTGTGTGACCAAGGGCAGATATGAATGCTCCAGGAATATATGCTTTTTTGTCTTTTGTCACTAATTTGAATACTTTGAATAAAAGTCTTCTAGTAAAGTAAACTTTCCATCCTGGAAAGGATATTTAAAGAAGCTTAAGGACATTGCTTGGTGACCAGAAAATCAATCATTAAATTATACCACCTTAGCCACAAGGTAGGGGAGAACTCTTTAGGCTAAATATCACATGGGAATCACATATCTCTTAGATATACACATGATCGTCAAAAAAAAAAAAACAAACACAACATTTCATGGGAAGTTATAAATGAGGAGAGGCCTCTTTAAAATATAAAGTTATTATATCTACTAAATATATGGAAGGATATTTCTAAAAATTGTATAAGTATAGTTCAAAAAGGCATTGTTAACTAGGTCTAAATAGGAAAGAAGAAAGTATAATATCCCAAACATAAAGCCATGGTAATGAAAGAAATTTAAAAAAATGTTTTTTAATGTTTTATTTACTTTTCTTTTTAAAATTTATCAGTAAAAATGTTTAATGACTAGATTTCAAGAAAGAGTCACCATTCTTACAGATGCAAGGCTGAAAGCAAAGGATTTTCCCACTTGAGAGCAATAGTATTTGTTTTAATAAGGATCTTAAATATGAATAGGCATAATTCAGCAAGACGCTGCCTGCTGTCTTTCCTTGTATTTCTCAGAGAGGATGTGCCTGAAGCCACAGCTAATGAGCAGTCCTACCAGATGACTTAGAAGGAAGCTCTTGGACTGTGCTTTCCTGTTCTCCAACTATAAAATTTTGGTCATTAAATTTCCCAGTCATCAGTTTTTCCCATGAAGATACTAATGACTAGCTGTTTCTGAGAACCAACTAAACAATTTATCACCATTCCTAGAACATAGTAGCTATAACCAAACTCATAAACAAGTGCGACCCATCAGATGAACAGAAAACAACTTTATTCTCTGTCCATTCCGACGCAATCCAGCCTGATCCAGGGGTGAAATCTAGGAAAGTCTTTTTGGTCATTCTCAGATAATGATACAAACAAACAAACAAACAAACAAAAACCCTTCAGGATTTCAAGATACAAAACCACTCTCATTTTCATAATTAAAATTACGTTCTGCATCATCGTCAAACTTTCGCAGTTTATTTAAAGTCTTCTTCCCTTCTCTGCTCAGACTTGCTTATGACAGGAAGTTGAAATGGAAACAGGGGAACGAGTGTGGGGGGTGGACAAAGAATGCAATAGGCTTCTTCTCTCTTGAGTTGGCCAGCTCCCCCTTCACCTTAACTGTTGCTCCTCACTGCCTCGTGGCTAAAGTGAAGAAAAGGGCCAGGATATAGAGTATGGAAGGTCTGATTTGCTGTGGTGGGCCGACACACTCTGGGCCCAGCAGGCATTATGGGACAAGCTTCATTCTTTTTTTTTTTTTTTTTTTGGTTATTTATTCATTTATTTTTAATTTACATTCAAGTTAATTAACATACAGTGTAGCCTTGGTTTCAAGAGTAGAACCCAGTGATTCATCTCTTACCTGTGACACCCAGTGCTCATCCCAAAAAGTGCCCTCCTTAATGCCCATCACCCATTGAACCCATCCCCCACTACCCCCGCCCCCTCCTGCAGCCCTCAGTATGTTCTCTGTATTTAAGGGTCTCTTATGGTTTGCCTCCCTCTCTGTTTTTGTATTATTTTTCCTTCACTTCCCCTACATTTATCTGTTGTGTTTCTCAAATTCCACATGTGAATGAAATCACATGATATCGGTCTTGGGACAAGCTTCATTCTTAGCAATATCTCACATTCTCTCTCCATCCCACCCCCTTCCTCCAGATATTCATATATCTGGTCCACCTGAAACACGAATATTTTATTTCTTGTTGGTCAGAGAATAGTTATTTCCCTTTCATAGTCTCAAAGTGCTGCTACAGGCCACTTTCTCAAGCTTCTTGCGTTTTTGAATTTTTGCTCAATATTGAGGCAGATACATATCTATGTGACCCCCTTCCTATTGTCCACTGCAAACTCCTGAAAATATTTATAAAGTGCCCTACATGGCCTCTTTGGAGCCCTGTTCATTACTTTCCTGTGATGAGGAAGTACACTGACCACTCTCTCCACTAAATTCCCTCTCTGGCATTCCACCTCTCTCTTGATCTTTCCAGATTCTTATATAAGCTGGAGCTGGGTGGCTAGCTGTATGTAACACATTTAGTTGTATACATTTGAATTTGGAGGTGGTGACTATGTTCTAGTTACCTATTACAGTCTAAGAAAACTTAGTGGCAATGAAGATTTATAATTATTTCTTAGCATTCCGTGACTTTTTGGCTTAGCTGGAGAATTCTTGTTTGGGATCTCTCATGGGTCTGTGTCAAGTAACAGCTCAGACTGGCATTATCACAAAGGCCCACCAGGGAGGAAACAGCAGCTTCTGGAGCTGTGAGGGACCATATCTGGGAACTGAGTGATACGTGATTGGTTATGGCAATAATAAGGCCTGTTTGGACTTTATTAAGGGGGTAGAGAGATGGATATCATGTTTAGACACAGAAGTGGCAAGGTGACATCGGTAAAAGGCAAATGACATGGGAGGTATGGCCACATTTGGAAAATACAATCTACCATAGAGTACTTGCTGCTTATATTCTTGAAGCATTACTGGAAACAGCAATGTGTTCAGTTTAAGTTCCTGGCACATAAGCGTTCAGAAGATATTATTTACCTGTTCGTCCACATCATCCACACTACACTATATTTTCTTTCATATATTTCACTGTATTTCAACCTGATGAGTATATCAAAGGATGGATGTCAAATTGTTCGCAATATTTGAAACAAGTATTCCGGGAAACATCATGCAAGAGAAAATCTTTTGGAATGGAAGAGAAGATAAATTTATTTTCCTTTCTCCTTAGAGTTTATTTTTTTGAAAATTAACATGCATTTTTTTGGTGCAGGATGTTAAGAATTCTAACATCTCCATAGGTCTGTGTGGTCATGACTACCACAATCAAAATTCAGAACAATTTTATGGCCTCTCTCCAAAAACTGTCTTATCCTATCACGTTGCAGATATATCCTCTCAACCCCGCAATCCTAGCAACCCCTAATTTCTTTTCCTTCATTTTGGCTTTGTCTTTTTCAGGATGTCAAATACATGGAAGAATATGGTATTAAACCTTTTGAAGCAGGCTTTTTTTTTTTTTTTTTATTCAGCAAAATCCCCTTAAGATCTATCCAAGGTGTTGGGTGTATGCAGAGCTCACTGCTTTTATTGCAGAGAAATAGCACAGTTTACTTGCTTGTGAAAGATCTTCACACTCTTTCCAATTTTTGACAATTGTGAATAGAGCTGTTATGAACATTAATATACAGGTTTTTGTGTAAACATACATTTTTAATCCCTTTGAGTAAATTTCTAAGACTGAGATTGCTAGGTCACGGAGTAAGTATAAATTTAAATTTTTAAGACACTACTGATCTCCTTTCCGGGATGGCTGAATCATTTTGCATTCCCACTGGCAATATAGGAACATTCTCATTGTTCGTAATCCTTACCAGCACTTCCTGTTATCAGCAATATATATATTATATTACATATATATGTAAGAATATGCAAATATTATTTTAATGAGTCTATTAGATAACAGTAGTATCTTTCCATGGTTTGAATTTGTAATTCTTGAATATCTAGTGGTGACAAATAAAATTTTATGTGATATTTTACATTCACTTATTCTCTTCAGTCAAGTGTCTATATAAGGCTTTTGTCCATTTTTTAACTGAGCTGTTTATTTTTTTAAGGAGTATTTTTTATATATACTACATACACATTCTTCATTAAATATGTGATTGACAAATATCTTCTACCAGTCAGTGACATTCTTTTTATTCTACTAACAGCGTCTTTAGCAGAGCAATTTTTTTTTTTTTACCTTGTCTAAGTTCTTGCCTAACCCCAAAGGCATAAAGTATCTTCAGTGTATTTTTCTTGAATTTTACATTTCTTGAGTTTTACATTTTAAGATTTATAATTAATTTTGAGTTAATTTTTATATAAGGTATCAGGTTGAAGTTCAGGTTCTTTTTTTTTATATTTCTAACAGTTTCAACATCATTTGTTGAGAATATAATTTTTTTTCCATTGATTTACCTTTGTACTTAAAAAAAAATCATTGGCCATATTTGTTTAGGTCTGTCTCTGGATTCTTTTCTGCTTTATCCATTCACATGTCTATCCTTTTACCAACTCTGTACTTTTGTATTTACCATAGCTTCACAAAGAGTCTTAAATCTAGATAGCATGATTTGTCCATGTTTGATTTTCCCTTATTAAAATTGTTTAGGTCAATCTACTTCTTCTTCTAGTTCGTTTGCCTTTCCATATAAATTTTCAAGTGACTTTGTCTATATGTACCAAAATCCTGTTGGGAGAAAAATAATGGTGAAAAATCCATAGATCAGTTGAAGGAGAATTGACAGTGTTAGCATGCTGTTATTTGATCAGTTTCTAACTGTATACTGTAACCTTGCTTAACTCACTGAATTTTAAGAGTTTTTGTTTTGTTTTTTAGCTATGTTTAAAGCAAATAAGAGAATTTGAGGAATTGGTTAGTTTTCAGTTCGATAGAAATAAAAGGTCATCTTATTCACCAGCCAAACTAGGGTAAAAATTATAATGGGAAAATAATTACTTTTATAGACCCACAAGGCTCTATAAATATAGAAGAACAAATGTGAGCACATATATACAAATGTTTTATGAAAAAAATTAAAATGTTATTGAAAGACATAAGGTATCTGGTTGACGAACATCAAAATAATATGATTCAGTTCTTTAATGTAATCTAAAGATGTAAGTCTTTCTCATCTATATATTAAAACATTATAAGGGGGCGCCTGGGTGGCTCAGTCGGTTAAGCGGCCGACTTCAGCTCAGGTCATGATCTCGCGGTCTGTGAGTTCGAGCCCCGCGTCAGGCTCTGTGCTGACAGCTCAGAGCCTGGAGCCTGTTTCAGATTCTGTGTCTCCCTCTCTCTGACCCTCCCCCATTCATGCTTTGTCTCTCTCTGTCTCAAAATAAATAAATGTTAAAAAAAAATTAAAAAAAAACATTATAAGAATACAAAAATAAAAAGTGTATATTACTAGTGTGTTGTTATTTATAGAGAACATTGGACTAGAAGATAAAATGAGAAAAAAAGAGTTATATGTCAATAGTTTTCTGTGTTATCAAGCAAGTTGGAAAACAGTCTGTGTGTGTATTGAATATACACATTCCTATGTATTCAGTATATATTTATCTATCTAATTCTGTATCTATATCTATATATGTATATATACCTATACCTATATATAATTTTCTTTTCAGGCTTGTTTAACATAGTGAAAAATTAAAATAAAAACAAAGTATTTAGTAAAGAAATCGTTAAGTAAATGTCCTTATCTCTTTCATGAGAAATACTATACAGAACTTTAAAAAAAACATAAATCATGTGCCTATATTGTTGAATAAAAAGTGCAAGACAAGTATATACAATACAACATCATTTATATAAATACAAATCTACTTTGTGTCTATTAATGTGCATATAAAATGCAATTCCATTTACGTGGGAAAAATAATACATGTGTATGTAAACAAAATCATATGCATTTGTATAAGATATGTGCATATACAGGTTACTTAAGGAGAAGAGTAAGGTTATATGTACATGTGAAAGGAAAAGAAGATGCACACTTTTTCTTTCTGTAAATTTCTGTATTGTAATATTTTATAATAAGCCTGGATTCAAGGTACACAAATTGAAGAAAAGTGACAAATAATATCCTAAGTTAAGTAACCAGGAAGAAATTAGTTAGTCCTTTCCTCTACTTTGCTTTATCTTAAATCTATATATAATGCATAGGTGATCTATATATTTAGATAACCTGACATGTTTTCTTCTTTTTGGGATCTTTTTTATGAAGAGGATATATGAGCTTTGTTTTCACTCATGTAAATGATAAAATTAGGTTCCTATTAAATTTTTGTTAGAATTAATGTACTGTCATCTTGTCATAGCCCGGTGATCAATGTGAACCTCTGGCCTCTGCACCCACTGCATCGCTAATAATTGTAGTCAGTAGAATCCAGGGAGGCTTAGCTGTCTTCATTTTAATTTTACTTCTAAACTTTTATCATTATCTCTCATCATGTCAAGCAGGTGGAATGAATAATAGCTTCCATCTGTGACATTCAGTGGCTTATGAAATTCTAAGGTTGATTTAGAGTGATGCTATTGGCCTACATCCCATATGTTATTGTGCGGTTCATAATAATAACACTGGCTTATCATTTCTCATCCCCATAGAAGATTTAATCTTATAAAATCATACTGCTGCTGTGCCATATGGACAATATAATTATGCACATTTCCATTTTTTATTTCAATTTGCAACTGTGAGCATTCCAAACTGTATACTCTTCTAGCCTGCATGTACATCCCAAATATTAGTAAAACTCTGTTTAAGGTGCATTTAATAAGGATAGCAGGCTTCTATCTTTAGTGATGTTTCATGTGGGAATATTTGAATGAAACTGGCATGATTTTGCTTCAGAGAAACTAACAGCAGTTAGGAAGTTGATTGATCAGTTTCTGGCTCCTGACATTTTGATCCATGATGTGAGCACAGGATGCTTACTTACCATGTGACTCTCCTGGGGACTTAGAACAGCATTCATCAATGTATCATTCTGGTGGGAAGGAGAAATGAAACAGCAGAGGAATAGAAAAAGTCACTTAATTGTGGGCTCACAAAGAGATTTAAACTCTAAGTTCTTGGCAGGGAATTAATAAAAAGGAAAACGACCACGTATCTGTGTTTCTGAATAATCATATTCTGCTCATCTCGATACCAATAACATGCAGCTGTGGTTTTCCCTTTACCACACAAATGGATGCATCTGAAAATTTAATTCATGAAGAATTTTGGTGTACTTTCATTATGTCCAAGAACATATTGATCTAAGTAGGTCATATTTGGGTGAATATCACAAGACCCATGGTTTCTTCTTTTAGAATTTTTAAAATTTATTCTCTTTGATCTTTACAGGTCACAAAAACCTATGAAAATTCTTTGGGTCTCACAGAGCCTTGAGAAACTGGTTATCTTGTACTTTTCCTCTAAAGTTTTCTTTGATGGCTTTTATGTCTGGGTTCACAAAATGTTTCGTCCAATTTCTTGCTTTATACATGAAGTGTTCAGATTTATCATGCAGCTGCATTGGTCCTGTCCTTTGGGGAGAAAAAAAAATAATCCAAAACTGCAGCAAAAAGAGTTGTGGTTTGAAAATCTTTTAAATTATTTTCTTCTAGTAAAATTTGTATAGTTTAAAGTTTTTAATGCTTCTTAATTATAAATTGATCCACATTTTTCTTACTTTTTCTTTTATTTGATTTCTGTAATGCTACTTTCCTGACTAATGCACTAAAAATAATTGTCATATTATGCAACCATTGACTTGTTCATCTCTTCTTTATATTTGTGATTACCTACATGAAATTTAATCTTTAGTTAATACTAATCCTTTATATGTTAAGGGGATATAACTTTCATTTTTCTATTTCAAGAAGAGTATGTATTAATTCCTGTTAATGTCAACATGTTTTGGCCAGTGCCTTAGTTTCTTAAGTATATATGCACATGTGTGTGTGTCTTTATTTTGAGACAGAGAGAGAGAAAGAGAGTGAGAGGGAGAGTACGAGCAGGAGAAGGACAAAAATAGAGGGACAGAGAGAATCCCAAGCAGGAGCTTGATCCCATGAACCGTGATATCATGAGCTGAGATAACCCACTGAGCCACTGAGGCGCCCCTGACAAGTGATCTGTTTCTAAGGAGACTTTAAGTAATCCATGCTTAAAACACATTGTTGGAAAAATAAATAAATTGAGGGGTTAACCAAAATGAAATACATTTACAGAAAACAGAAGGAGTAAATGTTTTCAAACACATGAAGATAAATTGATAACTGCAACATGGCACTGAAATTTATTCTTAGTTTTCTTGGAACAAAGGAAAAGAGAAAACATATTGGATGGTAACCTTTCATCTGAAAGCATATGTATGCATCCACAAAGACAAAATATATCTGGATCAAAACCCAAGAGAAAACAATATCCATTCAACAAGAATGTGATAAGACCTAATTTTTAAAAGTTATGTGTGACCAAAGTACAGATCTGTCCCTCAAAATTAAGACACTCGAGGCAAGGCCAACATGAATGATAAAAAATATAGACTTATTTTAAGATCCTACATTTCCCTGGGGGAAACGAAGGGTTTTGGCAATCTTGATTAGACCTACAGTATACCAACATTTGCATTAAAAAGAATAAAAGCAAAACACTGAACAAACACATACAAAAATATACATTAAAGCTATTCCAATTCCTGAGAACTCACACCACGACTGTAGAAAAATTACAGTTATCGTAGTCAGAACATACGTTTTAAGAGCATTAAAGATTACTAAGTGGTCAAAACTCAATGGTACCACTTAAACAGACTTTTTGGAACAGCCCCAGTGACATTCTTTAAATTCTCCAAACAAAAGAAATATATTATTTTATAAGTTTGGTTGCAAAAGAGAGTACAATTATGAATCATCTGGGTAGAGAGGTGCCTGGGTAGCTCATTGGGTTGAGTGTTGGACTCTTGATTTTGCTCAGGTCATAATCTCACAGTTCAAGAGATCAAGCCCCACAACAAGTTCTATGAGGGCCACAGGGAGCCTGCTTGGGATTCTCCCTCTCTCTCTGCCCCTTGCCCACTTATGCTCTCTCTCTCTCTCTCTCTCAAAATATAAAATATTATGATGGGATTTGGAAAAACAGCAGCTAAGTCAGGATAGTATTTTTCTTTTTTTTAAACCAATCAAATTCCACAATAAAAAAAGAAAGAAAGAAAGAAAGAAAGAAAGAAAGAAAGAAAGAAAACACAGAGTAAATAAAATAGCAAAAATAAAACCCATGGACAAAATTGATTCAAAATTAGCTCTGTCATGTGTGCTTCTCTATACTGGACATCAAACATAGTGAATGAATAAATGAATTGGTAAGAAAAGAAAACTCCACTAAGCCCAGGTGTTTAGAATCATTATAATGAAATTGAAAATAACTACATCAATGCCCTATGTGAAAGGTTATGTGCAGTAACCCAATGGCTAAATACTTTTCAGTAAAAATATTTTGATAGTATTAAGCAGACGCTTTATACCTAAATTTTACTATGGACTTTGGAAAATTTTTACATCAAAAATTGCTAGATCTTTGGATTTTACTAAGTTTTGTAGAGATAACTTAAGTGCATCATTTAAAAATATCTTAACCAGAGTTTTAGGGAAAATGTGGAGATATTAGTAGACATCATAGGAAGAAATATGTCATTCAGCAGATTGTATATTAATTAATAACTTTTTTAAATGCTCATTTTGTACTTCGAACGTGCCTAGTATATTTATTATCAGCTCTTGACTGGAAAAAAAGAGCCATTAAATAATTTAATTAATTGAATTTGGGAGAAAGGATAATATCCAGATTTAATCAAAGAGTACAATCCTATACCTCACATGGAAACATCAGTTTTTTTAATCTTTAATAAATCTTTAAAAAGTTTCCTATGTGGGCAATTGTGAATTCTAATTGGACTAAAAGGTTTTAATATGATGTGAGATAAAATTTTAGATATATGAGCACTTTCATATTTTTAGTGTTTGCAGTACCTAGTAATTATTGGGCCCTGATTTACATTTAATGGATGAGGATAGTCAATTTATTGGCTTAAATAGATATCTCTGAAAGTACATGTTGATGGATATAACCAGAGTATTTTCTCCAATATGCAATTCTGTTCATCACATCCACTTATTTAGATCACTGTCTAAAACTGCAAACACATCACAGGTTAGCCATTAGCACCCTTTAACAAACCTTATTAATCACATTAGCTAGCTACAGAAATGAGGATCCTTTGGAAATAAAATTTCTAAGCACTTACTTTTTGCTCCCTATAATACTGGTTGATTGATGATTCAGAAAAATCTCTTACTTTGTATCCTGTTACTTAACTGTGACAAGTCCCCATTTATTCTTTTGGCTTTCTAATGCTCACTTCCTTCCCCACCCCACATCTCATTATTTCATCATTGAAGTTATTTTATCATGCTTCCTAAATGTTCTTTTCTCCACTTAGATAAAAGACACATTTTAATTTCCATCTCTTTTATTATGCGTTCACTGACTCCTTTCTTGAATAACCCTTGTTTTCCCAATTCAATTGTGAGTTCTTAGGAAATACTGATCACAGTCTATGTAATTTTCATGTACGCCTATGAGCTTAGCCTAGCTCTTCATATGTGGATGAATGGTTTTGGAAAAATTGAAGGAGGGTAATGGTGTTGGGATGTGTCTGCTACAAAAAGTGAGTGTTCTCGGCCCAGCCAAGGGGCTCAGAAGGTTTAGGTTCTTTGAAAGACTCATTGAATGAAGGTAAAAAGCATCAAAGAAAAGATTTCCTTGGTTCAAATTTTTCTGAAATAACACAAAGGAAACAAAATACATTAATGTTAACAATATTGATTAAACATTATAGTAAAATTAGCCTAATGGCTGTATTGACTCTTACTTTATTAAAAATGAAATAGAAAATTGAGTTGCTCTCACTCTTCCCTTTTTATCAATCTCAACTTGTAGTAATGAATAAAACTCCTACTTGTGGTAGGAGTTTAAGAGTTCCTCTAAATCTATTTTCTTGCATTTAGTTGGTCAGCTCTGAAAACTACTCAAGAGAGATGCAGAAGGAGTTACAATGAAATTGGTAAAAAGTACAACAATACCAACATTATTGGTCCAAGAATGAAAATTCATTTTATTTATTACATAAATCATGTTGCCAATCAGGAAGTGAGCACCCACTATAATTCAAAATGTTATTTACACTAACCATAATGGAGAAATCTGATGGATATCACTATGGCCAAGTGATTGAGGTTAAAATTACCAATCATAAGTCATATGGATACTATGTGCTCCCTGATATGCTGGGATGAAAAGCATCCTTCTCTGTCATATTACCCCCAGTCCAATCATTAAAAACAATCAGACAAACTGTAATTAAGGAGCACTTTATGAAATACCTGACCAGTACTCCTTAAAGCTATTAAGGTCATGAAAAATAAATAACAACTGAGAAAGTGTCAGAAGGAGGCATAATGACAAAAAGCAATGTGGTATCCTGCATTGAATCCTGAGATGGTGAAAAAGCAAAAACAAAAACAAAACAAAAACCCAGTGTAAAAACCGGTAATATCACTCACATTCATTGCTGGTGGGAATGCAAAATGGTACATTTTGGAAGACAGTTTGGCAGTTTCTTACAAAACTGATCATACTCTTACCATACAATCTAGAAATTATGTTCCTTCCCATTTATCTAAAGTAGTTAAAAACTGACATCTACATAAAAGCCTGAATAGGGACATTGATTGCAGTTTTATTCATAATCGCCAAAATTTGGAAGCAACCAAAGTGTCCTTCAGTAATGGATATGGGTGAATGGATAAATAAACTGTGGCACATCCAGATGATGGAATATTATTCAGCACTAAAAAGCAATGAGGTATCAAGCCATGAAAAGACATGGAGGAAATTAAATGCATATTACTACGTGAAAGCAGCTAATCTGAAAAGGCTACATACTGTATGCTTCCGATTATATAACATTCTGGAAAAGGCAACATTCTGAAGCCAGTGCAAATGTTAGTGACCACTAGGGGTAAATGGGGAGGAAGGGATGGATAGGCAGAACGCAGAGGAATTTTAGAGCAGTGATACTATGATGGTGAATAAGACATTATTCATTTGTCAAAAACCACAGAAATACACACGGAGAGTGAGCTGTAATGCAAACTATGGACCTTGTGTGATTATGATGGGCCAATGCAGGTTCATTGATTATGACCAATGTGCCACCCTGGTGAGGCAGGTTAATAGCAGGGGAGGCTACACATGTGTTGGGGGAGAGAGTAGATGGGAAATCTCTCTACCTTCCTCTCAAATTTGCTATGAACCCAACACTTCTCTAAAAAGTTAAGTATTAAAAAAAACTGGTGATATCTGCAAGTCTGATAACATAGTTGTAAAATACTAAGGTTAAAGTTTTAATTTTGATAAATGTACGATGCTAACATTAAATGAAGCTCCTGAATGGTGTACAGGAACTCTGTGATATCTTTGTGACTTTTCCTTAAATGCAAAATTATGTAAATATAAAAACCTCAAAAAATAAAAAGAGCTTTAAATAGAACAGAAAAGGTATTATTCATAACAGTCTACCCAACAACAAAGATACCATTATTATAAAAGATGTCATTTATATTGAACTACTGAATATTTATATGGAATGGAAACTATCATAATCCCAAGAAATGTTTCATTGAAGAAGACTCATGCAACTTCATAAAGAGTCCCATGCACTTATGGATACCTTCAAAGAACTGATTTTCACAAATCCCTTCTGTATTCAATATATATTGTTTTTGATAGCAGGAAAAGTTTCTTAACTTTTAAATTCTCATGAGCATAATAGGTTATGAAGGAAGGAAATAAATAGATATTCCAATTAAGAATTGTCCAGGAAATTTAAATAAGAATTTAAAAAAAAATCAGATGCTGAGACTTATTAAAAGAATATATTTAGGAAAATATTTATTCACTTATCATTCATTCAATATTACTGAGTGCGTACTTTGTGTCAGCCACTATTCTAATTTCTGGAAACCCAGAGTAGAAGCAAATATGAGAGATAAGATTCTTGGTTGTTGTTTTTTTTTTTTTATTTTTATTATTGAAGTATAGTTAATATACAATGTTATAGTAGTTTCATGTGCAAGATTCTTATTTAAGAAAAAGTCCATACTAATAAAGAATAAAAGGAAGGAAGACAAAACAAATAAGTAATCAAGAAAATAAGATAATTTCTGATTAAAGTAAGAGTTGTGAAGAAAGTGTGCTTCTATAAAAAATAATAATGGGAGGTTTTATGAGAAGGTGATTTTGAGTGTGACTTAAAATTTTTTTCAGTCAGTGAATATCTGTGGATAAATAATTTAGGCATGAAATAGAAATTTTGCTATGAAATAGGCAAAGTTTTCTTCTGCAAGGCTTTTGGTGTCAGGAATTGACTCGATACAGTCGAGGGTTGAGCCGTGTTTAGTGTCTGTTGTTGGTGTGGTTTCCCATACTGCACTGCAAGCCTTAACTTCCTTTTGTGAGACCTTGTGTTTGTGGTTGGTATTAGTCTGACAGAAGATTTTTCTCATTGTCTGCTGTATATGGAACCTTACATTTCCCCTTGTGGCGCGCTCCTAGAAATCTCTACCAGCTCTAGTGTGCTCACAGAACTCAGTGGTTTTTTTGTTGTTGTTGTTGTTTTAAAACATTTATTTAGGGGCGCCTGGGTGGCGCAGTCGGTTAAGCGTCCGACTTCAGCCAGGTCACGATCTCGCGGTCCGTGAGTTCGAGCCCCGCGTCGGGCTCTGGGCTGATGGCTCAGAGCCTGGAGCCTGTTTCCGATTCTGTGTCTCCCTCTCTCTCTGCTCCTCCCCCATTCATGCTCTGTCTCTCTCTGTCCCAAAAATAAATAAACGTTGAAAAAAAAAAAATTAAAAAAAAAAAAAAAACAACATTTATTTATTTTTGAGACAGAGAGAGACAGAGCATGAACGGGGGAGGGGCAGAGAGAGAGGGAGACACAGAATCAGAAGCAGGCTCCAGGCTCTGAGCCATCAGCCCAGAGCCAAACGCGGGACTCGAACTCACGGACCGCGAGATCGTGACCTGAGCTGAAGTCGGACGCTCAACCGACTGAGCCACCCAGGCGCCCCAGAACTCAGTGTTTTTTACCCTAGCGGTGGGGAGGGGGAATATTCACTCTTGCGGCTACCTTTCAATCCAAGGTAAAACCCTGTGTTTCTGGACCTCATACGTGTGCTCATTTCAGTGGTTTTGCCCATTGCCAGCTGCAGTTCTGTGCTCAGCATGTATTTCTTCACCTCTCCTCAGATACAGAGAGTATTCTTTTGTTTCTTTTTCCAGGTGCAAAGGATTTTGCTATTGCCACGGGAAAGGAAAAAAAAAAAAAAGAAACATTTCCTTCCCACTTGGCTCAGTTTAGATATTTGTCTCTGGGGGAGAAAAGGGAAAAAGAGTGTGGGGAGAGATACTGCCTTTTCTTTTTTTTTCCCATAGAGCAGCTATTCGTCTCCTATGGCATAAACCACAAATGACTCTGTATCACTACAGTCACCAATATTTTTTTGTGAGCCCCTGTGATGTTTGTGGAGTAGAAGCTGTGAATAGATGTTTATTCTCCTTGTATCTGTGGCCACCAGGGTTTCTACATTCTCTTGCTGAGAATATACACTACATGTATCAACTCATCGCCATTGTTGCCCAAATTCTTACTACTGTGTAGCTGCATCTGCCTGAGGTATGTAAATACTCACGTCTTATCTTTCCTTGCAAGCACTTGCCTTTCTTTAGATTTCAGGTTGGTGGTTTTGTTTGTGACCTTCCATTTGTGATCAGTTTTTGAAAATTTATAATGATGCAGGTTGTCTCACTTGGTTGGTTGGTTGGTTGATTGAAGAATGCAAGCAATGCTTTTACCAGTTTCCTGTATTCTAAAAGGGAACCAGAAATAATAGCACTCTCTAAATGAAGGGAATATATATTAATTAACAACATAATATCTATAATTTCTTATGAATGTTTCAAGAGCCATAATTTTATAACCCATAACTAGGTATATTAAGAACCAGGTATATTAAGAACCAAAAATGGATTCAGAAATGACACAATTTGGATATTAGCATAAAATATTAAAACAGCTATTATTAACTTTATTTAAAGGACAAGATGTACATGATGAGTGAGCACATATAGAATATAAACTTAAAAAGGTAAACTTAAAAAAAATGGAACACTTAAATTCAAAATACAGTTTTTGCAATAAAAATTCCTGAATGGGCTTAACAGCATATTGGGGCTTCAAAAAAGAAAAAACAAACAAACAAACAAAAAAAAAACAAAAACACTAAAAACTAACAAACAAAAAACCCCCAAAAAACAAAACAAAAAACAAAAAAAAGTTTGTGAACCTGACATTTCATAGTCACTTGCAATGGAATACAGTCTTCAATTTTATAAACTGGGTTTTATAAGTCAATCATTTTAAAAATGATTTGGGTGCCTTATTTTCCTAGCACTGGGCTAAATTTAGAATGCATAGAAATAAAGGAAAATTTACCTATTTAAAGTATTAATAATTTCTTTGTAGAGGGATGGAATGTATGAAACAATTAGCAAATCGCTAAGTACATGAATGATATTACCAAAGTGCTTTAGAAATTCAAAAGAAATCAAAGTCTGAATAAACTGCAGTAGTTAGGCAAAATTATTGCTCAAGTTGGCAATTGAAAAGCATAAAATTGGCCCTTGAAAGACAGAAGAGCATTTGAACAAAGAACTGAATAGTTACATAGCACTTCCTGAGTGTCAGATCTTATTTTTAATTTTTTTACATATATATTTCGCACTAACCTTATGAGAAAGTAACATTAGTATTTTACTTTATAGATGTGGTAATGATCTCAAAACAGTTGATTGACAAAGTATGATAAGTAGTAGCCTTAGCACTTGGATCCAGGCTGTCTGGCTTTGGGTCAAATGCTCTAAAGTCAGGGTTGGGCATTTATCTGCCACATTTGGAGGACAGCATAGAGATCACTCTGACTGTAATAAATGATTGCAGTTTGGACTGGGGAAATACTGGCGAGGTGGGATAAGAGCAGACTATTGTAGACCTTCTCTATTGTTTGTCAAAACGGCTGAGAGACTTCCATAAGCAGATAGAATTCCTTGTACCTTCAATCACTTTCAATTGATTTCCAGGCTAAGATAGAAAATGGAAACTGCATTAGTTAAGAGATGGATGATCCTCTTTACGTGATGGACTCAGAGCTAAAAATATCAGCAAGGAAATTCAATTCACAAAGCACTACTTCACAGGGACACAGACCAAGCTATTAGCCCAATTGGTATTTTTAATAGAGTTGCTTTCTGTGACTCCATTATTGCCTCTCAGAGCTCTTCTAAATTATTTGTTTTAAGGCAAGACCAGAAAGATCTGCGTTTGAGAAACTGAGTTTCTCATAGGGAAGGAATTTGTTTGTTTGTTTTTTGTTTATTGTTGTTGCTCTCCAACTGCAACGATGTAAGAGCTTTACCTTGGCTTTAGTGCTCTGAAAATGGCACAGGGAAGGCCCTGCTAATACACATGACATTGCTTTATTTCTGGTGGGCATATATTCTAGTACAGCCTAGCCTTGTTCTGTCTGCTACCAATTGCCTTTGACGCACTGAGAACTGCAATTTCTATACAAGTATTAGTGCATTTTGTATCTATGTGGATAGTTATTAGAGTATATTTACATGGTATTGTTTCTAAAATTAAGTGTAATCATCATAAACACTATTGGTTTCTCACGAAAATAAAGTAATTATCTGATTTCTTTTTGAGAAGTTGCAATATGTAGTGATGGCCAGCAACACACTGTACTCAGAAGCAAACATGTGTATTAATGCCAATTATCTGAAATGGTGTGAGGAAAAATGAAAAACCATCCAAGATTCTGGTGTTTTCCAACTGTTTCTGAATGCTATTTTTGAATAAATTAGAAGGTACATATGATTTCCATAGATTGAGCTTAAAAGCTGATGAAAATATTTCAACAGTATCATATAAAAATCTTAGGTAAGACTTCATCTCCCTTTGGCAAAATCAGGAAAGCTTTTTACTCTATAAAAGTAAAGCTATTTTAGGTGCTTAGCATGGTGTCAATCTTAGAATAGGAATAGAACAAGCAATTATTAAATAAACATATGGTTCAAAAGAATATACAAAAAAATAGATGGGTCTTCGGTTATAAACACTGACACTACTAATGTGCAATTCTTATCAGGCCTCAGTGTCAGTAAACCTGCTTGTCCTACAGCAGTGAGTTATACAATGCTTTAGCAGCATCAGATTATTGCTCAAAGTAATATTTATGATTTTGCTGAAGGTCTTTTTGCAAATATTCTGCGATCAAATTTTGAAACACTTAATTTCAGGAAAATGTACATACTTCTTTTTCCTATAGAACGAGAGTTATTTTCTCCTTTGGATTTCACTCATAGCCATCGTATTAACTTAAATAGTTGATATGTTTGTTCCCCCTGATGTTATTTATGTGTATGTTTGTCTTGTAATTTAGCTGTTATTTATAGGCATTTCTTTTATTGTAAGCTAATCTGGCCGGTGCTTTCTGTATTACATTAAGTTATTCAGTTTTTTACACAAATGCTCCTTAGGATCATTGATGGAAACGTGATTTATGAAAGATTCTGTAATATGTAAGAAATTAATTTCAGTCATTTTATGATTGATTTTCCTACCTTATTCTAATCATTCATAAAATCTTAGAGAAAAAGCAAGTCTATAATTATAACCCTTTCAGGAAGCACTATCTATAGTCATATTTAAAAGTCAGACTTAACTTCAGTCATAAAAAGTTTTGTATGATGACTGAATTAAATTCAGTAGTTAGTAGTATTTAGTTCCCTCTTGACAACCTGAATTGTGTTAGGAACTATGGGTTAGCCCTTCTGGTTCAGAGGAATATGAAATGATTCCTTCAATAAGAAGTAAACAAATACACCCAAATCTAATGCTATAGAACTACACATCTTGACTTAATCTTTTTGAGTTATTTTGAAAGCACTCTATAATCTATCCTTTGGGATACAGGTGGATGATATTTCCCAGTCTGATAATACACACTTTTGCTTACTTTTCTCAGTTTTTCCAAGTTCCATATGAAAGTCTCTGTGTCTTTGCCTTCAGACCCTTAGGAATTTCATTTATTCAGATGAACTGGATACGAAGTTTCTGCAGCTAAAGGGATTTTCCTTATATTTAAATGAGTTTTTGAAGGTCCTCAAAGTGGACAGTTCAGGTGCAATAGCACAACCCAGGTTAAAGATAGACCTGCCTGGCATGTTAGTTTACCTCTCTTCATTTGTTCTGCATTGAGTGAAAGGGAATAACATACCACACAAATGATTGGACTAGATAATTCTTAATTGTTCTTGTAGAATAATGCTGCTGCACATGACTATACTTTAAATAGAATTTTAGAAGCACCTGGGTGCCTCTGTTGGTTGAGCGCCTGGCTCTTGATTTCATCTCGGGTCATGATCCCAGGGCAGTGGGATCAAACCTTGGGTTGGGCTCTGTGCTGAGCAGGGAGCTTGCTTAAGATTGTCTCTCTTTCTCTGTCTGCCCCTCTCCCCTGCTCACATCTCTCTCTCTTTCTCAAATAAAAAGAAATAAAAAGGAAAAAAAGGAAAAGAAAAGAAAAGAAAGAAAAGAAAAGAAAAAATAAGAAAAATTATAATTTGAGAAGAGAACCAGAAATGCTAAGAGTATTGTCTGACCTGTAAAGAATCTGAATATTTTTACCAACTGATGAGGAGGTGGATTAAATGAATCTAATCAATAATTTTACTGATCCTATTTTTAAAGGGCAACAATTATTAAAAATTCAAGAGTACCTTTCACAAATGACATTTCCTTTATATACTTATTCTCATCATCATCATCATCATCATAAATTAGCTTTTTCCTTTTCTAGCATACTGTTTCAATTCTCACATAACAAGTATTTAATAATCTCATTGAATTTTTTGCAAGGATTTTTTTTTATTAAAATAAACATTTTAGTGACTAGGAGCAATTGAACTCAAATGTGGTTCTTAAGCAAGCAAGCTGGGTGGTTGTTGATAATAAAGCAAATCTTATTGTAACAGAGCAAATTATGATTGGAAAACTTTTTTTTATTCCACTATCAAAATTAAAATTCTCCTACTTCTCAATTCATGTTTTCTTGTGATGTAATTTACATACAGTAAAATCCATTCATCCTGTTGTACAGTCCTATGAGTCTTGACAAATGAATACAGCTATACAACTACCACCGTAATCAAGATGTCGATCAGTTACATCAACCCAAATTATCTCCTTGCGTGTAGAAATGCCTCTCCAGAATCAGAGTATGTAATCATTTGAGTTGGCCTTCAATCAATTATCATCCTTCTATAAATTACCATAATGCATTTACGTGCTCTTCCATGAATCAAAAGTTCATTGCTTTTTATTGCTGTGTAGTATTCCATTACAAAGATGTATCTAGTTTATGTATCCATTCACATGTCAAGGACATTTAAGCTGTTTCTTGGTTTTGGCCATTATGACTAAAGTCACTATGAACATGTACCTACGGTGTTTTATGTGAACATGAGTTTTCATTTAGTTTGGATAAATAATACATAGGATTAGGATTGCTGAGTTATATGTTAAGTGTATGATTTATTTTATAAGAAACTGCCAATTTTTTTCTAAAGCAGCTATCAGCATTTTCTATTCCTAACATAAGTATATGATGTCTTGTTGCTAGTCTTCATACTTACCAGCATTTGGCATTGTCAGCCTGTTTATATTTTAGCTATAGCAATACATATGTAGTAGAATCTCATTGCACTTTTAGTTTTCATTTTCCTAACAAGTGATTTGTCAACAGGATTTGGTAAAGTATCTGGGGATTTTTTTTTTCCCAAGGAGAAAAAAGATTGCATTGAATCTGTATATGTACGGAGAATTTTAGAGAGAACTGACATCTTAACAATAGTGATTCTTGCAGGTAGAAAATTAGTCTATGGAAACTTAGATCTGCACAAAGAATAAAGAGCATCAGATATAGAAAATATGATAGTTAATTTTATGGCAATCAAGTTGCCTGCAGGACATAGCCATTCCTTTTTTAAAACTCTTGGAGGAAAGCCCCATCTTGAAAGCCATACCCCCTCTGCAGTATTACTTAGGGTTGAGTGAGTAGATAAATATAATTGTCCTAGAAATAATTCATTTTCTCTGATATTTAACCTTTAGTGGTAATAAGGATATTTTGATCTCTATTTGTCATACTCCTTTGTCTTAGTCTGTGGGCATACAACTCAAATTGGTAAATGAGACGTTATTTTGGGGAACTTCATAAAACCCAAAGCCTCATCCTTACTCTGGGAGCTAAAAATAATATGTAATTCATTTTTTTTACATCTTTTTAGTCAGTTAATCAATGTGTCAACAAACATTTACCTTCAGCATCTAAAGTGGGTAAGATTTTCCATCAGCTAATACACATTGTATATTACATATGATAAATTAAAAATGGGCAGAAAACATGAACAGACATTTCTTCAAGAAGACATACAGATGACCAAGAGACCCATGAAAGAATGCTCATCATCACTGACCATCAGGGAAATGAAAATCAGAGCTATAAACATCACATCACACCTGTCAGAATGGCTAAAATCAAAAACACAAGAAATAACCGTTGGCAAGGAAGTGGAAAAGAAGGAAATCTTGTGCACTGTTGGTGGGAATGCAAATTGGCACAGCCATTCTGGAAAACAGTACGGAGGTTCCTCAAAAAAGTTAAAAATAGAACTATCTCGGGGCGCATGGGTGGCTCAGTTGGTTAAACGACTACCTCTTGGTTTCAGTTCAGGTCATGATCTCACACTTTTGTGAGCTCGTGTTGGGCTCTGAGCTGGCAGCGTGGAGTTGGTTGGGGATTCTCTCCCTCCCTCTGGCTCTCTGTCCCTCCCCCAGTTGCATGTCTCTGTCTCTTTCAAAATAAATGAATAAACTTAAAAAAAATTAAAAAAAATATATAGAACTACCTTACAATCCAGTAATGCCACTACTGACTATTTACACAAAGAATACAAAAACACTACTTGGAAAGGATACATCCACCTCTATGTTTATTGCTGAATTATATAAATAGCTAAATTATGGAAGCAGCCTAAGAGTCCACTGATAGATGAATGGATAACAAGGTGTGGTATTTATATACAATGGAATATTATTCAGCTATAAAAAGAATGAAATCTTGCCATTTGCAACAACACGGATAGAGTTAGAGAATATAATGCAAGTGAAATAAGTCAGTCAGGGAAAGACAAGTAACATGTAATTTCAGCCATATGTGGAATTTAAGAAACAAAGCAAAGAAAAGAGAGAGAGAGACAAGTCAAGAAACAGACTCTTAACTACAAAAAACAAACACATGGTTACCAGAGGGGAGATGGATGGGGGGGTGGCTGAAATAGGTGTTGGGGATTAAAGAGTATACTTATTTAAAATAATAATAATAAATTTTATTAAACATTAATTAATGTCAATTACATGTAAATATTACAGTAATATATAACCATAACATGTTATGTATTCCATATAATTATAATATATATATTATTACATATATACATATATATCACACATATAAATTACCTTCCATCACCAGCTTTTGTTCTTCCAATCTTACTCTCCATAAATGTTTCTAGTGGCAGCTTTGGTGGCATAAATTCCTGAGGTAGAGGCCTAAGCAGTTACCTCATCAGCAGGTATTTTTTAAGAACTACAGATGCTGCTATATTTATTCAGAATTCCCAAAAGTTTAGGTCAACAGGTAGAATAATGCCATTACTTCAAGGGAAACAGCATTTGATATTTTGCAGTTATGTTCCTATCAGATCTAACATCAGCCACAATTTTGCTCCAAGAATTATCAAAATTCATGAGTGACTCAAGTTTGTGTGAACCACACAGTGTCACATTTCTTCCTTCTGCCCTTCTCCAGTGATCTTTCCCAGTGCTTCTTAAATTCCAAGAGGAGATTTTACCACTGTGGTTAGAAAGTAAAAACCCCACTTGTTTGTAGTTTCTGAGCTTCCAAAAGCTTGTCAAAAATCTTAATTTCTTGGGGCACCTGGATGGCTCAGTCGGTTAAGCCTCTGAGTTCGGTTCAGGTCATGATCTCCAGGTTCATGAACTGGACCTTTGCACTGGGCTCTGCTCTGACAACTCAGAGCCTGGAGCCTGCTTCGGATTCTGTGTCTCCCTTTCTCTCTGTCCCTCCGATGCTTGTTCTCTCTCTCTCTCTAAAGTAAATGGAGAAACATTAAAAAAATAATAATAAATAAATTTTTTTAAATCTTAATTTCTTTTTCAGGATTCATGTGTTCACAAGAGGGCATCTAGTCACAAAGATTTTCAGTAATTGGTCTACAGCCTGCAAAATTCCTCAAGCTAGAGAATAATGCTCAGGGAGAATTTAGATTATACTAAATTTGCATTTACCTCAATAACAATAGAACATTTACTGCAGCTTCTGCCGTGCATAGCAGGTATTTAATACCTTTGTTCCAGCTTAAGCATTATTAGGAACAGATGAACAATGAAAAAGATGTTGAATAGACTTGAAATAAAGGTCAAAAGAAAACCAGAAATCAACCATTATAAAATTAATTTTAAATTTGGATTAGGTACATAAATGTTTAGTATTGTGCATTTTTCATGTGCATAATCTTAAAAGAGGATTTTAATAGTTGTCATCACAGAACATAAAATAATTTCATGTTAATAAAGGAAGTAAACATATATCCCTCTACATAGAAGAGAGGAGAAATAAAACTTGTAGTAAGATACAACTAAGATAAGAACTCAGATGTGAACTCAGGAATGTATTGACATAAAAAAAAATCAAAATATGACCAGGAAGCAGTATCACTATGGCCTTCATTCATAGAAAGCATACTTGGAATTCTATTGCTTTGCTAGTACTTTCCATAACACTCAATAACCTTTTATTTCCCTTGACATGGTAAAAGTGAACTGCATGTCACATTATGTCTCTCAGTCTGAACTACTATTTTCCCCATTATTTTCTATTACTCTTGAGTTTGCTTGTTATTGCCAGGTTTTCCATAAAGAAAGTAGAATTGCATAATTTTTACTGATGTTTTTTTAGGTGAACACAGCAATCACAAGTTTCTTAAGCTAAAAAGGGCTCAACATTACTGCAGGACTACCTCAGACCCTGTTTCTCTTAATAACTGCCCTACTTTTGTGGTGCCTGGTGGCTCAGTCAATTAAGCATTCCACTCTTGGTTTCAGTTCATGTCAGGATCTCACGGTTGGTGAGTTCAAGTCCTGCATTGGGTTCTTTGTTGACTACAGGGAGCCTGCTTGGGATTTTCTCCCTTTCTTTCTGCCCCTTCCCTGCTCCCTTGTTCTTGCTTTCTCTCAAATAAATAAATAAACTTAAAAAAATTAAAAAAAGGTAACTGCCCTACTTTCTTTTCTTCTTTTGCAAGAGAGAGAAAGAGAGAATGAGTGTGCCCCAATGCAAGGGAGAGGCAGAGGAAGAGGGAGAAGGAATCTTAAGCAGCCTGGAGCCGGAGCTGGAGCCCAACTGACGACTGATGCAGGGGCTCAATTTCAGAACCTTGAGATCATGACCTGAGTTAAAAGCAAGACTCTGGCACTTAACCCACTGAAACACCCAGGCACCCCAGAATTGCCCCACTTTTAATGACAGGGTTTAATCATCCAGGAGACTCTTCCTGGAGACCCTATTTATTATTTAGAGGTTAAAGTAGTCAGAAGCTGGCCTCCTGAAAATTAAAGTAATCTTGAGAAAGACTTTCAATCCAATTCATGGTATAGAAAATTTTCTAACTCTCTTTGTTTCCTAAACACATCTAGGTCAGATCAGAATTACAATAGAACCCTCTGTCAAGAAATGAATTTTATGCTCTTAGACAGAGATTTTAAGTAGTTCAGAAAGGCAAAAATAGAACAATCCTCTTCCTCAAAGTATTGAATCTGTATATTTGTGTATATTGATCACAAAATGCAAAGTACTGGTTGACTTTATCTTTGTTTATTTATTTATGCCATTTTACTGTTTATTTTCTATCATATTTTTCTTGTATTTTTGATGTACAATTGACATACAATGTTAATTAGTTTTAGGTGTCAGCATATTTACTTGACAATTCTATACATTCCTCAGTGCTCAACATGATTAAGTGTAGTCGCTGTCACCAAACAACAGTATTATAATATTATTGATTATATTCTCGGCTATATTTTTCATCTCCATGATTTCTTTACTTTATAATTGGAAGTTTGCCCTCTATTTTGCTCATCCCCCTCACTCACCTCCTCCTTTGGTCACCATCAATTCCTTCTCTGTGTTTAAGAGTCAAGGTTGACAGGGGTGCCTGGGTGACTCAGTTGGTTGAGTGTCGGACTTGGGCTTAGGTCTCCATCTCAAAGTTGGTGGGTTTAAGCCCCACCTCCACCTTTCTGCTGTCCGCATGCCACTTCAGATCTTCTGTCCCCTCTCTCTATGCCCCTGCCCTGTTCATGCTCTCTCTTACACAAAGATAAACAGTAAAAAAACAAACAAACAAAAAAAAACCAATCAAGATTGACATTTTTTTAAAATTTCTTTATATATGATATGATAGGGAAATATATATGTATGATAGGGAAAGATAAGATAAAGTGAGCAAAGAGGGAAAGGTTAGGACCTGAGGTCCCTGATGGGGAAAACACTTATTTTGGAACTATGCTGGGAGTGTCTGACCACAGCAAAAGCCTTCATTTGCCTGCTGCTCATTTTGTGTCCATCTCTTCAATCTTCAAAGCTGCGAGACAACCGGGTATTGAAGTAAAAAAAAAAAACAAAAAACCTGTAATACAGGTTCCCTAAAAGTGTTATAGGATTTTTTTTACCTCAATGCCCGGGGTTCCTTGTCTTGCCGCTTCGAAGAATGAAGAGGTGGACCCAAAATAAAATGAGTAGCAGGCAAAAGTTTATATTAGAGTATAAGATCAGAAAGTAAGAATAGTATCAAAGCTCTCTTTACAGAGAGGGGACATTCAAAAGTGAATGCCCGCAACTATAAGCAAGGGTCCTTGGTATATAACGTCTGGTCACCTCCCCAACCCCTTCCCCCTTATTCCTTCTCAGGTTCTATCTTTATTGGCCAGATAAATCAAGGTTCTGGGTTGTCCATTCCTGATTGGCTCATTTCCATTTTCTGAGGGGTGCTCTTGGGTCATACTGTTGCTTGTGGGTCATACCTTTTACGGTCTACTACTTATTTTTAGTCAGCTCTTTTGTCAAATTCCTGAAGAGAACCCTAGGAGAAGTAGGTGGTGTCTCTTATATTTTTAAGAGGAATTTTATGCCCGAGGGGGTTTGCTGTAATCAGACTCTCCCAGCATTGTTCCCAAATCGGTGTTTTTCCCCTACCCTTAGACTTCAGGTCTTATCCTTCCCCTCTCTTCCTATTTTATCCTATCTTTTTCCTATCACAAAAGGACCCGCTTTCTCTTATATTTTATTTACTCTTTACAACTGACTCCACTCCCAGCATCATCAGGGACAACTGGAAAACAAGGAGATCACATATAGATTATTGACAACCATTAAAATATTTTACCATCACATTTATATTCCCCACAATTTAGGAAATAACAATCCACAGATCTCTGTGGATATTTGAGTGTGATTAGGAGACCATGAGGGAGAAGGGAGTAAGGGAGGGAGGTTGCGGAATAAATCTTTTGTAAGAACATTTGAAAAGACTCAAACTTTGCTCTTTTCACTACTGATATTTCTAGGATCCTAAGCCAAATAGAGGGAGCCATGACCTCACGCTGTTTACTGACTTCCAATAATCGTCTATTTTTGTTAGACTTATTGCTCTATAAATACATCATAATAAAGAGAGAGTAAATGCCCTAAATGCATTGGGGAAACTTCTTTAAATAAGCATATTCCGTAAATACTTCACCAATATTAAAATCTTTGTTCTCTGATTCCAATACATGAAATTTTTTAATGGGCTGAAATAAATACATTCAGTTTTCATAAAATTATTTTATGTCCCAATATCAAATATATACACACATACATGTGCACACGCATGTGGGCAAGTACAATTGTTGGTATTTGGAAGAAAAGTGATGCATAAGAGCCTATTGCTATTCTGGATGTTTCCTTCTGTCCCAGTGTTAGTGCCAACTTGAGTCCACTAGCAAATAATGAAGTCTTTTGAGGTAGAAACTATTTTTATTTTTATTTTTCATCACTTATACCTTTCACTAATAATTGTGAAATATTTGTAACATCATTCTGATTCAAGTGAGCTGAGGAGGAAACATTTCTGCTAGGGACATTTCTGTAGAGTCAACATCTCTTCTCACCAAAACACCTTCCTGGAAATGAACTCATTTTGTGAACTGCCATGAAAAACAATGTGTTTTCTCTGAAGATTAATGTGGTTATACTTCTGACTAAGGAGTACTGGGATTTGGTATTTGTAATTTTTAGTTCAGTTTTCAGAAATCTTTGGTTTATTGTTCAGGGTCAGATCCATGTATGTACAACTCAGAAGTGAGCCAGAGGATTCACAAACAACTTTGTGGCATTAATTTTTCTTCCCAGTCTCTGCAATCTCCCTGATATTTACTGGTTCCCTTTAGTCTTCTGGTCAAAGAGTGTGTGCTCTGGTGTGTGACTCCAAAAATGCATGTATTTCTTAGGCCAAGTAGCAGGTGGACGAAAAAAAAAAAAAAAAAGGCAAATGCGTGAGGGGTATTGCCCCACACTCTTGGAACTACAGCTCCACCAACTGGAGAGGAGGATTACCCTTCCCTGGAAATTGACTGCTCTGGGCTTCCTTTGCTGCTGAGGCCATGACCTCCATAGGATTGCTTGGGAACCAGGACTGGAGAAGGCGCAGAAAAAGGAAATGAGGAATCTTCACACAGTGTTAGAAATTCTGTCACCCTCTTCTTGAACCAGAACTAGCAGGGTGCTCTTGGAACTGTCTCTGACTTTGCACTGCTGGCCACTTCTAGATTTTAGTGTCTTTTGAGATCAGGCAGGGGTGGAAATGAGGAGTCAGGGATATGGAAAAAAAATTAAATGGTAAACTCATTCAGTGATACTTTGAATTTTGGTCTTCTTCCCTGGTCTATCTGTTGCACCATTTTTTTTTTCTTTTTTTTGAGTCCTCAAGTTGCTACCCTGTGTATTCTCTCCACATTTAGCTGCATTCCATGAGAGACAGAAACAAAGTATGCTCTTTCTGTGTCTATGTACCTTTTCTCAATTCTAATATATATTTTTATCTATATTCCTTTTTTTTATAAGTTTTACAAAGGGCATTTTATTGGTTTTTATTAATTTCAGCCTATACCTTTGCTTACTTTCTTTTTTCTAATGTGTATGTAGTTTATTTTGAGTGTGAGCATGTGGGGAAGGGACAGAGAGAGGGAGAGAGAATCCAAAGCAAGCTCCATCCACCCTGTCAGCGCAGAGCCTGATGCAGGCCTCTGTCTCATGAACTGTGATATTATGACCTGAGCCAACATCAAGAGTCAGATGTTTAACCGACTGAACCATGCAGGCGTCCCATTAATATCTTTTCTATATAATGACTAATTTATTTTGATTAATCTGACTGTAAACTTCTTTGTTTTCATCATTTTAATTTTAAAATATTTCCTGTAAATATACTGTTGTGTTCACAGTATTTTTTTATTACTTTCCATACCTTTTTTTGCTTTGATTTCTTTTTTGACTTAACATTTGTCTATATGTGTGTTGTCTAATACCAAGTAGCTAAGAAATCCTGTTTATTTTAAAAAATATTTATTTCAAATTGTATTTGTTATCAGAGACAAGCATTACTTTGTGTAATGACCCAAACGGATCTTGAGCTTGTGATCCAAACAGGTGGTTTTGAATTGTGCAAGGTGGATGATAATCTATCTTGCTTACTGTAAAGATATTGGATTGCTTTTTAAAATTGGAATCTAAAAAAAAAACCATTGAGTATATTTCCCATTTCCTCTTTTGGAACAAGTTGAGTCCACAAAAGTCTCTAGAAAACCATCCTGTCACCACTGATATACCTTTAATCTGTCACAAGTTGCCTCAAAGTAATTCAGTTTTTTGAGAGAGGGTGAGGGAAAGACAACACTATCCATATGCTTGACTGGAGTTATAAAAATACCGCATGAGGCCGCCAGACACTATAAGCATTAGGAGTTCTGTTACTTTCTTCTTGAACCAAATTAACAGTTCTCTACTCCTATGCCTATTTCTGGGTTCGGAGGTCACATGAACCCTTCTGTGTCTCGGTCTACAAAATCAAAACCAAGGTGAAACAATGAAAACTTTGGAAAAATTGTCAATTTCACAAAAGTATTTACAAAAAGAAGCATCTATCAAATTACACTATATTAATTCAATTAACTTCCTTTAGGGTACCACACCTATATTGTAAGGTCGCGGTTTATTTAAACAAATGTAACTTTAAACATGCCTAATGTTATCCAAGTATAGACTACATATAAAATGGGCTTTTGGTCACATTTACTTTTTTATATTTTTCTTACTTAGTTGTTCAACATCCATTCTGGGGTCTCTGGGTAGCTCAGTTGGTTAAACATCTGACTCTTGATCTCGGCTCAGGTCTTGATTTCAGGGCTGTGAGTTCATGCCCAACACTGGACTCTGCACTGAGTGCCTACTTAAAAAAAAAAAAAAAAAAAGAAAAGACTCTAATTTTATCATATTTAAGAGAAAAGATGGAGATTTTTTTCAAAGACAGTGAGCTCCTTTTATGTACTTTTTTTGTTTATCATACTCTATATGAAAACTGAATAGAAGCCCAATGCCAGTGTGAACATATTTTAAAATATGAATAGAAATCTCAAAATCAATAATGTTATATTTAGTGTAAATGTAATGCATCCAGTGTACTGATGTTTACATTTCTAGCTGTAGGATAATATTCATTACCAATTAGTTCTAAACCATTTCAGTATTTGCTATTGTTAATACATAATGATATTTTAATTTCTTAATATGCCCCCTAGGAATCACCAGGCAGGTGTCAGTGGCATAGTGCCTGGCATTTAGTAGGCACTAAATAAATGTCAAACAAATAAACAAAAAAATAAAATAAATAAATAAATAAATAAATGTCAAACAAACATAAATCTGGATCAGTTAAGGGGGATTACACTGGTATCAAAGAGAAGTTTAGGGTAACAGTTCTTATACGTGGAGGCCTTCTCTTCTGCCCTTTGCTGTGTCACGTTAGCCTAGATGGAGACTGAGAGACAAGTTTGAGGTTATACCGGTTACAGCTGAGTTGTTATATGGCGTGCTCTGCAATTTCCCTACCACTGATTTAAAAATTGACTTTGATAAGATCAAGTCTATTTCCAGATAAGAACAGCTAGAATTACTTATAACCAGCTCAGGTTGAAAATTCTTGCAAAAATATTTATAGAATTTTCACAAAAGCAAATATGCTATATAGTAAGTTAGCAGGAAAGTGTATTAAATTTTTATTTAGCATCTATTAAAATGTTTGTATGAAACGGATACTCTATGTCACAGAATGATGCTTTTATAAAGTAAGCAAGAGAGTTGTCAATAGTTTTTTTGGAGGTTTTGATTTTCATGGAGTTAGAATATTATTTTTTTGTATAAATTGTAAGTACAGATTTTCCTTATGACTGGTATATTCTTGCTATTGGTTTAACATACATGTTATATCTTTGATATATTTTCCTCCTTCATGTTTAACTTAATTTGATGTGAGTAATCTTTTTTTTTTGATTGTGCTTAGTTTTGATTTCTAGTCTTTATTAAGTAAACCATGGACAGAGTTTACTTTTCTTTCCATTAAATCATTACATTATGGATCATAAAGGTAATGGCTACCAAAGCCACAGCAATGTTACCCTTATGAGATTTTTTTCAGACTTTATGCATTATTTCACATAAACCGTATCCATTTAGAACATTACTAAGTGAAGAATTCCTTTTCTTCAATCCTTCCACTAATTCTCTTTGCATGTACTCTTTGTGTGATTGATGTGTCTTAAATACATGCATATTGTGCTGACTTATTATTTTATTATTTTTAGTTATTCTAGCTCTTCAATAAAACTGAATTTTATTATTTTTTTCTTTTTAAAAAACATTTATTTATTTTGAAAGAGAGAGAGAGAGAGAGAGTATGAACGAGTGAGCAGTCGGGGGAGGGGGGGAAGGGTCAGAGAGATAGGGAAAGAGAGAATCCCAAGCAGGCTCTGGGCTAATCTCATGAACCTTGAGATCATGACCTGAGCCAAAATCAAGAGTCGCACACTTAACTGACTGAGCCACCCAGGTGCCCCAAAACTGAATTTTAAATGTAATTTATACTTTGACAATATTGATCTTGGATTGTTATCTTGGTAATTATATGAACACATTTTAAAATTTAGCTACAAAGCTGAGGTTTAGTTTTAAAATGGTATTTGCAAAAGTTGTAGTCATTCCCCCTTTCAGGAGACAGCATCTACTCAGCCTTGACAAGTGCCATGTCATTCCAGTATTAGCAGAGGTATTTGTTTTTCCTGAGAAGCTAGCTATCTAGACTTTTCTGTGAAATGTTGTGATTGTTATTTATTGAATAACCTCTAGGTAGAGGTAAGCAGTTTCTGTATACTCTGAGAAGTACTTTATATGGAAAAAAAAATACTGTGCTCTCAGAAACACAGGTTAGACTTTCTAACTAGCCAGCAGGCAGAATGTAGGGGTGGCTTCCCAGAAGAGGCAACACTGAGTTGAATCTGAGGGATGAAGTGTAGTTAACAAGGGGGAAAGAAAATGAAAGGTCATTTCTGATAGAACTACAATTCTGTAAACCACAGAAGAGAGATTATGACAGTCAAAATCTACTAAACTTGGAGACTTAAAAATTAGACAGGATAGTTAGCAAAGCAAGGAAATGCAATGAAAAAAAAAAGGCATTCTGTTGCTTTTACTGCAAAAGCTATGTCTCAACATAATTCTGTGTTAAGGGAGTTGCCCAAAGAGTTCCCTGTTTTATAGGTTGCTGTATTCTATATTCCCTGAGCCTGTCAGGCTGGGCATTGAGCAAAGACATATAATTTATGGAATTGATGAGGTTTTGGGGTTTTTGAATATAGCCTTTCTGGATATCTGAGAAATTAGTATACCTTATTTTCTTTTACAAAAATACCTAATTAGAAATTATGACCATATAGATTTACAACAGAAATTTTAATGTAATGGCTATACAGAAATACTTTGAGTCTGAAAATCAAGAGCAGAGCAAGAAGAATGTGAATGTGTATATAATGGAGAAATGTTATGTGATCAAGGTCAAAAACTGTATTCTATGTAATAAGCCAAAAGGAACATTTTATACCATTAATAGTCCTGAAAAACTAGAGATGTCATATAATTTACATAACTGATATATTTATGAAAACCTGAGAGCTAATCAAAGTTTGATTAAATCATATTATGAAAGACTTTGGTTGGTACTACAATATTTATGCGTGTGTCCGCTTATAAAACAACTCTATTTGAAATTTCAGTAGTCAATCCTTACTTCATTGGTTTAATTAGTATGAATTAGTTAGTATATAATTACTAAGTGGACTTCAAAGGAGAATCATACATATTTTATTCAAGAAATTAAGCTATCTGACTTTTAGTTGTGTAATTAATTTTCTAATACATAAAAATGTAAGAACACTTTGGGAGAAAACTGATATTCACAATGTGCCTACTAAATTATTTCTTTGTTACCTTAAATTAATTTTCAAAATGACTCTAGGTGATTTTTCTAATTTAGAGAGGAAGAAATCAAGATTTAGGGAAAGTAAGTAATATTAAACAATATTAAACAATAGAGCCAATATTAAACAGTAGAGCCTGCGTTTCCATACTGGTTTGCCTTAAAGATAATGTTTTTAAGATATTATCCTGTAGATTATTTCATTATCTATAGAAATAGGCATTTGTGCCCTTAAAAAGAAACACACTTATAAAACGTTTTGATATGTCAACTTTTTAAAAATGTTTAATCTTCACCTTGACTTTCTCCCAAGTGTGAAGTGCTAAACTGGTACCATAGCAAGTCATAACCAGTGATATTCTGCAGAGTCTAAGAACAGTAGGTTCTTAGCCTGATTGGCTCAGTCAGTTAAGTGTCTGTCTCTGGATTTCAGTTCAGGTCATGATCTTGGGGTTGCTGAGTTAGAGCCCCGCTTTGAGCTTGGTGCTGACAGTGTGGAGCCTGCTTGGGATTCTCTCTCCCTCTCTCTCTGCCCCTCCTCTGCTCACTCTCTCTCTCAAAATTAAAATAAATTAACTTAAATAAATTAAATTAAATAAACTTAAAAAAAGAGAATAGTAGGTATAATAGCTATTTATTTTAATTAGAAATATGTTAACAGGAAACATGTAGGTGACTTTTAAGGCAATGCTGTTTAACTTTGGCTGTGTCTTATGCTTATGGCCTTAACTAGATAAAATATACTCTTGCCCAGGCTATACTCCAGAGTATTTACATCAAAATTACTGAAAGAAAAAACAAAAAACCCCAGACATAAGAATTCTTAAAAGTTGTCTAGATGATTCAACCTATCAACCAGAATTGACAACCACTACTTTTAAATTGGAGTCTGAAAAATGTCCAAAATCTTACATAAGATTATAATGTAGGCAAATGATGATTTCACTTAAAAAAAAAGCTTGGTTGCTTATTGTGCTGTGCAATAGCAAATTGCAACTAGGTGCAGTTATCATTTATTATAATTTATTGTGTTAATAGATTGCCCTGAAAGGGAAAATGTTTCGTACTGCATCACTAATCCATCCAGTGCGTGACTTTTGAAATGACGTATGGAATTATGCCACTCCACTTTAAAGCCACTTTAAGTGATAGACACTTCATTTCATTATGACGTAAAGAAAAAAAAATTAATTGTTTAAATTAGAAATGCACAGTTGAATTAACTTTTTTCTAGTTTTTGTTTTAATAAATGTGTAATATGTATTTGGCATAATGCAAATATATTTTTATTATGTGATTTGTTATTTTAAAAACATTGATTTTAATGAGTAAATGAACGGTATATTGTTGAATGCGCATATTACTTACAAAAAGAGAATTAAAATAACCATCTATGGGGAGCAATCTCATTTTCTCCCTGCAGGGAAAATAACATTTTTTAAAAATGTTTCTTTATTTTTGAGAGAGAGAGACAGAGACACAGAGAGAGAGACAGAGAGAGAGAGAGTGGGGGAGGGGCAGAGAGAGAGGGAGATACAGAATCTGAAGCAGGTTCCACGCTCTGAGCTATCAGTACAGAGCCTAATGTGGGGCTTGAACTGTTGAACCGCAAGATTATGACCTAAGCCAAAATCAGACGCTCAACTGACTGAGCCACCCAGGTGCCCCTTAACATTCTTTTTCTTTTAAGTTTATTTATTTATTTTGAGTTATGGAGAGCATGAGAGAGACAGACCATGCACGTGTGCATGTGAGTGGGGGAGGGGCAGAGAGAGAAAGAGAATCCTTGACAAGGCTCCACAAAACCATGGTATCATGACCTGAGCTGAAGTTGGAAGCTTAACTGACTGAGCCACCCAGGCGGCCCCAAAATAACATCCTTTGGGTGAAAATACACAAATGAATTAGGAAAAACAAACATAACTGAATTAAAAAAAATGACCATCTCAGATCTATAATGAATGGAGCTATATGATATTTAAAATAAAAATGTTGAAAAAAAAATAAAAACACAGAAATCTTAAAATCTTATATACTTACACATTTTCAAAAAATGTGGATGAAGTATGTTTGGAATTCACATAATAGACCATTTTTATTCTTATTTGTGCCTTAAAAAAATGTCCTAAGTAGAATCAAACTGCAACTTTATCATGTACTGTATAATTTCTACATAGTTTACTATTAATAATATCCCAAGATGCATTAAGAAATAGAATGTATAGGGGCGCCTGGGTGGCTCAGTCAGTTAAGTGTCTGACTTCGGCCCAGGTCATGATCTCACGGTTTGTGGGTTCAAGCCCCACATCAGGCTCTGTGCTGACAGCTCAGAGACTGGAACCTGCATCAGCTTCTGTGACTCCGTCTCTCTCTGCCCCTCCCCTGCTCATGCTCTGTCTCTGTCTCTCAAAAATAAATAAATGTTGAAAAAATTAAAAAAAAAATAAATAGAATGTATAACTTAATGACTTAAAACCTCTGCTATTCTTTTTTTTTTTTTTTTTTTTAACGTTTTTATTTATTTTTGGGACAGAGAGAGACAGAGCATGAACGGGGGAGGGGCAGAGAGAGAGGGAGACACAGAATCGGAAACAGGCTCCAGGCTCTGAGCCATCAGCCCAGAGCCTGACGCGGGGCTCGAACTCACGGACCGCGAGATCGTGACCTGGCTGAAGTCGGACGCTTAACCGACTGCGCCACCCAGGCGCCCCAAACCTCTGCTATTCTAATATGGAACAAGTCTAAAATTCAATATTTGTAACTATTTAATGTATAAAATCCAATATCTACCTTACTATTTCTGATTAACTGAATAAGTTTTGTAAAAATATAATAATTATTGGGTGCTACCTAATAGCAACTATCACATATTATCAGTATATTACTCCTTCGGTTATTTCCTATATATTAACTGTTGTTTACTTTACTTGTTTAATTTGTAGTCTTTGCTTTCTTTTATTTTCATGAATCTTAAAAATCAAAAACTGGGAAAAAAGCATTTTTGCCATGAAAAAAAGTATTACAAAATAACTATACTATAACAATTTGTTTATGGATACAAAATAAAAATGCAAATTGTGATATCAAAAACAAAATACTTGGGGGGAGGTAAATGCATAAAGTTTTTGCATGTAATTGAAGTCAAGTTATCAGCATAAAATAGACTACTATATCTAGAAGACATTTTATGTAAGTCTCATGATAGCCACAAAACAAAAACCTATGGTAGATGCACGAAATATAAAGAGAAGGGTATCAAAGCATATCACAACAGAAAATTATCAATTCACAAAAGAAGGCAGCAAAAGAAGAAGAAAGGAACAAAGAAACTACAAAACAACCAGAAATCAATGAATAACATGGCATTAATAAGTCCTTACTTACCAATAATTATCTTAAATGCAGATGAATTACATTACCCAGTCAAAGGCATATAGTGACTGAATGAATAAAAAAAACAGGACCCAACCTTAGGCTACCTACAAAGGACTCACTAGCTTTAAGAACAAGTGTAGACTGGGGCGCCTGGGTGGCTCAGTCGGTTAAGCGTCTAGCTTCAGCTCAGGTCACGATCTGCGGTCCATGAGTTCGAGCCCTGCATTGGGCTCTGGGCTGATGGCTCAGAGCCTGGAGCCTGCTTCTGGTTCTGTGTCTCCCTCTCTCTCTGCCCCTCCCCCATTCATGCTCTGTCTCTCTCTGTCTCAAAAATAAATAAACATTAAAAAAAATTTTATAAAAAAAAGAATAAGCATAGACTTAAAATGAAAAGAGTAGAAAAAGATAATCTACACAAATGGAAACAAAAAGAGAGCAGTGGTAACTATGGTAAAATCAGACAAAATAGACTAAATAAAAAACTGTAACACGAGACAAAGATGATCGTTATATAATGATAAAGGAATTAATTCATCAAAAGGATATAACAATTGTAAATATATATGTACCCAGGGGCACTGTGGTGGCTGAATCAGTTAAGCGTCTGACTCTTCATTTCAGCTCAAGTCATGATCTCACGGTTTATGAGTTTGAGCCCCGTGTTGGGCACTACATTGACAGTGTGAATTCTGCTTGGGATTCTCTCTCTCTCTCTCTCTCTCTCTCTCTCTCTCTGCCCCTCCTTCCCTTACTCCTGCTCTCTCAAAATAAATTTAAAAAACTTTAAAAAATATCTATATACATATGTACCCAACGGGGGAACATCCAAATATATTAAGCAAATATTAACAAATCTGAAAGGAGACATAGACAATGCTATAATAATTATATTAGAGGACCCGAATACCCTGCTTTCAACAATTGATATATCATCCAGACAGAAACTCAATAAGGAAAAATTGGATATGAACTATGCTTTAATCTTGATGGATCCAACAGCCACATACAGAATATTCTATCCAACAGCAGCAAAATATACATTTTTCTTAAGTGCACAGGGAACATTCTCCAGGACAGAGCATTTGTTAGGTCATAAGACAAGTCTTAGCAAATTTAAGAAGATAGTATGAAATTAGAAATCAATAACAGGAAGGAAAACCAGAAGTTGAAATTGGAGAAGACACCAATTTATGAAGAGATACTTTATGTTTGTGGATTGGAAGTATTAACATAAAGATGTTCATTAAATCTCAAGCTATCTATAAACTTAATGAAATCCCTATCAAAATTCCAATGGCATTTTTCACAGAAGTAGAAAAATCATTCCTCAAATTTGTATGGAACCACAGAAAGACCTTGAACAGCAACAACAATCCTCAGAAAAGGAACAAAGTTGAAGGCATCACAATTCCCGACTTTAAACTTTATTACAAAGCTATACTAATCAAAATAGTATGTAAGTGGCATAAAAATAAATACATATTAATGGAATAAAATTAAGATCCATGAAACAAACCCACACAGTCAATTAATATTTGACAAGGGAACCAAACATATTCAGTGCAGAAAGAATGTTATTTTCAGTATTTGGTGCTGGAAGACTGGATAATCATATACAGAAGAATGAAATTGGACCCCACCTTACACCATTCACAAAAATTAAGTTGGAATGAACTAAAGACCTAACTGTAAGACCTGAAATGGTGAAATTCCTAGAAGAAAATATGGAGAAAAAACTCCTTGAAATTAACCTTGGTAGCAACTTTTGGGATAAGTCACCAAAAGTATAGGCAACAAACAGAAAAATAAACAAGTGAGACTACATCAAACTAAAAAGCATATGCATGGCAAAAGAAACAATAAAATAAAAAAGGCAATCTATAGAATGAGAGAAAATATTTGCAAACCGTCTATCTGAAAAGGGATTGATACCCAAAATATATAAGGAACTCATACAACATAGTAACAAAAAAACAAATAATCTGATTTTGAAAATGATCAGAGTACCTAAATAAACATCTTTCCAAAGATGACATCCAAATGACCCTTAGGTGCAAGAAAAGATTCTCAACATCACTAATCATCAGGGGAATGCAAATCAAAACCCCAGTGGCGTATCACATTACATCTGTTAAGATGGTTATTATTAAAGACAGGAAATAGCAAATATTGGCAAGGTGTGGAAAAAGGGTAACCCTAGTGCAGCGTTGATTGTAATGTAAATTGGTGCAGCCACTATTTGGAGATTCCTCAAAAATTAGAATTACTAATGATCCAATAATATGATCCAATAATTTCACTTCTGGCTACATATCTGAAGGAAATTAAATCACTACATCGAAGAAATATCTGCATTGTCATGTCCATTGCAGCATATTCACAGTAGCCAAGACATGAAAACAACCTCAATGTCCATTGACTGATGAATGGATAAAGAGAATGTGTGTGTTTTGTATTATATATAAATTTTTATATTATTTATAATGTTTATATTATATATAATATACACACATACACAATGGAATATTATTCAGCCATAAAAAGAGGAAATTCTTTTCATTTGCAAATTCAGGAGATCTAATATGCAGTATGTTGTTAAGAATACTGTATTGTAAACTCAAAAGTTGTTAAAAGAGTAAATATTAAATGTTCTCACACAAAAGAAAGACAAAAGAAAAGAATTGTAATTATATGAGGTGACAAGGTGTTAACTTAGTCATCACTTACCAATGTATATGTATTAACTTCTCACATTGTACACCATGAACTCATACAATGTTATATGTCAATTGTAGATCAAGAAAACCAGAGAAAAAAGAATTATAAGGAAATATGCTCTAATAAACTGACAAAAATTGTTAAAATATATAAGTTAATAATTGAAAAACCCAACTTTCCTAAACATGAAATATCCATTTATATATAGAGTAAAATATTTATATCCTGAGATTATCTAGGTACCTGGAGGTGATTTGTTTTTAATCACTGTATTCAGAGTAACTTGAGAACAACTGGGAGTTTTCAGTTAGAGCTGCAAGTGAATTCTATAACATTGTAGGCTTTAAATATTATTAATTCTAGACAAATTTAAGGAACTATTTCCATGTTTCCATTTAATTGAGTTATGTAAACAAATAAGAGTTTAGCAACACAAATAATTCTCTTTCTGTGACTAATATTTGAAATACAAAAATTAATGTTAATAGTTTATATCTTTTACCCAAGCATAGAAAGATATTTGACTGTAAATCTCACCAAAATTGAGTATTGCTCAATAAAGTTAGTCAACAAGTTATCAGGAAAGTAGAATCTTCTATGTATGTCCTTAAGCAAATGTTCACCAGGAAGATATTTCAAATTAAACAAGTTAAAAAAAGTAAAATTAAACAAGTTAAGTTTATTATTGCAGTGAAGGACAATATATACCATGGGGAAACATGAGTATTTCAGTAAAAGATGTATTAGATGATTTGGGGGAGGATCTAAGGAAACAGGGGTTTGTTGTCGATTGAATGATGTCATAAATCAGAGGCAATTCTGTAATTCAGCATCTCAACACATTTCATATACAGGAAAAGGAGACTAGAATGAAGATAAATTTGTAATTGGTACAAAAGTAGCAGTTACTCTTTTAGCCAAGAGAGGGGATTGGTTGGCATTTTTAGGGTGTACAGTAACTTTGATTTTTTTCTATGCTTAAATGAAATTGTGAGATGACCTTTCTTTGTCTCGTTTTATCATAGTTTTAGAGTATTCCTTATAGGAGTTTGGTATATTGCAAGATTGTTTATGATCAAATGGAGAACAAAATGACTAGCTTGTAATAACACTGACATTTAGCTGTGAACATCAGATTAGTTCCAGAGATCAGATGCTAATTTTATTTTTCTCATTAAGAACAAGTCTTCATTTTCTTAACACCTTGATGTGAGAGCAACTAAGAAGGGTCCTGTCATCTGCCTTCACAAGTTGACATTGTTAGTTGGATTCAAATCACCAACAACAGGCAATGTTATCACTTTGGTTTCTATCCTGGGTTGTTATTTGCTTTCTGTTCATTGGTAACTATTTTTCTTTAAAAAAAATTGATTTTTAATGTTCTTACTTTATAAACAATACATTTTGATTATTAAATATACAGAAAATATAAATAATGAATAATTAAAACCACCTCTCATTCCATCATGCAGAGAATTGTAAGAATTTTTGGTGTGCATGGGTTACTCAAAAATTAGTGGTTCCCAATTATGAAAGTTTTAAATTTGGTTCTGTGAAAGGTGAACATAAGTGGAGTTATTTATACTAAGGGGTTTTAAAATGGATCTGGGAGGACATTAAGGAAGTCAGCTTCAGGCGTGTTCTCATGGATTGAAACCATGAAATTTGAACGGGGCCAAACTACAAATATATCAAGGACTCTGCCCAAAGACTTGCAACTTGCTACAGTAGGAGACTGCTTAGTGAGACAAGATTAGTTTTCTGCTACCAACACCAATCAAAATTCTTCCTAAACAACACATACAAGTGTTCCCTTTGTCTTTAAAAATTCGTGACTTTTGGGGCGCCTGGGTGGCGCAGTCGGTTAAGCGTCCGACTTCAGCCAGGTCACGATCTCGCGGTCCGTGAGTTCGAGCCCCGCGTCGGGCTCTGGGCTGATGGCTCAGAGCCTGGAGCCTGTTTCCGATTCTGTGTCTCCCTCTCTCTCTGCCCCTCCCCCGTTCACGCTCTGTCTCTCTCTGTCCCCAAAATAAATAAAAAACGTTGAAAAAAAATTAAAAAAAAAAAATTCGTGACTTTTGTTACCTATGTAGGGGGATAGGATTTGGGTTGTTACCCAAATCTGTGCTCTCTGAATTGCAAATCTCAGACTCTGAATAAATGCTTTTGTTTTATTTAAGTTCTATTTCTTTTATTGATTGATATTTAAAAAGGGGATGCCCTGGAAAAAATTCTTGCTGCTGATGAACTTGTAGACCTGTTGCTTTCTTCCATGTATATATGTGTACGTGTGAATGCTTGTACATAAATTTTCACCAAAGTATAACCTAGAGAGTTAAATGAATTTTTGCTAAGAGAACACACCCATTTAATCACCATTTAGATCAAAATATAATACAAGACAAGCCCCAGGAGTCTTCCTTAAGGCCCTTCCAAATCCTCCCTTGCAACCTTCTAGATTTTTCACCAAGATACCCGTATTGTGATGTCTAATACAAGAGACATCTTTCCTGCTTTTCTTTTCATATAAATATATTATCTGTGAATAACGAATGTTTTATTTCTTATGGGCCAATCATTAAACTTTTTTTGAAAAAAAATTATTGTCTTTTGTACTGAATAAGACCTCTAGTATGACGTTAAATAGAACTGACGGCAGACAGTCTTGTCTTGTTCTTAATTTCAAGGGAGGGGAAGATGTTTTTAACTTGTTCACCATTAACTGCAGTGTTAATTGTGTTTCCATCTGTGGGTCATTTCCTTTCTGACTCAATAACTTCCTTCAGTATTTACATTCATGTCAGTCTTCTGGTGATAATTTCTCCCAGACTTTATTTGTCTGTACTTTGCCTTCTGTTTTGAAGGATATTTTTGATAAATATAGAGCTCTAGTTTGTTAGTTCTTTTATTCATTGCTTTGAAGATGTCACTCACTGCCTTCTTTTAATCAGGATATATATATATATTTTTCCTTTATTTTTTTCATTTCTTTTGGCTGGCTTCTTTTTCCTTTCTTTTCTTTTGGTTGCAGGTTTGACTTACTTTGTGCTTACCTTTCTTAAAGTTCATAGCAATCTTGAAACTGTGGCTTAATGTCTTATTAGTTTTAGAAAATGCTACACTATTATTTCTTAATATAGTTTTGTGCCTCATTTTCTCTCTGCTTAATTCCTTGGAGTCTAAGTTTATGTATTTTAGATATTTATGTCCTGTCCTACATTTCTTGTATGTTCTCTCCTATAGTTTGCTATGCATATGTTACTTCTTGAATCGACTCTGCCTGCTCTATAAACTGAACAACAAAACTGCATGACAGTGCACCTGTTTACAACTTGGTTTATTGAATATTTTAAGCTCACTGTTGAGACCTATTACTCAGAAAAAAAAAGATTACTTTGAGAATATTATTGCTAATTGACAATATTCTTGGTCACCAAAGTGTTCTGATAGAGGTGTAGAAAGAGATTAATGTTTTCATGCCTGCTAAGACAACATCCATTCTGCAGCCCACAGATCAAGGATCAATTTCAACTTTCAAGTTTTATTATTTAAGAAGTACATTTCTTAAGGCTATAGCTGCCATAGATAGTGATCCCTCTGATGAACTGGGCAAAGTAAATTGAAAGTCTTTCGGAAAGGATTCACCATTCTAGCAGCCATGAAAAACATTTGTGATTCATAGAAGGAAGTCAACATGTCAGTATTAACAGGAGTTGGGAATAAGTCGGTTGCAACCCTCATGGATGACTTTAAAGGGTTCAAGACTTCAGTGGAACAAGTAACAGCAGATGTAGTAAAAATAGCAAGAGAACTAGGATTGACAGTGGAGGGGTGCCTGGGTGGCTCAGTTGGTTAAGTGTCCGACTCTTGATTTCAATTCAAATCGTGATCTCTAGGTTTGTGAGTTTGAGCCCCACAAGCGGCTCTGCACTGACAGCATGGAACCTGCTTGGGATTCTCTCTCCCTCCTTCTCTGCTCTTCACCTGCTTGCCCTCTATCTGTCTCCAAATGAATAAAAATAAACTTTAAAAAAAAAGTGGAGGCTGAAGACATGACTGGATTGCTGCAATCTTTTGATAAATCTTTAACAGATGAGGAATTACTTTTATGGACGAGGAAATAAAGGGGTTGCTTGAGATGGAATATACTCCTGGTGAAGACGCTGTGAGGATGTCGGAAATAACAAAATGTTTCGAGTATTCCATAAACTTGGTTGATAAATTAGAAGTAGGGTTTGAGAGAATTGATTCCAATTTTGGAAGAAGTTTTACTGTGTAAAATGTTATCAAACTGCATCTCATGACACAGAGAAATACTTCCTGAAAGGAATATAGGTAGCAAATTTTATTGTTGCATTATTTCTTTAAATTGCCACAGCCACCCCAACCTTCAGCAGTTCAGTCAGCAGGCATCAATATTGAGGCAAGACCCTCCAGCAGCAAAAAGATTATGCTCACTGAAGGTTCAGACCATTGTTAGCATTTTTCAGCAATAAAGTACTTTTAAATTATTATGTGTACATTGTTTTTTAGACATAACGCTATTTGTACACTCAATAGATTACAGTATAGTGTGCACAAAACTTTTGTATGCACTGGGAAACCAAAATATTCTCTTGACTTACTTTAGTGTGATATTTACTTTATTGTGGTGGTCTGGAAAAAAACCCTGCAATATCTTCTAGGCATGCCTGCAATAATGTTTACTAAATGTGAACATCGGGAGAAAACAGACTATCAGGAACCTGTGGGACAAAAAAAATATCCAAAATTCGTATCACCAGAGTCCTAGAATCAGATGAGAAAAACAATCAGATGAGTGTAATCAAAAAAAAAAAAATTGCCAAATCCTTTCCCAAATTGGTGAGAGTCACAAACATACTGCTTAAAGAAGCTGTGAAAACCCCAAATTTCATAAACTCTAAGAAATCCATGCTAAAACACATTATAATTAAGCTTCTGAAGATTAAAGATAAAGAAAAAAATCTTAAAAGCAGCCAGAGACAAAAGAAATATTATTACAGAGGAACTGTAGAGAAGACAGAGAGAAAAATAAAATCTAAACTTTCTTTTGGTGGATCACAGCTTCTCAAAATATTCAGCCTCCCTTTATAAAACCCCCTGCTACAGATAAATTAAACATTTTAAATCACGGAATTGAGACTTGGTCATCTTAATTGCTTTGCCAAATAGAGTATGAACATAAAAATACATAACATGTGCCTTTTAGGAATATTAAGAGCCTTCTTATGATCTGTTACTTCTCTCATTTCCCACTGCATATGCCCTGAGTCCCAGCATGAAGATGTGCAGCTGACCCATGAAAGATTGTCATACTAGAGAAAAATTAACCATTGTTGTTGTGAACAATTAGCACTTGGGGATTTTTTTTTAAACCTAAGGTAGCCTAAACTGACTGATATTCCTCATCCTGAGTCCATGTGGTTTTTTAGAAACTAGGATAGGCTCAGGCTCTCAAATTTAAGCATGACTGGAAGATGCCTTCTTCCCGTAAATATATTTTCCTATTATGTAGAGCCTCCAGCTTCAACAAACAAACATGTTTTAATTGAAGCTGCAAGTATTATGAAAATGATGAATATGTATATTCATGGCCACCTCTCTTTCTTTATTTGTAAATTACATCATTTTTTGTGTACCAACTCTTTCTACATCTTTAATCATTGCTATTTTATTTTTTTTAATTGTTTTTAATATGAGATTTATTGTCAAATTGGCTTCCATATAACACCCAGTGCTCATCCCAACAGGTGCCCTCCTCAGTGCCCATCACCCACTTTCCCCTCCCTCCCTAGGAATTTACCCAAGCGATACAGTAGGCTGATGCCTAGGGACACTTGTACCCCAATGTCTATAGCAGCACTTTTAACAATAGCCAAATTATGGAAAGAGCCTAAAAGTCCATCAACTGACGAATGGATAAAGAAGATGTGGTTTATATATACAATGGAATACTACTTGGCAATCATTGCTATTTTAAACTCTTTTGTCATTTCCAGTCAGTTATTCTGTTATTCCCAATTCTCTTTGAAAATATTTACAATATACTACAGACAAACTATGCTTCATCTTTCAAGACATTCATGGAAAAGACCCAGACAAATGTTCTAGAACACAGGTTTCTGATAACTTTAAGATCGTAACACTGAACTGGGTAAGAATTTCTAAAACTTTAATGGAAAACTTATTGATTCCTAAAGCCATTAACCTAAGATGAAGCAAAACAAGCATTAATTACATGAGACTGGATGAACTGATGAAGATAATTATAACTTTTATGACTTTATTTAAAACATTGCTGGTTTGGAGCACCTGAGTGTCTCACTTGGTTAAGCATCTGATTTATGATTTTGGCTCAGGTCATGATCTCACAGTCGTGGGATCGAGCCCAGGGTCGAGCCCCTCGTCAGGCTATGCACTGAGCATGAAGCCTGCTTGGGGTTATCTCCCTCCCTTTCCTTCTGCCCCTTCCCACCTCAAAAAAAAATAAATTAAATTAAAATAAAGTAAAATAAAACATTGCTTGTTCTTTTTTATTTAAAAATTTTTAATGTTTATTTATTTTTGAGATGGACAAAGAAAGAGTGAATGAGCAGGAGAGCAGCAGAGAGAGAGGGAGACACAATCATCTGAAGCAGACTCCAGGCTCTGAGCTGTCAGCACAGAGCCCAATGCAGGGCTCAAACTCAGGACCCGTGAGATCGTGACCTGAGCTGAAGTTGAATGCTTAAATGACTGAACCACCCAGGTGCCCCACATTGCTTGTTCTTTAATGTTTTGTTTTCCAGATATAAAAGATCTTTTTTTCCCCTCCTTTCTTTTAAGCTGTCTATAACTTGCAGCAATTTGGAAAAATACAGTTTAAAACATTTATATTTCTATCCCTACCTGATTCCTCCAGAATTCAGAAACTCAGATTAAGTATTCTTTTTCATGGCAAAAAGCGTATTTACATATGGTCAATAACAATCTGTTCTCTTTGGGGCACCTGGGTGGCTCAGTCAGTTAAGCGTCTGACTCTTGATTTCAGCTCAGATATTGATCACACTGTTCCTGGGTTTGGGCCCTGCATTGGGCTCTGCGCTGGTAGCATGGGGCCTGCTTGGAATTCTGTTTTCCCCTCTCTCTGCCCGTCCCCAGCTCATGCTCTCTTGCTCTCAAAATAAAATAAACATTAAAAAATAAAAACTAAAAAAAGAAAAGATTCTGTTCTCTTTGTAGTAAGATACAATTAGGGAAGTCTTCAGTTTTGTTTCTTAGTCTATAGGGACTTTTCAAGGTCTAATCTGATATTCCTCATTACCAAACTATTTTACAGAAATAAGGTTGATTTTATTGAGCCAATAAAGCTCCTGGATATTAACAAATCTTTTAGAATATGCATTGAATTCTCATTCTTGTTACATTTTTGTAAATAATCAGATGAAGCTTATTAATAAGACTGACTTATTTTATAAACAATTTAGTTTGACCATAATTGTCTTTGATAAAAATGAAATGACTATTAAAAAAGTTGTGTTTCACTAGAAAGCTATAGTGTACCTATTATCAGATTCTAGTCCTATTCATTGTTTTTGATGTCTTATTATCCATTTGTAAACTTCAAGGAGTCACCACAACAGGTCATGTGTAAACAGGCTTCATGTCTGTTGCTATAGAGGTCACTCAAGTTAACAGAAATCAACATTCTCAAAGACAGTCAAGCTACAAACCAGGACAAATCCATCAAGTTGAAACTGACATCCTCATTACATCATCTAAAAATGCTTCAAACTCAATTAAAAAAAATTTTTTAACGTTTACTTATTTTTTGAGAGACAGAGAGAGACAGAGCATGAACAGGGGAGGGGCAGAGAGAGAGAGAGAGGGAGTCACAGAATCCGAAGCAGACTCCAGGCTCTGAGCTGTCAGCACAGAGCCCTACGCGGGGCTCGAACTCAGGAACCATGAGATCATGACCTGAGCTGAAGTCGGAAGCTTAACCGAGTGAGCCACCCAGGCGCCCCACTTCAGACTCAAATTTAAAAATCTTCTCAATTGGCTCTGCAAACTCAGAAACTGAGTTTAGACTTTGCTGGAACTATTAACCTTTGTTTTTTCTTTTGTTTCAATAGAAATGCCTCTTATTAAACTAGCTGATTGCTCCCATCATAAAGAAGCCCCTGTTAGGTAGGAGCTCATGGTGCAATACCATCTCCTGAAATAAAATGCTCTCACGCTCATTGACTTTAAGAAATAATAAAGACATGTGATTGCTAACACATTGTTTGGTGCCTATGTAAATAACTCTTCATGCTTAAGTATAAATTATTGATACCTAACTTACAAACCTAATTCAATAAAGGAAATCTGATTATGTGCAACATTAGTGGAGAAATTTATGTTAGGTTAAGCAAATCTGGATCTTTTGTGTGAAATTTTAACCCACCCTCCCAACAAAATTAATTACAGGCAGATAATCATAGAGTCAGATCATAAAGTCTGATCGGAAAAGTTAACTAAAAGAGCTGGCATTCTTTATTCCTTCCTTATCTTCAGTGTATTTCTTCTCAAGAAGTATTACATACATATCTACTTTTTTTTGCAGTTACTTTCTCTCCAATTCATATTTTTGTCTCACTCTGACACACTGTGCATAATCTTATGTGGAGCATGTCTTCAGTTATCAGCAGTATTTTCCTCAGAAGCACTGCTATCCAATCATTCGCCAGTATCAATATGTGCTTTGTTTTTATGTGTGTATTATTTAGCAAAGTTAAACAGTGATATGTGAATTAACATGTTCATGATGCTATCTGTAAGAGAAGACGAATTACTGAAAATTGGTTTTAACCAGTGCCAGTTTGGAAAAGAATGACAACTCTTGCAACCACTTTGCAATTCTTAACTTAATAGCATTAAATCTAAGTTGAGCTATAAGACCAAAATTTGGGTCTACTTTTAGGAGAAAATAACAAGCACATTGAAATCATGTATGTGAGAATATTCTGTAAAGTATGATTGCTGCACAAATGGAGGTTATTACTGGAATCCATCTATAAATCTTTTGTCAAAAAAAAGTACTTCCTTGGTGAAAAAGATTGAAAGAATAAAACAACATTTTAAGCCTTACTAAATGAATTGTTTTTATCCATTATAAGGCATTTGCATTTACCACATGAAGTTTTCTAATCCTTCCTTCCAGATTCTTCTGTTCAGGAATCCCTGATTGCAATAATCAACCAGAATTACCCATCCTTTTCTCCGAGATCTTACCAATGCTTCACTTGTCTTTCAGGGCCTTCCAGATGCAGGCTGATAAAGAAGTTTTGATTCAATGGAAATAGACCAAATATGTTGCATTTAAGTACTAGAAAAATTCTCACACTGGCTGGGCCCATGAAAGAGAATTTTTGGGATCTGTGAAAGCATATCTTTCTTTTCAATTTATTGAATTTTACATTTAACACACAACCTTGGCCTATTTCATTTTTTATATCCTCTCTCTGACAATTTTTCACTTTTTTTTCCAGTTTTCAATTCCTCTTTTAGGATAATGATAGTGTACTTTCTTTAGAACTATAATCAATATCTATAGTACTGGAGCCAAAATATTCATTTTTCAACACCAGAATAATACAATTTGATTTCCATTTCATTAAGGATTATATTGTTCTGCCCCCCTCTCTACTCTCACTTGGGATTAAAAATGGACATTGTATGTATCTCGTTTCAATGATTGTCAGATACCTGACATTTTAGGCTTATTGCATTAAAGCCGTTATGTCAGTGATAAGGGGACAAAAAAATAGCCTGTCATGGTGAGAACATTAATACTTGGTAAAACGTGCTTTTTTTACAGCACAATTTTCTCAAGTATAAAGTAAGGAAAATTGCTACCCAAGTACAGCCTAAAAGCTTTATTAGTGGTTTTGATGTTTCAAAATATAAAATATGTAGGTAGAAAAGATGAGTTCCTATTGAGCACTAGATGGGGCTTGGAAAAGAATAATCCATCCTCTGAAGCAAAAGTACAGATTCTTTATCCAAAATAATGTTAAGTAATGCAAGATAATGGAAAGATCAAAGTTGACAGAAATACCTACGCCATGTAACTTATTACTAAAAGAAGATTTGGTTCTACTTTTATGTGGTTATTTCACAGATAATCAAAAGAAGTAGTGAAAAACACTGCATGAAAACCAGTATAAAACACTGATATTGTTCAATGAATGTATATGTGTATCTGTGCTCAGGTCCTTGTCTCTTGCACATATACAGCCTGGATGGCGAGAATTAGACCAGGATACGGTGAGCTCTAAGAATAAGCATAAAGTAAATGTAATACTAGTACATTTCATAGACATTCCAATTTTTCTTTTTTAATATATGCTCTTTTACAATTGATCTATTTTTAAAATCATGGTGGAAGAAATTAGTGAGGTTTAAAGACTAGTTCATTGTTAACCTTAGGATGTTCAACTGTAAAAAGAAAACCAAGACACTGATTAATTGACACCTAGCTTTAGGCGAATATTTCATCTGCATATTTCAAAATATTTATGTTTTTATATAATTGATAATAATATTCTTCTTTCATGCTTTAATGCAAACCTAAAAATAATATATATAATAACCAAGGGATACAGAATCATTTTTCTATTTTATTTAACTCATAACTTATTAATCTATTTTTTGGAATAAATCTAAGGGCAAACAGAAAAGGCAATTTCTATGTACTTCCTTAAGAAACATAAAATTTTATTTCTATTCTATACTTTTTTGCATAATAATTTACTGTAATTTAACTAAAGCAATATTTTTTGTAATGCTTGATGAAAGCATAATCTCTTTATATCTATATATCTATATATATCTGTGTATATATATATATAGGTATATATATCTATCTATAGATATCTATAGATAGATATATATAGAAATACATATATGGAAGGAAATTGTATATCTGGGAGATAGTAAATGTAGGAAAAATTACTTTTATTGTGTATACTTTGGTGCCTTTCTAATTTTGTACTAGGTACATGTGCTGCCTTTAAAAATTAAGACATCATTATCATCATCATCATCATCATCATAATGTGGCTGACAAATCCTGTGAAAATGCTATCTTGTCTGCATAATAAACTAAGAAAAATGCTTAGTTTTACTATCCATTCAGATGGGAAGGAGGAGGGTAGTCCCTAGGGAGAAATTAGAACAGGATGAATAGTGATAGCAGAGGAATGGTCCAGAAAGACAGTGTGAGCTGGAATGGAAGTTAAAAGATGATTTTTGAACTATCCCTAGTGGTGATGAGATGATGTCTATACACAGGGCTATGTATTTACTGTATATTAATTTGTTCCTGGTATTCCCTTCCCCTTTAACCTACCTTGTATCAGATAGTATTTTTCTAATAAATAGGTGCTATGACTTCTATCCAATGTGGCTTCAACAAAAAGAGTATTCATTGGACCATATCAACTGAAAAATTAAGAACTAGAGTCCTTTTCAGTCATGGGTTGCAGACCTCAATATGCACCTCTGTGCAAATTTTAAAATTTCTCTTTTTTAAAAGTTTTTAATATTTATTCACTTTTGAGAGACAGAGAGTGAGAGACAGAGTGAGTAGGCAAAGGACAGAGAGAGAGACAGACAGACAGACAGAATTTGAAGCAGGCTCCAAGCTCTGAGCTGTCAGCATAGAGCCCAAAGCAGGGCTCAAACTCAGGGAGGGCGAGATCATGACCTGAGCTGAAGTCGGCCACTTAACCTATTGAGTCACCCATGCATCCCTGTGCTCTGTTACTTTTGACCTGATTGGTCTGATGTGTATCAGGCACTCAGAGAATGGAATGTCAAGTTTGGCTTAACTGTGGCTGCATGACTACCCCTTGGATCCAGGCATGAGTGAGTTCTACTGAAGCGTAGTGCCCAAGTATTGAAGACGAAACATCTGGATACTACTCCCCAAAAAAGGAAACAAAACGCTGGGTAATTAAAATAGTAACAGTCTACTTTATATTTTTCTATAGTGTTAGTTAATATCACAGGACTGCATATGCTTAGTAACTTAGGAAACATAATTAAAAGATGCCTGAGACCCACATTATAGTGAAATTAAGCTTAGGAATTCTAAATAGGTTTAACATTCTTTGGGGTGGGGGTGGGGGCTATTTGGATTTAACTCTGTTAGGTGTAGCTTGGTTTTATCAGAAAATAGGTGGATATGTGCAAATAGCCTCAGGCAAACACATCACAGAATCTGAAAGAAAACAAACAAACAAACATATGAAAGTATATAGAATATGTTCCCCAAAGACAGTCTGGATAAGTGAGTACCCCAATGAGAAACTACTTTCATGTAAGGAGAGCAGATATATTAAGCTTAGAATCTAAGAAATGTACTTTCAGTGTAGGATGATCTTCCTATCTTACACTATTCTCAAAATGCTCTTCCATAGTTTTCATTGCTCTTGGTTTGCTTTTTCATGTACAAAACTAATTAACTGTAGAAGGACTGCTTCAAATAGAAAAGTTTGTTTTTGTTTTTGCTGTTGTTGTTATCTATCAAGAAAGCCAAAGTAGTGGAGGATGTTGTAAGCATTTTATTTAACCCTGAGAACTTGTAATAAGAAAAGATAATTGAATCACAGCCATAAGTGGAATCCTCACATTTTATATTTGCTGTCTACAGCAGTCAGTCATTGACTGTCATCACCTGGGCTCAGTTTTTACAAATTTGCAGAGTCAGGATGCACAGTGGAAAGCCATCAGGCCTCAGAGTGACATCTGGCTTTATGAACACCTAGTTACACAGACCAGCCCTGTGAGCTTTGCCAAGTTCTTCCAATGCATTTTAAGCCTCAGTCTCCTTTGCTATCAAATGACAAATGCGTTAATTTTAACCATCATACAGGTTGTGCAGTGGTTTTTAAAACCACTTTGCCCACCCCTTAGTCGTGGTCTCCCAGCCAGTCTATACAGGGCCTTCTTAATGGAACATCATTCTGTGCCTCCCTTCTCTTTGTTGTCTCTTCAGCTTTCTGTTCTCTGGCTCCTCATCTTGGAAGAGATGCCATCGCCTGTTGGACTCCAGCTCACTGAATCACAGTTGGGAAATTATCCTCTGGCAAAGACATAGGGAAATTTATAGAGAAATCATGAGTGTTTCTTCTCTCAGGACTTGTAGTTTTGAACTGACAGTACAGACAAATTGAAGGCTTAAAGTTGTCTTACACATTTCACCCAATTTTATAGTTGTTCATGATGGTAAGTTTATTCCAGTACAATATTATTGCTGAAGTCATAGTTCTTCAAAAATTTGTTAATATATTTTTTCACCACAAACATATCAATATCTAGGCCATTTATATTTATATATTTATAAATATTCATATATGTGTGTATAAGTATGCACACAAGTATAAATGTATATATTATATACATGTGAAATTTGATTTTGCTTATGATCAACAGAAAAAAAATTGATTTGGTACACTTAGGTAGGTGACAAGCATTTATGTTACTTTGTAGGAGAGAGTATCCCTTTTGTGCTGGTGAAAATATTTTGCAGTAAAAATTTATTTAATGTGGTTACATGTATGCTCTTTATAGAAGTAGTAAGGACTGTCACAGCTCTGTGTGAGTTGAGAGAGGCACTAGGTGACTTCAAATGTAGCCCAGGGTTTTGGTTTGATTCCCATATGAACCAAGAATGAACAGTTTCCAAGGGACCTAGGGAGTAAGGGGATATTCCATCGTACCAACTCGAGTAAAACCTCAAGTAAGTCAATAGGATCATTTGGGAATGTTCAGGAATTAATTCAGTTAAAACATCACATATGTTTACAAACAAAATAAAATGTATCATTCTTTAAAGTAGTGTGTTACATCTGCATGTGGTTCAGGTGGGAACCAAAGCATGTAATCCACAAAGATCTTCTTCACGGAAAGACTTCATTAAAAGATTGGTTGTGAAAACAACCTGAACAGGAAACGTTATCCAATCTAAGTCATAAACTTTGAATTTCTAGTAATTGAGAGATGTGATAAAGACCAGCAACTCTTCTTCAAACAAGGAAACCAAGGTCCAAAGAAATCAGGTAAAACTGAGTCTCACAAAAATTAAGTAATTTGAGCAAGGTCACTGGTTAATAAGTTGTAGAATTGAAGGAAGAGTCTAGTTTAGTATGTTTTTGTAGAACGCCAGGCCAGTCGATGCTAGTTCAAAATTTCCCTCTTTGTGATTATCAAGAAGGGAATAACCTGTTCCATTAATTTGTTGACTTCCCTAATTAATATAAAATTTTAGTTTTTTCTTACTTTCCCTTTAACTTGCTAAGTACAATCTTTTGAAAAAAGTTTTTGTCTTTAGCCATTAACATTTCTCTCTGCTCAGTATTTCCCCCTTCACTTATATCTTTCAATCATAAATATAAAGCCATGTATTTTTTTTTTTTGTTGCAGTTCGTTCAAGGACTCATATATAACACACAGATCAAATTTTTCTTTAATATTAGATCCTCTAGGCTTAAGAGAGTTTAAGGGGTATCTTTGACAGAGTCTACATTTCTGTGGGAGATCACTCTGTAACTTAGTGGTTTTATAGACCTGATTGACTGTGACTTATGCACATTGTGTCTTGTACAGTTGAGACTCTCATGTCTAGCTTCTGTTACTGGGAGAATCATGCAGGCTCTTTGTAACAAATTGACCCCACTAAAACCTATAGATCATTTTGATTCAACTACATACATACAGTCTCAGCCTGACTCTGAAAGCTTTATTTTTTAATTGGGCTTAAAACTCTTCTTGTCACTTTTGTGTCAGGTGAAATGCAGTGGAAATTCTAGGAGTCCAGAGAGAATATGATTCTCAAAAATGGTTTGAGAACCAAGCAAATCTGTTAAGTAAGCTGCTAATAGAGCAGAAGCAGTTGAATATCTGAGAAGGATTTTTATATTTTGCATTTTGTTATTTGAGCTTTGGGATAAAATGTATTCCCAAAAGATTTTTAATGTTTCTTAACACCTTAATGTTGTTCTACTTGTGGATATAGGTGTGTGAATAGTATTTGTGGCATAGTATAATAATTTTGTGTATGTTAAGAATTTACTTCTAGTAACTACAAATTTTGGACAAACCCAATTAGGATGAATAATTCATCTATACCAAATCCACATAATGCGCAAATCAAGGTAGATATGCAGACAGATACCAGGAGTAGAGTAGCACAGCATAAATACCATGTAAAAGAAAGAAAAAACAGTTCAAAATGAGTAAAAGTTCTTTACTAACTGCAACATTAAGATACGATGTCTTGGCAGAGATAGAGTTGGGTTTTAGAGCCAGATGATCGAAGATACTAGGTGCTAGACTAAGGAAACTGGGGGCTAGCTTTTGTAAATTTAAAATTATTTTAATGTTTATTTATTTTTTGAGAGACAGAGACAGAGTGTGAGCAGGGGAGGGGCAGAGAGAGAGGGAATCACAGAATCCAACGTGGGTTTCAGCCTCTACACTGTCAGCACAGAGCCAGACCTGGGGCTTGAACTCATGAACCACAACTCATGAACCTGAGCCAAAGTCAGGCGTTTAACCAACCGAGCCACCCAGGTGCCCCAAGCTTTTGTAAATTTTAGGCAGAGACATGATCAATATAATTCTGAGAAGGCCCGTTGGATAGATTGAGGCCCATGGTCTTTGGCAGTGAGATTTTATCTGTGTGGTGCAATTCTAGGGGATATTATCTGAATTTTGTTTCAATGATATGTTAATGATGATGGCAGTTAGTAGTTCAGTGCCATAGATACAAAATATTTTGTCATGGGTTGGACAACTTTAAACTAGAAATGATGGTTTTATATCCCACACAACATTCAAATGCTTTGATGGATAATGATGTACATTACAAATCTATAAAATACATCTTTTAAAATGTAAATAAATCCACAGGGGTGCCTGGGTGGTTCAGTTAAGCGTCCAACTTTGGCTCAGGTCATGATCTCATGGTTCATGAGTTCGAGCCCCGCATTGGGCTCTGTACTGACAGCTCAGAGCTTGCAGCCTGCTTCCGATTCTGTGTCTCCCTGTCTCTCTGTCCCTTCCCCTACTCCTGCTCTGTCCCTCTCTCTCTCAAAAATAAACAAATGTTAAAAAAAATGTTAATATAAATCCACAAAAATTACTTTTGCCTGGCTTAATGATACTTAATTTTTTATAATAAATCTAATAAGCAAATTAAGGAGTGATTATACTCTAGCTGGTTTCAAGTTTACCCAATGTAATTAAAAATGTTAGAAATCGTACGACTAATGGCAAAGCTATGTAAGGGGTTTTAGTTGCCAGTACATTTCATTCATGCCAGTCTGTGTTGGCACATGAATTTACATTAATATTTGAAAATAATTATTTCTTAAAAAAAGAAAATATTTATTTTGTATGAATTTCTTATTCCAACATTTATTTCTTAAGGGTTTCTTATTCCAACACGTTAGCTACAAATAACATATATCAACATTTTTGGTTGTATATTTCAAGTTGAGTTTTAAATATCTGCCACAAATAACAGTAATCAATGTTCCTAATCTGCTGACACTATTTTTATTCTAATGAAATAATTAAATATTAAGTTGAATTTTTTTTACAATGAAACATGCTAATAAAGTTGGCAAATAGATTGTACCTCCAAGCTTCAGAGAAAACTTTTAAAAATTCTAAAACTGTCACTTTAATGGTAAAAAAAAAAAAGAATTTTAACATTAAATACGAAATAAAAAGCCTATTGTTTCTTTAGGAATAGCACAAATGACCCTGGACTATGCCAAGCCAATGCTGTTTGGAAAAAAAATAAAAGTAAACCAGCTTCCCCATGTTTCTTATATTACAACTCTGTCCACCCTATCCCACCCCCATACCCCATTACATCTTTTTTCCCTGCTGCCAATCTAAAGATATGATTTCTGAGGCGATTTTATTCTTATTTATTTATTTATTTATGTATTTAGAGAGAACATGAGAGGTAAAGGGAGAGAAAGAGAATCTCAAGGAGGCTCCATGCCCAGTGCTGAGCCTGACCTGGGGCTGTATCCCATGACCCTGAGATCCTTACCTGAGCAGAAATCAAGGGTCAGATGCTTAACCAAGTGAACCACCCTGGGGCCTCTCTGGGGTATTTTTAAGTACAAAAGACAAAGTGTATTTCCTTCGTATGATGATATTTCAAGATAGGAAACATAGGTCAGATGACAATCTGTCAATGTAAATAAGGGAAGCTTGCCTTTGAGCGCGTCATACTTCATTATGCGTCACTTTGTGGCAGTGGTCTGCCGTGTGTTTTGGAATGTTTTCACTGATTAGAATGTTAGTGTATTCTGCCTTATTGAACACAAATTTAGTCTGCTTTATATCTATTTATTTAAAATTTTAATTCACTTTTTAAAGTTTACATATAGTAAATTCTCTCTGTCAGTTTAAGAGTTTCGTCAGTAAACTATTATATCAGTATGGTGTCAGTATCAACTATTGCATTTAACAAATGCAAGCAAATGTATAGACATCAGCATCAATCAATATACAGAACAGGTCCATCACCCCCTTAAATTCTCTCTTGCTGCCAACAATAACGCTTGGAAGCCACTGGACTATTCTCTATTCTTCTAGTTTTACTCCAGGATACTATAGAAAGTGGAATCATGTAGTTGGTAGACATTCAAATCTGGCTTTTACTTAACATAACATGTTTGAGATTCATCTATGTTGTTACATGTGTCAATAGCTCATTACCCTTTATTGCTGAGCCATATTCCATAGTATGGTTGTACCACAGTCTGTTTATCCATTCACCCAGTTGGAAGAGGGTTGTGTTATTTCTAGTTTTTGGTGCTTATGAACAAAGCTACTATAAATATCTGACAGCCTCTGTGGGATCATGAGTTTTTACCTTTCTTGGGTAAGTGTTGATGGTATGATATTGATGGGTTCTATGGTAAGTGTGTGTTTAACTTCATAAGAAAATGCCAAACTATTTTCCAAAATGACTATACAATTTGGTGTTCCCACCAGCCATAAAATGGGAATTCTACTTGCTCAGTATCTTCTTGTTGTTTCTTTTCTTATTATTGAGGATTGAAGGTTCTTTAACATTCTGGATACTACTTTTTTTTTTTTTTTTGTCAGATATGCAGTTGCCAAAGTATTTCCTAGTCTGTGACTTTTCTTTTCATTTTTTTTTAACAGTATCTTACATGAGACAATAATATTGTTTTGTGGAGCTCTAATTTATGAATGTATTTGTACTTTTGGTATGGTACTTAAAATTTTTTCCTAATTCAAAGTCATAAACAATTTTCTCCCAGGTTTTGTTAAAAAAGTTTTGAAATTTTAGGATTTATATTTCAATCCCTGATCCATTTTAAGTTACTATTTATATTAGGTATGAGGGTACTGGTTGAGATTAGTTTGTTTATATAAAAATGTCCAGTTATTCCAACATTATTTCTTTAAAAAGACTACCATTCTCCAATGATTGTCTTTGCACTTTTGTCAAAAAGCAAGTGACCATATATATGTGGATTTCTTTCTTTTTAAAAAAGTTTTATTTATTTTTGAGAGAGAGAGAGAGAGAACACATGTGGAGGAGGGACAGAGAGAGAGGAGAGAGAAAATCCCAAGCAGGCTCTGCACTGTCAATGCAAGGCCCAGACACAGAGTGCAATATCACGAAACTCGAGATCATAATATTGAAAGTAGATATTGTAAAATATATTTTAAATTTATTTTTTAAGTAAGCTTTTCAATATCTACTAAATAACCTGCTAAGATTTTGATTTGAATTATTGACTATATAAATCACTTTGAAGAGTCTTGGCATCTTAACTATATTTGGTTTTCCAATCCATGTACACAGTATTTCTTTGAATTTGTTTAGACATTCTTTGATTTCCTTTGTTAATGTTTTCTAATGTTTAACATACAGATTTTGCTTATATATTATTAGAATCACATCTAAATATATCTGTTGTTTTTAAATTTTGACTTTCAAATGTCCATAACCAATATATAGAAATAGATTTTTCAAATATTGACCTGGTCTAATATTCGCTTTAGTTATGGTGTCCATTCACTCATATGTTTAACTGTACATTTTCCTATTCTTCTTGTATGGGATGGCTTCTAATCTTCATATTTAAATATTTAATCATGAAAACATAAGAAAGAAAATCGTAAGATTGATAGTCTAAAACATATTGGTATATTTTTATTATAAGTCACTTTTAATTTACTTTTCTTTACCACCTTTACGACATTATATTGGGGTACCTGGGTGGCTCAGTTGGTTAAGAGTCTGACTTTGGCTCAGGTCATGATCTCTGGGTTTGTGGGCTTGAGCCCCATATCAGGCTCTGTGCTGACAGCCCAGAGCCTGTAGGCTGCTTCGGATTCTGTGTCTCCCTCTGTGTCTGCCCTTCCTTTTTTTTTTTTTTTTTGACTTTAATCATACCATAAAGTTTCTCAAATAACATCAAGAACAGGAAAAACAAATGATCCAAGTGAATGCAGCCAAACCATATAAAGAAAGAAAAATAGATAAAAATTAAGACAGCTTACTGTTTATATCTTGGGTGACAAGAAAGCATATCTGGTATGTTTTTCATAGTGCATAGGGTACTTCTTGTTGGGAGAAAAGAAATGTGTTGTATGGTAATTCACATGTTAAATATTCTAGTAGCATTGTCTTTGAATTCCTCATAATAACAAATTATAGTTTAGTGAGAAGTAGAGATTCTTCAAAATAAATAAAATTATATGTGTCTAGGCCTCAGCGAGCTATTGCACTTTTCTCATTCAAAGAGGTGAGTTGCAAAACCACTTAAAAGATGAAAATCCAGTCTCTGTTATTTGTGTAATAAGGCAGCTTGTATGGATGTCTCAGAGTGATTTCCATATCAAAACAAACCAAGAGCGTAACACTTCAAATGAGGCTATCAACTTTTAAGATGATTTGAAATTCAGAAGGTAGAGAGGATGGGTAGCTCAAACATCCAAGAAGCGGAAGTACCACATAAAAATGTATTCAGTGTTTCTATCTTTAATCCCTAAAGATGCAAACTGACACTGGTTTGGGGAAAAGCACAGGATGAAAAGAGCACATTACTCAAAGGCACCGCAACAAACCATGTGAAGGAGCTCTCTCAGTGCCTGTCCCTCTCTTTGATTCCCGTAATTATAAATGTGTAGAGCTACTTCTGTAACTAGATTGTGCAGGCATAGACAGCAGAGATTATATAAAATAACTTAATTTTCACCCTTTCAACTAAATTGAAACTCAAGAAGCTTTAAAGTGCTTTTAGACAATCAACACTAATCTGAGCTTCTAATAACCTTCATCAGAACATCTTATCGACCTTATTAGTTGCTGTTATTATTTGCTGAAGGAAAAGAGGTGGATAGACACATTTCAGTTTGGTGATCTTTTGAACATCAAACCGTCTATTGCTACAAAAAGGCTTGATAGACATGTGTAGTTGACCAACACGTAGGAAAAGATGCTGCTGTCCACCTTTTCCTCTAGATAGGATGCCGGAATCCACAAAAAGAGAGCTCAGTGATGATATGGATGATCCTCTGGAAATGAGGGTGGAAAGTTTCTTTAAAAATATCGAGTCCGAGGTCGCCTGGGTAGCTCAGTTGGATGAACGTCTGACTCTTGATTTCGGCTCAGGTTATGATCCCAGGGTAGTAGGATGGAGCCCCACCTCGGACTCCGTGATGAGCGTGAAGCCTGCTTGTGATTCTCTCTTTCTCCCTCTGCCTCTCTCTCTCACTTGCATTCTCTCTCTCTCTCTCAAAATGAAAAACAACAAACAAACAAAAAAACCAACAATTAAAAAAATACAAGTCCTTAGCACTACTTCTTAAGCTTCCAATAAGTTTATAATTGGGAGTCTGTCTTCTGAAATGCTTCCATGCTAATTCTGATATACAGCCAAATTTGGAAAACAATGGTTTAGATTATTTGGGGACAAAGCATTTTTTTAATTTTAATTTTGGGGTGCCTGGCTGGCTCAGTTGGTAGAGCATGTGACTCTTGATGTCAAGATCGTGAGTTCAAGCTCCACATTGGGCATAGAGCTTACTTAAAAAAAATAAAATTTGGAGGGCACCTGGGTGGCTCAGTTGAGTCCAACCCTTGGTTTCTGCTCAGGGCATGATCTCACAGTTTTGTGAGTTGGAGCAGTGCGTCAGGCTCTGCGCTACCAGCGGAGAATTCTCTTCCTCTCCCTCTCACCTGTGCTATTTCTGTCTCAAAATAGATAAACTTAAACATTTTTTTGAAATTAAAAAATGAAATTTTTATTTCATTATAATGTTAGCAAATATTGTATAATGGCATAAACATTTTTAACTTTTCTTCCGAATCCATCCCCAAACTGTGGGTATTTGCTTATTCTCGTTACAAATAGTTAACAAGCTTGACCTTTTACATTTAAAGACACTTAGAAACATTTCCTGTGGAAAAAAAATTATTATTAGAAATAAAATATGTCTACAGTGAATTTATATGATGATAATATTCATGTAAATCCATGTATTTTTTCAGCTTATAATTGTAAATATAATGCTTTGAAAAAATTCCTTATATGAGCAATGCCAGTATCTTATTTTATTTGAACAATGACTTACATATTTTTAAGGACATTCAAGTTTAAGATAGCAATAGGAAATTTAGAATATAATCTTTTGTGACATTTATGGAAGGCTTTCTTTAATAATTTCAGCAATAGCTGGTGATCAGTTTGATTCTTGTTCCTCAAGAGGAGGAAAAAATGACGAGGATGTTTAGTTGAAAATGCCTTATTTTATAATGTGAAGGAGCCTTGTTCCTGTACATCCATCAGATGATCTTATATAACCCCTATAAGCAGCCACCACTGGTGTAGGTCTTTATTGCTTGTAGTTCTTTACCAAACACTAAGGAAAAAAAATAGGAAAAATCCTTATTCAGGATATAAAACTCTATAAATTTGCTTGCGAGACCCCTGCATTTAGACCACTTGATTCTTAAGGCAATTTCTTATGTTAATTCTTAGATTAAAAACAATAAAGAAAAGACTTGTTCCCTCTTAAAGTCTTTTTACCCATAATAACTCTCAATATTTTATTATAAATAAAATACTTGGTATAAGAGCATTAGAGGGTATGGTTACAAAATCACAGCATGGATTAGGATAAGTGTTTAGAGTCTGTTTAAATAGTAAAGAATTCATTAATGTTATAATGGTCAAATAATGAGTGCTCATTCATAGTAAAGACGCTAAGAATTTAGAATATGCTATAAGCTCTATTAGTTAATTTTCTATGCCTTTGAAGAATAAAGGTAAATTTTCAGCATCCTGCTATTTATATGACTTTTCTTATGTTTTTCTAATTTAGAAATGTGATTTTGGGTGGCTCAATTGGTCGAGTTTCAGACTCTTGACTTTGGCTCAGGTCATGATCCCAGCCAGGGTCATGGGATCGAGCCCTGCATTGGGCTCTTCACTGAGCATTGAGCCTGCTTAAGATTCTTTTCCCTCTCCTTCTGTCCCCTCACCCCTTGCTCATCCTCTCTTTCTTTCTCGAAAGAAAGAAAGAAAGAAAGAAAGAAAGAAAGAAAGAAAAAGAAAGAAAGAGGGAAAGAAATGTAATTTTGGTAATAAAAAAATTGAAACTAGCAGGAGATTGTTATAGTATCTATTCTGCTACTAATTCTATGAGATTATATGTGTGACTTTACTTCACTCAACTACAATTTTCTCATTGTAAACAATGGTCTGTTGGACCAGATTATAACTACCATTCTTTCCATCTCTACAGTTTTATAATTCTGCGTGCGGCTGTATGCTGATTTACTGGGAAAATCGGAGAATTATATAATATATAGCAAGTAAGATGTGATAGCATATTGATATTTTTTCTTCTTTTGCAGATATTGTACTATTATGATGATTTTCATGTTTCTTGACCATAAGATTCATCTCCAGACCATTCTTAAAAACAGAACCCTTACTAAAACAAAATACCCAGGAAAATAAATACCAACTGATTCTTGTGATCATGCAAGTTTGAAAAAACAGAATTATGATACTGGGCACCAGAAGGAATTATATGACATATATAACTGCTAATGACAGAAAATCAAACTTGGTTTAACACCTTAAAAAAAAAGAGGCATTTATTGGATCATTTAACTGAGAAGCCCAGGAGTAAAATATTCTTTAGTCTCTAGAAAATCCAGGCTCAGGTGATGTCATCAGCATCTGATTTACCTTTCTTTCTCTCTATCTGTGTATATTGGTGTATCACTTATGATTATACTTTTCTCTGTGCTTTTTCTTTAAGTTTATTTATCTATTTTGAAAGAGAGAGAGAGAGAGAGAGAACAGAGGAGGGGAGAAGGAGAGGGAAGCAAGAAAATCCCAAGAAGGCTCCACACCATCAGTGTAAAGCCTGATGCAGGGCTCAAACTCATGAACCATGAGATCATGACCTGAGCCAAAGCAGACACTTAACCAGCTGAGCCAGCCAGGTGCCCCTCTACTTTCCTCTGTGCTTTACCCACTCTCATACATGTGCGGCACAGGAGAGCCCCTTTGTTGTCTCCTGAATCTCCAAGCACGTTTTCATACTGCTTTAAGTGAACTGGAATAAACAAACATCGCTACTGGTCGCTCCACAAAATCCCTATGTCATATCTGACTGCCTTTGATTCAGACTCTGTACTGTAACCAACCTCTCTGGGCAGAGTGGAATGCAATCATTTCTTTTTTTCCCCTGAGGAAAAACCTAGTGTTTGAAGAATTGATCTTGGACAACAAGATATTAACTGTTTACCACCTAGGGGATCTATGCACTTGTTTCTTAATTTAATTCATTTTATTGTACATTGGTGGTGTATTGCTGTTCATAGGAAATGCGGTGTCTTATTAAGGGTCTGACTTTGACTCAGGTTATGATCTCACGGTTTGTGAGTTCGAGACCGGCATAGTGAGTTCTGGCCCTACGTTGGGCTGTGTGCTGGCAGCTCGGAGCCTGACGTAGGGATTTTGCGGAGTGACCAGTAGAGATGTTTGTTTAGGGCAAAACCCTATTTATTTTCTTTCTTTCTTTTCTCTTGCCATTTTCCCCAGAGCAAACGTGACTGTGTAGGGAGTCCTGGTGCTCTTCAGAGGGTTAGGAAAGGGTGCTGTGTTGTAGGGCAGAGTGTGTGCCTTAGTGAACTGGGGAGAGAAGACTGCACGTGGGTTGCAAACAAGTTGGGAAGACCTGAATGGCCTTGGTTTGCATGTAAACAGTAGGGCCACTGCATTCAGTGGAGGACATTACGATTCTGGAAATGCACAGAACATGAACTCTCCACTCACGTGTACAACCAAGAAGGACTGCTTTTTTTTTTTTTTTTTCACCTGCCAAACACTTAAGGAAGTTGTGATAACTTACCTGTGGAATCTAAAAGACTTTGAACTCCTAAAAGCAGACAGTAGATGTTGACTCCCAGGGCTGGACTCGGAGGAGATGGGAGATATTGATCAAAGGTCAGTTTCATAAGATGAATAAATTCTGGAGCTCTAATGTACAGCATGATGACTAAAGTTAATACTACTGTATTATAGACGGGCCTGGGTGGCTCAGTCGGTTAAGCCTCCGACTTCCACTCAGGTCATCATCTCACCGTTCTGTGGGTTCAAACCCTGCGTCGGGCTTTGTGCTGACAGCTCAGAGCCTGGAGCCTGCTTCCGATTCTGTGTCTCTCTCTCTCTCTGTCCCTTCCCGGCTCACACTCTGTCTCTACCAAAAATGAATAAATGTTAAAAAAAAAAATTAAAAAAACTACTACTGGATTGTACACTTGAAATTGGGCTAAAAGTAGATCTTAAGCATTGCTTTCCCCCTCCCCCACAAAAAATGATAGCTATGTGAGATGATGATATGTTAATTAAGTTGATTGTGGCAATCATTGCACAAACTATACATATATCAAAACGTCATACTGTATACCTTAAATGATACAATTTTTATTTGTCAATTATATCTCAATAAAATTCAAAAAATGAAATTTTAAGAACTCTAAAAATACAACAATTAGCAAGCAAACAACCAAATTTTTTTTTTTTCAACGTTTTTTATTTTTTTATTTTTGGGACAGAGAGAGACAGAGCATGAACGGGGGAGGGGCAGAGAGAGAGGGAGACACAGAATCGGAAACAGGCTCCAGGCTCCGAGCCATCAGCCCAGAGCCTGACGCGGGGCTCGAACTCACGGACCGCGAGATCGTGACCTGGCTGAAGTTGGACGCTTAACCGACTGCGCCACCCAGGCGCCCCACCAAATTTTAAAAATAAGCAAAAGTGGGGTGCCTGGGGGCTCAGTCAGTTAAGTGTCCAACTTTGGCTCAGGTCATCAACTCCCAGTTTGTGAGATCAGCCCCGTGTCAGGCTCTGTGTTGATGGCTCGGAGCCTGGGGCCTGCTTTGGATTCTCTGTCTCCCTCTTTGTCTGCCCCTCCCTTACTCAAGCTCTCTCTCTCTCTCTCCTCTCTCTGAAAAATAAACAAACATCAAAAAATAAAAATAAATAAAAGATTTGAACAAATACTTTATTAAAGAAGGTATAGAGATGACAAAATCCCATGAAAACATATTTAGTCATTACGAAAATGCAAATTAAAACATCATGAAATTTCCACACACACCTTTTTAAAAAAAAATGCTTTAATGTTTATTTACTTTTTGAGAGAGAGAGAGAGAGAGCAGAATCTGAAGCAGGCTCCAGGCTCCATGCTGTCAGCACAAAGCCCAGGCTCGAGTTCACGGACTGTGAGATCATAACCTGAGCTACTGTTGGATGCTTAACCAACTGAGCCACCCAGGCACCCCTCACACATACCTTTTAGGCTAGCTAAAATGAGTGGATAAAAATGAATAAGTAAATGATAAATGAAAAGCTCAGAATGCTAACTGCTGGCAAAGATGGAGGAGAGATTGAAATTTTCTAAATCACAGTGGCAATACAGCTACTTTGGAAAATAGTTTGGTACATTGTTACTAAAGTTATACATATATACACTTACTATATGACTCCACAGTTCTGATCTTAGTATTTGCATTAGAGAAAATACAAGTTTTGTTCACTCAAAAGCATACACACAATTGTATATATCAGCATTATTTCCTAATCCTCACATATTTAAAGTATCCCAATATCTTTAACAGGTGAATGGGTAAATATATTTGTGCCCTAGGAGAATATAAAGCTTCGGAAGTAAAACTGAATGAATGACTGAATGTCAAAAAACTGGCTGAATCTAAAATTCATTAAGCTAACAAAAGAAGCCAGATCTGCTCCCCCACCCAGGGTGGCCCCAAAAGAAAATTATATGACATTCTGGCAGATGCAACTCTATAGGCACTGAGAATAGATCCATGTTTGCCAGAGGGGTTGGTGGTAGTGATGGTGGTGGGGATTGGGGGATTGGGGGAGGATTTGATCACAAAAGAACAACAATAGGTAATTTTTCCTGGTGAAGAAATTGTAATTCCTGTATCCTTATAGTAATGGTGGTTATATGACACTACATATTTGTCAAAATTTACAGAATTGCACACTGTAAAATTTAATATTGCTGCATATAAATTAAAAACTAAAATAAATGTATTCTTGACTATTTCTTTCCTTGGTGGTTACATCATAATCGCAGTAGAAACATAGCACAGAGAAAAAATACTATTATACATTTGATGGAGATTGTTCATTTATCTGAGTAGTATTACAAAAACATGAGTTACAGCTAAATTCTCATTAAAGAAACTGCTTATCCACTCCACCCCACTCCCACATGCAGAAAGTCTGGTTTTATCATCGTATATAACACCTATCAGGAAATCCACAATTTCAATTTTTAATACTACTCAGCGACAATGTAGCAACTTTTAAAGTCAAATTTCATTTTATAACGTTTGAAAACACTTTTTAAACTTGTGATGAAGCAAGAATATTTTAGTTCAGTTGCTCTCAAAATTTGCTATGCTTAATGTGTGTTTTTGACTCACACAAGAAACAGGTTAGTTTTTTTTTCTCCAAGTTAGTTCCATTAATAAAGATTCTGAGTCAGCAGAGAATAGGCATGCATCTTTCATAGAGCCCACAAATGAATAATGCACATCATAGTTTGAAAATGTTTTAATTAAAACTTTATGCCTTAAATATGCACCGTGTGTTCTCATGTTAATTACAATATAATTTATATGTGACATTTTGGCTTGGGATTAAAACAATACACTCAACTTTAATTTTCAAACAGACAATTAGTTTTCAAGAAGAAAGATGAGGTTCTATTAAGAAAACCAGTCTACTGTGCTCTTGTCTCAACCACCTTTTGCCAAAATCCCATTTACCCTCATCATTCAAGAAAATGATGCTACAATGAGTAGCTAATTTGTCTCTGAATTATAATCGCTGACAGTTTATGTAAATATGATTTTAGGAAAATATCCATAATAAATTTGGCTCATAATTCTTTGTTTGTGTACAATTATTTATTTATTATAAATATATTTGTCAGCCTCACGTAGGTAATCATAAACTAAATGCTGAGGGAATCACAAATTTCATCATGGAAAACTTAGGCCATGAAAAATCAGAAATCTGTGATGTATCTCCATAGTCTCAAGAAGAGAAATTCCTGAGAACACTGAACTGTGGGCTTTAAATTACATTTTATTTTATAAATTAAAATACTACATATATGGGGCACCTGGGTGGCTCAGTTGGTTAAGCGTCTGACTCTTGATTTGGGCTCAGGGCATGATCTCACAGTTCATGGGATCGAGCTCTGCGTTGGGCTCTGTACTGACAGCCTGCTTAGGATATTTTCTCTCTCTCTGTCTCTCTGCCCTCCCCCACTCTCTCCCTCTCTCTCTCTCTCTCTCTCTCTCTCTCAAAATAAATAAACATTAAAAAAAATAAAAAAATAAAATACCACATATAATAATAAACATGTAAATTTGGGAGCAATTGTGTATAAATAGGTTAACAAATAAGGAAAAATGAAGTTGCATTTCGAAAACAAACCGGGAGCAATCTCGACACTCATTCATACCAGTTGACTGATCTCGCATTGTACCAAACACAAATTCAAATTTTAGAGAAACACTGAAATGTCTAAGCAAGCGGTAAAATTGTAATTATGTTTCCTCTAAACACTGCTTCCACGTGTGTTACTTCATTTGAGTGAGTTTCTTTTCAGTATGCATTATTGTAATGAGATCTATTAAGTTGAGAAACATTAGCGAAGCATCAGATATAAGATTCCTATATAGAATTGAAATTCCAGGTGACCCTGAACAACATAAGGGCTAGGGGCACTGACTTCTACATGGTGGAAAATCCCAGTATAACTATTAACTCCTGCAAAACTTAACTACTTGCCTGGAAGCTTTACCAGTAACATAAACAGTCAAAGAACACATATTTGTACATGTATTAGATACAATAAAGTAAGCCAGAGGTAAGAAAATATTATTAAGAAAATCATAAGGAGGAGAAAATATATTTACAGGACTGTACTATGTATGTCGAGAAAAGTTAACATAGAAATGGACCCAAACTGTAACTTATTTACACAGAAAAAAAGTGCCCCTCTTATTTTTTTCCTCATACCCCACATCCATTTTTTCAGAAAATTTTATTGAGCCTTCCTTCAAAATATCTCATCCAGACACTTGTCATGAATGCTGCTATATCCTTCTATCGACCACCACCCAAATCTGCCCGAGTGACTGCACAATAGCCAGGTAACTAGTTCCCTTCTCTGACTTCTAAGTGATAGTGAACATTCAAAACATGAATTAAGTCATTTTCCCTATTACTGAAAACCTTCGGATGCTTTCCATTTCATGCACAGAAAGGTGAAGGTCCTTGCATGTGCCCACAAGGATCCACCAGCCACACTTCTTTCACTGCAGTCGAACTATTATTAGTCTCTTCACTTTCTTAGACTATCATGCTTGCTACCGTCTTGGAGCCTTGGCAATAGCTATTTCCTCTGACGTCTTCCTCCAGATAATTGCATGGAATTAACCAAACATTACCTCTCAGTGTTCTCTATCCGGACCACCCATATAAGTTGTCACTTCCACCAACCCCCAATCCTGTTTTACCTTACTCTGCTCTTTTTTTCCCTAGTACCTATCTCCTTCTAAAATATATACTTACTGCATTTATTCTTTATTGTCTGTCTCCTTTTGCTAGAATGTAAGCTCTACTAGAGCATAAATGTGTATCTGTTTTGTCTACAGATATGTCACTGATGATCACTTTGTAGTAGGGAAGACGCCTGCATGATGTCCAGCACTGGAAGATGCTAAATTACATTTGTTACTGCAGCAGTCAGAAAAATGACATGCCAGAATCCCTAGTCCCTAGAATCTGGAAATGTGTTACCTTCTTTGGCAAAAGGGAATTTGCAAGCTGTCAACAAATTAATGATCTTGAGATGGAGAGATTATCCTGTCTTATCCAGGTGGCCAATGTAACCAAAAAGGTCCTAATAAAAGTTGAAGTGAAATACAAGAGTATCATAGAGAAAAAGATTTGAAAAGGGACCATAGCCAGGAAGCTAGAAAAGGTAAGAGAATAGATACTTCCTTAGAGCCTCCGGAAAGGAATGTGGCCTTCACAACACCTTATTTTTAACCTAGTGAAACTATTTTAGATTCCTGACATTCAAATAGAAAAGATAGTAAGTTCGTGTTATTTCAAGCTCTCAAATTTTTGTAATTTGTTACAGTAGCAGCAGGAAATGGTACAGTTACGTTAATGGATTAACTTTTTAATTAGCCCATGTATCTGATTTATAATATAAAAACATCAGTGTTCTCACATAAAAATTTTGCTACCTGTGTCATTTGATATGGTCCGTTGCTGTAAAGATAATAACCAAATTGGCAAGGCCTCTGAGCATTGTAATAATTATATCCTTGCAAGCCAATATTATGCCATTTGGGATATAGTAGCATATGGAACTACAATATGAGTATAAAATTTGAAATTTGAAATGGGAGTAAGAACATTTCCTTAAAGGAATAAAATACAATGGTATTGAGTGTTGATCTAGAAAAAAATATACTACCCAAATATTTTCAGTTAAACAGTTGTTGACAAATGTCTTTAAGAGTTCTCAAAGCCTTTGATGTATTAATATTTAAAAATCACATTTTAAGCTTTATTTCAGCATGAAATTCTATTTTATTAATCAGATTATAGGATGATGTTTCCTAAAATATAGTTTGGAAAAGTTTATTTAGACTCAATTCACTGTTTGTTAATATGAACACGAAACTCAGATACATAGAAATCATGATTGCTAATGACTTAAATGGGCCCAAAGTCACTTCTTTGGATTCACAGATGTTTATTTGTATTCCAATAAAAAGGCTGTTTGACTTTGGTTAATAAGCCCCTAATGGTAAGGTCTGATGTACTTAACTTTATTAAAATGTTCTGACAGAAATAACATCATAGCTATAAACATCATTTCATTGCCTTTCTATGTCTTAATTTATTTATTTTTGAAATATGTTTTTGTGGAATATAAATTTTATATTAATTTTTTTAAAAACAATTACAATCATGTCATTCCATTTTATTTTGACTTACATTGTTTTTAGTGAGAATCTTATGAACATGCATATATTTCTCTGTACGTATTTTTTCCCTATAGCTCCTTTAAGGTTTTTCTTTATCATTGGTTTTTGGAGACTCGATTATGATATGTTGCCTTTGATTTATCTATGCAATTACAATTACATATATTTTAGATTCTTGTGACATCATTAGCCAAGTCTTTGAACCTCTGTTCATTTTTTAATATTTTTCCCCTCGTTTTCTCTGTACTTCAATTTTGTTAGATTCTGTTTTCCTGCCTCTAAATTCAATGATCTACTATTCTTGTGCCTTGCCTTTTTTTTTTAACGTTTATTTATTTTTGAGACAGAGAGAGATAGAGCATGAACGGGGGAGGGTCAGAAAGAGAGGGAGACAATCTGAAACAGGCTCCAGCCTCTGAGCTGTTAGCACAGAGCCCGACGCGAGGCTGGAACTCACGGACCGTGAGATCAAGACCTAAGCCGAACTCGGAGGCTTAACAGACTGAGCCACCCAGGTGCCCCTGTTCTTGTGCCTTGCCTTTTTTTTCAGCCCATTTCACAAATTTTAATTTCATATATATTTTCTCAAATAAAGAAATTCGTTCATTTTTTAATAGTTTCTTTCTCTCTTCTTGACACTTATATTTTCAGTAATTTTTAACAGATTTATAATAGCTGTTTGTTTTCCAAATATCTGCCTGGTAATTTCATCATCTCTGCCATGACTAGTTCTCTGTTTGATTGGTATGAGTTATGAATCATATTTTCCTCTTGTTTCACATGGCTACTAATTTTTCATTGCATACTGGGCATGACGATTTACACTGTGAGTATCAGAATTTGAAGAATGAACTTCAAAGGCGGATAGAAATATTTCATACATCTTGATTGTTTTGATGGTTTCACATGTATATACATTTATCAAAGTCATTGATCTGTAATTGGCTTATTTTATTATACGTAATTTATACCTCAATAATGTTGGTTAAAAATACCTGCACTAAATTACATGGTAACAATTGGCTTACACCACACAAATAAACTGTATAATTTTGTGTGTTTCAGATCTCAGGAGTTATTGACACAGGAGTAAGAAGATGAAGATAAGTGTATGGCCACAAAAAGTGTTTGTCATCTGCCCTGAGACCAGGGAGATGTTGAAGGGCATCATGCAGAAAGAAGGAAATTTCACCTCAAAAGGAAGTGAAACTCACATCCTGAGTTTAACAGTTTCATCGTCAATCTACTTGTTAATATCGAACAAAAAATCACGTCTCAATTCTTTGATTAGGCCAACTTGTATTATTTGAAATAAAAATGTTATTAAAAAGTTGGTAAAAAAAAGTCCATATTCCTAGGTTTTGTGATATCAACACTTTGTGATCCTTTCTTTCTTTCTACTTATCAAATGTTTTGATTTTACATAGTCTGCTCCCAACTCTCTCTTCTTATTCTTACACATTCCTTAAACTTTATCTTAATGCTACCTAGGATGATTCGATCACATTATATATTGATAGCTTTCAAATCAAACCTGCACATTTGATTGCTTACTGGCCTAGTTCTAATATAGACATTGCAAAATACTCCAAATATGACTCTGTTTTCCAATTTTCACCATTGTTTTTTATCCCAATGAATTGCAACATCATCTCTTTATATATTTCTAAGTTAGAAACCATAACCCCTTATTTATTTTCTTTCTTCCTCATACTCTGAAATTGAGCAATTATAATTCTCTGTCTATACTGCCTTCTAAATAACTCTTAAAACCCATGTAAGTTATTCCCTTCCATCTCTATTGACACTTTACTAAACTAGTCCACTATCATTGAATTCTTGCTACAACTTTTTACAGTGATTTCTGTATCTTTCTTTAGTTCATTCTCCAAAATACAGTTAGAGTAATTACATAAAATTTAAATCTGTGTTGACTCTTCCCTTACTTGAAAGAGAGAGAGAGGGATGGAGAGAGACAGAGAAAGGAAGCTGTGCTTGAGAAAATGAAGACACTCATTATGGCATATACATAAATATCTTTTGAAGGTAAATCATTTTCTTTTGGACTTTCACTGTCTTATGTTTATTTATTGTTTTGTGATAATTATATTTTTCTTTATGACAGCAATATATGCAAAATATTGGAACTTTGGAGAATTCACACTAGTCAAATATAACAATTGATACTAATGTTACATTTAGATATCTAAGCTGGAAATATTTGTATACATTCTTTTATGTATGTGAATAAAATAAATGTTCAAGATAAAGAATATAATCAACATTTCTCTCTCTCATTCTTTCTTCTACACTTTAAAATATATAGAAATATGTTTATATAGACTGAGGTCATACTATATGCTAGGGAATCTTATATCTGATTATATAAATCTTGTGCCATCAGACAGGTATCAACCTTCCTATAACAATTGAGGAATTAATTTTATTCAATTGGCATTTTGTTTGTCGTTTTAGATAGATTTATCTGAGCCACTTTGGATAGAGTTAGATAGGGTTATTACTTCAATAACTTTATTTCGATGCCATAGCAATTCATTTGGCAAATAAACAGGGACTAGTTTGTGACATATTTCCTTTTGTTATTTTGTCTTTAACATGAAAATGTGTTTAAAGTAAAACATTTTTCACTAGATCATAAATTTGAAGGGCTTGGGAGGTATGGCTTATATCATATTTTTAATAATGTCAAATTCATGACTTTTACTCACTAACATTTGATAAACATTTTCTAATTAGCAGGAAATAATTTCCTTTCACTAGGTATGATCCTTCCCATTCATTTTACAAAACATGTTCATCTCATAAAACATTGATGGGATCACATAAGTGAATTGGGCATGATTATCGAATGTGTTTCTAGTTCTTAAAATAGGTGTTATTTTAGTAACCCATAAAGTTGATTCTGGTATAGATAAAAAGATAAAAGTCATTTTTAGATACAAATATATTTTTAAATAAAAGAACTCATTTTTCGTAGTTTAATATGGGATAGACATAGACATTAATTCCTCTCTCTCTCACACACACACACACACACACACACACACACACACACTTATGGCAGGTCTTTAAACTTACTGCCCACGCAACACCTGCCACTTCAATATGTATTCTGCAGCACACAGAATTATTTAGTCATGATTTCTTAAAAATGTTACACATTGCAATCATTTATTAGAAATTGTAATTTGTCTTTGCTGCTCCATAGGCCTGCATCGAACATGAATAAATTACACCTAAATATAGCTTCCTTCATTTTTCAATTTGTCTAATAATTCATTTTTTATGGAAGTGTGTATCCATCTGCAATCTGATTATTAAATGGCTTCTTCAAATTACTAACTATAGACATACTGACTTATTGAAAGGCTTTTAGGAAATTAAAAATGTTAAAATCGAATATAGTCTTTAAAAATGTCCTTCTTTACTGTGTAGTTCCATGGCCATTTACTGTGACTTTTGGAGGAAAAAAAAAAAAGTAAAAATGGAAGCAAAAGAAGAATGTCAGGGTGAGTATTAGCAAGAAAACACTTCTGGTGTATTCATTACAAATTTGATTTTTCATTCAAGACTTTATGTTATAACATTTGTGTAAGATTTATGTTATAAAATGTGATATACAGGGACACCTGGGTGGCTCAGTCCGTTGAGCATACAACTTCGGCTCAGGTCATGATCTCATGGGTTCGTGAGTTTGAGCCCCACATCAGGCTCTGTGCTGACAGCTCAGAGCCTGGAGCCTGCTTCAGATTTTGTGTCCCCCTCTTTCTCCGCCCCAACCCTGCTTGTGCTCCGTCTCTCTGTCTTTCAAAAATGAATAAACATTAAACTTTTTTTTTTAAATAAAATGTGATATACAACTTATCACAGGACATCTGTGTAGCTTAAGACAACACATTTTTAATTATAGTTGACACACAATGTTATATTAGTTTCAGGTATACAATATGGCGATTCAACAAACACGTCTATACATTATGCTATGCTCACCACAAATGAAGCTACCGTCTGTGACCACAAGCTACTACAATATCATTGATTATAGGGGCGCCTGGGTGGCTCAGTTGGTTAAGCGTCTGACTTTGGCTCAGGTCGTGATCTCATGGTCTGTGAGTTCGAGCCCCACGTCTGGCTGTGTGCTGACATCTCAGAGCCTGGAGCCTGCTTCAGATTCTGTGTCTCCCTTTCTCTCTGCCCCTCCCCCACTCATGCTCTGTCTCTCTCTGTCTCAGAAATAAATAAACATTAAAAAAATTAAAAAAAAAAAACAATATAATTGATTATATTCTCTATGCTGCACCTTCTATCCCTGTGACTTATCCACTCCATAACTGCAATCCTGTACCTCCCATTCCCCCCCTCCCCCATATTGCCCATCCCCTGCCCTTCCCCTCTGGCAATCATCAGTTTGTTCTACATGTTAATGGGTCCCTTTCTGCTTTTTAAAACAAGAGAAATGTATTATCTTAAAATTCTGAAGGTCAGAAGTCTGAAATGGGTCTCGCTAGGCTAAAATTGAGGGGTTGGTAGGGCTACCTTCCTTTTTAAAGGTTTCTAGGTAAGAATGTTTTCTCACTTTTTCTAGCTGTTAGAGGCTGCTCTCATTTCTCTGTGATCCCCTTTCATCTCGAAACCAGCAGTGGCTGGTTGCCTCTTTCTCCTATTGTATCATGTTCAAATCTTTCCTGTACCTGCTGGGCATGATCACATGCTGTAGATTTGAATGTTGATAGAAATATGCTTGATTCTTTTCTTAATGCTGTATTTGGCCTGTGCAGAGCACAAGAAGGCAAAAAGTGTATATATATATATATATATATATATATATATATATTAAAAAACTCCTGAAAAATAATGCTTTGTACCAATGTATGGCAATGATACAGATAATAATGCTATTATTGCCTTGAGCCAAAGTTACCTATCAAGAAGATTGGGATTTTAAATCTATTACAGTTTATTGCCTTATGGCATAATAACATTTCCGTATAAATTGTGACAGTAAATCTTTTTTAACACAAAAGACTTAAACCTGAACATGTGCACCAATGCACAAAATGTTGCCCATAATTTAGTAGATTCATGAACCTTTTAAAGTAAGTCTATAGAGTCTAGGAAGCTCAGTTAAGAACCTTTAAGTTAGGGTAAGCAATACAGCATCATGGCGTACTTCAGACTGAAATGGAAGCTGGGGTACCTTTAGGTAGGGAGCCATTTGTGGTCAGGGCAATACACTGGGTGTCATATAAAGCCCACACGAACAAAGATCAAAGATTCTCTTCGGTTTTAGGCAGGACACAGGGATCTGAAAAAGAGGAAGACTCAGGTAAAGAGTTAGAGAACTTCATTATACACATGAAAAAGAGAAATAAATCAGGCAGAACCGAAGCCAAGCCAAGAATTCTACTTGATGAAAGACAATAGACAATGAGAAAGATTCCATTTGCAGGAAATGGAACTGGCAAGAATAAGCCAGGAAGTAATTAATTCTCCCTCCCATGACCCCATTCAATAAGCAGTGCTACTCAAAGCAAAGACTACAGTGCCTGCCAGTAAAGTAACAGCAGTGAAGAGATTAACACCATAATATAATAGGTGTTTGGAAATTTTACAGCATAATAATAATATTATCTTTCTGGGGTCCAGTTTGGCTGTGTTTGTGTGCATTTTAAATCTTCTAGTTACTTTATTTTACAAAAGTCTCAATGCACAAAATCAATACATTGGAATAATTATAAAAAGAAAATTTTTTTTCACTACAGATAGCTTGAGTACTATCCATCTAAAGGGAATTGAACTATCCTAGGCACCCAAGCACCTAAAAGCCAAGGAAGGAAGGCACATTTTCTCTGTTAAAATTTAGCATGGGAGATTATCACAAAGGTGGGAAGAACCCAGTAACTTCTACATCAGGTGCAGAGTAACAGAATGAATACATTTTAAAATCCTCTGCCATTTAGAACAAGAACAAGTGACTTATTGATGTGCCATTTGATTCATTCTAAGAACCAGGCTGCCTGCCTCCAATACATGGTCATTAGAAACAACTTGCAAAAAAAGGGATTATGGAGCATAAATTGATAGAAAATTATCTTCTCTCCTTTTTAGCTTTGCATTTTACCCCAAGTATAAGATTCAATTTCTTCCAGTGCAGTTCACAAATATTTTGCAAACAGAAGATAATTTCACTTGACAAAATATAGATATGTTTTTCCCAGTCTCGATTCCTGTGAATTCACAAAACAAATGGAAAGAGTTGCCAATTCATAGAAAATTAGACATTATTTCAATATGTTCGGGTTTGCTTCTCTCATTTTTGAACAGTATCAAACTTGAGTATTTTAGATATTTTTATCAATACATGAGATCATCAGATTGTTTTCTCTCAAACACATGATTTTAATCAGGAGCTTTATCATCAGAATATTTTAGGTGGCACATATTCAGTAAAGATACAATATAAGTTTAGTTACTTCTTAAAAGGCTGACATCATGTGTAATAGAGTAATCGGGTTAAACTATAATCATCTTTCAATTTTGAGTTTCAAATGGCACTGCTGACATTCCTAATTATAGCCTTTTAAACACATTATTATGACATTATAATAATTTTGACAAGAAATGATGCTTGAGTAATCTTTCTGCTAAAAATATCAGATGCATTTAATGTGCATATGAATGATCAATTGACATCGTTGGCTGAAGCCACATATATTGACGACAATTTCTTTATATGAGCACTGTTAATTCAATGCTTGAAAATCAAATGCATTTTAAAATAATATTAAGTATTCACAATTTTAAATTTTTGTAAATTTTATTAGGCATTACAGCTCCTCCTGGCTCCTTACCCCACCAAACATCATCTATGAATGGAATCCAGTATAATGGATAAAACTGAATATAGGCCAAAATAAAATGGAGAGACTAAATGTCTAATCAAAAGAGAAATGGATTCTAATTCAGAAAGTTTTCCATTTCAGGTTCTTGGCACTAACTGTCTACCTGATCCTAGGACCTCTGAGTCTTCATTCTTCCAACCTTTAATTGAGGGCTGTTGAATCAGATAAATTTTAGTATCTATTTCAGCTCTGAAGCTATACTTAGCCCACAGTAACACCATATTTGTGTGACTGTAAGATTTTCAAATGGGGCCACATTTTCAATAATTTGCTGATATCTGATTAAGTATAGTATCTTTCTTTCTCTTCAGCATTCCAGATAATGTTGGGAAAAGTGTGCATTTAGCAATTTAGTAGCAATGAAAGACAAATATAAAAGTTAAAAAAAATGACTCTGAAACCTCACCTTTTTGTTTTATGCCCCCCAAAAAATAGATTAAGGAGCCATCACATTTAGAATTTGCATCATTGTTTGATCCATTGTCCTCAACTATTTTCATTGTAAATTAGTGGATTTACACGTTGTCATGCAATTATAAAAATTTAATATTGGAAAAGACCTGCCAGTTCCATTCACTTATGCTTTTATATCTCTAATTGACCCTCAATTTAGAACAGTTCTGTGAGCAACTTGCTGTTTAATTGAAGAGTATCTTTGCAAAGTGTAGCTGATTTTTTTCCATGTATTTCTACATATGATTCTTTATGTGAAATGCTTTTAAGTCATTTTAGTTGGGTTAGTTCTACAATTAACTAAAAATTAATTTTTGATAGAATTTTTTTCATTGAAAGCAACTGGACAGAAATGCATATAGATTTGAGAATTTTTTTAAATATTTTTTTACTGTTTATTCATTTTTTGATAGAGACAGAGAGTGAGTGGGGGAGGGGCAGAGAGAGAGGGAGACAGAATCTGAAGCAAGCTCCAGGCTCTGAACCGAGAACACAGAGCCCAACACGGGGCTCGAACTCACGGACCATGAGATCATGACCTGAGCTGAAGTCAGACACTTAACCGACTGAACCACCCAGGCGCCCCTAGATTTGAGAATTTTTAATGCCATCTCTGTAGGGTGCCTTTGTGGGTTATCCATTTTGTTTCAGCTGACCTTTAACACAGTTTCACTATCAAGACTACCCTGATGTACATCAAGAAGCCTTTTATCTCTCTTTGAAATATAAGAATTTATAAAATTGTATCTATAAAAAAGCTACAAGTGAAGTTAATTTGTTAATGTAGCTAAAATATGCATATAAATCAGCATATTTGCACACATATTTATATACGTAGTAATAGTAGAATTTGGATTTTTCTTAATTCACTGTGAGCCAAAGTATCGATCTTTATATTTAAGGAATTTACAAGTTGGAGAGAACTTGGAACCATTTTTGTGACTAGTATCTTGCATTAATTCAAGGGATTTATACTGACAAGCTTTTCAGACTAGAAGAATGTGTTGTAATAAAATTTATAGCTTGAAAAAATATTTAAGTACAGAGTTATTTCACATCTACAAGTTGAATTATTCATATTAAATAGTTGATTGATGTGCAATAAATAAATACAGAATCATCTCATAGTTTCTAAAATTAAAAAAAAAATTAAATTCCATTTAAAGTGTAGTTATTCCTTGGTTTTTAAAAAACATAGTAACTGCATATAATATTCAATATGACCTTCATTTTTCTTTGCTGTCTACACAGGTATATAACCACAGACAGCCAGATTCAATCAATCTGGTACAAAGTATACTTTTGACACTCTTTGAGAAGCAACTCAATATGCTATATGGAAGTTTTTAGCCAAGGGAGCTGTTTTCCTCAATGTTTGTCTTTACTTCATTTTTCTTCAACTTCTCCTACTCATTTTAGTATTTTAAAGATTTTTCTCAATCTTTTAATCCTCTGCATATCCAAAATTGGTGCATGTCCTGTTTAATGTAACATGTGAAAATTTTAAAACAAGAAAGGTACAGTACCCTCTCTGAGTATGATTCTGTGTTTTAATCAGATTTCTGTCTTTTAAGAACTCAACTTTTTCTGGAATATTTTCCCTTACCCAACACTCACAACCACGTTTGAATATATCACGTCAAGCAACATAAACAGAGGTCTTGCATGAATGTAATACCTCTTCTTTGCCATTTTCCCCCCTCCAATTTATCTATTGATTGTCGTTCTTTGCCACGGCTTGGAAATGATCAATAAAGCAAAAGACGTTTTGTTGCCGTTATAGGAAGGACAAACCAACATAACATATTTGGCAACATGAAGACTTTAAATCCAACTTAGTGCATGGCCTGAAGTCACTGTCCTCTTGCAGCTGCTTTCAGACATCTCAAGAGACCTGTGTAGAAAGTAGGATGACAGAGCTGGGGACCTGAACTATAAATAATTAGAATACAACAGAAGTGTGAGCAAAATTCCTCAATGTAATTATTAACTGTTAAACAGAAAACAGCACCTGATGCCTGCCCAATCCTCCTGACTCTGCACTATTCCCCACCCCAGACAATGCCAGATGCGACTTTAGTTCAAGTGGTCTCATGATCTCTCTCTTGTGAATGATTTAAAGAACAATAAAGAAGACCCTAAAGTAATATCTGAAACTAACTTAGGTTGGCTTGGGATGAAGTTCTAAAAAACCTTCAAAAAAGTTATAATCTTCATGTCTTTTTAGGGTATTTACCAATTTTTCTCAAAGGACACTAAAAGTTACAAAGTCTTCAATAGAATATATGCTGTATAATAGAACACTGTATCTCCATAAAGTAAAAAGATGCCAGATGTGATCATTAAGCGTATAAACGAAACTTGAATTGTGTAATTTGAAAATTCCTATAGCTACTTACTTTATTTTATTTTATTTTTTAATACGAAATTTATTGTCAAATTGGTTTGCATACAACACCCAGTGCTCATCCCAACAGGTGCCCTCCTCAATGCCCATCACCCATATTCCCACCCCCCCCCACCCCCGATCAACCCTCAGTTTATTCTCAGTAGTTAAGAGTCTCTTATGGTTTGCCTCCTTCCTTCTCTGTAACTTTTTTTCCCCCTTTCTCTTCCCACCGGTCTTACTTATTTTAACTGCTTTGGTTAAACCAAGCAAAATAATGGTAAATAATATGACAAAAACAGTTACAGAATGCTTCTCTATATTTTATCTATTCACTTTATTAATTCCTCATAACATTTTTCTTTTGTGGGATCTTACCACCAGTTGTAATGTAAGGAATAAACTAACATTCAGAAACTTAAGTAAATTTTTGAAGATCACATAACCAAGAAAAATTGGTACTAACCCACAAGCTCAAGTATTTTGGTACCAAAACCTGTGATTTCCCATTTTATTACAATTTCCTTCTGAAACACCACTGTGCCTGCCATTAGGATGTACAAAAATAGAGAGTCCCAACACCTGTTTCAGGTTCTTCTTATGCAAGGGAAAAGTGATGAAGAGAGAAGAGAAATAATCAAGAACAACAACAAACCATATTTTTGTTTATTTCTATTATGAACCACACACATTTCTCTGCTCTTTACACAGGCACCATAACTTCCAGAGTTCCTGTATGATGGTTCTACAACTACTTTGTATGGTTAACAATGCTAAATTTGCTCTAGATTGGAGCAATTAGAAATTATTTAATAATCTGCCTACATGAAGTTATAGGACACTCACGGAAGAAGAGTAAATGAAGTCAAACTCCAAGAAGCAGAAATAAATGAATTACCATATTACGAATTACCCCTCAGCATTTTAGAGTAACATCAAATATAGACAAATAACAAGAGGATCAAATCTAACTTGAGAATAGTTCTCTTTACAAAATACCTACATTTTAAGAATAATCAGTTATGATGGGAACAGGAGATCATGTTAGTAATCATAATCATGTTTCATAGAATTTGCAAAATTTGGGGTATGGAGTGAGAATTACATTTTTATATAATAGTTAGCTGTTGATATTAGTTGATTACATATGTTTATTTGATTAGGAGATTTGATGACAGAAAGACTAAAAATATATATTCGTTTTCCTCCTCATCCACCATAGTACAGCCACCTGAGTTTCCTTCTATTCCTCCAATAGCCAAGTTTATTTGAGTTCAATATTTTAGGTTTGCTCTGACCTCAAGAAGGCTCTTTTTTACCTATTTTATTCATCCTCTCTGACAAACAAATTGGCCTATGATTTAACATATTTCAAATGTTGGGTCATATTTAACGCATCTCAAATATTTCAATCTCCTTTTCATTGTTTTCTACCAAAGCTTCTGGTGATTTTGAGATTGCTCTTAGGTTTAAACTTTTCCACACTCAGAATCAAGAAAAATTAAAAAAATACTTTGACATTAATAAAAATGAAGACACAACACACCAAAACTTATGAAATGTAAGTAAAGCAGTGTTTGGAGGAAAATTTAAAGCTGTAAATAGCTATAATAAAAAGGAAAAAAAAATTTCTAATCAGTAGCCTAAACTTTTACTTTAAAAGAGCGAAATAAATCTGGAACAAAAAGGAAAAAAAATTATTAGATTGAAAGAACTAATAAAATAAAGAATAGAAAAACAATAGAGAAAATCAATGAAACCAAAAATTAGTTCTTTAAGAAAATCAAGAAAATATATAAATGGTTAGTTACATGAGGAAAAAAGAGAGAGAGAGGAAAATTAAAATGACTAACATCAGAAAGGGAATATATACATTCTATTATGGGAATGAAGATATACTTATATCTTACATATATATACATATAACATTTCATATATATATATGAATTCTATGTATAATTGTATGCCAATGAATTTATAAAAATTTATATGAAATAGACAAATTATTAAAAAGTTGCAAGCTGTCAGAACTGGCTTAAGAAAAAATAGATAATTAAATAGATCTGTAACATGTAGAGAAATTGAATTAATAATAAGAAATAACAATCCTCCCAAAAATTCCAGGCCAAATGGCTTAACTAGTTAGTTGTAACAAATGTCTAAGAAGATTAATACCAATCTTTCATAAACTCTTCCGCAAAAATAGAACATGAAACAGTTCTCAACTCATTCTATGAGACAAGCATTATCCTGACACCAAAGCCAAAGACATGAAAGAAACGGAAGCTACAGACTAATATCACTTATGAATATAAATGCTAATATCTTTTTTGTAATGTTTATTTATTTTTGAGAGAGAGAACAGTGGGAGGGGCAGAGAGAAAGGGAGATAGAGTATCCGAAGCAGGCTCTGTGCTGTCGTCTTAGAGCCATATTTGGGGCTCTAACTCATGAACCTTGAGATCATGACCTGAGCCTAAACTGGACACTTAACCAACTGAACCACTTAGGTGCCCTTAATACAAAAATCATAAAAAAAAAAACCTACCAAACAATATCCAGAAGCATATTTAAAAATATTATTAAACAGACTCCATGACCAAGTAGCATTTGTCCTGGAAATGCAAGGATGTTTCAACATATGAAAATCGATCAACGTGCTATGATCACATTAATCGAATAAAGATAAAAAGCCATATGATTATCTCAATTAATGCAGAAAATCATCTGACAAAACCTAACACTGTTTTGTAATAAGAAAAACAAACTAGTAGAAAAAAAACATTCTCAACTTGAAAGAAATCTATGAAAAGCCCACATCTGAAAATAAGAGATTAGATAATTTCCCTCTAATATCAGGAACAAAAATAGGATGTCCATTCCCGTCACTTCTATTCAACATTGTGTTGGAAGTCTGGCAGGGGCAATTAGTCAAAATTAGAAAAAAAAATCCATAATGGAAAACAAAAAGTAAAAGTATCTCTATTAACACATGCCATTATTTTATATATAGAAAATAGTAATAAATCTACTAAAAATCTATTAAAATTAACAAGTGAATTCAGCAAAGTTGCAGGAAACAAAATAAAAAAAATCAATAGTTTTTGTGTCCACCAGATTGAAAAATCCAGGCACAAAAAAATTAAGAAAACAATTCTTAACAATAAACAAGAAGAAAACAATAAGCATATAGATCAATAGAACCGAATCAAGAGTACAGAAATACATGAATATAACTATGGTCAATTGTTTTTATCGAAGGGTACTAAGACTGTTCGATGAGAATAATAGTCTTTCAACAAGTGGTATAGGGACAAGCGATATATGCAAGTAAAAGAATGAAATTGGACCTTTATCTCACACCATACACAAAATTAGCTCAAGATGGAGAAAAGACTGAAACTTAGGAGCTAAAACTATAAAAGTCTAGAAGGAATGAATGTTCATCATCCTGAAATTTGCAGCAGTTTTCATCTTTAACCCCAAAAGTACAAACAAGAAAAGAAAGCTAGATAAATTGTACTTCATCAAAATGAACAATATTAGTGGGAGAGAGCCAAAGCATAAGAGACTCTTAAAAACTGAGAACAAACTGCGGGTTGATGGGGGGGGTGGGAGGGAGGGGAAAGTGGGTGATGGGCATTGAGGAGGGCACCTGTTGGGATGAGCACTGGGTGTTGTATGGAAACCAATTTGACAATAAATTTCATATATTGAAAAAAATGAACACTATTGACACTGTCAATAAACTTCCCCAAAGAAAATACACAGATGGTGAATAAGGCCATGAAAATGTGCTCTTTCCCTGAAAAGGCAAATCAAAATCACAATGAAATACTACTTCACATTCTTAAGATCATTATAATCAAAAAGGTAGATAATAAAAAGTGTTAGCAAAGATACGGAGAAATTGGAACTCTCATAAGCTACTGGTAGGAATGTAAATTGATAGAGTCACTTTAGGAGACAGTCTGTCATTTCTTCAAAAAGTTAAACATATAGGAATAATTTGACCCTGAAATTCCACTTCCAGATATATTCCCCAAGGAAATGAAAAGATATGCAGCTACAAAAACTTGTACACGAATATTCATAGCAACATTATTGATAATAACCAAAACATGGAAACAACTCAAATGTTGAACTACTAACAGACGGATAAATAAAAGGTCCTATACCCAAACAGTGAAATATTGCTCAGTCACAAAAAGCAAGTGAAGTATAACACATGCCATAATATGGCGAACTTTAAAAACATTGTGTCAAGAGAACTTGTCATAAAAGATCACATATAATTCCATCTATATAAAAGTCCTGAATAGGCAAATCTATAAGGACAGAAATTATATTAGTGCTTTTCTAGGGTTTGGGGATATGGGAGTGATAACTAAAGGGACTCTCATTTCTAGGTAACAGATACACTTCAAAATTGATTATGGGGATGGTTGCACAACTCTGTGAATATACCAAAGTTGTATGGTATGCGAATTATATCTCAATAAAGCTGTTATGAAGATCTCTCTCTCTCTCTCTCTCTCTCTCTGTCTCTCTCTCTGTCTCTCTCATCCATCATCTATCTCTTACTTTCAGGACCAATGTAGTGGTCTAATAGGCCCATGCATTTGACACCCATCTGTCTTCAGAACCAGAGCAGTCTAGGTGACAAATTAGAATCCTTTCACCGGCCAGAGAATAGGTAAAACCCATACTTGTCCACATTCCAGCTATACAAAGACTGATGAAAGTTGAGTCTAAGAGAGTAACAGACAAGAGTCTGATAGAAAAAAAAACTCAGAAATATGGCTAAGGACAGGAAAGAAATGGGATATATCCTAAACTTCCAAATCAATCATGAGCCTGCAAAGAGCAGTCACCCTCCCCCTGAAAAACAGAAACAAAAACAAGTGTTTATGGGATGTCACAATGGCAAATGCAATCATCCAGGTCAGATGCTGAAGAGTAAAAATGAAACAAAGATAACAACAACAAAAACTTCCTTTCCCTAATTGACTTGAGGGTTTCAAGATAAACATTTCCCAAGTTTCTACCTACATTTTTGTGGCTAAAGCTTTGACACATATTTGTATAACTTGCAATGCTTTGGTACTACCAAAGAGAAAGAAAAATCTGAATTTTCCATGTTTCTCTAGCTTGTGTTTGAAAGAAGTAAACAGTGACCTTACACTATTACTAACAGAGCCCAAATAAACACCAATACTGACTAAACTAAATCTCCAATCAGTATAGGGGATGGGGGCAAGAGTGGCTTAAAATACGTGTATCATCTGAACACTTAGAGCAAATTAACCTCACTGGAAGAAAATCTCTATGAAAACAGATTAAGGACTATTTTGCATAAACTATATAATTGCAGATTTCCATGATACAAAAAAAAATTATTCCATCATGCTGATAATAAAAGAGAAATAGAAAACATGGTTGCCAGGGGTATGTGGGTGGCTCAGTCAGTTAAATGTCTGACTCTTGATTTCCACTCAGGTCACGATCTCACAGTTCATGGAATTGATCCCCACATCGGGCTCTGAGCTGAGAGTACGGGGCCTGCTTGGGATTCTCTTTCTCCTTCTCTCTCTCTCTCTGCCCCTACATCTCCCTCTCTCTAAAAGAAAAATAAAAAGAGAAAACAGGGTTGCCAGTAATATGGAAGCAACAGATACCACAGTGAGTGCTTCAGAGAAACATGTTAGTTATTTAGAAAGCCTCCTGAATACATCATTTCAGGACTAGGAACAAAAAAGGTGTGAAAGTACATAAAACACAAATGAAATGAGAAATTTGCCACATCCAGTGTAAGTCTATGTGTATTCCAGATATACAGGTCACAGACTGAGATAGAGGAAAGGATATATACAGAAACCCTTGGGGAGTTATGTCTTCTGCTCCTAAGAAGGATGAGCAGTGTTACCAGCACCAGTGCTGAGGGTGTTTCATGGCTTACTCATGGCTTCCCTCCAGACACTACTGTCGTTCTTCCAGGCCCCTCAGTAGCCTTAGCAACATTTTACTTCAGCCATTCTACTTGATACTCACACTGTCACCCAGTACAAAAGCAAGGTGATATCTGTGGGAATTAAGAGGGTATATTTGTGAACCTTATACTCTTCTAGTTCAGTGATGCGTTTGATGTCTTAAAACAATACTGTTTGTGGTCCAGTGCTTTATAGATTTCAGTGTTTATTTATGGTCCCTCACACTAAGAGGCTGGGGAAGAAGAAAAAAAATCTAATTAGTAAGCATTAAATTTTGTTCAGAATTATCACTCCTGCCTATAATTTTATTGGTGGTATTATTATAGGGTTATATCTGAAGAGTCCAGGTCTTTCTCATCTTAGAATTCATTTTCTTTCAGAAGAGCCCTCAACACCTCCTCCTATATGCAAATAGACTCTTGTCTGCCTGTCTAACCCAATAGATAGTCCCTTAGCATGTTTATATATATCTAAAACTCTCTTACACCCATTCTTCTCTCAGGATGAGCTTTCAGAATTAAAAATATTTTGGTTCTGACAGAAAATGAAGGCAGCAAAGGCAAAATAAGTTCTTAGTGTTCTGAATCCTAAAGAATTTTGGATAATAAATACTATTTTATCAAGCAAATTATTATAGAAGAGTTTATCAATTTCTCAAGAAATTCATAACACAGAGTGTACTTAGGGATTATACTTAGAATCATCTTGTTTAATCAGTTTTCAATTTGGAAATCTGGTCGGATGTGTTTTTATAGAAGCAGCATTGTGACATATTTTCTGCTTAATTGCATGTGGTATCTAATTGGGTTTCCAGGCATGACTTTTAAAAATGATAATATCTACTATTTAAATAGTTGTTCTGACATTCCTTCAAGCTCTTATTTAGTAGTTCAAATAATGATTAATTGCTATTTGTATAAGAAGAAAAAAGGTTCTAGAAAATATAAAATTCAATTATGCAGTTGATTCATAAGTTGTTTTGTTGGTCACACAAGTCTCTCCACACTTATTTACTCAGAAAGGGCCACACACCATGCCCTATTTGTTTTTTCATGTCTTCTTCTAATTACAGGTGACACTCCCTTGCAATACCAAATATCACTTCAACCACAAAGCATTTCTGATATAACTGGACATCCACATCCATACATGATTATACTTGTAAAACATTGTCTTCTAACACAAAACTTTTCCATAGGCCTACATATATGATAAATTCAGGAGGAAAATACAATATAATGGCTTGGGAATTTTAGTGCGGTTGCTAATTTCTTCATGTGGTAGCATGCTCCACTCTAAAACCTGTTATCAAAACGTTTATTACTTCAGCTTCGAAGGAAAAAAAAATACCAAAAATCCCTTAAACTCCAGATGCTTTATTTACCAATGAAAGGCAAATTGACAAAATCTTAATGATTTCAAATATTTTTCAAGGTTCATAAGCTTAGACCTTTAGATCAAAATTGCGTTTTTAAAACTTGTTATCAGACCGTATATTGTCCCCTAAGGATGCTAAAATTCTTTTAATGTGGAGGAAATAGGGAAGGTAAGTTTCATTCAGTCATGAGATAGTATATACATATATCTACCCAAAGTCTGATTCTAAAAGACCACAAATGGATAGATATTCATTTAAATATTTACTCCACACTTGGTTTTTACTTTTGGTGGCAGACAAGTTTTACAAAGCTAATTTCCTGAGTGTATGAACTGCTTGTTGCATAAATTGGTGACAAAATATTTTTGCTGTTATTTTCCATATAAGAAATGTTCCCTATAATCCTAGAAATATCTATTTCCCTGAAAGAAAAATTAAAAACTCTTACTCTTGATTCTGCCTTTTAAGTTTACCTTCTAGTCACAGGCAAGACCAACCACATGTGTCTCTAACTATAGAAGAGATTACAGAAACAAAAGTTTCTAGCTAGGGTCACCTAGATTCTGTGCTTACTGGCATTTTATAATGACCTACAGAACCTTATGAATTCATGACCAGTTTGCTTTATGTCAGCTGACTCTGAGTTCTCAGAAGTTTTTTTTGTTTTGTTTTGTTTTTGCCACTGATAGCCATCTCTTTCTATCTCTATCATCTATCTATCTATCTATCTATCATCTATCTATTGGAATTTTTCCTAAATCTTGGTTTTCAGACTCTGATTAATTTCCTAAAGCAGCTTGAAACCAAATCTGCCAGGCTCCAAGTAAAACATCCCTGGGTCATGCAAACATTTGGCCATTCCTTTAGTATTTGCTCAGCATGTCAGAATTTTCACGAAGCCACTGATTGATTTCTAGAATTTCTGATATAATTTAATGTAAACTGTTACCATGTATATTATGGTATCTTGTTTATTGTGTTATATATATCTACATTCCAATTTATTCATACATTGTTTGTCACTGTGGTAGTAAAGAGAAAAATGAGTAGGTGGAAAACGTTTAATTTATGCCTTAAGAAGCTTAGAGTCCAGAGTGGAGAAAAGATACATGCAATAATGTTATAATGTGAAATGCTACACTGTAGCACCAATAGATGGTTTATCTAGGAAAAATCCCTCTATTATGGGTTACTAACTGAATAACAAAACATACTAAACTCTACACAAATTTACTGACACATGATAAGAATTCCATTAACATCTTTAGCCACCAAAGTTGCAGAATACCTTAATGGACAATGGAATTCAAAATTAATGGGAAAATAAGGGTATATTAGCATAATTTGTTAGATTGACATATATTGTATCTTTTTTATTATCTTTGTCTCTAAAAAGTTATATTCTTAGTATGATCTATTTAGACTTTGATTTGTTTTGTTGCATCTTATAGTGAAACTGTCTTTCCATCTGGATTTACGGCACTCCTTTATCTTTCTCTTATAGGCTGATATGTACTTTCTTCATATTTGTTCTTTTGTTTTTTTTTAGATTTTTAAAAATTTTGTGAGTAATCTACACCCAGCATGGGGCTCAAACCCAAATTCCTGAGATCAAAAGTCACACTCTCCACTGATTGAGTGAGCCAGCTGCCCCATTCTTGTATTTACTCTTGATTTATTCTCTGGAGCAGCTCTTATAAATAGGATCAGATATCAATTTTCAAAGTAAAATTTTAGAACACTAAGGTATAAATATTTCCCCATACTACTTATAATTAAACCTATAATTAACAACTTGCAAACACTACCTAGAAGTAGGTCACAAGTTCATAATTAATAGATTGTAGTTGACAATTTCATTGATGCTTTCTAAGTAAAAAACAGAAAATGAATGATAGAAAAATATTCTTTTGAATGATCTGATAGATTAAAAATATGAGTTCACTTCTTATACATTTAGGATTTATGTAGATATGGCTCAACATTTATGTATACATGGTAATATCAATTTAGAACATCTCATGTGCTGTCTGTAGATAATGGTTTCACCTTTTTTTATTCTTTTCGCTGATGACAAAGGCTGGGTTTGGAAGACAGTGAGAATACAATACACCATTAAAATCTCTTGTGAGGCAGTTGGCTGGCTCAGTCGTTTGAGTGTCTGACTCTTGATTTCAGCTTAGCTCATGACCTCACAGTTCCTGGGATGGAGCTCCATGTTGGGATGCTTGAGATTCTCTCTCTTCTTCTCTCTCTACCCCTCTCCTGCTCTCTCTCTCTCTCTCTCAAAATACATAAGTAAACCTTAAAGTAAAATAAAATAAAATAAAATAAAATAAAATCTCCTCTGTCAGAAAACAAAAAAGGAAAAAAATGAGAAAAACAGTTGTACTTCAAGCTAACCCTTTTATCATAGATCATTTTGAAACATTTTCACATAACTATTTAGATTTTTTTAGACTTCTTCAACTTGGAATAAAGATCTACTTTTTGTAATTTGTTATGCAATCTTGTGAAGGTCAACAAGTCTCACAATCAAAACTCAAAGGTCAATTATCATGTTGATTCCTTTGAATATTCCACATTGAAGACACTGCTGATGGTAACCACTGGAAACACTTTCCTTTCTTTGTCTCTAATGTGATGTTCTATCTATGCATCATCTATCTATTGTTTTACCAACATCTTTGAATTTTTTTTTTAAATCTCGTTCACTCATTAACATGGTCCAGGTGTATGGAGCTCCTCACGCCTAGCAAGCTTAGCTTCCACATCTTTTCTGGCAGTGTATTTATCTATAAGTCCTATATCAAATGGTAGTAAATAAAGATTTCACTACTTTCCTAACTTTATTTCCTGGAATTCCATAGGGTTTGGAAACATTTCTATAATAGCAGTTATAGGGCTTTGATTAATATAATGCTGTATTCCAACTTTTCATCTCTAGGACATAATATAATGTCTGTCACAAAAATGTTTGTTGAAGAGTTAAGGAACAGATGCATAAATCAACTAGCTTGCTCTACTCTATGGCCCATACGACCTCATCCAGAGGCTCTGTTAACCCCTGACTTTCAGATGGGTATTGGCAGGCAAATAGTGGGAAAGGAGCGAGGATGATCAGGGTGTGTATTCCATTAACCTCCTGCCAACCTAGTTTTCTTCTATCAGGGTTGCTATGATTTGCAAGTGACCCTTACTGAAGACAACGTCTCTCTCTCAGGTGGCCATTTCCATATAGCTGGGGTGGGAGATTATAGGCATTCTGTGTTGCTAACTGGCCTTACCCCAAGGAAAATGACACTTGCATATATCTTTATAACAGGAGGTAATACTACAACGTGTGACAAGGTGCCCACTGAAGTTAGGCTCTGAACTTCCCACAGAGATTGGAGATAGAGATGCCATCTTCCTTAATGATTACATTTTGGAGTGGTGGCTGTCAGGTCCTTGAGACAGACAGTCCTGAGATGTAAAACTAGTAAGAAGTTTTTAAAAGATTGACACCATAAAGGAACAGAGACAAAATTTACAGGTGCAATTTTTTTAAGTAAGTGCTCTAAGAAATGGGAGGCAGTAGACCTCTGTGGTTAGGCCTGTAAGATTCTGTAAAGATCTCTGTGATAGAGAGGTCAGGGCTTAGAGGCAGGAATAAGCCTGCTGAAAGTCCAGTCAAGCTGAGGGCAATTTTAAGGCCATCTTGCTGAGCATAATTTAGAAGGAAAGTACAAAGGACTCCACAGAGAGGATGGCTCACACAAATGTCATGTACAAGCAAGTAAAAGAAATTCAGTACATTTGAAGCATCTGATATGAGAGCAAGTATTTTGGAGATAGATAAATCCATAGCAGTTAGGATATGAAGAGTATTACAAGTAAATTGAAAAGTAATCTGGTGCAGCAAAATAAAGCATGATTAAAAAAAAAAACTAAGGAAGGCACAAATGTATCACATAAAGCAAAATCAGAAAGAAAAATGATGTCACTGTTAATACAAGTGTGAGTAAATGATATCAGAGATGAGGCCTTAGAACAATTTGAGGATGCAGCAAATTTGAAGTCTCTCTATGATCTTTAAGACAGAAATCTTGATAAAACATGAAAAAAGGAACCAGATGTAAAAAGTCGAGAAAGTAGTGAATTGCAGTTGATATTAAAGCAGAGCATGCTATAGAACTTTCAAGAAATCTGGCAGTAAAATGAATGAAAGGTAAAATGTTGCAATTCTTTACATTGAATAAAGTTTTAAAAAATAGTTCTGTATTGGTATATATTAGGATGGCTTTACAGGCTTGGCTGATTGGTACTTTTCCTCTGTGTTCAATCTACCACGTTGATCCAAAATTTGCTTGGTGGGTAAAAACAAATTTCTTATCAGAAATATGTTCATTTCACATGGGTTTATTCCATGCTGATCTTCAACTGTCTGGATTAAACCCTTCCCAGATCCATTTGTTCAATGTCCCAATACTTGGCTTGCTTTAAACCAGTGGCTTTAATGGGTTGTATTTTCAACATTTGTTCAGAAATCTCTGAATTGATTGGGAACTTCCCAATCAACACTACAGCTCAAACTCATCCAGGGGAAAAGTTTATTAAGATCCTTTGTACAGACCCTTCTAACTTATGATGGTGTTTTGTCAGGATAAATCCATTGTAAATTGAAAATATTATAAGTGAAAAATACATTTAACACACCCAACCTACCAAACATCCTAGCTTAGCCTAGCCTACCTTAAACATGCTCAGAACACTTACATTAGCCTACATTTGGGCAAAATCATCTGACACAAAGCCTGTTTTATAATAAAGTATTGAATATTTCATGTAATTTATTGAATACTGTACCGAAAAGGAAACACAGCGATCATACGAGTATAGAATGATTGTACGTGTATCTAGTTGTTTACCCTCGTGATCGCATAGCTGACCAGTAGCTGCCGCTCACTGCACCCAGTGTCACCAGAGAGGATTGTACCACACAACTCTAGTCCAGGAAAAGATCCAAATTCAAAACTCAAAGTACAGCTTCTGTTGAATGCATGTCACTTTCACACCATCATAAAGTTGAAACATGGCCACTTGAACCATCATAATTTGGGGACTGCCTGTATATTGCTCAGAGCTGCAGTGTCAATAAAGCAGGCTAAGCTTCAAGTTTGCCAGTCAGTCTGGAAATATCATTTGCATAACACTGCACTCACTCTGGTACTAAGTCATTGTACCACCTTGAATGGAATGGTGATTGATAGCTACACGGATCAAATTGGAGACACACAGAATGTGTTGAGCGGTGGGAAAATTAGAAAGTTAGTGGGACTATGGGGGGGTGGGCAAAGAAGTTAGGTGGACAGCATGCGGAAATGGAAAACGTGACAAAGCAGGTGTTTGCCTTGGACACTTCAGGGCCTACGACATGCTGCTACTTCAAGGGAAAATGTAAAAATGAGAAACATGTTAGTCATAGAGAGACTCACTAAAATGAATCATCATCTGTTTGTCTTCAGGATATGTTCTCTATTCACTGTAGATTTTCATTTGAGAAAAATGTTATAGTATACTTGTCTAAGAAAGTATTGTTTTAAAGTTTTACCTCAGGAAAACTACTTTTTCCTAGTTTTGCATATGATTTGCACTTCGCTTTTCGGTGAATCATTGTATTACATGATAATTATATACATAACATTATATATACAATGTTACTTCACTCCCAACCCCTTTGGTTAAATAAATGTTTAGTTATATTAATCTATACAATAGATTGTATGAATCTATTGCATAGACTGTATAATCTACAAAATTTTTGTATAAAAATTGGTTAGATATACAATAATATAACTAAAGAAATAGGATTGAGTTTTTAGTCTGAAAAATACTATATACATAAGAATTATAGAGTTACTATACTATTTATTGATAACTAAATGCACATTTTAGTACACTTACTTATAAGCCACTTTTTTAAAGGCAAAATTCCTGTGTTTTTATGTAGCTTACACAGCATGTAATTAAAACAAAGCATGGGTACTTGCAATAAAATAAAATTATCTCTAAAATTATCTGTTTATTTTTTGTGACATAATGGATAGTTAAGACAACAGTTACAAATCTCCAAAGAATTATGCTATTTTTCTTGGTTACTCATGTACTATATTTGAGTCTCTGTATTCGAAGTTTCGCATCTAGAGTCTCTACCACATTAGCCTCTAATTGTCTAGCTTACTTGCCAAAAATAACAGCAAACAACAACAACAACACAAATAAAACTTTAAGTTAAGGGAAGAGAATTCAGACCTTTTTTTAGGAAGGCATGCATATCTTGATTAAATATTTGTATGATAATACTATTACTCAGGGTAGAGTAGCCATGAAACAAATGACTCCTAAATCTCTGTGGTTAATGCAATAAAATTTTATTTCTCGTTTGTGTGAGGTCAGTACTTTGGTCCTTGCTAGACAGCTCTTGTGGACAGCTCATTTCCATGCTCTGACTCAGGTATACCCCACCTTGTATTGTGTCTGCCATTTTTTTAGGGCTTGGGAGAGGAAAGAGAGAAAGTGTCAGAGGGATATTCAATTGCCTTACATTCCAGCCAAGATTATGTCTCATGTCCCCACAGAGAAACAAAGAAGCTGGAAAACAAAGGTATTTATGTATGTCTGGCCACCAGAGAAGCACTAAATATTGGTAAATAATCTACCACAGTTAAGATGACTTTATTTTTTATTAACATTTTATAAATGTGAATTCTTTTATGGTGAGATCTATGGTTGATGTAAACATTTTTGAAGTTATTATTGTCTCTATTACCAGTGAAGACTGAGTAAAATAATTTGGCTACAATAATAGTTCATTTGGATTTAGCATTTAAATACAGCACTACTTCTTCTCTACTCTAAATCACTATGTTTAAGGTCTGCTAAAAAAAAAAATGGAAGACTAGTGGCGACTACAATGAAAGTTCAGGTATTTTGTTTACCAGGAAAAGTTACATAATGTGTACTTACATATAATTCTTATAGCTTAAATTATTTGGCATAAATAGTGAAGTCCAACATAGATAAAGGATTTAGAGTATAATAAAAGAACAGAGAATTCAAATATTTAAAAAAATTCTTAAAGACAAAACTGATTTGTATTACCACCCAGGTTATCTTATTCTACTTGATTTTGATCAAATCAGAATTGTGTTAACAGTCTAATAGACTATTACGCTATACATTTTTTTAAAATATACTTATGAGTAATGCAAAATCAAATAAATAGCTTTCCTATTACCTTTCCCCAAGATAATTTATCTCTGAATCACTCCTCATTATTTAATAAGTCTTTCAATATTAGTAATCTATTAGTCCAAAATGTTCATGTTGAGCTGTTTTTATACTTGTGCAGTCTTCTCTCTTACCCACTAAGCTTGTTCAAAATGTAAATTGCACTCTCTGAACCGAAAGTACAGCAGGAGTCCAGCCCTGGCTCTTTTTTACACAAAGCCACCAACAGATTTGTTAACAGATGCTCCTGGGGTCTGTGCACATAATGGAAACTTCAGAACCTTACAGGACCCACAGTTTCTCTGTTTGCAGCACAAGAATCATTTAACAGTAGGTGACACTTTTGGCAATGTATAATTAAAGGGCTTGTTTTAGCAAAATTACACATGTCGAAACACATAAGAAAAGGGGAGGGTGTGTAACATGCATGAGTGTACAATTTAGATTGTGGCAGAGAATGAGCACAGCTGGAAGCTGACAATTTGTCTTTAGTTCCTGAGGTCAGATTTAGAAAAGCAAACCACTAGGTGTTTCAACATCGTTCACGTTATACATGGATCAATAAGATAATTGAAAGTGTCCTTCCTCTTTATTCTGCTAATTGAGACTGGGGAAGATTATAAATGGGTCCACAACATGACAAATCAGAGGTCATCATTTAATTTGGATGCCACCATCACCTTTTCAAGGTATTCATATTTGATTTCTAGGGGAATAAAGCAAAGAGAATTTCAGTGAATCTGACTTGCATTATTCTGAACACATATGTTTCGATTCTGATTCATGAGATGTAATAGATCTTTAAAACAGGTTAGCTTTGGATCAACGAGGCTAACAGATTGCATCATATTTCTTTTAGAATCTACTTGTTAAGTGTTCTTCATCTTTTGTTACTAAAGGCAAGGGCCCAGTCCTGTAGTTTGGAACTCTAGTTAAGGGGCGTCTGAGTGGCTCAGTCGGTTAAGTGTCCGAGTCGGTTCAGGTCACGATCTCACGGCTTGAGTTGGAACCCCGTGGCGGGCTCTGTGCTGACAGCTCAGACCCTGGAGCCTCTTCAGATTCTGTCTTTCTCTGCTCCTCCCCCGCTCACACTCTGTCTCTCTCTGTCTCTCAAAAATAAATAAATATTTAAAAAAAAGAAACCAGGGGCGCCTGGGTGGCTTAGTCGGTTGGGCGTCCGACTTCGGCTCAGGTCATGATCTCACAGCTTGTGAATTCGAGCCCCGCGACCGGCTCTGTGCTGACGGCTTGCAGCCTGGAGCCTGTTTCATTCTGTGGTCTCCCTCTCTCTCTCTGCCTCTACTGTGCTTGTGCTCTTTGTCTCTATAAATGAATAAATGTTTAAAAAATAAAAAAAGAAACCCTATTAAAAATATATATTAGAACTAAAGAGAGGAAATACAGTATGTTCCATTCCTGACAGTTGTACATCCCATAACTCAATAATAATATGATTATGTTTCACAGTTATTGCTTCCACCATGGAAGACTACCCCTTTGAACATCTATCACCGTTAACTACTTTTAATTACATCTGAAATGCATATAAATGAAATTATACCCATATGTACATTTTGTTTCTAGCTTTTTTTGCTTGTAACATTATGTTAGTGAAATTTATCAATGTCATTGTACATAACTAGTTCACTAATTTTCATTAACATAAAGCTTTCTTATAATATGGATACATAATTCTAGATCTAGTTAATAGTGATGGATATTTTATCTACTATAAGTAATGTTGATAATGATTGTTTTCATGTATTTTTGATGAGCATATGTATTCACCTTATATACATAGATATAGAATTGTGATTTGCAAAATGATGTATGCTTAGCTTCAGCAAATATCCTCAAACACTTTTCCAAAGGGAAAAACACTCCCTAGAGTACAAGTAACACTCCCATCACCATATATTATGAGAGTTACATATCCTTACCAATACTTGGAAATGGAAGTATTTTATTATATTTTAGCCATTCTAGCAAGTGTAGAGTAGTAATTCATCGCTTTGATTTTCATCTCCCTGATGATGAATGAGGTTGAGCATGTTTCCATGTTATGGATCATTGGATGGCCTTTATTTGAAGTACCTGACCAATCTTTAGCTTATTTTTTCTTGGGTTGTCTATCTTGATATTGTTAATTGAAATACTTCTTTTTGTATTCTCAAATTTGTCATTCATACATACACATACACCACACACATGTTTACATATTAGTCTTTTCCCTATGGCTTGCCTTTTCAAACTCGTAATAGTGTATTTGAGAAACAGAATTTCTTAATTTTAATGAAGTCCAATTTGTCAGTTTTCCTTTTTTTAGGTTACTTTTTTTCATGTCATAATTAGCTGACTGTATATGTGTGGGTATGCCTCTGTATTTCATATTCTGTTCCCTTGAGCAGTTAATACATATGTCAATACCTCACTGTTCACTCACACTAAATTTTATGAAAGTTAAATATCTGGTGTTGTAAGGCCTCCAGTACCACCATTGTCTTGGTTATTATTGATCATTGCATTTCAGTGTATATTTTACAATCAGTGGTTAATTTTCATAAAATAATTACTAGGAACTTGCTTGGATTACATTAAATTATAGGTGAATATTCTGAAACATTAATATACTTACAATGTTTTCTCTGAATCCATCCATAAGTATAGTATAATCCTAATTTGTTTTTAATTTTCCTCAAACATATTTTATAGTTATTATTTTGTTTTGTTTTAAAGATCTTATATAACCTTAGTATTATTTATTTTGATCTCTTTCATACCTTTTTATTAGGATATTTTAATTTCAGTTTAATTTATTTAGTATTTTTAAATTTTATTTTTCAGTTTGTTGCTGATATTTCTGATCTCTTCAATTTTGTTTTTTTTTTTAATATTTCTTATAATATTTAATTTTATTAAGCTTCACAAAGACTCAGCTTTGTAGTTTGTGGGTTTCTCAATTCTATATTTGTCTTCTACTTGATTTTTTTTACTCTTATTTTTTAATAGTTCTTAACTTCCACATTCATTATGTTTAATTTTTTCCTTTGGCTTTTAACTTCTTGAGATAGATACTTAGTAAATCAATGATTTTTTTATCTTTTTAAAAATATTCATTTAATTGTACAAATTTTTTTCTTTCAGATTGAAATATAGTGATCTCTATGTCTTATGCTTTGGAATAGAAAGAACAAGATTTTTTTTTTGGAAGATGAGACTTTGACGCCAGTCACTCAATGACAACCCATTTGTATTTTATGTAAGAAGTTCTAAAAAGATTTTGAAAGATCAAAATAATAATACGGCAGTTGAAACTCAGTTCTAGAGAATATCACAGTGGTTAAATCTACCTAGTGCTACACAATACTCAGGTTATAAGAAAAGATTTGCAAAACTATAAAATTAATTATCTCAATAAGATCTACAGAACCTTGAAAAGAAAAAAAATAATTTAAAAGATACTATTTATTTATGATATTTATATATGCCTAATTGTTTATTGAAAACATAACTTATGCAATATATGAATATATTTTAAAACACAGTCCTGGGTGTGCCTGGGTGGCTCAGTTGATTGAGCATCCTACTCTTGGTTTCCCTTAGGTCATGGTCTTAGGGTTCATGAGATCCAGCCCTGCATTGGGCTCTGCACGGACAGCATGGAGCCTCCTCGGGATTCTCTCTCCCTCTCAGACCCTCCTTCCCCTCTCTCTCAAAATAAATAAATAAACTTTAGAATAAAAACAACAAAAAACATAGTCCTAATTTCCAATGATTTTAATTGTTTTTACTATTATTATTATTTTTTTTTTGGAAGAGAGAGAAAAGAGAAAGAAAGAGCCAGCAAGAGCAGAGCAGGATCTGAGAGAGAAATTGAGATCATGACCTAAGCCAGAAAACAAGAAGAATCAGATGCTTAACCACCTGAGCCACAAGGCACCCCTCCCCAATGATTGATTTTGATTAAAATAAATTACAATTGCTGGAGAAGTGTTAAGCTTAAGTATTAAGATAAGATTAATAATAAATTTCAATTACTGAAAGTGGCTCAAATAACTAGCAGTTGGGGAACTGTTGTTAATCTATCATACAAACTCTGTACTCTGTATTTTCATGTGAAATTTTACTTAGTTCCTGTAAGTGTCCTATGAGATGGATACTGTATCATTCCCATTTAAGGAAAGTTGATTTTTCTGATCTGCTTAGACTCTGTCCCAAGATCACAGAGCAAATACATGGAGCAGCTTGAATTTAACACAGTTCTAGCTGTCCTGGGATTACAGGATCTAACAACTCAAGTAAGTTTTTACTTTTTAAATGTTATTTTGAGATTGAAAAAGCGAGAGTGGGGGAGGGGCCAGAGGGAGAGAGAGAGAATCCCAAGCAGGCTCCCAGCTGTCAGCACAGAGCCCCACTCGGGGCTTGATCCCACAAACCGCAAGACCATGACCTGAGATGACACCGAGTCAGACCGCTTAACTCACTGAGCCACCCAGGAGCCCCCTCAAGTAAGTTTTTCTTAGAACAAGAATACTATTTATTTTTCTTATAGTACAAGCAAAATTATTTTCCTGTAATTTTCATCTTGCTCTTAGGATTCTTACCAGTTTATAGACATAGTAATATAGTTTCCAATATGGAATCTGAGGTTGTTTTTGAATCACAGGGGAATCTGAGCCTAAGAGGCTACAAATTATAGATCAAAACTCAGGAAAGAAAATATGTTAGTTTTTATTAGTTTAGACTTGAGTTAAAGCTGAATCTGAATCTTGATCTCCAAGGTTTTGTCTCCATGTTAAAGACCTTGGCATTAAATCCATACTCCATAAGGGCTCTTTTCTCTTTGTTTAAATTATGGGGGTTTATTATAATTTTTTTTGTCCAGGTAAATATGCACCCTCAAACCTCTTAGGAATAGAATATATCTGACTGATATGCAATGGAACATCTATCTTCGTTATTCTCTGTGTTTTCTTCTTCCAGTCGGCTGCCCAGGAACCAACGCAATTCTTCTCCACTATTAAAGCCTACCTGTACTTTTCATTATCAAGTGTATTGCTTTCAATCTAATGGCTACTTATAAGGACTTTCACTTCAATCAATACTTACAAATCATTGGTATTGATATTTAGATAGATTGTTTATCCATATCACCTTCTGCCAATAAACTAATGAAAACATTTGGATTACAATGTTTGCTGTCCTAGAGAACATATTACAAAGAATGATTTTGTGTGTGATTTCCAGGGATTGGACAGACAACTGGTAATGGAATGCCTTTGTATCTCATTTTCACTTGAATAAATAATGTTAAAGGGTTTTAATTGACTGCACTTATTAACATTTACAAAATTGTGAGAGATATTATAGTTTTCAGATATATTTTCCCATAAGAAATCTGATTGCTTTACATGGTTTCTCAATTATTTCCACCATAGATCCTCTATCTTTCATTGGTACAGCTTTTTCTGCCTCACAATCCCCACCCCCCTTTTTTTTAACAGAGGCTTTGGAATATAATAGGACTGGAGGAAGATATAAATTCTTTGAGTTGTAACTGAATCATTTGTTACAACTTCCTTCAGGATTGCTGTTGGTTGGTGGTCTAGGGAAACAGACTGAAAATCAGATTGGCAACCAGGACTTTTAGCAGGTGTTGTTTGGGAGAGCAGGTCTGGACAGTCATGCGAGAGCTTCAATCACTCACTCAGAAAGCTCCAGAGCTGCCGTGCCCCTTGGATTTTTTTAGACACCACGGGGCACGGACCTTTTGAAACCCTTATATGAACAGTCCTGGGATGCTAGCTGCCCTGGAGAGGGCATGTCACTGGATGAAGCATCTTCTTTTGGATGCAGGAAATTCTGTTGATGGACCAGGCTGTGAGCTGTCAGATGAGGCCTGGGTTCTGAAAGAGGACCTGAGCAGCGCTCTTCAGTCACAGTCTCCAAAGGGCATGTTTGGAATCAATATACATATATCTATTTATATATTTTCTGTTTTGAGTACAGTGTTTGACTTTTTAGAACTCAAATTTCTCTCAGTTTTCTCTAATTTTGGTATTCATTGTTCATTTCAAAATACATGAAAAGGATTGTCTTATTTCTTTTTTTTTTCTTATTAATGCAGTATTTGTCTTTTCTCTCTCAAACCCTGAGCCAACCACTTTCCCCAGACTGCCTGGGGAGGTATGGGAAAAGGAATGACAAGGTGGGGGAGGGGGGGGTTGAGAAAGCTTCTTCACACTCAAAGATGATGAGAAGGGCCACCATCAGGCAAAAGAGCCCCAAGGCTTTGGAGAAAGGCAAAGCCCAGGATGGCGTAGGAGAAGAACTGTTGTTTCAGAGATGGGCTCCTGGCATAACCAATGGTGAGGCACTTAAACAGTCTGGGTTCCAGCCCCAGAGCCAGCCACCCCTACCACGGCAGCCCCATCCCCAGTGAACTTGACTTCGGTGTGGCTGTCCTTTGAAATGGCGCTGGTTCTGAAGCTGAAGTTAGGAATAAGTGAGGTCAAGGGATGGGACGTGGGGGCTGCCAAACTACTGAGGATTTCATCTGTCAGGGTCTCTGGTGGTCCTAGAGCTGCTGCAGGTGATGTGCTCAACAACTAAGAGGTGCTCCTCACCAGGAAGGGACAGGAGACGAACTTTGCACAGGCGGATTGTTTTCAGAGGATGAGGGGCTGTGGCAGGGGGGTTGCTCCCAGTGCAGAGAAGACAGAGAGGGGCAGGTTCTCTTATTCTAATATGTTTATATAGTTTTAATCAAGTAGGAGACCAGAGGAATGGGAAGGAAACACAGTACCGTACCAATGCAAGATGAAATATATTCAAAATGCATAAAGAATAATTGTAATTTTTCCTCCAAATTTTTACTTACATTCTATTTAGTTAACATATAGTGAATATCAGTTTCATAACTGCAATTTTAAAACAATTTTCATATATATCCTGAAATACCAAAATCATGCAAATAAATAGAGAGTTTAAATAAGGTTATCCTGAGTGTTTTTTGGTCTTTGGACTCATATCTAGATAAAAAGGAATGTTGATATACCTTTATCAACAAGAATTACATTCAATAACAATGCTTAAAAGAGATATTTTATTTTTTTTTAAGTTTATTTTTTAGAGAGATGTGAACACAAGGGGGAGAAGCTGACAGAGAGAGAGAGGGAGACACAGAATCCGAATCAGGCTCCAGGCTCTGAGCTGTCAGCACAAAGTCCGATGCAGGGCTCAAAATCACCGGACTGTGAGATCATGACCTGAGCCAAAGTCAGATACTTAACCAACTGAGCCACACAGGTGCCCCAGCATTTTCTTTTTTAATTGTTAAACAAATGATTTTTTTTTACTAAGCATTTAGGTAAAATATATTATCACACAACAAATGAATTTTTAAAATATGTTTATTTCCTCTCATATACAACAAGTCTGGATACATAATTTTAAATTCTAGGTTGTGCTAAGAAATAATTTAAAATGATTATGGAGCAAAGGCTTTCAGAAATATTCAGAAACAGTTCTCAACAACTGCTAACATTTATGGGCTGCTGTATCAGGGAACTGTGATGTATACTTAATGTCACTTATCTCATTTAATTCTCTACAGGACAAATGCTAACTCTATGAAGGCTGTCTTCCAGATACAAATCTGAGACCCAGACTGTTAGTGAAGTTGCCCAAGGCTATAAAGATAGTAAGTAGAGGAAAGCAAGAAATAGATCTATCTTTACTTAGGTCCAATACACAGGGTGTTTCTACTATTATCAAACTATGGAGTTCAACAAAATGGTAGTCACTTAGTTGGAATTTGAATATAAGCAATATAAATAAGATAAGCAGTCAAAGTTCTTGAAACATAGCACTCAGAGGCCATTTCCAACCCATTTTTGGAAAGGGCAATAGGAATAAATATAGATCTAGTGCTGATTGTTCCAAAGTGTATTATGTAGATGGGTATAATAACTATTGTATATGCCTACAAAAAAGGACAGTGATGTTGTTCCTTTCCAAAGTCTTTCAAATAAGTATAGGATATAATGGCTTATGAGTATGTATGTATTAATAAATTAATACATATATACTTTAAATCGCAGGACCTTAATGTAATAATGTGTGTTATTAAACACCCCCAAAAGAGTCTCTGGTATGAATCATAACTCCAAAGGTTTTTGGCCAAATAATCTCTTTTTGTTTTAATCTACCATCTCTCAGGACTTATTCCTTAGGATACCTTTAGATCCTTCTGTGATATTATGTTAAATATAAATATCCACTCTAAAAGAACAAGGGCACTAAAGCTATAGTTATAAGATGACCTGTATCATCTTATACAGCCCTACATTTAGCCCTACCTACTTACTTAGCCCTACATAAACTGAAAGAACAATATAAAACAAAAACTGCACAATAGAATTAGAATCCAGACTTTGGATTAATTTAAGAAATCCACTTAATATTACTGAATCACTCTGTTTGGACAGATCCAAACATCCTAAAGTCTTTTCATGCCAACCCACCCTGAAACTTAAATACATACTCTTCACTAAAACAATCTACAGATTTTGTCAGTCTGGGGTTTGGAAGACATGAGGATAGGGCCGATGGAGATTTGAGGGCAGACGAAAGGACCAAACATCAATTCAGCAACAAAAAAGTGGGCAGAAGTTCATTGAGGGAAGGGAATCGAGTAAATGGGCAAAGGTGATGAAAGAGAAGGAAAAAACAAAAAGAACCCCAGGCTCAGTGCAGGCTATCTGAGGTCAGTACCCAGGCACAGGGCATTAGAAACAACTTGATATGATTCGGTGACTTTCTGAAAGTGGTGGTTTCTTCATTCTTTCTGTCTAGAATTAACTCTTCTGAGGTGCCTACCCGAATGGAGAATATTAGGCACATGTAGCTAGGGATTGAGATGGGAGAATAAAAGCAAGTGTTTAAACAGTTCTCTCTATATGTTAAAGGGCATCTGACAGTACAGGGGAAAATATGTCTGAAATGAAGGACAAAGAAGAAGAGGGAAACACATCATTCCAAACAATGTAGTTACTGTTGCTTCATGCACATGGTCAAATTCTCTTATCCTTTTCTGTTAATTCCTGAAAACCGTCCCAAGTTATTTCACATTTTTCCATTTTCTGAAAGAACCATTGTCAAATTTACATGAAGGATAATTTTGCTGAAAGGATGTACTAGCCCTTCTCATGATATTTATTAATAGACTGGGGAAGTTAATATATAGATATTTCTCCAATATTCTAATGACTCTTCACCTAAGATCAGTGCATGCAATGTGGTCACTGGGTATGAGCAGAGATTAAGGAAAATACGATTAAGGAGAAGAAAGCTGCTCCAGTTAATTCTACATTAACTGACATTTTTTAGCCTACTATTTTGCTTATGGAGTGATTTTTTTGAGCATTTGAAGAGGAAAAATATATTTTATCTGTATGTTGAGATATATTGATCATAGGCAACTGGTAAATCACAATAACTGTTCAAATGATAGTCAATAATACAATATATATGAGATAATTTTAAGGTAATATAATACCTAAAAAGGACACTTTATCATTATAGAATCTTACTAAATTATTCTTAGGCTTTTAGGCTTCTTCATATTAATTTAGCATTTTCAGAAAACATACAGATAACATGTGATACCAATTATTTTGATTGCTTAAAAGTCCTGTTTAAATGAACTCACTATTTGGAGGTTTAAAAAATGTGAATCGATCATATATATTTTTTGAACTAGATTCTTATTATTTCAGTCTAATTTGTCAATTTCCCGACATTTTAGGTTTATTTCTTAACCAGTTGAGGACTGAAAAGTCAAACGCATTTTTTATCTCAATTGAAAATATTTATTAACATTACTTCATAAATCTATCCAACATTTGGAATTCTCCTTAAGTGCTTTGATCTCTGTTTATATGGTAATTTGATGCTGAAAATCTTCCAATTTTATTTGAATGGAAATCAGATGTAAAATTTGAATACAAGCTACAATCTTCTTCCACTAACCCTCCATGGTTAAATTCTTGCTATATTTTTTCTGGTTCTCAAGTGACAACCATCAGCCATCTTTATTAAATCTGACTTTATTGAATGTTCAGCTCATTGCATTGTTATCTTTTACACATATTAGATGGAAGTTATCTACTCTTATAAGAATTGAATTTGAAATAACAATGGAATTCCATACATAGCTTTGTTTTTCATTATAAACAAGGCACAATATATTTATATTTATTATGTATAATGTAATCCAAATAAAAGTCTGTATTCTTTTTTTTTTCTACTGACATTGACCAGATGATTTTAAATTTATATAGAAATGCACAGAACCAAGAATAGACAAGGCAAGCTTGAAAAAGAAAAATAAAATTAAACAAAATCTACCAGATAATTAAAACAATATGGCATTTGTTCTATTGCATATGAAACGACCAAAACCAAAAAACGAGTCTAGAAAAAGTCCCACATATATATGATGATTTGATTTATGATAAAGTGGCTATACAGTATGATAGAGCAAAGATAATATTTTTAATAAAATGTGCCAGAGTATTTGGATAAGCATATAGGAAACAAAATATATCTCGACTCTTACTCCACACCATACACAAAATTAATTTCCAAGAGATTGCTGATCTAAAAGGCAATTACCTCATAAAACAATATATCTTGTAGAAGATAACAGAAAAAACAACTATGTTAATTTGGAATAGACTAAGACAAGGAGAGCTAATCATCCAGGGGAAAGTTGATAATGAAATTATACTGAAATTTAAAATTTCCATTAAAACAATTTTAAGAAAATGAAAAAGCATCTCAGAGAATTGGAGAAGATATTTGCATTCAGATATCCAACAAAAAAACTCATATGCCCAAATGTACAAGAAACTACTGCAATTCATTATAAAACACACACACACACACACACACACACACACACACTGTATTTCACAGAGATCTTGGGAATTGCTTAAGTGAATGTGACATAACTGAAGGGAAAATGGGAAAAGACTTGGACAAACTCATCAGAGAAAAGAATAAATAAGACACAAGAGAAGATACTTGACAACATTTGTTGTCAGAGAAATTCAAATTAGAAGCACAATGCAATACTTCTACTACTTACACATATAAGAAATACTAACACTTTTTAAATCTGATAATACTAAGTATTGGCAAAGATGCTAAGCAACAGGAATTCTCATGAATTACTGATGGCAGGTAAGTATGACAACATCAGTTTGGAACAAATCACATGACGGTATCCAGGAAAGCTGAATACACACACTCTATGCCAACAATTGGACTTCTAAGTACATACCCAACAGGACATGTATTTACATACATTCCCCAAAAGACAGATTTCAAATGGCCACTCTAGCATTATTTGGGACAACCAAACACTGGAACCAATACAAATGTTCATCATCACGTGAATGAAAAATAAATGTGGGCATATTCACACAATAAAGCACTTGTATAATTTAATTTATGTAGAGTAGAAAGCAAAACTAAAGTATGTTTTTAGAAGTCAAGACAGTGGTTACCCTTGTATTGTGGGTGGTGGTTAGTGACTGGATGAAGGTATGAAGTGGACTGGGCTTCTGGTAATGTCATGTTTCTTGATCAGGGTGTTAGTTATATAGGTGTATTCTATATATGAAAATTCACCAAACTGTACAGTTAGGATAGGCACACTTTTGTATATACAATCAATCCTCAATAAAAACTGAAAATCAAAGATGTCCTCTATTGCATACTTCTTAATTTGTCCTCTGATCTCAGAAAGATCTGTAGTCAGAAAGACTACAACTCATACTGGTTTTATTTACAAAATATAAGCGATTTAGAATTAATTATGAGGTTTTAGAGCTTAGCATGGCTTTTAATTTCTTTCATTAATTTAATAAAAATCAAATTACTTATATCTTCTCCAAATCATGTAGCAAGGGCCACACTTCTCACAATTTTTTAAGTTCAAACTGCTGCATCAAAAACCATTTCAAATTTGCTCACATCTTTGCACTAAGCTATAAGGTAGACTTGGAAAGGAGAGAAATGCATATAAGTTTCTACCTCCCCCTTTTAAAGTTGAAGTTCTTGCCCCTCTGCACCTTTCGAGATGACGCAATGGGGCAGGAGTGAATTATTCAAATTTAATTTGTTGGTAGATGATGCTTTTAACGTAACACCTAGATAACTTTTCCTTTAACTATGAGTTTGGGTATATCGAAATAAAGAACAGTTAACATTAGATTATGTTATGCATTACCTTCTTCAAGTTCAGGCTGTTTGCAATTTAAGCAACACAGAAACAAATTTAAGCATTCTGGATTACTCAAGGCTGTACCAATCTTGGAGTATGAATTCATTCAGTAAAGAATCAAAGTTGTGCACAATTTCTAGAAACAAGAAGAAATCAGAAATAACTATAGAGTAAATTTGACTCTATGTTTATTAACAACTAGGAAATAAAATAAAAATATAATGCAAGTTATTGGACTAATTTTTCCAGATTGGAAGATATATCATGTGCTATACACGTTTAATATTAACCTGGTACAATTATTTTAGATACATAAGGCTAGATAAACCAAAAATTTGCATAAATTGAAAGAAAAGAAATTGTGTGTGAGATTGTGCACATAGGTTTATGTTTATTAAGATACTAACTGAACATACCAATCAATCTCATTTGTTCAATGGTTATAAGTTCATGTACTATACTGAGTGATAATGGAAACAGCGATCTCAGCGACACTGGGAAATTTGGTTTTGACAGATTTTATGAGGTAAATGCAAGTTTTATGGAGTACTTGCTCTTCAAACCATTTTTAAGGTTTTCTTTGCTGTAACACACAATTAGTTAAGAATTCAAGCCAACACAGTGCCCTTGTGTATACAGCATATGTTGTAAGTGGCTCTTGGCTGACTTTGCTGAACAAGTTTATAAAGTTGTTGAGTATATTTTCTATGCCAAAAGAGAAAATAAATAATACTTTTGGAGTGTTATTTTAAGAACATTATTTTACAGTCAGTACCATTTTTGATGGAAAAACCGTTTGCAATGCAACAGTGGCAACCTTGAGATAAGGCTAAAAATATCAAGTGAAAAGAATAAAGATGACTTTGCAAAGCATTTAAAAACATGAAAAATGTATTTTTGGAAATAGCTTTATAAAAGTTTACTTGTGGGGAAATGACCAGATGGTAAGAAGATGAAGGGATATGATTAACGAATGTCATGAATTATATGTCTTATAGAGGTTAGATGCTCTTTGCATAAATCAAGGATGCATCACGTTCTAACTCAAGCCAAACTTCAAAATTATAAGTTATCACAAGTTAAAACTAGATTATTTACAAATGCACTGAAAGGGTAAATAAAGCAAAGTATTTTTTTTCCTTTTTCTATTATCTATCACGAAGAAACTTTTTTGAGCTTTGTTCTCTATTAGTGCAAAGAGGTGCATTGTGTAATGCGTTGGTAAGCACAATAGCTTTGAACTGAGAAGGAAGCCGAGTCTGGGGAAAGGCAATCATGTTTCAAAATACACAAAAGCTTGCAAAATGGGGTACTCATATCTGCCTTATTTAATTTATAGAAGCTGGATGTAGAAGAGTAGTTATAAAATCAGTAGAGATATGCGTATGAAAATAACATCAGTAAAGTGTTATAAAAGATAAGAGTAATAGATAGGAGCTGAATGGCTCAGACCTTGGGAAGTTACGCTCCCTAGATCTAAAAAGAAACAAATTTATTGAGGAATAATTGACCTATAATCAAACTTATAGATTTAAGTGACTCTACCCCAGCCAAATACAGAACATTCTATCTTTGCGGCTCTGCCCTTCCTCCACTCCCCAGCCTTAAGCCTCATTGTTTTGGATTGATGTCACCCATAAGTTATTTTGCCCGTTCAAGAATTTCACATAAATAGAATCACACAGTGCCCCTTCTTTTGTGTCTAACTTCTTTTCTTCAACATAATGCTGGAGGAATTCACCCATGTTGTTGCAATATCAAAGTTGCCCATTTTATTTTCTGTCGATTTCTACTGTATGAATGTTCTACATTTAAAAACTCCATTCATTTTGGAGGCGCCTGGGTGGTTCAGTGGTTTAAGCTTCTGACTCCTGATTTTGGCTCAGGTCATGGTCTCATCGTTCGAGAGATTGAGCCCTGCATTGGGGTCTGCACTGATAGTGTGGAATCTGCTTGGGATCCTCTTTCTCCCTCTCTCTCTGTCCCTCCCCTGCTTGCTCTCTCTCTCTCTCTCTCTCTCTCAAAATAAATTAAATAGCATTTAAAAAAATTAAAACTCCATTTCATCTTAAATTTAAAATCCATTTTAAATTCATTTTGTTGAGGATATTTGTGTCATTTCTAGTTATTTTTTTTACTTGATGAATAAAACTCCCATGAACATGTATATAGAAGTTTCTCTGCAAACATATGTTTTCATCTCTCTTGGGTAAATACTAGGAATAAAATTACTGGGTCACCTACCTAGTATTTACTCATGAGAAATGAAAACATATGTCCACACACCAAAGAAACGATCTCCATGCTAAGGTTCATAGAAGCTACTTTATTTATTTGTTTGTCTATCTATTTATATTTTGAGAATCTCCTTTGGGCTCGGGGATGAGACTGGATATTAATGGGGAGGCTGATAGTCTCTTTCCCTGTTAAGCGGATTGATGATCCCATAGTCACACATTCTGTGAACCAGTTAATTCTGGGGAGGGCAACTAATATCTGACTAATATGATAGACTAAGGGATATCTACTTGCTTCTGGACTTTTGAAGTACCACCCTGGGCTCTGAGACGTGAACACATGGAACGCATTTGCTGTGGTAGAAGAAACAGTAAGTTTGTTTTATTATTGTTACATTGAGGTGGAGACAGACTGAGTATAAAGAGCATCAAAATCGGCCCCCACTCTTCATGGGGAGGTGGGGTGGTAAGAACTGCAACAGCTCAGGGATCAACTCGGAGTCCTGAGGCAGAAATGGGAGCACGGGTCATGTTGAGCAGCTGAGGACATCTGTCCCCGAACAGGGGCCCTGCCGTGAGCATTGGTATTGGCACAGACAGTACAGAAGGGCCAGAATATAGGAATCTATTCAGAGCAATGCACCTTGAGGACACCCTGAAAATACAACTCGAAAGAAGACTCTTTCTGGAGGGGATTAATATCTGGCTAGCAGGCTTTGCAGGCTTATAATCTAATAGTGTGGTTATAAAAACTACATATGTTCTAATTTTGTTGTCACGGATTCAGGGAAACAGTGGAAATGGGTTCTGCTCTTGTTAATTCAAATAATTCATATGTTTAGGGCTTCTAATACTCAACCTCACAGACATTAACCTAAAAGTTATCAACCCAGGATTTATTCTTACTGAGTAACTCTACTAGGCCCATTCAGCTTTGGAAACTCTTAGAAATTAATGGTGAAATTCTGTTGGAACATTTCTACATTGCAGGCTTGGATAATTATAAGAGTCTATACCACTAGTTTCAAATACAATTTCTTTTTCTGTATGCATGATACTGCATTAATGTAAATACCCTGTATGTACTACATTACACTAATAAAAATATTACAGTACACTAAAAAAAAAGTTCACTGGTCACTGGAATTAATGTTCCCTCTGGAAAAGTCAAGAATTTTCTCCCATTTTCCTTGTCCCAGGGAATCTTTCTACATTTCTCAATTAAAAATCCTAACCACAACGGTGACTTATTATTTACTAGAACTAAAGTCAAAGTATTGCAAGACAGACATTAAATTTATAACTTCTGAGTAGGTCTTAACATGCTATTCACCCACAAAGTAACTGAGAATAGGAAATCCATTGCCAAGGGTATCAGAACTGGCATACTAAATTATAGATTGTAGAATGTAAAAGAACATGGTTCCATCCTTTTTTTTTAAACAGGTATAATTTAATTTTAATTTGGCTCTTTCCCCTGTCATATAAGATCTCCATGCCTTGAAAGGGTAATGTCTCCCTGTAATTATAATTGGTACCTTTGAAATCACAAAACTGTAACAAAGAGCATCCTTCCACAAACCCCTGGAGAATATAGGTTATCACTGGCCATGCAGGCGCAACTCCCACTCTCATCACAAAACATGAATAACGAAAAATGACCCGCTAATATGTAGCTGCTGTAACAATTGTAGGACACAGGTATTTTATTGACTTTTTTGATTGAGAACCAGCCGAAATCTTTACCCAAAATAAAGCACTTTCTTTCCAACTGCAGCTTGCCAAGGGCAATTGTCTGCAAGGTCCCTCTGCATATATCTGAAATGTGGTTAAAACTTTATTTTATCCATACACATCCCATTTCCATTATTCATGCTATGTAAGTTTCTTGAATAGCAATCTTTTACACAGTAATAAAAAATTGTTATGCCATGATCTTCTTTAACTCCTTATGCTATGTCATTAAATCTCATTTATTAATACAACTTATTAGCAACTTGACATTCTAAGTAAGAAAGAATTTTGTTTTATATCCTGCTTACTACTGGGGAGCGGATGTCATGTCAATCTTATGGATTTGATTCATTCATTATATTTCTTAGGTGATGTTTGTTCCTTATTGTCCTAATTTCAGTTTTATGAGGGAATACGAAGTTTCTACTAATATTTGAAACTGAAGGGAAGGAAATCTTAAGAATTCCAGATGTTGCCTGTGGGTCATACAAAGAGTTTCTTGGGGTGGGGGGCAGTGGCGCCTGGGTGGCTCAGTCGATTGAGCTTCCGACTTCAGCTCGGGTCATGATCTCCCAGTTCGTGAGTTCAAGCCCCGCGACCGGCTCTGTGCTGACAGCTAAGAACCTGGAGCCTGCTTCAGATTCTGTGTCTCCCTCTCTCTCTGCCCCTCCCTTATTCGTGCTCTGTCTCTGTCTCTCTCAAAAACGAATAAACATAAAAAAATTAAAAAAAAAAGAGTTTCTTGGGCATTTAGAAACTGACAGCAACATTCAGCATCAATGTCAGAGATATAGTCAGATCCTTGGAGGAGAGGAAGATGCAAGGAATATGTGATACTCCTGGGATTTATCCTATAGAACGCAGCTGTGATATCGGTATAGTTTCCTTTCAAAATGAAGAAAAAAAAAGCCAAAATATATTTGACTACTTCAGATATGCCACAAGTATTACTTGTTTTATTACAAGTATTAGTAACACTAGGCATCTTACTTACAATAAGTTATTTCGCACCAGAAATAAAATTATGACTATTAATGAACTTTGGAAAATTTGAGGAAAAGAAAAAGCCTCATTAACCTTAGAGTGGTGTGGGAAAGTCTCCAATGTTCCACTCCAATTTTCCTAGTCTGCTTCATCTCCACCATCACTGGAAAAGCAAACAGTGCACAACATCTAGGTCTCTGGTCCCTGTTATGCATCCACAGATTCACAGATGCAATGGTCTTTCCAGTCCCAGCCACCTCACATACCCTCAGTCCTAACATTGTTTTTCTGAAGATCTCTTTAGAGAGGGCGGAGTAAGTATAGTCCTTTGCTTCGTTTTTTTTTCGTTTTATAATTTATTAGGAAATAGTCTACCACTTGTTCCTTGTATAACTTCTTCAGAAAGAACTTCTCACATTGTATGGTAACTCTTCGTTGGGCTGCTTTTCTCATCAGGCTGAAAGAAGCTTTGATGCAAAGCTGGATCTTATTTGCTTATTTTTCTCCCATACCTCACATATTCCTGACACACAACAGACAATCAGTAATTATTTGTTGAATAAACAGAACCATACCACCATGCTTGCACAGGCTATGGACATAGAAACATATATGTATACTTTTTTACTTGCGACTGTCTTTAGAGCAAGCAGTTCAAACTGACGTTACTCAATTGATGTGGCTCAATCTGAAGAACGCTTGGTTTTGAGATGCTTCAGTATGTTACAAAGATCTGAGGGATTTATTTGATACTACATAGAAAGGGGATATTATGATGTTATCTGTGATTAAGAAATATTACTTCCCAACATCGTAAAGGCAAGAGATAAGGAGAGAGATTGGATTATTATAGTGGTGTTAAACTATCACAAATGTACATATCAGAGAATTTGTGATCCTCGATGTTCTTCCTTTTTCTGATAACACATGACAGAACTAGGTGATGCTTCCAAATATTTGTTCCTTTAGGAACCAGATGAAATGCCCTCACTTTTTTATTTTCATGGACCTTCAAATGTGAATCATAGTGTAATATCTGAAAGTCTGTATTTTAAGAAAATGGATTCCCAGTATAAGGTTTAAAATAAAACTAGTATGTTTTACAAGTACTAGAGAAGAAATAATATCAAATGGAATCAATATTTTTAAACTTGCTATCTTTTACCCAGAAAGCAGTAGAATTTTATATAGCTAAAACTTCACTTGAATGTGTTTTGGCATAATTTGATCAACTGTTATAAAACCAAAACCTATATGATTTCCAGAATTAAATATAAGAAAACTTTCATGCTTCAGTGTTCATTCACTTATAATATATTTACAGAAAAATAAAAACATACCTCTGAGTGTGACTGAGAAATTAATACCCAGCTCAGAATATAGCCAGAAAACAGATAAATGTATATATATTTTTAAAGCGATGATCAACAAAGAGAAGACGTGAATATAAAATTTGAAAATGCTCTCTTTTTCTGTAAAATTAATGTCTTTGTATTTGTTTTTTGATAAGTAAAAATTTATTTTGCATAAATACTGACAGAAAAAAAATAGAACAAGTAGGATATTCAAGTAAACCAACATAGTTTTCTGTTGTTGAAAACTGGGAAACATATATGAAATACTTCTATGATTAAAAGCAATCACTGAATAATTAAATGAGATTAACCCCAAATCATCATCCCCTGTTTTCAATAGAAAGAACAGCCTTAAAAATGAAGGAGACACTGATAATGAAAGACTTGCCTTATGTCAAATTTAGGAGAGCCAACAGAATGAGATAATGCAGTTTTAAGTGTTGAATGAGGTAGCCTCGAAATGAAATGAAATCTGAAACGAAAAGACACTCCCAATGGTATTAAAGCATTCAGATATGGGCATGATATGTTTATAAGCAATATCTTAGACCTAACATCAAAGATAAAATAGTTTTTAGAAAAAGCACAAAGGAAATTTGCATTACCAAAATAAGCATACCACTGTATTTTATGACTACGCCTGGAGAAATGAGGAAAAGAGGGCACATGAGAGCAGCCGCAGAAGTCATGGAGACTGGAGTTATATACCACTGGGACTTTCCTTTTCAAGTCCGCACACAACAGAAGAAATCTTGTCTGCCGTGGATTCCACAGGGAGACTAGGTTTGCTGAAAAAGTTTGTGCTTCTTCTCTCTCCAGCTGTTGCTACAGCAGGGAAAAGTGAGAAACATACATAGACACAGAGATAAATACACGCTCTCCTGGAAATTGGGTGAGGACGGCCACCATGTTCTGCTGGGGTCAAGTAGTTCTGACTCCTCATCAATATGAAGGGACCTGGTTTTAGAATGTGGTTCAGAAGCTCTCCACCTCCCTTTGAGGTGGATTTCATTTAAGTGCTGCAGCAAAACCAAGCATTTGGAAATGAAGGTACGAGTCAAGAAAGGGAAGGAGCTAGGAACAATTAAATAGAGGAAAAATTAATAGGCTTTTCTTACTTTTATAGTTCAGAGCTATTTTGTTTTTGTGTAAAATAATAACAACCACAAAATGAACAAAATTACACTTAAAGACTGACCAGTGATTTTTTTTTAATATATAAAGATTTGAAATGCTCATGTGGGGCTGCAGGGTATGGACCATCTAGGGAGAAATGTCAAAGTTCCAGCCCTCCTGACTGCTCCCCAGACACATGGGGTTATTTGATGATTTAATCACTGAATAGGCTGAGCTAATAATCTTCACGCCATCAACCTGTCACTCTCCTCCTCAAAAACTCTCCTGATTTCCTAAAACACCTCTCAACCCTCTTCGTTTCATTGTGTGTTTTTTTTTTTTAAATCCCACTACACTACAAAATCCTGAGAGTATAAGATATAGATCCGCTTTATATTCATAGGGTCTAACTAATGCCGTTACATTTTAAATAATTTAATAAAAATTACATTTCAAATAGATAACCTGATGTACCCTCACTGAATGGATATGTCTGATATAGACATTAGAATATTTAGATAGACCTCAGGTATTTTCTACAAATACCTTGCGATCTCAGGCTTCATTTGCTTCCTGGAATTTTTGTTCTGATCTGGGGTTACTTTACTACTGCTGTCATTTCATCTTCGCGTCATCACTGTCTCCAATATGAAAATTCTATTTATTTTTAATATCAAGTTTAATAATAATGAATAGCATTTATTGAGTGTGCTGCATACCAGCCATCTGGTGTAATTCTACGTAATTCCGAGTGCAGATATACTGTAAAAATGGAGTTTTATTATTACAATCATGGTAATGATTCTTCTACAGCAATAGAGCTACATTTATCTGGGACAACAGGCTCATTTTTCTCAAACAGAATTACACTTCCCTATTCAAACAAATTTTAAATCAGACTTCTTGCCCCCAAATTCGAAAGTAAACTCATTTTACCCTCAGAGAAACAAAGTGTTACCTTTTGAAGTCAGTACACTTTGTATATTTTTCACATGAATAGCTGTAATATCAGGAATGTGTTGAACATGAAATATGCACAATTTTCCCTTGTCAACCACTTAAAATTCTCTAAAATAAAAACAGTTATTCCTGGGTTTGGTGGTTTTATTTCCCTCTATAATTTCCATTTATTTGTGGGCAATTAACTTCAATGCCATTCTAACACTTGTTTTGTAAATGAATTTTGGGGGTGGGGGGTGGGAAATCACATGCCTGGTTTCTAGATTCCAAAGTTTTGCAGTATTTCAGAAATAGCATTCCAAGTACTACTCTAACCAAGGTTATTTACAACATCTTTACTATTAAATTTTTTTTAACGTTTATTTATTTTTGAAACAGAGAGACAGAGCATGAATGGGGGAGGGTCAGAGAGAGGGAGACACAGAATCTGAAACAGGCTCCAGGCTCCGAGCTGTCAGTACAGAGCCCGATGCGGGGCTTGAACTCTCGGACCGTGAGATCATGACCTGAGCCGAAGTCAGCCGCTCAACCGACTGAGCCACCCAGGCGCCCCAACAACATCTTTACTATTAAAGACGAAGGACACATTATACTTTTCCCATACTTGAACTTTTTAAAATGTGTTGCTACTTATGCCTTCCTGAGTGCACACATTTTAGCTTATGTGGAACTGCTACCCTAGATTTTCTCCTACATTTTTAGCCTGCTGTCTAGTCTCTTACCCTAGTTCACCAGTATTCCATGATAGCACTTTTGTCTCTTTACATGCTCACCATGGTCAGCTTCATCAAGACCAGGTTTTCTGATTATTCAAATGCTTATGACTCCATCTGGTACTTATTTCAGAATGGAAATTCACCATCAATGTGAACATCCAAGTTTATGGAACACAGTTCTCTATACTTGGTAGCACTTTTTAAGTCGTTAGCCTTTGTATATAATAAAACTGGTAATTTAAATAAATGGAAAATAAATTGTTCAATATATAGGACAATTAGCAATCTATTAAAATAAGTGTAGATTTCTATCTCAGGCCAAATATTTAAAAGTTCCATATAGATTGAACATGAAAAATACAAGTTATGAGTGACTCATATAAAAAAGAAAGCTAAGGTAAGATTTCTTTCATGGAGAATGAAAGGAGGATGTTTATTTTTTAAAATCTCATCAACAACATCATTTACTTTTAGATTAATTGGTTTTCATTAGTAATTTTAAAGCTCTTACACAAATTTTAAATGATACCATTTACAGTACTGAAATACTTGTAATTTTGAAAATATTAAGAGCATTCATTTATATGTCATGCTTTTTTAACAGAATTATAAATTGTTTTATTTTGGTAAAATAGGGATCAATTATATGTTAGTTGAAAGACATATGTGATCACAACATATATACTAAATACACTTAAATGTTTTAATGTAGGACACCTGGGTGGTTCAGTTGGTCGAGCGTCTGACTCTTGGTTTCTGCTCAGGTCATGATCCCAAGCTTGTAGGATCAAGCCCTACTTCGGGCTCCACACCGAGCATGGAGTCTGCTTAAGATTCTCTCTCTCTTTCCCTCTGCCCCTCTACCTCGCTCACAACTGTGTGTAAAATTAAAAAGAAATAAGAATAAATAAATTATTAAAAAATAAATGCTCTAATATATATGTACTACAGCAAACCCCTTTTAAAGTGTTGATCTCCTATAAATAAGTTAATTTAATAACAATCATGCTCAAAAATCATGTGCAATGCATACTTTCAAACATTTTTGACCTTGAGAAACCTTTCTAGCAACAGAATTTTAAAAAGAAGATCAATAAAGAATACACATAAAAGGAGAATTGTTTTGGTTTGAGTGGGTTTAAGGGGTAGAGAGCCCAAAATACATAGTGATATGCAAAGCATGCCTGAGGAAGCTCTGAGCTCTATGGAATGCAGTTCTGTTTAATCATTTAATACCTCAAATTAATCATTTTCCAACACTATTCTAACAGACCATTAGTTACTTTTACATATCACAGTTACTTTTACATATGCTTGACCTTTTCTCTGTATCTCTATTTTCATTCACCAATATTAGATAAATCTTACTCGTCACTAAAAAGAATATACCATTTTAAGTAAGGGAATGGTGATAATTTTATTACTGCAAAATATGTACATGTAATAGGGAAATAAAAAAAATAGGTATTTATTAGGGCATATGAGATGTAAGTGAATGAGTTTAGAAATTCACTTCAACCTTTCGCCTGTACAGTATATAAAAATTAGAGCTATGCTTTAATTTTCTTTTTTTTTTTTTTTTTTTTTTTCAACGTTTATTTATTTTTGGGACAGAGAGAGACAGAGCATGAACGGGGGAGGGGCAGAGAGAGAGGGAGACACAGAATCCGAAACAGGCTCCAGGCTCTGAGCCATCAGCCCAGAGCCCGACGCGGGGCTCGAACTCACGGAGCGCGAGATCGTGACCTGGCTGAAGTCGGACGCTTAACCGACTGCGCCACCCAGGCGCCCCTATGCTTTAATTTTCTAAGCAGTGATTTGTTTTTAAAATTTTTTTTTAAACGTTTATTTATTTATTTTTTGGGACAGAGAGAGACAGAGCATGAACGGGGGAGGGGCAGAGAGAGAGGGAGACACAGAATCAGAAACAGGCTCCAGGCTCTGAGCCATCAGCCCAGAGCCTGACGCGGGGCTCGAACTCCCGGACCGCGAGATCGTGACCTGGCTGAAGTCGGACGCTTGACCGACTGCGCCACCCAGGCGCCCCCTAAGCAGTGATTTGTAAAGAAATTAGGACTAATTGCATGAAAACCAAAACCAAAGCAAAATCAGCTATAATTCAATCTTTTTTTAATGTTTATTTATTTTTGATAGAGAGAGACAGAGCGTGAGCAGGGGAGGGACAGAGAGAGAGGGAGATACAGAATCCAAAGCACGTACCCTGCTCTGATCTGTCAGCACAGAGCCTGAGGTGGGGCTTGAGCTCACAGACCACGAGATCATGACCTAAGCCAAAGTAGGATGCTGAACCAATTGAGCCACCCAGATGCCCCCAATCTTATTTTTGTCACGGATGAACTTCCCTAGTTAAAAAGTGATTCCATAAGACTGCTGCTAAGATTTCTTCATGAGACAAAGTGAAACTATGTAGCAATAGCTAACTTAGTCTGGATATCCAAATTGATTAGATTTTGCCTCAGTTTTTTGTTTTTTTTTTTTTGGCTTAGTTGTAAGTTGCTAAATAGAAAACTTGAGTATACAAAGAAAGAGAAATCTATTGTTTTCATGACCAACTCCACTATTTTAAAGACAGTGTATGATAGTTATACTATATTCACCAAAACTCTGTTACATATTTATGATTTACATACACAAATATATGTTTTTATGTACATGTGAAATATAGATTTCACATTTTATAATAAAAAGATTTCAAAATTTTTAAAGAGGAAATTAGTGGCCCAGCAATACAGATTAGCTTTGCTGCTGTTTAACTATAATAATTTTTACCCTACTCCATTATCTGTACCTCTTAACTATAATGAGGAAGCATTCCCCTCTTATTTGTAAGACATTTTTTAAATAGTATAAATTGCAGCTATTACCTTTAAAATTTAGACAGGAAGATGATGCATAAAAATCAATGTCCATTAAACTTATGTAAATCAATTGTTATCAAGAAAACTAAATGAGAACTTCAGAAATTCTGTGTTCTCCATCTAGATTAGCCTTGCTACACTAGAGCCACAAAGAAGCCATTCCTCTAACCAAGTCCTCTGTTTTTAAGGCCACATTCTTTTTGTATCTTAAAAGACTTTCCCCTTTTCCCTATCTCCTTGTGGCTAAGGAATGGGGAATGCTCCTTTTTTCGGTACTTTGTCACCTTTGAACCTAGATGACAGTCAATGAGTTTTGCTAGCTGTATGATTATCCGGTCAGCATGTTATCTAATCAAGAACTAGACATCGTAAAACATCCACATAGCCAGATCTGTCCACATGAGGAAACACACACACACACACACACACATTACTTAACATGCATTAAAACTGAATCCAGATAAGCTATAGTTTAAATTTTGTTTTCATTTTTGGAGGTATGGACCATAGGCCAGTGACTTACCTCTTTTAACCCTGAGTTTTCAGAGCTAACAATATCTACCCATCAGAATTATTGCAAGGTTTAAAGATATCCATGTGAATTTTTTTGTCAATTTCTAAGTGCTATATGAAAATATAAATTATAAAATATAAATGAGATGAAATCAGACATCTGTGTCCTAATTTTAAAAAATTCAATGCATGAAAAACCAAACATATAAAACATATACTAGCAACTAAGATTTTATATTTAAAAATATATTAAAAATATTTCAAAGACAGCTCATAAAATGAGAAAGATAGGACAAGAATTTGTGTTTTGTTTTTTAAAATTTCTTTTTACAGTTGCAAAAGTGACAACTCAAGAGATTAAATTGCTTACCAAAATTCACAGCATAGTAAGTTCAGGGCTAAGGGGCTTAGGTGTTACTAGCATATCAGAACTTCCTTTTATTTCACAATGAGGATTGACATAAATATCTGTGTACAGAGTAATATTTAAATGAGTCAGAATAAGCGTGGAGTCTCTGTATAAGTATCGTCCTTTCATTTTTATTTTATTTTATTTTTTTTTTATTTTAGAGAGAGAGAAAGAGAGGGAGAGGGGTAGAGGAGGAGAGAGAGAAAGAGAGAGAGAGAGAGAGAGAGAGAGAGAGAGAGTCCCAAGCAGGCTCCATGCTCCAATGCAGGACTCTGTCCCACAATGCTGAGATCATGACTTGAGCCAAAATCAAAAGTCAGATGCTCAACCAACTGAGCCACCCAGACACCCTTTACATTCTTCTTCTAAACCCCACCCCCCCTAAAAAAAAAAAAAAAAAAAAAAAAAAAAAAAAAAAAGGTAAAAATTCCATATCCAGAGCCAGGGAAAGATGAAAGAGAGGCAATGGGTATACAGCAGAAAACAAGGGAAAGATCCAGCAAAGGATAGGTACACGGAATATAGTAGAAAAGAAAAAAAGACACAAACTTAAGGATCGAATTAAAAATGGTTAGAACAATAAGCTGAGGCTGGCTGAAAGCAGAGAAACATCAAGAGAAAGAGATAAAATACCAGAGGCACTTCCAACTTCTATTTCTTGATCATGTGGCAGAAGAAAATATTTGTGCTACCACTGCAGAAGCACATATTATTCAAAGCCTATAAAATTCAAAATTTAGGCAAGGCACAGGGTTTCTGAAGCAGGCACTACAGAGGCGTTTTTCTTCACTAGTGTCCTAAGTGCACGGGCTTCAGATGCATGAGGGGCAGCCTCCTTCAAGCATCTGTTCAGAATGATTATATGGCTGAAACAAATGCAGGGACACAGCAGAAAACGAGACATAGTCCACACTCCAGGAAGCCCAGGATGTTCAGAGAACAGATCTTAAAAGCAAAATGCACATATTGAGTGTATGACACAGAGATGAAAGTCGGCCTCAAGTATGTGTGGTAATGTTGCCTGAAGATTTTAAAACTTTCATGCAGAAAGCATGGCACATTTCCTTGCTGAGTGGAGATGCTGTCTACATAAGTGCATTCTTCCTTCTTCCAGAAATTGAAAATTTAGTGGCATCATTATCCCTGAAGATGTCAAATTTCTAAAAGAACTGAATCTAAGATTTGTTTTTCTTTCATCCTGTCTCTGTTTCATGCTTTAAGACTTTGGTCTTGCAAAAGAATCGCACGGGTCTGAATTGTATGAAAATCAGTCCTGGGTTCTGGAAGCACACTTTTGCTTTCAATAAATGCTTTAGGTGCTGGAATATGTTTGTATTTTCTTAATGTCATGCATTTAATGCTGTGTTAACATTATGAGGAGGACATTTGAGAAATTTGGGATCAATTTTATTCAGCCTCAAAAGACCTGAGGAATTACACTCATTTTGGTGGAAAACAGCTTACGATGAAGTTGCCCGAAGAAGCCGGATTTTCCCTGGGCATCAGGGCAAAACCTCACTTGTTGGAGATGAAAAGAATAATAAAATGGTTAGGAAAATATTTGGTTTATGATTCCTCTGAAATAACCTTAATGAATTTGAATTTTTTTTTTTTTACTTCTAAGATTCAAGGCAAATACATTATCATATCAGCCTTGCTGACTTTTGAGATTTGGATCAGCAAAAGGTACTCATATTATTCATATAAGGGATTCACATACAGGGCTGAGTTACTGAATGAGGTGTACTTAGGCTGTCCTTTGAGCTCACTGCATCACTTTCAGTGAATTGTACTGGATATGGCTTGTATATTTTGAATGGAAAATAGAATATAAAGGAAACTTGATCTTGGAGTTAACTATTCAGACCCCTTTCAGGACCTTCCTGTGGAAAAAAGCTGAACTGTTGTCCTGGGATTCAGAAAACTCAGAGAAGCAATGGACAGATGGAGAGAGCCTCATGAAGATGATCCGGTAGTTCTACCTTTTCTTTTTCCCTGAAGAGGTTGACTGTTGGATTAATGGCTAAAATAAATAAGAGAAGAAAAAGCTATAAAACATTAGACACATCTATCACTAATGCTAATGTGTCAATGAAGAAACTTCCATTCCACTCTAATTAGAGGGAAATAGTAATAAGGAAGTTATTTCTGTTCATTCAAATGTCTTTCCTCACTCCCACATCTACTGGGCAGGAAGGGATTCCTAGTGGTGAACTTCAAGAAAGAATCTGAACATAATAGACAGGTAGGAATCCTCTCTAATTCTCTGAGCTCTAATAACCCGCAGTAGGCATGTACCTGCTACTACTCTATGTGTCTCTACGCACACATATATACAGCCTACTGGGTGTTCCTCTCCTGGGTGGGAGCCTTCAGTTTAGGGATGCAAAAGTTTAATAAAGCTGATACATTATTCAACATTGGTCAGATTGCTTTATTTTTGAATTGTGCGGAGCCCACATAAGCAAATTGTTGTGATGAATTTTTGCTCTCATACCTTATTGACAATGTAGTTCCTCCATTTTTAATGCGCAATACCCTTTATTCAACTTGCAGTTTTAGTTAGCTGCTAAGACCAATTCATATGGCCTCAGTTCTGTGGAAATGTTTTTGGAATGTCTGACAGAGCTGTTTGCTCCAACTTCCCTGATGACACAACCAAGAATGCATGATAAATAGCTCAAAGATGGTATTTATTTTTTTGTCCCATCCACACAGTATTAAAAACTATTTATTCAACAGACTGATCACACCCCACTTTCACTTTCGATATCATACATAGCCTTCTCAAGTACACAGATCTATGGGAAAATTTTAATCAAATCATAAGAACAAAGCTTTGGAGCAAAAAAATTATTCTGGTTTGATATCTTTGTTGTGCTTCCTTCAAAAATGTTGAGCCTGGTTTCTTCATCTCTACTAAAAGAATAATTCCCATTCAATTAGTTGTTTTTAGAAACACCAGGGATGATATATAAAGGTACACATAAATTTCCTGCCATGTGGTAGACATTGACTAGAAATTAGCCATTATAAATCAGGATAAAAAGGACTATTGCTTTTAAAGAGGGAGATATTTCCACCTTTAAGATCAAATTACTATTTCTTTATTGAAAGATATATTTTTATTACATATTCCAAATAAATGGACAGTCTAGCTAAACTGCTGCATTTTAAAAATACCTTCTCACTTTCCCCCATTTACATCTAGGTGATTTCACAAATTAGGGTGTGGTGCCTGGAGGTTGTCAGCAATACCCAAGAAGAAAAATGCATTCATATTTGGTTATATGAAATTAATAGCAAATTATGAAGAAATATCAAGGCTATTCTTCCCCAAGCCATACATTTAAAACTTCAGGATGATTTCCTAAAGAGTAAAGGAGAAAAGATAATTTTACAGTCTCTACCATTTTTATAAATTTAATTGGTGCATAAATTTGTCCAAAGCTTTAAGGAAAATAATATAGAAAAGAAATTTATGTCCCAGGCAGTTTAAGTAAAATTTAAATATTTAGTTTTATACGTGTCATTTTCTTTTATTGATTAATTGGGCATTCAATACAAATATTTCTGTTTTTATCATTCTACTTGTGAATAATTAATTTTTTTTACCAAGTAGTTGAACCAAAATTAAGCAACCACAATTTCCCTCATGTGTTACTATACTTATTAGGTGTTTCTATTTTTCTAGGTCTTTACACTGCCTTATACGCTTTAACTTAAAACTTTGTGGTATATTTGTGAGTGACTATCCACTCTGAATCCTGAATATATATTTAGTTTTTAAAACCATTACAATATACATTTTACGAATTATCCAACTCAAAGAATGAGGCTTTTCTCTATATAAATGGCAATCTCAGGCAAATATTTGTGCACAGCTCTTCACACTATGCAAGTGGTGAGAACAGAAGGCAGAACCCTCATACAAAAACTGCAGAGAAAGAAGGATATTTAAAAGACAGCTGACAGTTCCCTACCTAATTTTCATTGTACTGATAATAGATTTAATGACCCACAGTGTTACAGTTTAGGCATGTTGCCTTCTTTCGCTTTTCATTTATTATTCATCAATTCAACAAATATTTGCTAGCTGCATACCGTGGGAAGACATTGTGAGAGGAGCTGGAAACACACTATTAAGCAAAATAGCCAGAGTTCCCCCTGGCTTTCATGGTGTTAAAGTCTTGGGGACACCGATGAATATGGCAGACTCAGTTTTTATACTCAAGGATCACACAGTCCTGTGGTTGATAGAGATGCAAGCAAATCATTAAAAGTCTATAATTAGCAGTTGTGAAAACAGCATTGAAGAAGTATAGAGGACATACAAACATATGACAGTAATGTTTCTTACAGAATGGGCTTCTTTGGGAAGGTGATCTGTGATTTGAGATCTGAAGGATGATAACCATTGTTAATTGGAATTGGGAGGTAGTCGGCCTTGAAGAGGAAAAAACAGTTTGTATAAAGGCACGGGGAAAAAAAAGAAATCATAATGTTTGCTTGAAATTGTAATCAGAAGGTGCTGAGAAGACAGGAGCTTGATCCTGCGGCTCCATATAGAAGTTAACTTCATTAAGACAGCACTGAAGAGGGGCGCCTGGGTGGCTCAGTCGGTTAAGCGGCCGACTTTGGCTCAGGTCATCATCTCGCGGCCCATGAGTTCGAACCCCGCGTCAGGCTCTGTGCTGACAGCTCAGAGCCTGGAGCCTGTTTCAGATTCTGTGTCTCCCTCTCTCTGCCCCTCCCCCGTTCATGCTCTGTCTCTCTCTGTCTCAAAAATAAATAAACGTTAAAAAAAAATTTAAAAAAAAGAAAGCACTGAAGAGTTTAAAGGGAGGAACTATATGATGCATTTTAATTTTTTTAAGCGAAAGATTACTCTGTTGACACTGTGGAAAACAAATCGGGCTGCTGGAAGTTTAATACGAGTAATGGAGGGAACTGGAGTAAGGGATGTAGGTAATAGAGAGGCAAGATCACAATGTCTTGGAATTAATGGTGGTAATGGAGACAAAAATCATGGATACAAAGATATTTAGGAAACAAGCTCACAGTTGCTAATTGATATAGCACGGCAAGGTTGAAGTCTGAAATCACTTGTACTTTACCATATTCTAAAACAAGAAATTCACCAATGCTCAACTTTCTCTAGTCTTTCAGTTCTCACCTTCTGAACACGTCTACATAGCTTGGAGAACTAGCCGAAACAGTTTTACAGAATATGGAGTATGAATGGACTATTGCTTTCTTCATGGGCTAATCCAACAAAACTAGGATTTATCACTTCAGGAGTCACTTTTCCTACAGACAGATAGGGAACAGTAGATACAATGGAAGGTCACTAGTTCACGTCTGTCACAAGCCCAATGACTCATTCCTGCAGATAAACCTCATAGCAATAAACAGAATCCACAATTGCACACCAGCAAAATGATGGATGACCACATGTCATGGATTCAGAGAGTTACTAGTGAATAATAGTCCTTGCCACGGCCTACAAAGCTCGACTTTTCTTATTTCTACCCATCTCCGTAAGCCCTGCTCCAACTCTGCTCAGCCTGCTCTTTGTGCTAATTCTTGTAGACATCAAGTGCCTAAGTTAGGAGCCCTGTAATGGCTGCTCTCTCTGCTGAAAGTTTTCCTGCCACATCCTCCATTGCTTCTCTCCATTGTTTTATTCAAGTTCTGCTCATATCTGCCCTTCATGTCTCTGTTGATATGATCTTTAGTGGCTGCTATTACTCAATATCCCCCTAACTTACTTATTTTTTACCCATAGCATTAATTAGTACCTGATATCATTTTATATTTCAAAAACGTACTTGCTTTGTGATAGACTGAATAATGCCATATTCCCACCCCCCCCCAAAATGTCCATGTCGTAATCTCCAGAACCTATTGCCTTACACCATAAAGGTGGACTTTGAAGATATGATTAAATTAAGGATTTTGAGATGGCTGGGTTATCCAGCATGCCTAATGTAATCAAAAGGGTCTTATAAAATGGAGACAGGAGGATCAGAAGAGTAGAAGACATGATAAGAGAACCAAGAAGCTGGAGTAACAAAGGAAGTGGTCATAAACTAAGGAATGCAACAGGATCTGAAAGCTTAGAAAAGGAAGAATGTAGATTATTCACTGAAGCCTCCAGAAAGAACACACTTCTATCTTGGTTAAAGACTACTGACATCCAAAACTATAAAAGAATAAATGTGTGTGGTTTTAGCCACTGAATCTGTGATAACTTGTTACAGAAGTCGTAGAAAATTAACAGTTACTTTCTACCTCCTCTACCAGAATATAAACTTCAGAATATTAGGGACTTAATCTTGTTTACCACTATATGTTATGTGTAGACACTGTGTGTTCAAGGTAGGAAATTAATAACCATTTCCAAAATAAATAAATTACACTGTGAATTAATATGTGCTAACCAATATACACACAGAAATACACACACATACGGGCACACCGCAAATACACACACTCATATGCCTGGAAAATTCTGTATACTATTCATGATTAATTAAATATAATCTATACATGCATTTCAAAAACAACTGATTAAACCTCTTTTAGTTCTCACAAATATACAAAGAATGCAAGTGAGGCAAGAAATGATAATTTAAGTATAATAACCATACCCTAGTACATAGATGAAGCATGTTAATTGAGGAGATGAACTTCTATATCAACATCTGGTGTCTCCTGTTGCAATGCAGTTGAAATGAAGGTCACATGGCTATTATAGCTTAGAGTGAATATTCTTTCTGGACATAAAAAAAGAAAGAAAGAAAACCTTCTTTGCAAGCCAGCTAGGTTTTCAGCTCTAGGTTTTTCAGCAATAGTAAGGGATTGACTTTTGGGAGAAACAGTGAATAAACATAACTCAGCACTGAGCAAGAAAATACATTATCTCCTTACTACTGAATTTAAAGGCTGATTTTTCAGCCCTTCGGGTGAGCAGGATTACCACTGGAGCCAGCCAGGAGCTCAACAAACTCCACTGTAGGCTGCCCTGGCAGCCACCTACTGTGGTATCCTGGCAACCCTGGATGTTTCATTCAAGCCAGAGGCCTATAATAGTCCCACTTTGGACTTAAGAGTGATATTGTGATGCACAATTTGTTTAAAATTAAAATAAAAAGACCATAATCAAATGTAATTCAGATGCTTATATCAGTAAGTGGTTTTATCTCACTAGTTACACATTGTGGCTCCCTTTGTGCACTCGTTATATAAGAGGACAATCTTCAGCTTCTTCCTTTGCCAAACAAATTCCTACCTACACAGATGATGTGATTTCCTAGTCCTCCAATGTATTCAGCTATTAAAATAGAATAGCAAATGTTGGAAATTTACATAGAAGCGATCAGCAGTGTTCATTTTTAGAATAGCTAGGATTCCAATAGAGATGCTGGGGAGCTGCAATCTGCCATTTTTATGTTTGAAAGAAAGGCCTATTCATTCAATGAGTAGAAATGAGAAATCACACAGCAATCATTTCTTTAAATGCCGTGGTCATATAAAGCTGTTATGTGCTTTATTTTATAGAAACACGCTCATAAACGATTAAAATCCTTTTGCCTGTGTATTTAGTTATATTTTAAGCAAAGCTGGTGCAGGTAGAACTCAGAACATTTAAACACCGAAGATTTATCAAACTGCGATCTATCCAGACAGTATGCCAAGAAACCTGAATCATACTATAGTTAATAAGTGTTTTGAGAAACATAACATAACAACTGGGTCTTGAGCCTGATTTAGCATTTGGCTAAAACAATTACTTACAATTCTAGTAACATTGTATACCCAGTTCTATTTATCTCTTTAAATAAATATTGGATTAAAATTCCCATATAGTAAGTAGTTTTCCAAATTCACTTTAAATATACACTTAAGATGCCACCATTTTGATTTTGTGTCTTTCTATTTGATTTTTCAGAAAGCCCTGGTGGTTTATAAATTAATTAAACACTTACCTTTTAGTAAATACACTTTAAGACATTTAACACCATTTATTAAATTAAGCATGGCAGGTTGATAGGCATCCGATGTTATAGCTTATAGGCAACAGTTCTTAAATATTTACCAAAAGCAAAAAAAAAAAAAATAGAAAAAATACAGTTTAGCTATTTCTTAATAGATGAAATACAGATTTGTCACACGATTCAGCCAAATCCACACCTTAGGGATATCCCTAAGAGAGTTGAGACATAGGTCCACACAGAAAACAAATGTATTCTAACATTCATAGCACCATTAGTCACAATAGCCAAAAAGTGGGTAAAACCCAAACGCCCATCCACTGAGGAATGGAGAAACAAATGGTGCATCCACATGATGGTTATTATTTAGCTATAAAAAGGAACGGACTACTAACACATGTTAGGAACATGAATGAACCTTGGAAATTGTATGCTTGTTGAAGAAGCCAGACAGAAAGACCATATTATATGACTCTATTTATAAAATATTTAGAATATGCAAACATAGAGAGACAGAGTAGATTAATGGTAGCCAAGGGTATAGGAAAAGGGGGAATTTGTACTGACTGGTAATAGGTCCAGGATTTCTTTTTGGACTGATGAAACTATTCTGCATTGCACATGATGATAGTTGCACAGTTTTGTGAATATACTAAAACCACTGAATTTTACATTTTGAAGGCGGAATTTACATGCAAATTCTAGTTAAATTTAAAATAAAAGAAAATGAGAATTTCTAACTAAATCTTGAAAGAATCCATTTGTTTATTTACATTAAGCTCAAAATTATGTCTATTAGCCACAAAAGAGATAAAGCCAGTGGAATGCAACACTGAGCAGTTTTTATTTTCCTTTAGAGATATGCCACATTACTTTTAGAAAGAGAAACTTTTGGAAGCAGATAAAATTTGTTTGGAACTATGGTTTGAGATCTAGGCAAGTCCGCCACAACTATTATATCTCAATTCCCTCACCTGTAAAGTTAGAATCTATATTTTTTCAGAGTTATGGTTAGATATGGGAACAATACATCTAATGATCTTAACATAATGTGTAATAACAGAAAAGGTGTAAAAATTAGTGGTTTTATTATGATGATGATTACTTATTGTTTTAGTTGTATTATCTCAATATTTAATGAATGCTTTTGACTGATTAAATCTTTTCTTTAGTGGATTAAATTCTACTATTTGATTTTAACCACTTATTCTGGATTAGTTATAACACAATTGTTGAATGCTGAAGGTCAAGGAGGAATATGCCATGTTTCCACCTTCATTCTCACAAAATAAAAAGAAGTGCAATGAGAAGCAATAAAAAATGTTCTACTTCACATCTTAACAGAGATACTTCACACAAGTGAACAAAAGTGGTTTGCTGCTCAAGAGATTCTTTTGAAACACCCTATTAAAATCTCATCACACTGTGTCACATTTCTATCCATGAGTTTACAGAAGTACAAAATTATGATAGGTATTGGTTTCCCCACATTAGGAGTAGGCATTTGGTACTCTGAAACAGCGACTGTAATGCTTATCTAAGTGGTAATATCGATATTGTAGCTTCAATTTCTTACGACTAGGGATAGGTTTTTCTCAAATATTAATAATATGTTCCCCCAAACAGATTGGTCAATAGAGAACTTAAAGATCGCAATGATGACTTCTTATCAAATAGACTTGGTTGTACTGAGATTACTGCAAGCTAATGTAAGGTATCACTGACATTCTGTAGGCTTTCATATGACAATATGATGCAGTTTGTGCATATATGCAGTGTCTCAATAAGGAGATCATAGGAGCTAAAAAGGTCCCTGTAGAGACTGTAGATATTGACGGACCTCTGAAACCATACACAAACCACATGGTTGGACGTGTTTTAGAGAGACAGTTTGTACTTTTAATCAAGCCATTAAAAACTTGATGCAATCACTTTAATACCCATGTTAATGGCAGGCACTTGCTGAGTCCACAACAATATTCATAACTATTACCTCCGTATCGGAAGCTCACAATGAACACTTGACAAATTTAAGTATAGATTAAATTTTCCTTATGTGACCTGCATTTAATTTTTTAATGTTTATTTATTTTTGTGAAAGAGAGGGCAGGGGAGAGGCAGAGAGAGAGGGGGACAGAGGATCGGGAAGCAGGCTATACACTGACAGCAAAGAGCCCAGCCCTACACAGGGCTTGAGCTCACCAACTGTGAGATCATGACCTGAGCCCAAGTCGGACACTTAACTGACTGAGCCACGCAGGCGCCCCACATTTTAATTTTTAAAGACAAATTATATTCAACAGATTTAATCAAAATGTGTAAGAATATTAATACTGATCCTTAAATTGTCCATTTGGCAAATCAGCTCTATTCATAAATAATATTGGTTTATTTGGTAAGTAAACTACTATAGTCATAATAAATGCACTCATAACATCAAGCAATATTTATAACTTTTTATAAAGTTATGACTTTTCAAATTATACTCTGCTAAATGCAGTCTAATGTACATTCCCCTGAGAATTGCTTTAAATGAAGCTGGGTTGCTAGAAATGTAAGCTTATTAACATCATCCATTTTCATTTTGAATTAAGCTACACTGACCGCATTTATTGAACGATTAACTCATTGCAACTCTGGAAATACCCTCTGTCTAATGGGAAAACACTATATAAAACAGACCAAAGGTTAGGAGATCTGGACAATCCTATACAAATAGAAAGACACCTCAGTGTCCCTTCCCTCAAAGATGCTGCACTGTTAATGAAGACGTGAAGAAGAGGGAACCCAAACTGTGGCCAAAAGCAGCAGATACTCCCCACTTGGATGTCAAGTGCAAATGCAGGCTGCTTTGTATTGCAGGGAATATCTGTCTCCCACAGACATCAGTGGCAAGTCAGATAAAGATAAAACCACACTCTGAGGCACATTTGACACGTAAAGCTGGATGAATGTCGACAACAAGAGAAGAACTGGAGTGATGCTAACAAGATTCCAAATAGGCATCCTTGTTCATACCCCCTCCCCCCACAGCAACAGTTTCGCATCCATGTTCTCTCAAAGTGCCTTGGGGCAGCTATGGGATCCATGTAAGAAATTATGAAACCATAGGGCCGTCCAGAATGAGGAGGGCCATTTAAGAAGACAGGCCTAAACCCAGGTAGCTGACTCACCCACTGAAGTCTCAACAGTAGACCCAGACAACTGCATAACCCAGAGAACTTCACTAACCCCCTGTTTTAGATTGAATTCTGTCATCAGCACCTTACATAAAGGGATCCAGGGGAGACTTACCCACTGGTGTGTGGGTATGAGTATACAGACCTTGGTTATGGCTCTAGACCCTGAAGTACCTATAAACTGACTCCACCCCACTTGGCCACAATCTAGGTGCTCTTGGAGAATACTGACTTAGAGAATCACCCACGGATAAGAGAGCCTTTTGGGAGTCAGGATTCCAAGGAAGCAGTTCTACCATACTCCTGGAGCAGAAAAAACAAATTAGATATATTGGAGAAGATAAGAGAAACAGTTGGACTTCATCTACATTATCTTACCTCCAAGATAGTACAGCTCAGTTGCCAGCGAACCCTTCTCAGCCCGTGATTCCTCCCACAGGGGACAGTGAGAGCATGTGAATGAGTGTGTGAGAGGTGTTGTTTCACTGCTGTGCATGACACTACCAAAGAGACCCATTTCTCTTTTACCTTATCCAGAATACTGATTCATGAGCACAGCAGTCAAGGCTCAGAGCACAGCAGATTAAAGGGAAGCAGATCCCGCTAACTGCATCAAGAACTCCATAGAGGGCCCTGTCCTCAATTCACTGTCGATACCCACCCCAGTGGCCCACAGACACCCCCAGCACTGCATGCACCTCACTTACTCTCTCTATCCCTCCCTATGAGCAGTTTCCTTTGCACTCTCCCAATGGTGGCAAGAGCAAGATTTTGCAGACAGCTAGTGAGCATATGCAGAAAGCTGGCCTGAATCTGCGGGCCTGGAGGAGAATGCCATTGTGAAAGTAAAAGAGGTTGTCAGCCCATGGCCCGGCTGTGCTTAAAATAGCCAGTTCTATCTGTAAGATGTTTTATGCAAGCCTCACAATAAACACAAAGCAAACCCCTAAAGTGGATACACAAAAAATAAAGAGAAGGGAATCAAGCTGCTGCTTCAGCCAGATTTGTTTACTAGAAATGATTGTATGCACTTTCATGCTCTCAGACGTTCTTTATAAGCCAATTATTTCTGTTTTCCACTTCTCTGATTGATCTCTTCACTTATACATAACTGGCTCTTGACCTCTGTTATTGAATTCACTATTCATGAATGCTATTGTCTTTTGAACAAATAAAACAGCTAAAACTATGTTTGCAATTTACTATTTATAATTTCTGTCACAATTGGTCCTTTAGAAACCACTATATTAACATAAGCACGAAGTGACATATTTCTACAAGCACAGTTTGAAACTATGACACACTGGCAAGTGAAGTCATGGATTCAGAGAGCTCATCATAAATTTAAAGGAAAATCAATATATCTCAGAAACCATAGTATACACTCTGAAATCCTTGGCTTTAGGTATTCTCTAACTAAAACAATTGGTGCAATTATGTCTTGGGGGATGATTGCCCAGAATCTGCAGCTACGGTACCTTTTGTTCCTCAGTCCAAGGAGCTGGCATTCCTCCTTCATTCACCGAGTTATCCACTCAATACACACTAATTGATCATTTACTGCAAACCAGACATCATGCTTGGCCAAAGATAAACATTCGATGAAGACTGCACTCTAGATTTGCGAAGTTCAAAACTCTCTAGGATGACAGGCAAGTGAACATATGGCTTTATAAAACACTGTTTAAGTGCTCTGACGGAAGGGAGCTCGGATGAATGGTTCACCAGGAAGTATATAAAATTTCATATGCGATGTACTGCCATGGACATCTCTTGTCATGGAGGGGTGCCTGCGGCTGTTTATTGAGTGGAAAAATCTAGGTTGGAAAATAGCATTAGAGAGGAAAGGAATGGAATGGGGAGCGATCGTTTCATGGCTACAGGGTTTCAGTTTGCAACTTTTTGATGGATGGTTTCAGATGAAAACATGCTGGCGATGGATGGTGGTGATGGTTGTACAGTGGGTGAATCTACTTAATGCCCCTGGACCTACACGCCTAAATGTGATTTTAAAATGGTACATTTTGAGGTTATATATATTTACCAAAATAAAAAATGAAAAATAATAATTAGTGTTTTCTGAAAAAGAGAAGAAGTAAATACACTTGTTCTGCAATATTATAAGATGAACTTTCCTACAAAGTTTCACATTTTTGACAACTAAGACTTGGAAGAACCAGGCAGAGAAATAGATTTCAAGGGACTAACAGGCATCAGGAAATAGTATAATTAATTAGTCATTCTCCCGAAGTATAAATTCTGAAAATTAAATAAAATGTTTCATGACATATTTCGAGTTGCTGAATCCTTCGATGTGAAACTACCTTCCATTTCAAGGAACGTTTTTCATGATTTATCAGGAAGTCCTTGGAGACATGACAGTTTCTTCAAGCCCAGATGACTGAGAGACATAGTCACAACCTCGTATTTGGCCATTTAAACACTTGTAAAATTAAACATTAGCAGTTTTAATCCAAACTTTAGAAAGTATGAAGCTAGATATGTGGAGAGCATATGTAAAGAAAGATATCAAGTGATACCATTGAAATGGTTACTGCTGTTTTGTCAATCACCAACAGAATTTTGACCCTGTCTTTCTCCTTCTATGAAGTATAGTCTGCATCATTTAAATAGGGAAAAGTTCATAGCATAGACATAGCCATCATATGTAAGCAGTTCTTTTGTAATGGACAGTTATTAACAAACAAGAAATTATTGCAACTGTGTTTTATCATTTAACTTTGGTTCATTTTTATCTGACCAAGTCAGTTTTAATATCTTGGTAGATATCTGTGGGACTCTTAGTTTGGAGGCCTATCAATTACAACATAGAAAAATATTAAAAATTCAACATCTTCTTTTACACATTTCTTTAAAAAATAAATTAAAACAGAATGGTGATTTTTGAAAATCACTGGTTATAATAATTTGTTCAATTTCTGTTTGGCTGTGATTTCTTGGTAATTAGTGTACATCTTTGGAAAAGCCAATGCTAGGCTGAAGGAAAGAACACAGGGAAGAAGGAATTTGAAAGTGGAGTCCCCTCCCCTTGGTTGGAGTTCAAACTTAACTGGAGATGGTTGGTTACAGGTCACGGTTAACAGCGTGAGAGCTGGTGCACTGTCACAAAAAGCAGAAGCAACCAACCCTCCAGGAAATAGTACTTGCCCAAAGGGAGGTGATCATTAAGCCAGGCAAGAAGCCCACTGCCCCGGGACCTCACATTGTAGGTATGTGGCTACGGGAAAGTACAAGCAAATGTTTTCACATTTGTATTGCTGAGGAACAGTCCTGTGGCCAGAACCAAGGGAAGCCCCTCTTGCACCATCCTCCAGACCCTTCCTGAGAAGGCTTAACATCATGCTCACTGTGAAAGGGAAATGTTTTACAGAATCTGTCATTATACAGAACAGGTATTGAAGAGTGAATTTGGAGCTGAGAGGCAATACACTGATAACTGTCAGAATTTTTTAAGTATTTTGGGAGCAATCTTATGTTGCTTCATCCTTTCTCAGGCAATGTTTGTAGGAAATTAAAAGGCTTTAGGTCTAGCATTAATAATTACTATCGGTTAAAATGGCCTTGGCTCTGTATGTCTCTAAAGGGGAATTTTGAATTTAAAATGGAGACTTCTCAACTGCCTTTTTTTTTTCTTTAATCCTTCTTATCTTTATCTTTTCCATATTCTGATTCAAAAGAACATGATGAAGCAAAAGCAAATGGCTCTTCCCACAAAACTGGTCTCTTCATGTCAATTGATTCCATTTTTACACATTCATCCATGAATAGTTACTAGACACTTACTATGTGACTTTTCTGAGTCCAGCACTGTGCTGGGTAATGGGGAAGAATGAGGGGGGGAAATAGATATGACCTCTGCCCTCAAGGAGTGTATTCTTGCAGCCAAACCTTGCTCCTGGGGGTCCAGGAGAGGAGATCCTTTCTTTGGGTTTTTTGGCTGCTGTGCCCTACTGTAGGTCAGGGTGGTAAATGGAAATAAATATTCAAAAAGCTAATTTTGGTGTGTGTGAAGAGAGGTGGGAATGGAGAAAAGTAGAAAAAGAATAGTGATTATGAAAAAAGACAATTCCTATGTGCTATTTTAAGACTGACCAATATCAAGAGACAGATTAGCAATCGTCACGGAGAAGAATTGAAATTATTTTGAGAGGAAATAAGTACTTTTAGGAAATTTTACCTAGTGAGTGTGTGTGTGGCACGTGTGTGTGTGTGTGCATGTGTGTGTGTGTGTGTGTGTTTTTCTTCTGAAGTTTTAAAACTTTTTTTTTTAATTTTGTTAATTGTCGATACTAATCTAAAGGTAAATGCGACTACCTTGAAGTCATCAGGTTTTCTTCCAGTTGCCCAATGTGGAGGAAGGAGTAGACAGTAGGAGTCACACAAATAAGATACAAGCAGAAGCCTGAATGTAATGATGAAAAAATCTATGTGACATTATGAGAGTTAAATATGAGCCTAGACGCAGTTTGGATGATGGGAAAAATATTTCCTGGGAGTTTTCTCTAAACGGCAATGAGTTTGGGAGTAAATTAGTCAAAGCCGTGAATGAGTAAGCTGGTGGTGAGTCAGGTAGACAATTCTAGGAAGAGGAATAGCTGGTTGGAGGTAAAAATATTTTCTGGTGTAATGCCCCCGATTTCGAATCCAAGGAGACCACCAAGGAGTCGATACGATGCAAACGCACGAGGATTTATTTGCAAGCTCGAGCTTGGGCCCAAGTATATCCGACACAGCAAAGCAGGGACTTGGACCCCTAGGTTAAGAGGCGTAGCAGTTTTATAGGGGCCAGTGGCCAATGAGATTGTAACACACACAGAAAGTTGCACATTCATGTCAGTCCACACGCAGGTGACCAATTGAATTACAATTTACCCTATACTAACTGTTTGAACTAGCCTATCACTCTGGTCAGAATTGGCTTGCAAGTTGGCGGGCAAAAGGCGGGGTTTTACATTCTTTGGCGGTAGGGGTTCCGTATCCTATATGAGCCGGTTTCCAGTAAGGGTGTGCTCAGCAGCTTGACTAGGGTGGGGGAGTGTCTTAAGCAATAAGCAGGTCATGTGGGGGTTATACATGAGATGGTGGGTGTAGCACAAAATGGAGTTAGTCTTGCTCTGCTTGTCGAGGGGTAGGGGATTTTTGTTAAATTCCTTGGGTCCCACACTGGATAGAAATGTTAACTTGTGAATTTCTTTTCTTTATTAATTTGCACTCTTCCATCACAAAAGCACAATCTCCACAGAAGACAATCACACAATTAGTGTGTAGTTAGTATAAGGCAGAGACTCTCAGTTGTACAGCTTCACTATTTTTCAGCTTAATCCTCCTTTACATATACAATTTAGTTTCCTTAGAGTATATGTGTGATTTAAGCCTGAAAATTTTAAAACTGAATTTCTCCATAGCAAATTAGATTGAAAATGCAATAACAGTTCTGTTTTGCCTACACTATGCATATATTATTTCTAATTCTTGACTATATTCTGTTTTCCTATCTTACGTGCCAAATGGAGACTCAGTTGGAGGAGTTTTCACTTTTATTTTTGAAATGAATATTATTTTTTCGATGAGTCACTCTCTATTCCATTAACCTATGTTATTTCTTCAGGCAATTACCATTAGACAAGTATATTTCATGTACTAATTTTGTGTGTCACCTGCCTCCTCGCACTAGAACATAAGATCAACTAAAGCAGGTATTTTTCCACTCTTGGTGACTATTGATGTCCATCACTGGAGTACTGGTTCAATAAACCTCTGTTAGAATAAAGAATAAATGAATGAGTGAGTGGTATGTTGGCAGATATTGATGTTGCTTGAAAGATCTAGGTGTTATTATTACTCTGGTTATAAGGAGAGGTAATAATTTCATATGTATGAACAAGCAGGATTTTCTTCAGTCCTTATGGAAACAAATAAATATATAATTATTTCAAAATCCTACTTTTGCATTTAAAGAACTGTTCAGCTCTTTTTTAAAATTTTTTTTTAACATTTATTTATTTTTGAGACAGAGAGACACAGAGTATGAGCAGGGAAGGGGCAGAGAGAGAGGGAGACTCAGAATCTGAAGAAGGCTCTGGGCTCTGAGCTGGCAGCACAGAGCCCGACGCGGGGCTTGAACTCATCAACTGCGAGATCATTGACCTGAGCCTAAGTCAGACGCCAATCGACTGAGCCACCCAGTCGCCCCTGTTTAGTTCTTTAAAGTATTATTTACAAACATTTAAAAAGACAGAAGTAGAAGTGGATAAAGTTGTGAAAGACACTATGGGTTGGAAATACTGGTCATATGATTATAAAAGAAAAATACAGCAGATGTCTCTTCCAAATGAAGGTAGAAAAATAAACCTGTTAAATGAAATGACTGGCGAATTCATTGTTCATTCCTATCTGTTACTTCAGAGAAGCAGAGAATACTTTAATCTGATGTCATAGAAAAGTCATTATACTAAGCGATTCATACAAGATAAAATGAGTAATTTCAGGTGTTGTTAGAAAAATGACTTTTATTGTGTTGACATGTTCCACTTATTTTTATGGTTTAAAAATGACAAGAACTTAAGTATAAAGCAAGTCCTATGAAACAATTATGAAAGAAGTTTACTAGAAGTAATGGGGAAGTGTAAAATTCTGTGACGCTCATTAAACACCAATTATTACACAGAGTTGGTAACAACTTTGAACATCTCTTAAATTGAAACTTTTTTTTTATATTTATTTTGAGAGAGAGAGAGACAGACAGACAGAGTGAAAGCAGGGGAAGGGCAGAGAGAGAGGGAGACACAGAATCCAAAGTAGCCTCCAGGGTCTGAGCGGTCAGCACAGAGCCCAATGTGGGGGTTAAACCCATGAACCGGGAGATCATGACCTGAGCCAAAGTCGGATGCTTAACCGACTGAACCACCCAGGCATCCCATTCTTTTATATTTGGTCTGTATAACTTTGAGGTCAAATAATATGACAAAAAACATTTGAGTAATACCTCATTCCCCCCTATCCAATCAAGAATGTACAAAATATAGTAAGCTGAATGGAAAGATAATAAATGCAGAGGGTTTCTGGATCTTTTGTGTTTATCTTTCTGGGAAATATCTCGCATTTTTTTTTCATTTTTTCTTTCTTTTGAGAATTTCCCAGAAAATAATTGGTAGAGAAATTCGTGTCTTAGAAAATGCAACCTAAATACAGTTTATTCATTCATGTATTTAAAAAAAAATTTGTTTAATGTTAATTCATTTTTGAGACAGAAAGACAGAATGCGAGCCAAGGAGGGGCAGAGAGAGAGGGAGAAACATAATTCAAAGCAGACTTTAGGGTCTGAGCTGTCAGCACAGAGCCTGAGGCCAGACTTGAACCCATGAACTGTGAGATTAGGACCTCAGCCGAAGTCAGACACTTAACCAAGTCAATCACCCAGGTGCCCCATGTATTATTTTTTTAAATAGATAAATTCTTGATATTTTACAAAAACTTCCAAATATCAAACAAAAATAATGCATCAAAAATATTTCCACACAGAGTGCCTGGGTGGCTTAGTTGGTTAAACATTCTAATCTTGATTTCCTCTTAGGTCATAATCTCATGGTCATGAGATCAAGCTCCGGGTATGAGTCCATGCTGAATGTGAGGCCTGCTTGGATTCTCTCTCTCCATCTCTCTCTCTGCTCCTCCCCTATATGCACACATGTACTTTCTCTCTTTTCCTCTCAAAATAAATAAACCATTAAAAAAATATTTCCACGTTAAGCAGCCCAAATGTCCATTGATTGATGAATGGATAAAGAAGATGTGGTATGTGCTAACTAACTGAAATTTAAATAAAAACTAAAAAAAAAAAAAAAAAAAAGATGTGATATACACACACACACACACACACACACACACACGATGGAATGTATTCAACCTTAAAACAGAATAAAATCTTCTCATTTGCAGGATGGAGCTAAAGAGTACAATGCTAAGTGAAATAAATTTGTCAGAGAAGAAATAACATGATTTCACTCATATGTTAAATTTAAGAAACAAAACAAATAAGTAAAGGGGAAAAAAGGAGAGAGAGAGACAAGCTAAGAAACAGACATTTAATTATAGAGAACAAACTAATGGTTAGACAAGGGGTAGATTATTGGGGGGGGGGTGGGGGAAAAAGCTGATGGGGATTAAGGAGTGCATGAGAGCGTTGAATGGAATTGTTGAATCACTATACTGTATACTTGAAACTAACATTGTATGTTAACTAACTGGAATTGAAATAAAAACTAAAAACAAAACAAAACAAAAATGTCTCCTGCTTTGCTTCATAATTAAACCTAACAAAAATTGAAAGTATATTTACCAAATACCATAGCATTTTACTATGGTTAATAAATAATCAATTTAACTTTCTGACTCATCAATTTTTAGGAAAAATGATAAAATTTCTGAAGTTATTTCATATCATAAAGAATGATTTATGAAAATAATTTCTGTAACCCTGACTTTTAACAGGTTACAGTACCTACTTTGCCTTAGAATCTTACTGTTGATAAGCTCTGAATCAAGTCTAAAATTTAAAATAAAATATCATTAAATAAACTATTATATTAGTGATATTTGAAAATATGCCATGAATATAAAGAACTTGGAATTCTATCTCTATTTCTAGACAAATCTATTGCACTTTAATGCAAAAGTACACAAATATTTTAGTTATATATATGACTTCTCTACAAATGCATGTCTGACAATTATTTTACATGCAGTTCCTCCCTTTTTGTGTCCCATCTAATGAGAGATCAAATTTCTAAACACAATTTATCTAAACTGATTTTATTCCTTAGGTTGGATATCATTACTCCAACTCATCAGTTAGGAAATATATATAAACACTGCATAAATTATATATATTAATATAAATTATAAATATATTACATATAAGTAAGTATATGCTTGTTTTTAAACAGCGTAAGTAGTAGTCACCTTTCTTTCCCCCAAATGAAAATAACACCGTGTATTATGCATTTTGTTAAGTGGTGAGGCTTCCTTCTAACACTCATTTACTTTCTTAAATCTAGACCAGGATAATAGTCATGAAGCAAAAGGGAAGAGGGAAAGTAGGTGCATCCAAACATACTTATACATTTTACCCTCACTATCAATTCCTTTAGGTTATAATATTTTCACACAATAAAAACGTGAGCCAAAGATTCAGTAAGATTGTTTAAGTCTTGAGGTGCCTAGGTGGCTCAGTCAGTTAAGCAGCTGACTCTTGATTTCGGCTCAGGTCATGGGCTCACAGTTCATGAGTATGAGCCTTGCATCAGGCTCTGCACTGACGTTGTGGAGCCTTCTTGGATTCTCTCTCTCTGCCCCTCCCTGCCTCTCTGTCTCTCTCTTTCTTAAAATAAATAAATACACTTAAAATAAATAAATAACAATTTAAAAAAGATTGCTTAAGTCTGAATACTGTGTTAACTACAGACTGCTCTAGAACTCACGGCTTTGTAAATGTGCTGTCTAATCACCTAGTGTAAACACTAAAAACAACCCATAAGGCAGCGCTTCTCATCAAGTGCGATGATAGCTTTCAGGGACATTTGGCAATGTCTGGAGACAACTTTGGTCCCTAATAGTTTGCTACTACTATCTTCCGGTAGAGGCAAGGATGCGGATAAATGTTTCACACAGGATACTCTGCATAACAAATAATTTTCTTCTTCAAAATGTCAATAACACCAAGATTGAGAAATCTTGATCTAAATGTAGTTTTGATTTAACATGTCATTTTAAATGAACTAAGTGGCCTTTTAATTCAAGACATTCAGATCAGCTTCAAAATAAGGAACTTCATAGAGAAAAGCTGTATATTGGGGGTTTTTTGTTTGTTTTTTTATATTTTTAATGTTTTATTTAATATTTGAGAGAGGGAGACAAAGCATTAACAGGGGTGAGGGAGAGAGAGAGGGAGACACAGGATCCTAAGCAGGCTCCAGGCTCGGAACTGTCAGCACAGAGCCTGAGGTGGGGCTTGAACCCATGAACCAGGAGATCACAACCTGAGCTGAAGTCAGACGCTTAACTGACTGATCCACCCAGGCACCCAGAAGAGAACTGAAGAGAACATGCTTTCTATGCTCTCTGAGAAAGCATAGCTGAAGAGAATAAATTTCCATAATTTCATCATTGTACCAGGCATGGCATCTCAACAACTTGGAGTGTCTGAAGCACGCAGTGCAGACTGACTGAGTTGAAGTAAGATATCAGATGGTAACAGAAAATGCCTTCCAGAGACCAGAAGAGAGTTACTGGAAGTATCTTGTAGAAAATCGAGGAAAACATAACAATATTTCCTATTGGAGGTTAAGGCAGAGAGCCAGAGCCAGAGGGTGTACATATTCAATATTCTAGTTTATCCATCATCCATCCTAACCCCTTTCCCATGTAATTTCCTGTACTGCAGAGATTAGCAAGCAAAGAAATAGAGCCCCTGAATTCACAGCAGCTGAATTCTCATACAGCTATGTGTGATTTAGATTTCTATCAGCAGATGTGTTCATATGAGATCTGAATTGAAAACTGAATTAAAATAAGGAAGAGCGAGGAAAGATTAGAGAGAAACAGAGACAGACAGAGATGTAGATAAAGAGGAGGATACAAGAGGCAAGGCCTCCACTTGGCAAGTAAGCGTGTAGTGACTTTGGAGCCAATGGTTCTGGTGGTTATTTCTTGATCTTTAGATTGCGAAGTGTAGTTAAGTGATGGGAAACTGTGGTTGGCAGTTGGTGCAACAGCTTTCTCATCTCCATTTCTGGTGTTGGCCAAGTGAAGTGTATGTAGATTAATGTACTATGTACTAATTATGTACTAATTAGTTACCATGTACTAATGTACTAATGTGTTAGCATGGTGTTATTTAAAATAGACAAAATATAGAGACAACCTAAATGTTCCACAAGGATGGGTCACTTAGATAAATGTACATCAATAGAATTTATTTAAATTAGCTTATTAAAATAATACAGATATTTGTTCATCCTCAGATGTGATGATGCCATATTCAGGTGTTCATTTGCTTAACAATTACTTTTTATTTTGTACTTTTTTAAATTTTTTAACATTTATTTATTTTTGAGAGAGAGACAGAGCATGAATGGGAGAGGGTCAGAGAGAGAGGGAGACATAGAATCTGAAATAGGCTCCAGGCTCTGAGCTGTCAGTACAGAGCCCTATGTGGGGCTGAAACTCACGGACCACGAGATCATGACCTGAACTGAAGTCGGATGCTTAACCGACTGAGCCACTCAGGGACCCCTACTTAATATCATTTATTGGAAAAAATATTTATTGAACACCTACTATATACTTGGTAGTATAATAAATACTAATGATGACAAAATGGAAAAATTTCTCTTAATCAAATAAATTAATATTTTGAAGTTGAGACATACCTTTAAATGAAAAATTTTATGAAACAGTATGAACAGCAATGACCCAGCATTAAAACATATGTGTATTTGCATATTCATAAGAAAACACCTAGGAGGTCATTTAGCAAATGTTGACAGTGAACATTTCTGAATTGTATGGGTAAAGCTACTAGCTTAATTCTTTACATACTGCCTAAATTGTTCATATAAGTAGAGGAATAAATATTTTCATTTTTCAAGTGTAATAATTTAGATATTTGTGATATACTTATAAATCTCCTTTATCTATAATACACTATTTCTTCTCAAGTTCAACTTGTCTGATAATACATGTAAGTATATGACTGACATACATACATATATATTTATATATATATATATATATATATGTGCATGCATATGTATGTTTCCTTGTATGTGTGTTATTTTTATATATCTATAACTGATAAAATAAATATAGTATGCTTTCTTAAGTTGTGATGGAAATGAAAAGAATCAGCCAAATACAATTCTAGCCATGTTGTAAAAATGTCGTTATTTAGGGGTGCCTTTGTGGCTGAGTCGGTTGAGCATCCGACTTCGGCTCAGGTCATGATCTCATAGCTCACGAGTTCAAGCCCTGTGTCGGGCTCTGTGCTGACAGCTCAGAGCCTGAAGCCTGCTTCTGCTTCTGTGTCTCCCTCTCTCTCTGCCCCTAACCCACTCACATTCTGTTTCTGTGTCTCTCAAAATAAATAAACATTAATTTTTTTTTAATGTCATTATTTATTTTTTACAAATGGCTATGATTTATTGAGAATTTATAATGTGCAAGACATGGTGCTAACTACTTTAGATGAATTCCCTTAATCAATCTTCACCATAACCCAATACCTATGGTTATAATCCAAAACCTAGCATTCCTCTGCACAATAGGAAACTACTTCCCAGAGAAGCTAAGTACCTTACCCAGTGTATGTAGCCAGTACATGATAGACCATAGATTTGAAAGAGTTTTCTGGAACTTCTGAGTTCACGTTTTTAAATACTACACCTTGGGTCCCCTGGATGGCTCAGTCGTTAAGTGTTCTACCCTTGATCTCTACTCAGGTAATGATCTCATGCTTCATGAGTTCCAGCCCCGTGTCGGGATCTGCATGGGCAGCACTGAGCCTGCTTGGGATTCTGTCTCTCTCTCTCTCTCTAACCCCTCCATCGGTCATGTTCTCCTCTTTCTCAAAATAAATACTTTTAAAAAATAAAAATAAATGCTACACCTTTTTTTTTTTTTTTCAACATTTATTTATTTTTGGGACAGAGAGAGAGACAGAGCATGAACGGGGAGGGGCAGAGAGAGAGGGAGACACAGAATCGGAAAACAGGCTCCAGGCTCCGAGCCATCAGCCCAGAGCCTGACGCGGGGCTCGAACTCCCGGACCGCGAGATCGTGACCTGCTGAAGTCGGACGCTTAACCGACTGCGCCACCCAGGGCGCCCCAACTACACCTTTTTATGTAATACCATTTATTTAAGTTCAAAATTATCTTCCAAAATATTGTTCTTTCATCTTACAAATAAATAAATAAATAAATAAGCATACTAACTTCCTTACATCATTTTCAGTGTTGATTATCTTAATGTGATTTCAATTTCAGGCTTTCTGATTGTGTAGCATAAGCCCTGACATTGGTTTTTCTTTTTTCTTGTCTTGTCTTGTCTTGTTTTGTCTTGTCTTGTCTTTTCTTTTTAGGATTCTGTTGTTGTTGTCGTTGTTGTTGAAGTAATGGCTGTTACATACAACAATGTGGGGCTTGAACTCACAACCACTAGATCAAGCGTCTCTAAGTTCCAAGGATTGAGCCAGTCAGTTGTCCCACCTCTTCTTTTTGATTGTTTAAAACTGTTTATGTATTTTTTAGAGAAACAGAGAGAGACAGAGTGCAAGCAGAGGGGCAAAGAGAGAGGAAGACACAAAATTTGAATCAGGCTCTGGGCTCTGAACTGTCAGCACAGAGCCCAAGGTGGGGCTCGAACTCACGGACTATGAGATCATGACCTGTGCAGAAGTCAGACACTTAACTGACTGAGCCACCCAGGTGCCCCCATCTTTTCTTTTTATAATGTAAGTGCCTGACTTAAGTTTGATTGTTCATTCACTTCAAAGAAGCACCCACTTCAAACCTGGCTATCCCAAACACACTGCCAGACATGTGACTAGATAAAGAGCCAGGCCACTCTGCATCTCCTCTGTCTTAGAGATCATAGTTGCTTTCAATAAGTGACCATTTGGGCTGCTTGTTTTTCTCTTTCCACACTTTAAATTCCCAATATTCTATTTTAAATTCACCGATAAAGATTGAGCCCTGGAAACCCTAGGCCCCCACCCTCAACCCCAATAAACGCAGACCCCAGGCACACGTACTTGCTCTCTCTCCATGTGACCTGGTTGTCTGGCTCCAGGTGTGCCAAGCAATTTTCCAGACGTACTTAGAAGAAATACCACCTTTCCTCCCCCTCCTCCCCACCCCCCAAGCTAATGATTATTGCTGAGGAGTTCTTGCAGTCATAATAAAAATCACAGGGTCTAGTCAAGCCACAACAGTGGTTATTAATAGTTGAGACAGACACAAAACAGGCTATGTGAATTTGTCTTCTCTGCATGGCGAAGAGGCATAAGCTTGCTGTGTACATCTTCACATGTGTTAGTGTAAGGTCTGGATTTAGCAGATGCAATTTATGATAACCCTGTGATTGGTAGCAAAATTCTGGTTCTTGCTATTCACAAAGTTATGCAAACATATGTTTTGTCTATCATCATTTCCTTCTGCCATTAAAAAAAAATCTCGTTTGGAACTTCTAGTTTTCTGGTGGTAAAAATTTAGAAATAAATAAAGGAGCATATCACAATAACCTCAGAAGATTATTATGTAACTTTATAGCAAGACCTTGCTGTCCTTCAAATGAATTCTTGCTGTGAATGATAGGCTATGTGAATGTGAGGAAGAAATGAACATACGTTCTGAATTTCTGCAGTATAGATTTGTCTGCCCTTGCTCTACAATTTCTAAGTAGACTTCTTGTTTCTAATTGTCTTCGCAGCTGTTAGGAAGTCATATCCTTTGAAAGAAAGTTAATGATTGAAAGGTACCTTCCTATTAGCCAAGTGATTGATGTTAGATAATTGCTTTGTGAAAGATAGCAGCTACAAATAAGAGCCTTCTTATTTTCACCAGCTTAGCACTCTTTCATAAGACAACACCAGCTTGTTACTTCTCAAATGTTATTCACACTTTGTTTTAGAACCAAAGCACCACATGAGAAAAGAACAAAGGCAGCAGGGAGATATCAAGAATGCTAGTATTATGGGGAAAGATAGAATTTAGTAGGCAGAGAGGGAAAGATTAGGACCTGAGTTCCCTCAGTATGGAAAAACATATATTTTGGAACAATGCTGGCAGGGGGAGGGCTTCTGACCACAGCAAGCAAACTTCTTCGAGCCTAAGGCTCCTCTTAAGAATGTAACAGATAGGGGCGCCTGGGTGGTTCAATCGGTTGAGCGTCTAACTTTGGTTCAGGTCACGATCTCGCAGTCCATGGGTTCCATCCCTGCATCGGGCTCTGTGCTAACAGCTCAGAGCCTGGAGCCTGCTTCAGATTCTGTGTCTCCCTCTTTGCTGCTCCCCCCACTCATGCTCTGTCTTTTTCTGTCTCTCAAAGATGAATAAATGTTAAAAAAAAAAAAAAAAAAAGAATGTAACAGACACCACCTACTCCCCCCAGGTTTCCCTTAGGAATTTGACAAAAGACCTGACTAAAAATAAATAGACCATAAAAGTATGACCCACAAGGAATGGATGTGGCCATAGACCACCCCTCATACAATGGAAATAAGCCAATAAAGAATGGACAACCCAGCACCTAGAGTTATCAAGTCAGTAAGGGTAGGATCTGAGAAGGAAGAGGGGGAAAGGGAGGGGTGGTGACCAGAACCTTATAAAACAAGGACCCTTACCTATAGTCTGCAAGCATTCACTTTTGAATGTCCCCTCTCTGTAAAGAGAGCTTTCCTAATATTCTTACTTTTTTATTAAAAAAATTTTTTTAATGTTTATTTTATTTTGAGAGAGAGACAGAGTGTGAGCCGGGGAGGGGCAGAGAGAGAGGGAGATACAGAATCCGAAACAGGCTCCAGGCTCTGAGTTGTCAGCACAGAGCCCGATGTGGGGTTTGAACTCACAAGCCATGAGCGGAAGTTGGATGCTTAACCGACTAAGCCACCCAGGCGCCCCAATATTCTTACTTTCTAATATTATACTCCTTTATAATCTTATACTCTTTTTTAACTTTTGCCTGCTGCTCATCTGGTGTCTACCTCTTTATTCTTTGAAGTGGTGAGACAACAAACCCCAGGTATTGAGGTAAAAAAAATCCTTCAACACTAGTGTTAAATGTGAAAGCGGTTATATTTTTTCCCTGAATCTGTAATAATGCTAAATATATTAGTACAGATCTAAGGCAAGTGCAACCAGATGAACCGCAAGTACAATAGACAGAAAATAGAGTGTTATGAATTTCCCAACCAGCCAGAAAATACTCATTGATACAGTTAATAAAATAAGGAGCACTCTGATTTGTAGGACTGTGCAATTCAAATAATTTAAGTACTCACACATTCAACGACATATTGTACAAAGTACCTGGAATTCAAAATTGAAAATATAGAATCTCTGGCTTCATAGTGGAAATAAGCCACCTAACAGATGAGATAGTGTCAATGCAATGGGCTATGACCCTGTGCAAATACACGAACTAAAAGTAAAAGAATCCCAAAGAAGGAGCTATATGAGTTAACTTTATGGATTGATAGGATTTTTTTTCAGACTAGGAAGGGGGGGGAAAAAAGATTCTTCCAGGCAGAGGAAATAGCATACAAGCAGATATGGTGAAACTACATGGGGCATTCCCATGTTGGGTTGCAATCCAGTGCAACTAATGCAGATAGAACATGGCATGAGTGGTGGGACATCAAACCAGAAGGTGGGTTAGAGATATATCATACAATTTAAATTACCATCTCCATTTTAGAAAGATAACTCTTGCTGTCATTTGGGTGGGGTGGAAGACAGGAAACAAGACTAAGGATCATTGTTGAGTCTATTACGGAAACCTACGTGCGAGATTAAGGCAGAGTGAGCAAGTAGGGTGAAGGCTGAATGGGGGGACAGAAGGTAGATCTAGAGAGGTATGGAGGTTAAGTCAACATCAAGGTGTTCAGCTTCGTGGGGGCATTTAAAAGGAGACAGAAAAAATTCAACTTTAAGTGCGTGATGCTTTGAGAACTGTCATTCATTTCATTTTACAGTATCTCTGTAAGATAGCCCCATACCTGACTTGTCGATTAAACAACAGAAGCCCTGACATCAGGTAGTTACTCAGTTCAAAGAGGATTCATATCTAAAATTGATAGCAATCCTGACTATTATTCTGGTAGTTTTTTCATAGCAGAGCTTAAGTAAGTTTATATATAGCCATGACAAATTCTAGTACATACTAACTCTCCATTTGAAAATACACCTGTATCTATATATCTTTATATCTTTACATCTCTATATCTATACAGGCATACCTCATTTTATTGTTTTGCTTCTTTATGCTTCACAATATTGTTTTTTTTTGCTTTTTGTTTTTTTTATAAATCGAAGGTTTATGGCAACCCCACATCAAGCAAATCTATCGGCATTATTTTTCAACAGCATTTGCTTACTTTGTGTCTCTGTGTCACATTTCGGTAATTCTCACAGTATTTCAAAATTTTTCATCATTATTATATTTGTTATGGTGATTTGTGATCAGTGATTATGATTCACTATAAGCTCAGGTGATGGTTACATTTTTAGCAATAAAGTATTTTTTCATTAAGGCGTGTGCATTGTATTTTTAGACATAATGTTACTGCACACTTAACAGACTATGTAAAGTGTAAACGCAATTTTGTATGCATTGGGAAACCAAAAATTCATTTGACTCACCTTATTATGATATCCACTTTATTGTGGTAGTCTGGAACTGAACTGGAAATACCTCTGAGGTAGGCCTGTGTCTCTCTATATCCACATCTATATCTGTATCTATAACTATCATCTATCATCTATCTTCAGCATAATCCTCAAGAGTAGGAGAAGTTATGATCTTATTCTGTAAATATTTCTTCACAGTAACATCTTTGTTATTTTTATATACAATATACTCACAGTGGGTCTTCTGATTTTTTTTTTTTTCCAATTCAGTTTCTTTTAGCACTTTATGACACCTTGCTCAGCTTGGACACTCATGTTCAGAAACTTCTGGAATGTTCTGACAATCATTCTGTATGGACTAGTCCAGCATTAAACACTACAGTTACCAAAGTAATTTGGTAAATTCTTCTCATGTGGCATGGAGTTGTTGTCAAGTAACAAGTTCTGTCTAGATCCAGCCCACTAAAAACTCATAATATTTCATTTCAATAATACTCTAGTTATGGTTTGGAAAAACTTATAGTCATCAATCAATGTATCTAAAATAACTTGAAACCTATAATATAAAAAGCAATATTTAAATTATTATATTGATATTGTTAATATTAATAATAATAAACTAGAATTTATTGAGTATTTACTGGTGTCGGTGTTCTAAATGTTTTGCATGCATTATCCCATTTAACTCTCACAATGGAAAGATGATGATGATGATGATGATGATGATAATTGTGTATCTCCAGCCACAGAGGTTTAGAAAAATAAACAAATATTTCAAGGTCACACAACTAGTAGCTGCAAAAACTAGAACTCAAATTCAGTTCTATTCGTACCTAAAGTTAATTGCTTGCTATTATTTTATATCAAAGGTCTTCATACAAAGTTCCTTCCATAGTGTATAGTAAAAAAAAGTTGGCACTAAAAATGGCTGCCATTAAATGTCACAGTTGCTTAAGTATGAAATACATATATCTAAATAAACACAAAGATACTGAAGACAACAACGTAAGAGGATGAAGAAAAAACTATTATTGAGTGGAAGGATGCATATACAATAATTAATATTTATATTTTTAATGAAAAGCCAACAGCACAATTGCCCCATCTCTCCTGCTTTTTACCCAAGAAGTCCTTGAAATGATATAACAGATTCTGTACATTTTTAAAGAGTAAACTCATAATCATGATGGAAAGCCAGATAATATGCAAGCAATAGATCCTGTATTTCCAGAAATTCTTGGAAATTATGAGGTAGATTAATCGAGAAGAAAGAGCAGAGAAAATGACAATCAACACCACATCAAGGAAGATTCTGAGACAATCTTAAATGATGTAATAATCAAAAGCAAGATGGAATCTCCAAGGACATTTGTTAGCATTTTTAAGATCTTTATTCTGAGAAGCTGCCATGGGCATCATGGGTAGTCTTCATTCTTAATCTCCCTCAGACATTTTCTAAACACAGTGAGCCATCTGCTAAGGCAGAACTCCTACTGTAATAGTCAAGACTGGAGATTTTCAGGAGAGGATGTAAATCCATACCACCACAAAGACTACTGAGGCAGAAACAAAGAGAGAAGAAACAGATCTGACTCAGGATCTCACGCAGAAGCAGTGACCCTTTCAGGATCAAGACCTCTGACATGGCAGGCTCTGGCTAGAGAGAGAAAGTAGAGAAGTCCCCAAATTCTTGAGCCTAAGAGGGATGCACAATTATTGTAGGTAGAATACAATTAACTGCAGAGTTTCCTTCTTCAGAATCATGCAGTTTTTAGCTATAGTAAAAACTGAGTATTCAATATCTTCAATAAAAACGTGCAGCTAACACAAAGAAAGAGTATTTAAAAAAATTAAAACAACATTATTTTTAAAAAGAAACAAAACAAACATGATTGAATACTGACTTAGTAAATTGGAAGGTCTCATTGAAAGTTTCTATCTGGATGCTGTGTCAAGGGCAAAGTGGTAGAATATATTAAAGAAAAAGTAGAAAAAATGAAAAGATCCATATGTTCCAAGATCTATATAAGAGAAGTAAAAATAAATAACAGAAAAAATGAACAGAGAAAAATAAAGACGTGGCTGAATAAATTTCCCAGAGTTGTGGAAATACACTCTTTTTAAAATGGAAAGGACTAACAAGGGCTTTAAGCAAGAACAAGAAAAAAAAAAGAAAAAAAAACAACAATATATTTTAATGAAACAAATTTAGACATATCTGTCTCAAGTTTCAAACACCAAAAATAAATAGATTTAAAATCAACAACAGAAAATCCTCTGCGTAGGGTTTTTCATCGTTACTAAAAGACAATGACAACCGGAAAGAGAATTATTTTAAACCTATCATCCAATGCAGAAAAACTAACATTGCAATACACAGACTAAATGAGAGACATTTTCTGAAATATATTTTTCCAAAATTTATTGACAAATTGAAGAAAACAAAGATTAAACTTCCCCAAAACGTTTGGTGCAAAACACATTGTTGAGGGAAATTTAAAAAATACTATATTTATATAATCATTTATAAAAGTATACATTAATCAAGAACATGAAATAATGTTATAGACACAACTGTCTTATGCCTAGATATGAAAGAAAATAACATGGGGAATGTTAAAGCACTCTATTGTAATACATCTAATATAAAATAAAATCGAAGACATAATACTTTAAATGGAAACAAGAGTAATACTTCACATTAATAAAAGTTTAAATCCACCCACAAGACAGAACAATAATGAGTATTCATTTATATTTAACAATATATTTATGAAATGTGTAAAGCAAAAAATATTGGACACAAGACAAAATTTTTAATTTTTTATTTATCCTAATAGTTTCATTAAGTCTCTTTTAAAGAATGACAAATCATGTATTCAATAAATAAGCAAAGAAAAATAGTATATGATTAATAGACATCCACTGAAGCATCATTTTCAAACTTGATATATTAGAAAACATAATAAATCCCAATGAGTTTCAAAAACTTAAGAATCATGCACACTCATATTATTTAACCAAAATGTAATAAGTCCAAACTAAAACAACAAAAGCATAGTCTTAAAAGTATGCTCACATACAAATTCACTTATAATTAAAACAAAAAAAGATTCTTTAAGCTGCTATATAATTCAGAAATCAAAGGCGAGTAGAATTTTCCATCCCATATCTCTGAAGTATCGTCAAAATTATTTTCAGGTAAAATAATAGATATAAAGTAAAAATAGTGAAATTTACAATAAAAGTGTAGGCCTACTCATAATAAAATAATTAAAGCACAACTTTGTTGAAGCTATCAAAAATAATACAATTTAGTAAAGGTATAGACAAATATCAGATAGATAGATAGATAGATAGATAAAAGTTAGTGGGCATAATGCAACTTCACAAAAATACATTTTAAAATCAGATATAACAGGTTAACTCCTACAAATATACAAAGCACCAAAATTGACCAAGAGGTAGAAACCTGACTAGACTAAAAACTATAGAAGAAATAGAATGGGTAGTCAAAGTTAAAGTCAAGACCTTTTATAAATGTAAAGAATTTACTTAAGATTAAGAAGTCACTATTAAACCTGAGTTCCAAATCCTGATTTGCCATGCTAAAATTTCACTGCCTTAAACCTAATATTAAATACTGTAATAATGATAATAATAATAATAATAATGCAAAAAACACAACATACCCTCAAAATATATATAAACTAATATGACAATATGGCTTGATATGAGATAAGAAATTTACAATTTTCCCATTTATTAGCAAAACTACTATTAGAAAATATAATTAAAAAATTTTTTTTCAACGTTTATTTATTTTTGGGACAGAGAGAGACAGAGCATGAACGGGGGAGGGGCAGAGAGAGAGGGAGACACAGAATCGGAAACAGGCTCCAGGCTCTGAGCCATCAGCCCAGAGCCCGACGCGGAGCTCGAACTCACGGACCGTGAGATCGTGACCTGGCTGAAGTCGGACGCTTAACCGACTGCGCCACCCAGGCGCCCCTGGAAAATATAATTAAAAGAAAACATCTGCATGCTCAGGTGGTTTAGTCTGTTGAGCATAGGTATCTTGATTTCAGCTCAGGTCATGATCTCAGGGTCATGAAATCAAGCCCTTCATCTGGGCCCTGCGCTGCGCATGGATACTACTTAAGATTCTTTCCCTCTTTCTCTGTCCCTCTCCCCAACTCATTTTCTGTCTCTCTCTTCTTCTCTTAAATAGATAAATAAATAAATAAATAAATAATAAATCAATAAAAAGAAAACATCTAACTGAACATAGTTTTAAGTATAAAAATATTAATCCTATCAATTGCTAATAAGTGTGTGATGAAGTTTATGTATATCATCACACATTTCTGGTGGGAGTGTGAAATCTTCCATTTAAATTGAGGAAATTAGAATTGTCCACGCAAAAGAAAAATGCATAAGTTTTATTGTGCGAGTTGGACTTCTAGTTCTCTATTTCTTCTTTCTCCCGCTCTCCCTCTTTCTCTTCAGTGCATGAGCATGTGCATACAAAGTAAGGGAAAGAAATATTTACAACACCATGAATTATAATAAAAACTAATGAAAACAAAAAAAGATGTGTTTAATAAATTATGAAAGTCCATAGTCCATATCTTGATGTACAGGTATAGAAATTTCTCTGAGCCTCATTATTAAGTGAAAAACAGCAAGTTTCTTAATAATGGATATAATGTGATACTTGTAGGTAAGCATACTTGGAAATAAACTGGGCCCTTGAGTGTATGCCTTATAAATCTGTTTTTAATTTTTTTTAACGTTTTTATTTTATTTTTGAGACAGAGAGAGACAGAGCATGAACGGGGGAGGGCCAGAGAGAGAGGGAGGCACAGAATCTGAAACAGAATCCAGGCTCTGAGCTGTCAGCACAGAGCCTGACGCAGGGCTCGAACTCACGGACCGCGAGATCGTGACCTGAGCCGAAGTCGGACGCTTAACCGACTGAGCCACCTAGGCGCCCCTATAAATCTGTTTTTATAGAAAGATTATAATTCTTTTTATTTTAATAAATACATTTGAAATACATACTTTACTGCTGTTTATAATTTTCAGATATAAGACTGAAGAAATTCATATATTCCAAGCTTTTAACTTATGTGCAGAGGCTATTATTAAATTATAATTACCTGAAATTAACAAATTGAGCTATCTTTCCACTTTGTCCCAAATGGTCAGGAGTTTGTCACTAGAGTTATTGAATAACTCAGGATTTATCCAATGTCTGTTATATGCATAGTAACATGTTAAGCTCAAATTTTGTGCCAACACCTATGATTGACTTTCCTTTTATTGTACTTATAAACTGAAACAATCCACTGATTTTAACATGCACTAATACACATCTAGATTGCTTTCCTCATGATCTGTTTTTTTTTTTTTTTTTTTTTTTTCCCCAGTTGACATACAGCACTGGATAAGTTTAAGGCACACAGCATGATGGTTTGAAACTGTGAAATGATTATCACAACCGGTTCGGCTAATATCCATCTTCTTATATACACAATTAAAAAGAAGAAGAAAAAGAAGAAAAGAAAAAAAAGTCGTCCTTATGGTGAGAACTCAGGATTTGCTCTTTTAATAACTTTCCAAAAATCATACAGCAGTGTTAGCTATCGTCATCATATTGTACCTTACATCCCTAATACTCACTTATTGCACAACTGGAAATCTGTATCTTTTGATAATCTTCCATAATTGTCCTTCCTCATCCTTTGCCTCTGGTGGCCACACGTCTGATCTCTTTCTTTATAAATTAAAAATAATTTTTTTTGAAATTCCACATATATTTGAGATCATACAACATTTGTCTTCCTCTTTCTAACTTATTTCACTTCAAGTGTGATGCCTTTAAGACTCATCCATGTTGTTGCAAATGGCAGAATTTCTTCATTTTCTTGTGGCTGAATAGTTCTTCATTGCATATGTATGTATGTATGTGTGCATATATATGTGTATGTATATGTGTGTATATATATGAATATATATGTATATATACACACACACACTTTATTCATTCATCCATCGATGACCACTTACATAGTTTCCATATCTTGGCTATCTTAAACAATGTTGCTAATGAACATGGGGGTGTAAATATCTTTTTGAGTCAGTATTTTAATTTCCTTTGGATATATTCCCAGAGGTAGAATTGCTGGATCATATGATAGTTCTATTTTTAATATTTTAAGGATCCTCTATACTGTTTTTAATAGTGACTGTACCAATTTACATTCCCACCAACTGGGTTCCTTTTTCTCCATGTGCAGGCCAGCATTCGTTATCTCTTGTCTTTTTGACAATAGCCATACTAACAGGTGCAAGGGGATATTTCATTGTGGTTCTAATTGTGTTTTCCTAATGACTAGTGATATTGAGCATCTTTTTATGTACCTGTTGAACTTTCATATGTCTTCTTTGGAGAAATGTCTATTTAGGTATTTGCACATTTTTTAATTGGGTTGTTTGTGTTTTTTGCTATTGAGTTGTATAAATAATTTATGTTTTAGATGTTAACTCCTTATCATATATATGGCTTACAGGTGTGTTTTCTCATTCGATAGGTTGTCTTTTGCTTTGTTGATAGTTTCTTTTGCTATGCAGAAGCATTTTAGTTTGCTGTAGTCCCACTTGTTTATTTCTGATTTTGTTGCTTGTTGCTATGATTAATAAGACTCATAGCAAGGAACTTTGTTCCTATGTTTTCATCTGTGACTTTCATTGTTTCATGTCATACATTTAAGTCTTTAATCCCTTTCAAGTTTTCACCACCCCTCTGGTCAGATGGGGCTGAAAGGTACTCGCCAGAGTAGGTGGGGCGGTGTCTCAACTACCGTTCCTGGATGGGAAGGGAGGGGCCACTCCAAGCTACACTCAATTTTCCAGTCTGTCTAGTTGGAAAGGTCCAGGAGCTATCCTCAGACCTATGAATGAATTAATCGCCCTGCCTGTGCATAGCCTGGAAAAATCGCATGCCCACTACTGGCTTTGCTCTGGGGACTCTCTGTGCTGTCTGCACTTCTGTTGGCTCTAGCACCACTGGGCACACAGCTTCTGGAGTTGGCAACAGCCCTTCAGACCACATAGGGCTGGAAGGTGTTCTCTCCACAGTGGATGGGACTGTGACTCCTTATTTAGACATGAACACACTGGGTTCCAAGGCCAGCAAAACTCCTCATTTGCCAAATCACTCAGATCTGTACCCCACTAAGTGCCCTGCTCAGTGTGTCCCCCCCACTTAGTGAGTCAGTGAGTAAAACCACTAATTGGGATTACTACTTGGGCACTACAGGTATGAACTCTGTCTGCAAATCTGTGTGCTGGTTGTTGCAAGCACCCTTCCCTTTCTCCATCACAGGTGGAGCCCCTCAGATTCTTCTGCAATCCCTGTGGTATGAGATCAGAGTAGGGGCTCTTACAAAATGACCCACAGGGCCAGGGGCCGGGGGAGCTGGTTTTTCCCCCTGGTCTCTCTTTTCCCACTTGGGGAACTGACGGCTCAGGAGAACCCTGTCCATATAATGCCATACTATTCTAAGGAAAGGGCAATGTGGTCAACATGTAGCCCCCTTCTCTTACCCTTCAATGCAGTCTGTCTAGGTCTCTGAGGTTCAGGAGTTTGCTTCAGCCTCACCCTATGTTCTAGGATTCTCTCAGTGGTGTTTTCTTCTTGAATAGATATTAGCTGTTTTTCTCATGAAGGGGAGAGAAGTTAGGAACAACTTATGTCACCATCGTGGTGACATCATTGTTCATGATCTCTTAATAAACCGTTACAGTAGCAGCCAGATATTTTGATAGTCTTCTGATACAAAAGAGATAACAAATAAATGGTGAAAATTTTGCTTAAATTTTTCCCTGCTAGGGCAGGGCAGCAAATGCATAGCTTCATTAACTACTAAATATAATACCCAGTCTCAAACATCTATTGGGCCTGGCCAGACTATTCAAGGAAGTGTGGAGCCCATCCCACAGCCTCCATTGGGTAAGGAACCAAGCCAACAATCCTGTCCATCTCTTCTTAGGCCATGACAGTCCCTCATCCCCATCTTCGGAATTTAAACAGTTGGTTTCTTCAATAAATGGTGCTCGGATAATTGGGTATTCACATGTCAAAGAATGAAAGTAGACCCCTACCTACATCACTCAGAAAAATTAGCTTGAAATGGCTTAAAGACTTAAACATATGACCTGAAATAATGAAACTCACAGATAAAAAGATACAAGAAAAGCTACTTGATAGGAGTCTTGTTTATTTTTTGGACAGGATACCTAAACCAAAAGCAACAGATTTGCTGATTACTTTTCCTTCAGTTGGTTGAAAGACACATTTTCTTGAGAATAAAATTCTACAGAAAATATTTCCTTTTATACCCTATATATATGTGTGTATATATATATATATATATTTGATAATTTCAAAAATATATTTTATAACCATTAAAAAATTACAGAAATCATCAGCCTATTTGATATTATATTTTTTAAATATATTCTATATAATGTATTATCCTTATTTAAGTTCTTGTGCTATTAGGAATTTTGGATAAAGATGGATAGTTCAGAGGAAAGAGCAATACATGAGCAGTGGATTTGAAAAAAAAAAAAATCTAAGAAAGTTATCGATAACAGAGTAAAGGTTTCCTAGCACTTTCTCCTCTGGTTATCTCTGCAAGACAGAAATTAATATCAAGAAACTTCAAACAAAAAATTCCATGGAGAATATGGCTGTCTTATACTTCATTTGTGCTTTTCATCTAGAATAGTGCACAGAAATATGAAATGTGTTTAAATAAAAGAATAAATAAATGTTTGCCTAAATGAATTCATACATAAATTGATGACCACAAGCCCAGAAGATAAAATAACTTACCTTCGATTCCATATACGTGCAATGAAAGAATTCTTCAGAAAAGATTTATTACATTTCATATATTATATATAAGGTACTAAACATCAGGACACAACACTGAATAAGCCAGAAATCACCCCTGCCTTCAAGATGTAAACATCTTAGGAAAAAATAAAACTTAAAAAAAGAATTAAAAAAAAAGCAAAATACCAGCATAAGTGACGGCTAGTTTGGATGCACAGAAGGAGTAGGAAAACTAGAAAAATCTGAATGATAAATAAGAATTAGGGAGGGCAAGATGGATGGGAACAGAGTAGTGGGTAAACAGAACAGGTGAGAGAACTATTTCCTTTAAAGTCATCCCAGTCTTAGATGCGCAGCTAGGCTTCTGGATTTTTTTTCCTAATACCTCAACTAAAAGTTAGTAAGGGAATCTGTAATTTGTATCTCCATTATGTGAATTGTAACCAGCTTTAAAAAAAATTTCTTCTGACAGTGCCTTAATGTTGATAATTCTCATTCTGTCTCGGGTTATCTTAATAGTTGCTGATCTTGCCTTGCCACTCTAACAGAACCTTTCCAGTGTCTTCCCATTTATGATTAGTGTCTTTTTTCTAGAAAACCATGCCAATCATATATCACTTGTCTTTCGGATAGTGTCGTGGATCCACACATTAACATCCTTACCATGGCAACCAAAACTGCTGTTATGTGACATTAAGTGCCCTTTCTACTGTCTTTTTTAACCAATCTCCCCATGAAACCTCTATTACAGTTACCTCGGAAAAAGAACCCGCTGTGTCACTCCTCTTATAATATTTTCTCAATCTTATATCGTTTCCCAATATTCTCCGTAATTTACTCATCCATTGCAGAATGTGGTGGTGTCTAAACTATTCAAGGGTCTATATTTGGTATTAAAGACATTAAGTATTAGGATGGGTCCCTACCATAAAAGAAACATCACATGAGAGATGAAGACAACCAAAAATAATAATGCAATACAGTGTTTCAACATTTTTTTTCCATCTTCTCAAACTTAGTAAAATTTCTTATGCACTGAAACCTTTCTTGAAGTCTTGGGTTAAAATAATTTTTTTCCCTTTTTCTGCTTTGACACTTTGTTTATATCTCCATGAGGATACTTAATTCTTTTTTTATGTATTAAAATTAGTTTATTCAATTATTCAGTAAATACTTTACTGTCTACCGTGAGCTAGATGTTTCCTGTGTGCCCCCTACTGGCTCATAAATTCATGAAAAAAAATTATATGCTTTATTATTTCATTAATATCTAGGAAAGTATTTGTGAGGGATAAATGTAATATTCTGTTTTCTGATTCGAAAATAAATACATCATTTAAGTGCAGCACTGGGAGGTGGCTTTCTGATTGTAAAAAGAACGTTCAACAATAAAGTCATGTGTCTCTTACAAGAAATAATCCTATGTTATGTTGCCTTGTCAAAAATATGTTCAGAAACAGTGATGTTCACACACTACTCTTTCTTAATAATCACCCATCTAATGCATTATGTTTACTTTGGGTTTTGACAATTTAAGAACTATATTTTAAAAATGAGGTGCATGCAAAGACGTAAATGGAATGATGAGGCTTTGGGATATTAGGTTACAGGAAAAGAGTTGACAATTAGAGAAATGGGAAAATTATGTGTAGAAAAAGAAGCATGGCAGAGAAGGGAGGAAGAGAGGATTATTATCATTAAATTGTATGTAAAATTGATGAAAATTATATAATTGAGAGATGGAGTCAGATTTTGATTTAAACATATGGCACAAGTCACATAGAGTTCGAAAGGAGTGTTCACTCAGAAGCTCAATAAACACTGAACCAGAATTCCTTAACTGGAACATTGTACTAGAAGTAGGACATTGTATTAGATTATTCCTAAGGCCACTTTTCAAGTTATGAGCCTACAATGCTTCCCATATCTATCCAGATTCCAATTTCCACTTTTTATTTTAGGATTATATTGTTTTCACTTTAGCTAGATAGAATGGTACATAAGTGAGTATATTTAAGTAAAGCAATTATTTCCTAGTGTGCTTAAATTAACAGGTCATCAAAAATTTATTGAGTGCTTACACAGTGTTTTTAAATTATCTCATCAGTCATACATGGAGGTCCACTTTGACTTCACATGTAATTTTCTTTCTTAATAGAAGTACAAGTCCATTTGTGGAGATTGGGCATATTTAACACAAATAACAAAACTATACGTGGGCTCAAGACTTTATATATTTCATGGCTTGGAGTATCTTTTCCACTCTTAGTTGAATATTTACAACGTATAATATTAAGACAAGAACTATTTATTTATTTATTTACAGAATTTTTTTTAATTGTGTATTTTATTTTTGAGAGAGGGAAAGAGAGTGCGAGTGTAGGAGGGGCAGAGAGAGAGCAAGACAGAGAATCTGAAGCTGGCTCTGTATTGACAGCAGACAGCCCCGAGCCCCGCACGGGGCTCAAACTCCTGAACTGTGAGTTCATGACCTAAGCCAAAATCAAGAGTGGGGTGCTTAACCAATTGAGACACCCAGGCACCCCACAAAGTACTATTTGAAAAAAAGGATTATAAAACTATAAAATGGCTTTTAATAATACATGTGACATTAATATATTAGGTGGAGAGAATGAATAGAAGGCCCTAAAAGAGCAAAGAAAAATCACAAGGAGTGAGAGAAGAAGCATGACAGAGACGTGTGAAAGAAGAGTAGTCACGCAAGTTCCAAAAACCAGAGGAGAAACAACGCATGAGTGACTGCGAGGTACCTGGATTGCAGTAGGGTCACATAACCACATCTAGTCCCAAATTTCTCATCTCTGTGCTGAGGTTCCAAATGCCAATCATCTGAAAAACCCCTTTGAATTTAAACATAAGATTTTATAAAATCCTCTCTGTATTTCTAATCAAATAAAATGTATCTTAAATTGCTTTGGGAAGCAAGCAGGGTGTCTTTTTATGAAAAGAAAGATATAATTGTTATGACTTTGGGAATATCTGTCATCTCTCAGTTATCTAATCTGGGGATTATCCATTTTCTTTATTCATCTTTCATCTTTCCATTGCCCACTTTATAGTCGTTTTGCTGCTTATTAACACCAGAAGTCTTGTAAGGAATAGACCATGTGGGAAATTTAAATCAACAAATGCTTCTATTATATGATCCTCTTAAAATCACGAGAGTATGAAATGGATTGAAATGAGACCTTTGCATTCATCATGGACTGAAGGGTCCTTCTCATCACCTCAGATTATTGAGACTTGACCATTAAGACTACAAAAAATCTTGATAGAACTTTCCTACTCAACAACTGATAATAATGTCAACAAAAACATTGTGATATAACAATAATTATGTAATTATTGATATATTCAGTGATAAGAATCTTATAAATTGGAATATTAGTATTAATCTCTAAAGAGGACTATGCATTTAAAGATGGATCATATTTGAATCACTGAGGCGGGAAAAAAAAGTAATCAAATTACAAAAGAACTCTTTTTAAGAAAGACTGATTTCATCAGAATGTAAAATAAAATGTGTTACCTGAATATGCAGACATTAATTGGTGATGAATCCAATTAGTATGTATAAAAATTTTATTTGAGTACTGTATTTATGAAACAACAAACAAAGTATAGTAATCTGACTTACAGGCTTGTATGTAAGGGAAGCTATAGTATAATTTTTAAATAGATCTTTGCTTTTCATAAAGTAAAATTTCTATTGGTGAAATATTTTATGTTCATATACTTTGAATTGCTTTTAGTTAATCATAATCAAATAATTATAAAAATAATTACTGATTTTACAAATGGGCAGTCAAAAAGTTCTTTAATCTTTGTAGGGCACCATTAGCATCTAAAATAATTGTTCATTTAGAAGACACTTCTAAAAGTTCTTTGTTGTGCAATAATCATATCAAATGATGTCTAAATATCTACATAGGCCTTTGTTCATCTAGTCCTATTTAGCTGAGAATTTTTATCATCAATGGGTATTGATTCTTGCCAGATGCTTTTTATCGTATGTGATTTTGCACAGTGTTTGGCATTTTTAAAAAATGGTTGCAAAATATTTCCCATCCAGCATGCTTTTTGCAGTGGGACCTTGCTAATTGGAGTCTGTGTCTTGAATTTGATCAGACTTTGGGACTGCTTTGTTTAATAAAATATGGTGGCTGATTCTGGATGTAGCATTTACTGGGTCAGACAGTTTCTTTTACTTGACACTTGGAAGACAGCCACTGTGCAAGAAGTGCAGTAACTCTATAACTACTATGCTGTGAGATATCGTCTCTTATTTTCTTCATTATTTATGTGAGACTTTGCAATTGTATTAGGCTTTCCAAGAACCAACATACAAACATTGTTAATACTCTCTATGAGCTTTTTATCACACTCATCAATTTCTGCTGTGGTTTTTATTATTTCTATTTTTCTAGTTCTATTTTAAGGAAGAGACTTAGGTCACCGTTTTTAAGCTTTCTTTTTTGTTTATAGTTATTTAATGCTATGTAGACTTCCTGAAAGTGCTTTAGTTTATTATGCAAAGTTAAATATTTTTGTTTAGGTTATTATTTGGTTTGAAATATTTTATTATACATATTGTGGAATTCTTTTTTTTTTTAAACATTTATTTATTTTTGAGACAGAGCGACACAGAGCATGAATAGGGGAGGGGCAGAGAGAGAGGGAGACACAGAATCCGAAACAGGCTCCAGGCTCTGAGCTGTCAGCACAGAGCCCGACGCGGGGCTCGAAATCACGAACTGTGAGATCATGATCTGAGCCGAAGTCCGACGCTTAACGGACTGAGCCACCCAGGCGCCCCCATATTGTGGAATTCTTATTTGAGTCATGAATTATGCAGAAGCGCATTTTTAAAATTTCTGAATATTTAGATGTTTTGTCGATATTGGTTTCTAATGTAATTTCTTCATTATCAGAGAAAATTCCTTGTCAGGTTTCAATCTTTTTAAAACTTATTGAAACTTATTTTATGTCCAGGTATATTACTTCTCTTGGCCAACGTTCAATGCATCCTGGAAAGTCACATTTTAGCGTTGCTGGTTGCAATGTTCCACCTTACATGTCAATTAGGTCAAGTTGCTAGGTTGTGTTGTCTAAATCCTGAATACTTTAGCTCTTTTTATTCACCTACTTGTCCTATCAGTTACTAAAAGAAGAGTGTTAAAATCCTAAACAATAATTATGGATTTGTCTGTTTCTTCCCTTAGTTCTACTTTTCTTTGTCTCATGTTATAGGTGCATACATATCTAGAGTTGTCAGTTCTTCCTGGAAAATTGTTTTTTGTTTTTTTTTTAATTGATATCTAGAGTCCTTCATTCTTTTGTAGGACTGTCTTTATGTCCCTTTTTTCTGATATTAATATAGTCATGCTCCTTTCTTGCTTACAGTTTGCATGATACATCTCTTTTTATAACATGTTAAATGTATATTATATAAATAACATATACTTTCTTGCTTTTTATAGTCTGTTAATCTCTGCCTTTGAATGGGTTTGAATTTACCATCCTGCTATTTGTTTTCCATTTACCTCTTCTGGTTTGTCATCATTTTTCCTTCTTTTCTGTCTCCTTTGGGTTCATTGAAATTTTTATCACTTCCTTTTATGTCACTCATTGGCTTATTAGGTATCACTTGTTTCACTAGTGTTTATTTTAGTGGTTACTCTAAGGCTAACTATGTATCCTTATCTGACCAAAATACATTAACAAACAATATTGTTCCTCTGAACTCTTTCCACTTCCTGTTTCACACCTGATATGTTATATGGTCTATCTCACCCTTGCTTCTTATGGATTCACACTTTGCATTTCTCTCTGCCCACTTTTCATTTCCTGTTTTACAAATGTATTAACCTTACAACAATATAACTCAATTTAGCCACAGATTCCATTACCAGGCCATTAGAGTGACAAGATTTATAATTCCATTATCTGATGTCATATCTCTTATTCCTGTATATGTTATAAACTCACATCTCACAGTGTTATCATTTACTTTAATCAGCCAGTTTTTCTTTACGTAAAGTAAGATAAGAAAGAAAGCATAACCTTTTATATTTATCTGCTTGTTTACCTTCCCCTGTGCTCTTTCTTCCTTCTTGTAGATGTAGCTTTCCTTCTGGCATCATTTCCCTCTAGCAAGACTGTTCCTTGCTGTTTCTTGCACTGCAAGTATTCTGGCCTCAAATTCTTTCAGCTATTGTTAGTCTCAAAATGTATTTATTTTACCTTTATTTCGAAGAGCATTTTTTTCGGCTGACTCTTTAGATCTTACTTGGATGATTGATTTTTTAACTTTAAATATGTTGTTTACTGCCTTCTAGTCTTTATTATTTTTAACAATAAATACGTCTATGCAACATGTCTTTTTTATTTGGTGGCTTTCAAGATTTTCCTTGTATCTTTTATTTCAGCAATTTGACTCTCATATTGCCAGATGTGATTTGCTTTACATTTATATTTTTATATGTGTGATTTACTGAGCTTATTGGATCAGTAAGTAGGTGTTTTTCATTATGTGTGTGACTTTTGGGCCATTGTTTCTTCAAATGTATTTTTTCTTCCCTGATCTTACTCTCTTTCCTTTGTTAAGACTTTGCTTATCTTCAATGTTTCTTTTCCTCTGTGTTTTTCAGATTAGATAATTTAAACTTATTTGTATTCAGGCTCAATGATCCTTTCTTCTGTCATTTCCAACTTTATTTTCTGTTTTGCTAGTGAAATTTTTATTTCCATTATTTTATTTTCTAGTACTAGAATTTTTATTGTACATTTATATTTTCACTCCTTTGCTCAAATGCACTCTGTGTCAACTCACTAGGTGATATTTTTCTTTAATTCAATGAACATATTTCCTTTAATTTTTGTACCTATTTATAATTGCTGCCATAAAGTTTTTGTCTTTTACATCTAACATCTGATCATCTTGTTTTCACATTTTTTTATTGACTGATTTTTAAAAAGTTTTCATGGATCACAATTACTTTTTCTGTGTGTGTGTGTGTGTGTGTGTATTTGCATGTGTGTGTGTGTTTCTAATAGTTTTTGATAGGATACTAGACCCTTGTGAGTAATATGTCATAGATTGATTGGATTCTGTTATCTTCCACTGAGAAGTTTTAATTTGTATTTTGTGAAGAAGTTCAATTACTGGATCATCACCACCATGAAAGCTTGTTAAGGAATTGGTTTTGTGCTTTGTTAGTTCTGATCCGTGAAAAATCAAAGGTTGAAAGCCCTCAACCTTCACATTCACTCCCATCTGGAAATCTTATCAAAGCTTGGTTTTACATTTTGTTAGGGCAGATGCCAAGAATCTAATAGTTTACAGCATGGTGATTATTCCTAAGACATTGACTTTCTGGGGTTCCATTTTGAAGCCATAATTATTATTAAATGTTAATAACATATCTCTGCTTTGGCTTGGCCAGAATTACAATATTCCCCAGGAATTCTTTTCCCTCCACACTGTTCTATACCTGGTATCTCTAATTCACTCTCAATCCATTGCAGCAGGTAATCCTAGAGTGGTGCCCTCCTGTGCAGGTACAGCTCGGACCCCAACTATGGATTCATGAGCAACTCCAAACAGACACTGGGGCCTCAACTCTGTGTAGCTCCCTGCTCTATCTAAAGTTCCCAGACTCTTGATGTTTCCTTAATCCTAATTTTAGTAACTTCAGTTTAGCAGGAAAATTTTGTTCTCCTCTGTGGTATTTTCAGGAAATTGCCCTCATGTGGAGAGCTCATGGGTTAAGCGATTATCTCTCAAACTTCTCTATCAGAGATCATAACGTCGCCCTGTTCTTCACTGCCTGAAAATCATTGTCTTTTATATTTTGCCCCTGTTTTATATTTTGCCCCTGTTTGGAGCAATTAATCCAGTACAAATTTCTTTGCTGTGGACAGAAGAATGTCATTCATCCTTTTATCCAACAGCTTTGGATGGAATTTGTTATTGGCTCAAATTTAAGTGCCAAAAATATTGCACTTGATACCATAGGATATTTAGCACTTAAATTGAACAAACCTTGTTAAAGAGGACCAGAGCCATATAGTGGTTAGAGCTACAAGGGAGATTTTATTTAGGAACTATTGCAATAGGAGGGAAAAAAAAAAAAAAAAAAAAAAAACTTCAGTGTAGAACTAGGCTCAATTCTAAATGCAACAAGGAAAAGTAGGGATTTACAGCCAAAGAGCAGGATGAAAGGGTGAATGGATGGAAGACGACTATTAAGAATAGGAGAATCCTTGTTCAAGGAAGTCCAGGTGATAAGATATCAAAAGTTAGAGATGAAGGGTTTGATCAACAATAAGGGTGATGAGACATCACGAGTGGGGGATTCTCTCCAAACTGACTTGGCAGGATTCTTGCTACACCTGAGCTATGCAGGCTCAGCAAGAAGAGAGATCAATGCCAAGGGCTAGTTGAGAAAAGGGTTCAGAGGAGCCTGACTTAAGTTTGATAAAGGGGAGAGTCTTTGGGTCTAGACTTTAGAAATGTGTTACAAGCTTAATCATTATTACATTTATTTTATCATGTACAGCATTTTGCTGCTGCTGTTTTAATATTTTTGAAATAGAGTTGTATCTAAACATTGAAGAATATATTTAATGCTATAGACTTTCTTTTCTTTAAAAACATGTTAACATCACAATATATTAGAAGATCAATATATTCTCAGAATTAAAGCAATGCAATACTTCATAAATATCATGAACTTCTCAAAATGTAAAGTAACCCTAAGAAATTAAAAAGCTTCTTGGGTGGGGGTGGCACCTGGGTGGCTCAGTTGGTTGAGTGTCGAACTTTGGCTCAGGTCATGATGTCACCATTTGTGAGTTCAAGCCCCATATCAGGCTCACTGCTGTCAGTGCAGAGCCTGCTTTGGATCCTCTATACCCCATTCTCTGTCTGCACCCCACTCACACACTCTCTCTCTCAAAAATAAATAAACATTACAGGGATAAAAGCTTCTTGGACCACCTGGGTGACTCAGCCGGTTCAGTATCTGACTTCAGCTTAGGTCATGGTCTCACAGTTCATGAGTGAGTTCGAGCCCCACATCAGGCTGTGTGCTGACAGTGCCTCCTTGGGATCTCTCTCTTCTCTTTGCCCTCCTCCACTTGAGCTTTCTCTGTCTTTCAAAATAAAGAATAAAAATAAACTTAAAAAACAGAAGTTTCTTGTCAGTTAATATAATAAATATTTGCCGATTCACCATTTAAAAAAAAATAAATCCAAGGTCAGATTCTTTCTACAGGTGAGAATGGTAAACATAGTAAGTAGTTAAAATATTGCCTTTATAGTCATAGGGACCAAGTTTAAAATCCTTCATCTGACAAATGTGTCTAAAGACATAAATCGCCATTTGAGAAAGTTTCCTCAACCATTCTCGGTATCATATGTAAAGATAACAACACGTGCTTTCTTGGATTGTGGTAAAGGTTATACATAATTTTTGGAAAAAAGAATAGGCATACTACCTAGTTGATACTAAAAGCTCAATATACTTTGACTTATTGAGATTAAACTTTGATGACATTATTTGACAATGTTAAAATACATATACTCTAAACTTCTAAAGGATCATTGTAATATAGAATTTTATTGCTGCTTCATGTCTGTGTCTGTAGAAGAAAAAATAAAGACACAATGTAATCTGAATCTAGATATAGTAGAGTTTATTTACAGAATCATTAAACACTGAAAGACTAACTTGTCATCAAGTCTTCCTCCAGAAATGATTTACATTAAAAGATATTCCTCTGTCTGGAAAGATTTATGTCTACATTTTTAGCTAGATGCCTGGATCAGTTCTTTCTGCTACATGTGCAATATATCTGGTATCCTATCTGAGTGACGCTGAGTAGGGGTGTGGAGGAGGGTGGATATGGGCTGTATGCTGTGCTGGAGAGGCAGAAGTTGGCTAGAAAATAAAGGAGCATACCAAAAATAATTAAGCCCAAAGGAGTAAAAACAAGTTTAGAAACTAGCAACTGAAAATAAGTTCTTAGGAAAGTGAGGGCTAGAAAAATCCCCTGAGGCAATGTTACAAGGTCTAGATTTGGAGTAGAGAACTTTTTATAAAATGCCAGTGGAAGAGCTCTTGGTCATGCAGATGGTTGTTAAGGGCCTTGAGCTAGTCAGGCAATTTAGACATGTGTTAGTGTTAGAAAAAGGGTATAAGAATTAGAACGACAGGGTATTGAGAAATGTTTCACTCACCACTTAAGGAGGGAGATTTTAAAGAACAGGGAACAGTTGTAAAGTTAAACTTTAAGGATCTAGAAAGAAACGTGAAAAGAAATGCATCAAAGGGATGCATTTGTGTCTGAGTCAAAATAATAAGGAAAAAAAAAAAAAACCCTTGCTTATTATTAACTGACAAGACCGGAATCAGGAAGAAAGTATTGACATTGATTAAGTGTATTACAGTTTATAATAATTTATAGTGAGGTTTTGGTTTAGAAGAAAATAGGTTAGTTTGGTTTTCGTTTTAAAATTTCAATTGTGTACCTAAATATCTCCGTGTGTCTAAATTAGAGAGTTAATAAATGGGCTTCTTATTTGAATTCCATCCCTGATGTTCATGTTAATGCAGATTTCTAATTTGTCACTTATATTAATTTAACTTAATTTAAACAGTTTTGTCAATGTATAAGTCATAAACACACAAAAAAACCTTGGACGCTTGAATGCATATACTTTGATGAGTTTGAAGATACATAAACACCCTTGAAATCATCACTACGACATATCTATCACCTCCAAAAATATTCTCCTTCCTCTTTTGACTTTTCGTTTGTTTTTTGTTGTTTTTATTATTGTGTAGTAAGAATATGTACCATGAGATCTACCCTCTTAATTTTTTAAGTGTACAATACTGAATTGTTAACTATAGTCTTGTTGTGACATCGATCTCTAGAGTTTCTTCATCTTGCGTAACTGAAACTTCATACCTTCTGAACAGCTCTCCATTTGTCTTTACCCCCAGGCACTGACAACCATCACTCTACTCTTCGTTTCTATGAGTTTGACAATTGTTAAGATACCTCATATACTGAATCATTCAGTGTTTGTCATTTTGTGACAGGCTTGTTTCACTTATCATAATGTCTTCCAGTTTTATCCATGTTTTTGCACATGGCAGACATTCCTCCTTTTTATGACTGAATAATATTCCATTGAATGTAAATATCACCTTTTATCCATTCGTCAATCAGTGGACATTTAGATTGCTTCCATATTTTGGCTATGATGAATAATATTGCAATGAACATGGGGGTGCAAATATATCTTCGAGATTCTGATATCAATTTTTTCAGATAAATACCCAGAAGTGGAATTGTTGGATTCTATGGTAGTTTTATTTTTAATTTTTGTAGGAACTGCCATCCTGTTTTCCACAGTGGCTGCTCTATTTTACATTCCCACCAATCTATATGACAGTTTCAATTTCTCTATATCCTTGCCAAAATGTGTTATCTTTTCTTTATTTGTTTGTTTTTTTGATAACAACTATTCTAACAGGTGTGAGGCTTTATACATTGTGATTTTGATTCCCATTTTCCTGATGATTAATGATGTTGAGCATCCTTTGACATACTGTTGTCCATCTGTGTATCTCTTTAAGTTCTTTGCCCATTTTTAATCAAGTTATTTCATTTTTTGCTGTTGAGTTGTAGGAGTTCTTTATTATGTATTTTAGATATTAACCCCTTATCAGATATATTAATTAGTAGCCACATACATGTTGAGATATCTGTCACTACTCTCTCTAATGTTTCCATTTTCTTATCTACCCCTCATAAGCACTTGCCTTTTATTTTCTCCTATAGAATCCCTGAACACTTTCAATTATGTTTTTCTCAACTATGTTTTAAAAAACCAAAGCAAGATTTACTTATGTTTTTCTTGTTGTTGTGCTTTATCTTCTTTTGTTTTTTTCCCAGACAATTTCTGCTTTAGGCATGATTATACAGTCCAGCCTGAGGCAAAGAAGGAAATCACTGTGATAAAAGAGAAGAAAAAATACATGAAAGCAGAATATAAATCAGTATTTCAGTATTATCCTAGACTTCAAATTGTTTTGGTTTCCTTTAAAGTAGGAAGACAATTTTGACTCAAACTAGCGAAAGCTTTTCTTAATACCTACAAGACCCTGTTGGCCCAAGAACCTAGATCTTTCTTTACTTTTCATATGATTGTTGAATTCTTCTCTAGGTCCTTTTTTTTTTCTGCATTTGCATTAGAATATATTAGATCAACAGTGAATTACCTACACATTCCTTGCTCTTTTGCTCCTGACACAATCTTATTGGCTTTTTTCTTTTAGTGTTTTAGAGGATTCTTCAAACTGGGTTTTTACCTCACTGATTCAGTTTCACTCTTTCTGCTATTTATTACTTCCTGCTAAGTGATTTTTTTTTTTTTAGTTTGGTAATGACAATTAAAAAATTAGTATTTATCTCAGAATTTTTCATAAATTCATTGACATCTTAAACCTTGTTAAGATTATAAAAAGAGATTTTGAAAACCTTTCTCATGCGTATCAGTTTTTTACTAAGAGGAGAACATATACTTTTTCATATTTATGTAAATCTCTTTCTTTAGAATATTTATATATACTTGATATTTTTTTCACTTTGCTTATTCTTACAAGAAGGTATGTGTTCCCTTCTCATTATGTTTTTTTTTAATTTTATTTTTAATTTTTTTTTAATTTACATCCAAATTAGTTAGCATATAGTGCGACAATGATTTCAGGAGTAGATTCCTTAGTGTCCCTTACCCATTTAGCCCATTCCCCCTCCCAGAACACCTCCAGTACCCCTCAATTATTCTCCGTATTTATGAGTCTCTTATATTTCATTCCCCTCTCTGTTTTTATATTATTTTTGTTTCCCTTCCTTTATGTTCATCTGTTTTGTCTCTTAAGGTCCTCATATGAGTGAAGTCATATTTTCATCTTTCTCTGACTGACTAAACTCACTTAGCATAATACCCTCCAGTTCCATCCATGTAGTTGCAAAAGGCAAGATTTCATTCTTTGTGATTGCAGAGTAATACTCCATTGTGTGTGTGTGTGTGTGTATACCTCATCTTTATTAATTCACCTCATCTTTATTAATCCATCGATTGACATTTGGGCTCTTTCCATACTTTGGCTATTGTTGATAAAGCTGCTATAAACATGGGGGTGCATGTGTCCCTTTGAAACAGCACACCTGTATCCCGTGGATAAATGCCTAGTAGTGCAATTGCTGGGTCGTAGGGTAGTTCTATTTTGAGTTTTTTGAGAAACCTGCATATGATTTCCAGAGTGGCTGCACCAGCTTGCATTCCCATCAACAATGCAAAACAGATCCTCTTTCTCCGCATCCTCACCAACATCTGTTGTTGCCTGAGTTGTTCATGTTAGCCATTCTGACAGGTGCAAGGTAGAATCTCATTGTGGTTTTGATTTGTATTTCCCTGATGGTGAGTGATGTTGAGCATTTTTTCATGTGTCGGTTGGCCATCTGGATGTCTTCTTTGGAGAAGTGTCTCTTCATGTCTCTTGCCCGTTTCTTCACTGGATTATTTGTTTTTTTTGGTGTTGAGTTTGATAGGTTCTTTATAGATTTTGGATACTAACCCTTTATCTGATATGTCATTTGCAAATATCTTCTTCCATTCTGTCGGTTGCCTTTTAGTTTTGCTGATTGTTTCCTTCACTGTGCAGAAGCTTTTAATTTTGATGAGATCCCAGTAGTTCATTTTTGCTTTTGTTTCCCTTGCCTCCAGAGACGTGTTGAGTAAGAAGTTGATGCGGCCAAGATCAAAGAGGTTTTTGCCTAATTTCTCCTCGAGGATTTTGATGGCTTCCTGTCTTACATTGGGGTCTTTCATCCATTTTGAGTTTATTTTTGTGTACGATGTAAGAAAGTGGTCCAGGTTCATTGTTCTGCATGTTGCTGTCCAGTTTTCCCAGCACCACTTGCTGAAGAGACTGTCTTTATTCCATTGGCTATTCTTTCCTGCTTTGTCAAAGATTAGTTGGCCATACCTTTGTGGGTCCATTTCTGGATTCTCTATTCTGTTCTATTGATCTCAGTGTCTGTTCTTGTGCCAGTACCATACTGTCTTGATGATGACAGCTTTGTAGTAGAGCTTGAAGTCTGGGATTGTGATGCCTCCTGCTTTGGTTTTCTTTTTCAAGATCGCTTTGGCTATTCGGGGTCTTTTCTGGTTCCATACAAATTGTAGGATTATTTGTTCTAGCTCTGTGAAGAATGCTGGTGTTTCTTTGACAGGGATTGCATTGAATGTGTAGATTGCTTTTGGTAGTATCGACATTTTAACAATATTTGTTCTTCCTATCCAGGAGCATGGAATCTTTTTCCATTTTTTGGGGTCTTCTTCAATTTCTTTCATAAGCTTTCTATAGTTTTCAGTGTATAGATTTTTCACCTCTTAGGGTAGATTTATTCCTAGGTATTTTATGGGTTTTGGTGCAAGTGTAAATGGGATCGATTCCTTGATTTCTCTTTCTGTTGCTTCATTATTGGTGTATAGGAATGCAACCGATTTCTGTGTGTTGATTTTATACCCTGCAACTTTCCTGAATTCATGAATCAATTCTAGCAGTTTTTGGTGGAATCTTTTGGGTGTTCCGTATAGAGTATCATGTCATCTGCGAAAAGTGAAACTTTGACATCCTCCTCACCAATTTGGATGCCTTTTATTTCTTTGTGTTGTCTGATTGTAGAGGTTAAGACTTCCAATACTATGTTGAATAAGAGTAGTGAGAGTGGACATCCCTGTCTTGTTCCTGGCCTGAGGGGGAAACTCTCAGTCTTTCTCCATTGAGGGTGATATTAGCGTTGGGTCGTTCATATATGGCTTTTATGATCTCGAGGTATGCTCCTTGTATCCCTACTTTCTTGAGGGTTTTTATCAAGAAAGGATGCTGTATTTTGTCAAATGCTTTCTCTGTGTCTATTGAGAGGATCATATGGTTCTTGTCCTTCCTTTTATTGATGTGATGAATCACGTTAATTGTTTTGTGAGTATTGAACCAGCCCTGCATCCCAGGTATAAATCCCACTTGGTCCTGGTGAATATTTTTTTTAATGTATTGTTGTTCTGGTTGGCTAATATCTTGTTGAGGATTTTTGCATCCATGTGCATCAGGGAAATTGCTCTATAGTTCTCCTTTTTAGTGGGGTCTCTGTCTGGTTTTGGAATCAAGGTAAGGCTGGCTTCATAGAAAGAGTTTGGAAGTTTTCCTTCCATTTCTATTTTTTGGAACAGCTTCAAGAGAATAGGTGTTACCTCTTCCTTAAATGTTTGGTAGCATTCCCCTGGAAAGCCATCTGGCCCTGGACTCTTGATTTTGGCAGATTTTTGATTACTCTTTCGATTTCCTTACTGGTTATGGGTCTGTTCAAATTTTCTATTTCTTCCTGTTTCCGTTTTGGTAGTGTATATGTTTCTAGGAATTTATCCATTTCTTCCCGATTACCCATTTTATTGGCTTATAATTGCTTATAATATTCTCTTATTATTGTTTTTATTTCTGCTGTGTTGGTTGTGATGTCTCCTCTTTCATTCTTGATTTTATTTATCTGGGTCCTTTCGTTTTGCTTTTGATCACACCAGCTAGTGTTTTATCAATTTTGGTAATTCTTTCAAAGAACCAGCTTCTGGTTTCATTGACCTGTTCTACTGTTGTTTTGGTTTTGATAGCATTAATTTCTGCTCTAATCTTCATTATTTCCTGTCTTCTGCTAGTCTAGGGTTTTATATGCTGTTGTTTTTTCAGCTCTTTAAGGATAAAGTTAGGTTGTGTATCTGAGATCTTTCTTCCTTTTTAAGGATGGCCTGGATTGCTATATACTTTCCTTTTATGACCGCCTTTGCTGTGTCCCAGAGGTTTTTGGTTGTGGTGTTATAATTTTCATTGATTTCTACATACTTTTTTATTTCCTCTTTAACTTCTTGGTTAGCCCATTCATTCTTTAGGAGGATGTTTCAGTCTCCAAGTATTTGTTACCTTTCCAAATTTTTTCTTGTGGTTGATTTTGGTTTATGAGCATTGTGGTCTGAAAATATGCATGGTATGATCAATCTTTTTGTACTTACTTAGGGCTGATATGTGTCCCAGTATATGGTCTATTTTGGAGAACGTTCCATGTGCAGTGGAGAAGAATGTATGTTCTTCTGCTTTAGGATGCAATGTTGTAAATGTTCTGAAATTATCTGTTAAGTCCATGTGGTCCAGTGTGTCATTCAAAACCATTGTTTCCTTGTTGTTTTTTTGATTAGATGACCTGTCCATTGTTGTGAGTGGGGTGTTGAAGTCTCCTACAATTATGGTATTACTGTCGATGAGTTTCTTCATGTTTATGATTAATTGATTTATATATTTTGGGTACTCTCACATTTGATGCATAAATGTTTACAATTGTTGGGTCTTCTTGGTGGACAGACTCCTTGATTATGATATAATGCCCTCTGCGTCTCTTGATACAGTCTTTATTTTAAAGTCTAGATTGTCTGGGGGCGCCTGGGTGGCGCAGTCGGTTAAGCGTCCGACTTCAGCCAGGTCACGATCTCGCGGTCCGGGAGTTCGAGCCCTGCGTCAGGCTCTGGGCTGACGGCTCCGAGCCTGGAGCCTGTTTCCGATTCTGTGTCTCCCTCTCTCTCTGCCCCTCCCCCGTTCATGCTCTGTCTCTCTCTGTCCCAAAAATAAATAAACGTTGAAAAAAAAAAATAATAAAGTCTAGATTGTCTGATATAAGTATGGCTACTCTGGCTTTCTTTTGTTGACCATTAGCATGATAGATGGTTCTGCATCCCCTTGTTGTCAACCTGAAGGTGACTTTAGGTCTAAAGTGGGTCTTTTGTAAACAGCATATAGATGGATCTTGTTTTTTTATCTATTCTGTAACCCTATGTCTTTTGATTGGAGCATTGAGTCCATTGATGTTTAGAGTGAGTACTGAAAGATATGAATTTATTGCCATTATGATGCTTGTAGAGTTGGGGTTTCTGGTAGTGTTCTCGGGTCCTTTCTAATCTTTGTTGCTTTTGGTATTTATATATATATATATATATTTTTTCTTTCTCCCCTCAGAGAGCCCCCCTTAAAATTTCTTGCAGGGCTGGTTTAGTGGTCACAAACTCGTTTAATTTTTATTCGTGTGTGAAACTTTTTATCTCTCCTTCTATTGTGAATGACAGCTTTGCTGGATAAAGAATTCTTGGCTGCATATTTTTCTGATTCTGCACATTGAACATATTCTGCCACTCCTTTCTGGCCTGCCAAGTTTCTGTGGATAGGAGTGCTGCAAACCTGATCTGTCTTCCCTTGTAGGTTAGTGACTTTTTATCCCTTGCTGCTTTCATGATTCTCTCCTTGCCTGAGTATTTTGTGAATTTGACTATGATATGCCTTGTTGGTGGTCGGTTTTGTTGAATCTAATGGGGGTCCTCTGTGCTTCCTGGATTTTGATGTCTGTGTCTTTTGCCAGATTAGGAAAGTTTTCCACTATTAGTTGCTCACATAAACCTTCTTCCCCTATTTCTCTCTCTTTCTCTTCTGGGATCCCTATGATTCTGATGTTGCTCTTTTCTAATGAGTCACTGATGTCTATATTCTTAAATTGTGCTCTTTTGCCTTAATCTCCCTCTTTTTCTTCCTGCTTCATTTTTCTCCATAAGTTTGTCCTCTATGTCGCTGATTCTCTGTTCTGCCTTATCCATCCTTGCCACTGTTGCATCCATCCGTAATTGCAGATCAGTTATAGCATTTTCATTTTCATTCTGGCTATTTTTTACATCTTTTATATCTGCAGAAAGGGATTCTAATGTATTTTTGACTCCAGCTAGTATTCTTATTATCATGATTCTAAATTCTGTTTCAGACATCTTGCTTGTATCTGTGTTGGTTAAATCCCTGGCTGTTGTTCTTCGTGCTCTTTCTTTTGGGGTGAATTCCTTCATTTTGTCATTTTGAAGACAGAAAAGGAATTAGTGAGGTAAAAAAAATTGAAGTTAAAAAAATTAAAATTAAAGAAATATTAAAATTAAAAATTAAACACACACACACACACACACACAAATCGAATAGATGATGCTAGATCCTCGGCTTGTTTTTATCTTGGTGTTGAAAGTAGTTTCACAGATTAGAGTAAAAAGACAGTTCAGGGCGGGGGAGAATAAAAAGGAAATCATTTTAGAATTTGAAAAAATGAATACACTGAAGTAGACTAAAATGAGATGATGGGGGTAAAATCGAATTTGAAAAAATATACACAAAAGTAAAGAATATAGTAGAAAAAAATTAAAGAAAAATATTTTCAATAAAATTAAAAATAATTATGAAGTTTTTCTTTTCTGTGTAAGAAAAAGGGAACGTGGGGCGCCTGGGTGGCTCAGTCAGTTAAGCGTCCGACTTCGGCTCAGGTCATGATCTCGTGGTCCGTGAGTTCAAGCCCTGCGTCAGGCTCTGTGCTGACAGCTCAGAGCCTGGAGCCTGTTTCAGATTCTGTGTCTCCCTCTCTCTCTGACCCTCCCTGATTCATGCTGTCTCTTCCTGTCTCAAAAATAAATAAATATTAAAAAAAATTAAAAAAAAAAGAAAAAGGGAATGAAAAAGAGAAAAAGGATGAAAAAAAGAAAAAAAAGAATGTTTGAAAATTGGAAAAAGTGAATACACTCTAGCAGAATAAAATAAAATGATGGAAGTAAATTAGAATTTGAAACAAAATTACATAAAAGCAAAAAACATAGTAAAAAAATTAAATAATTAAAAAAAATCAATTAAATAATGAAATTACTTCATTTCCCCCTAGAAGTCAGACTATGAAGCGATTTATAGTCCATCAACTAACAGGCAGTGAGACTTGTGTTCTTGGAAGAGAGACTTTGGCCCATTTGGGCACGGCTCAGTGTAACGGCTCTGTTCTCCACTAGATGGTGCTGCCAGCCTACTGGGGTGGAGTGTTGTGTTGCTTGTAGGTGCGAATGCACATGCATGGGAGCGTTGAAAATGTTGTCACCCAGCTACCTAGTCTGTTTTCCTGGATCAGCAATCACACACCCATCCTCTGTCTTCAGCTTTTGTCCACTCCCCACTTTTTTACTCTCTGTGACCAGGCTCCAGGCAGTACCTCTCTCCTGAGTTTTGTCTCAGATGTGACTGTTTTCCCTAGCCCCTTACTTCAGAAAGACTGTGGCTTTGATCCATTCCACCCCTCTGCTGGAGGGTCTTACCGAGCAATGGGCGAATGAGCAGTGACCGAATATTCGCTGCACCCAGGGATGCCTGCTGGACCCTGCTGCTGCTGGTGACCCAAGACTGTGGCCAGGTGCCAGCCTGCCCCAGAAAAAGTTCGCGAGATGGTGTAGCAGCAGCGTTTCAGGAATTATGGAAAATCACAACACACATCTGGCACCAGGCTTCACCCTTAATGACCTTGTCCCAGCACTAGCAAATGTGGCTGCCTTCTGGGGTCTTCTGGGTCCAGGTGGCTTCAAGAGTCTCTACCAAAATCCAGCAATGGAACCGCTTTTCCCCGTGTGGCCCAAGATCCTCGTGGACCCCACTCTGCTCCTGGGGATTCGCCTTTCCCACCAGAGCACCACCAGGTATTGAGCTGCGGAATTGCCGACTCTGCGCTCCCCTTTGTTTACATTCTCAATGGAATTTAAACCCTCTCCTTTCTCCTTTCTCCTTTTTTAGTTTAGTCCCTGTGGCTGTTTCCAATTTTTCACTTTCTCTCCAGCTGCTTTTGCAGAGGGATGCTTTTCCCATATTCTCTCCAAGCCCCCCCACCCCCACCATCTCCATCCTCTCTCTGCCTACAAAAGCGGCTCCCTGCCTGCCGTGGCTTCTCGCTCCCCAAATTCACCTCTCCATGCTGCATACCGGCTGAATTATGTGGTTCAGTTTGGGCAGATTTTTGTGTTATTCCTCCAATCAGTTTTCTAGGTGTGCAAGATGGTTTAGTGTTGGTCTGGCTGTATTTCATGGATGTGAGACACACAGAAAACTTCCATGCTGTTCTGCCATCTTGGCTCCTCCCCATTATGATTAAGACTGTCCTATTAGGTTTTTTTATGGGTACAGTTGGAAAATTAATCTTAGGCAAAAAAGGAAAACGATATTGTTTGCATTCTTGTGTTCTTAACTGAGAACTGTTTTTTTTTTCACAGAAAACACATAGAAAGAGAGAGCTCCATAGAGAAGAAATGTGGGATGGAAGAAACAGTTACCACCATGGGATTATTTTTGATAGCTGGATATCAGCTTGGGGCAACATTCTTCTCAACATGTAGTTAAATAACAAAAATTCAGCTGAGTAAATTTCAAGATCTAACTGGCAATATTCAACAATTCACAAAGTGAACAGCATTCCATGTAGCTCATAGAGAGGAACTTCAAAGAACTGTACAAAATGGGAGCCTTTTATAGGCAGAAGGATTCAGAGACAAGGAAGGAGCTGATTGGCTCATCCTTCTTTAGGGGACAGAAGAGAGTCTGTCAGGCAGAATACCCCTCTACTGTTCACCAGGAAATTTCTGGTGAAAATTGACTGATTTTACATTATATTCCTGGGAAAGGCTGCAAATGCAGTTTGGTTAGGTATTAGGTCTTGGTTTACTGATATGGGGCTTAGCACAAGCGACTCCATTTTGTGTCTGTCTTTTTAACACTGGTATATTTGGTCTTGTTGAGAGCCTGTCCTGGCAAAAACCTCCTTCATAATAATTTCTGTGTCTCTCCTTAGTTTCAGTGATATTACATTACAACACCCCTTCTCATGCTGACATTTACTCAGCATCCATACGTGCTTCTTAAAGTTGATATATGCCTAAACACCTTCTGTCATGGCCACCCTTCACTTTCAGTACCTGGTACACTAACTTGAAGTATTTTTTTTTACCCTTTTAGAAGATTCTATTCAACTTCTGCTCAGGTGAACTTTTTCATTGAACTGATCATCCCACATGTTGGTTGTATTTCTTTTTGTCCAGTACCTTCTACATTGTATTTTGTACAACAATATCAGACATTGTGGCATTTCAATGAGAATTTTAAAAGAAGAAAACTCAAATGTGCTGGTTTAAATCATCAACTTGAAATGGAGGACTTTTCTTCTGTTCCAGGATAGTATATCACCCATGAAAAGTAGAAAATTAGAGTTTGACAGCACGTTTGAAATTGTTTAGTATGTGCTATAAAAAATACAATGTCTGCACAGGGCTTTAAGCTTTTGTGAGAAAATCTTGCATAAATGCAAAGACACAAAGACCTGACTCTTCCTCAATTGAAAAGCTCTTTTGTATAGCTTGCATAATGATTTGGAGCTTTCCATAGATTACCAACAACCCCCCCCCCCAAAAAAAAAAGACAAGGACAAGGATGAGGAGAAGGGGAAGAGAAAATAAAATGACTCTTCCTTAGAATTCTGCATCTGATTTCCCTCTTTTTAAATTCAAGTATAAAAAGAGAGCATATTTAACCTTAAAAAAGAGCATAAATAAATATTTATATTTATTAAATATAATGTATATATTAGCCTCCTTAAATGTAATTTACTATTTAATGTTCTCTCACAGAATTATTAATTACAATTAATTTAAAATTCACATTTTTAGCATACTAATTGGAAACAAAAGACTGTGTACAATATCTCATGTACTTAGCTGTCTTGTTTAAATCTCTAGTTGGGCTGAATTGCCCGGCTACCTAATATGTCTATTTGAATACTCATGGCAGTACCATTTTTGAAGTTAGGACTTGGATTCTTTTTCACTCTCTTAGAAGAGAGTTACTCAAATATTAAGTAACATTTGATTTTTAGATGACATTTACACCTATTTTACACACATTGTCTATTGTGCTTGCTTTAGTGAGTTTATAATTATGTATCAACTTATCGTCACTCATCTATTTTTTAGAAATAAACATCTAGGCCAATATGTTATTGGAAAACTGAAAGATTAGTTAGCTGCATGTATGCTTATTATTTGAGTAAATTTTGTTTTGCCCATTCTCGTCTAATTCTATAAAAAAGGGAAAAGGACCTTATCTGGTACAAACTTATCTGATGAAATCTGTATTCAATACCAATTGTGTACACAATATATTTACAGCTGCAGTGCTAAGGAGGTATAAAGGCGTTTATCGTGTGATCCTGTTTTCAAAAGGCTTATTTTGTTCTGATTTTAAAAGATTATTGTGTACTGTTTATAATAGGCACTAGTCCCAGAAAATACATTATAAATAATTAAATTATATCGTACAGAAGTGCCAGAAGTGACCAGATAGTACAAAATACAGTGAGTGTTTGATACTAAGCTGTGTTCAAAGTGAAAATGTAGCTTTAGTTTTGTCTTACAGGTATAGTAATATTTGAATAGATGGAAAAGAAGAGAGACATCCCAAGAGAGACTGGGAAATAAGAATCTCGATTTTATGAACTTCTGAATAAAATGAGATATTTTATCTATATGCAGATTAATTTCTAATGTGAGTACCCAATAAATATTATTTGAAGAATTTATGTAGCTAAGTGTAGAATTTAAAATATATTTGGAGACCCTCATTCCCAAGTAGCAACTTGGTTGTTTATTTTACTGATATTCTCTCTTGTTTTCCACATCTGAGCACATGATGAAATTCTGCTGAGCACACGATGATTTTCATTGCCTCAAGAGAACGTATATAATGAGATGAAGAAGTCAATGACAGTAAGATATACTCTACTTTGACCTGGCGTCCTAGAGTTGTCTATGCTGTGTGCTTTGGTATCATATCAATTCTTTAAGTCTTCTTATTCAATAATTTTAAAGTGGGTATCCACTGCTCTGAAAAGTTAATACACTTTGGATATGTTTTTAATGCTGTCACATGTATACAGGATACACAGAGGTCTAGCACACTGGTTTTAAATAAATATAGGTAGGGAGAACACGTGGCAAAGAAGAGGATGTTTTTTAGAATCAAAGTCAAACAATGCAATTCTATACCCTTTATTTTGTCTAGCAGTGAAAAGAAATATAAAAAGTTTCTCAACACTTATAGTAAAGTAATATATGCCCATATTACTTCTGAAGGAGTTAAAAAGTATTCTTTGGCTATTTCATTTCTGCAGTCATTAATATGTACAGTATGTGTTTTTCTGGTACTCTTCTTGGGAGTTAAAGTAGTTAGATGGCTTTAGAAGGGTGGAGGCTATAAGAGCTATTTCAGAGTCATAAAATCTGGATTTGTTCTGACCTCTGCTACCTAACATGCTAAGCAACATTGGAAAGATATGTATCTCTCTGGCTCATGAAGGTTAAACAGAATAATGGTTTCCCAAAGATGCCCACCTCCCAATCCCTAGAACCTTACCTGGCAACAGCATCTTTGAAGATGTAATAAAATTAAGAATTTTGAGGGACACCTGGGTGGCTCAGTCGGTTAAGCATCTGTCTTCAGCTCAGGTCATAATTTCACAGTTCGTGGGTTCGAGCCCTGCGCTGGGCTCTGTGGTGACAGCTCAGAGCCCGGAGCCAGCTTCAGATTCTGTCTCCCTCTCTCTCTGCCCGTTTCCCCGCTCACACTCTGTTTCTCTCTGTCAAAAATAAATAAATGTTAAAAAAAATTAAAAAGAAAAGAATTTTGAGAAGGGGACATTATCCTAGATTATCTGGGTGGGCCCAATGTAATCAAAATGCCATTGGCAAAGGAAGTAAGAAGATCAAAGACAGAAGAAGGAGCTGGGACAACTGGAAGCAGAGGTTGGAACAATGCACTTTGAAGGTGGAGGAAGGGGGTGGGGAATGTAGCTGGTCTTTAGAAGCTGGAAAAAAAAAGGGAACAGATTCTCCCATGAAGTCTCCAGAAGGAACACAGCCTTGCCAACACCTTTATTTGTTTGTTTGTTTGTTTGTTTGTTTGTTTTTTGGACTTCTAATTTCCCAGATATTTCTTAAAATGTTCCCAAATATTTTAAGAAAACAATTTTGCATTTTTTCCAAGGCTCCAAGTATGTGGTGATTTGTTGCCAAAGTAATAGAAAACTAATACATCATGCTCCATCTGCTTAAATATTACCTTAAATATTACCTACTTCATGCAACATTTAATGCATTGCAAGTATTCAATAGATGTCTCTGATAACGTGAGTTATTTTTTTATAGGCTAATACACAAATGTGAAATCCAATGAAATGCAGCCACTGTCATTAAAGTATAGAGGGGCCATTGGAAGGAAAAAAATTTTTCAGTTGGGAGTTCTTCAGAGGGTTAGAGCGACTGGAAGTGTAAAAAGGAAAAAAAAAACAACAACAACAACCTGCAGAGTATTTAAGTACTGGGTGAGAATCATTGGTTTTGTGGAACCAATTAACATAGCAGAATTTATATTGCATATTTTAAAGAGGAAGTGAATGTGTTTTTTTTTTCTTGAAAAGTACCAGGAGGAATTAATGATGACAACTTGAATGTGATTTTGTAGATCTGGAAGTTAATTTTCACACAGGTTCTAAAATTATGATGCTATCTTGACAAAAATAGATCTGCTGCATTGCCTTAAAATAACAGTATGTGATAAAATTAGACACAAATTGTACATACAAAATCCATGTTATTTTGAAAGAAAATGGAAATTTGCAAGTGCATAAACTGACAGCTTATTGCTGTGTAAGTATGGAAATAGATTAAGTTAAAATAGATTTCTCTTCTTTCCATATTAGATTTTCCATGTTTCCATAACATCAAATAACTAGGTCCAATGTTAATGTAGAAATCAGAATCTGTAGGAATCTTTCCATAAGTAGGTTTTACAACTGAGATTTTTGTGTCTACTGAGATTTGGTTCCAAACCTACAATTTCGTATGGGTTATTTCTTCATGTTTATCTTACTATTTGATCAGATGTAATATGCCAAATATTGAATTAATCATTCTCACATACAAATTTTTCTGTCAAAGTTTTTGTTATTTGCTGTTATCCAAACTATTAAGAAAAAAAATCCAGTTCTTAGTTTTATCTTTGTTTATTTTTTGGTCTCACTGTATCTTGTTTGTCAAGTTCTATTGACTCTTTGTTTGGAGTAACTCTCTACCTCGTCCTCTCCAGGCTACCTCTTAATACTACAGTTTTAACCCCTACCATTTCAAAATTAATGAATGTGATAATGACAAATTATTCCATAAGCTTATGAAAGTCTGTATATTGTTATTCTATGTTCCTTTTTTTTTTTAATTTGGACTTTTTTTTATTTTTTTTTTTAACATTTATTTATTTTTGATACAGAGAGCATGAACAGGGGAGGGTCAGAGAAAGAGGGAGACACAAAATCCGAAACAGGTTCCAGGCTCTGAACTGTCAGCACAGAGCCCGATGCGGGGCTCGAACCCACGGACCGCGAGATCATGACCTGAGCCGAAGTTGGACGCCCAACCGACTGAGCCACCCAGGCGCCCCTGTTATTCTATGTTCTAATAGTATCATTGCTTAACATGCTTTGTAAACCCAGACCTTTTTATTTTTTTTAATTTTGACACAGCACTATTTTTAAGTAGTTCCATTTTTTGCATGATTTTTTCATAATTATTTACATCAACAAATTCATACTATTACTTTCTATTTTCTAGTTGTACTGCTTGCTAAGACATGTCATATGTAAACTGACACAGTATGAAATATCAGGCTATTCATGACTTCTCTTTTTTTTTCTTTAATTTTTTTTTTATGCTTGTTTATTTTTGAGAGAGAAAGAGGGAGAGAGAGTGCAGGTGGAGGGAGGGGCAGAGAGAGAGGGGTAGAATCAGAAGTAGGCTCCAGGCTCCGAGTGGCTAGCACAGAGACTGGTGTGGGGCTCAAACCCATGAACCCTGAGATCATGACTTGAGGTGAAGTCAGAAGCTTAACTGATTGAGCCACCCAGGTGCCCCAAATGGCTTCTCTTTAAAAAGATGATAGAACACCTTATAGTTTCTTTTGAATAGAATAATATTTACCATTTTTTAAGAAAGGCTAAGAAAAAATTCAAAAATGTCCAGTCATGATTTTGATACAGAGAATCTCAGATGCACTTCATGTCACGGGAGCTCTACTTTTCACTGCACTAGTGATATAATCCAGAGTTTGGCACATTTTCATGATTCAGTAAAACTGAATCAAGACATCAGATGTAACATGCTGCTTTCCCATGTATGCAGAAAATGGAACAACAATATGATACACAGGTTACTCAAATCTTCTATAGTTGTTGAGTCTTTATAACTTATGTTCTAGATATAGATAAGCACATCAACTATTCTGAAAGAGTCTGAAACAGAACAAACAAAAAAGCTGTCATGCCTCCATTAAGGAAAAACTTCCAGGCTCTTTTAAAGGGCATAATATTTATTATATTTTTATTTTCTAGAAGGAGTTTGGAATAAGATAACCGTGAAGACATGAATATTTATATATACTACAGTTTCTTATTAATCCATTTCATAATCTATTTTTTAATTTTTTATTTAAATTCAAGTTAGTTAACATATTGTGTAATAATGGTTTAAGAGTGCACTCATCACTTACATATAACACCCAGTGCTCATCCCAACAAGTGCCCTCCTTAATGCCATCACCCATTTAGCCCATCCACTCACCCAACACTCCTCCAGCAACCTTCAGTTTGTTCTCTTTATTTAAGAGCCTCTTATCCCCTATGTTCATCTGTTTGTGTCTTAAATCCCACATATGACTGAAATCATACGATATTTATCTTTCTCTGACTTATTTCACTTAGCATAATACACTCTAGTTTTATTCACATTGCTGCAAATGTCAGGATTTCATTCTTTTTGATTACTGAGTAATATCCCATTGTATACACATATCACATCTTCTTTATTCATTTGATGGTTGGTGGACATTGGGGCTCTTTCCATAATTTGGCTATTGTTGATAGTGCTGATATAAACATTGGGGTGCATGTGCCCCTTCAAATCAGCATTTTGGTATCCTTTGTATAAACACCTAGTAGTGCAATTGCTGGGGCATAGGGTAGTTCTATTTTTAGTTTTTTGAGGAACCTCTATACTGTTTACTAGAGGAGCTGCACCGGTTGGCATTTCCATCCATAGCGCAAAAGGGTTCCCCTCTCTCCACATCCTCACTAATATCTGTTTCCTGAATTGTTCATTTTAGCCATTCTGATAGGTGTGAGGTGGTATCTCATTGTGGTTTTGATTTGTATTTCCCTGATGATGAGTGATGTTGAGCATTTTTTTTCATGTGTCTGTTAGCCATCTGGATGTCTTCTTTGGAAAAGTATGTGTTCATATCTTTTACTCATTTCTTCACGGATTATGTGTATCTGGATGTTGAGTTTGAAAAGTTCTTTATAGGTTTTATATACTAACCCTTTATCTGATATGTCATTTGCAAATATCTTCTCCCATTCTGTAGTTTGCCTTTAGGTTTGTTGTTTCCTTTACTATGCAGAAGCTTGTTATCTTGATGAGGTCCCAGTAGTTCATTTTTGCTTTTGTTTTCCTTGGCTCTGGAGATATGTCAAGTAAGCAGTTGCGGCCAAGGTCAAAGAAGTTGTTGCCTGTTTTCTCCTCTAGGATTTTTATGGTTTCCTGCCTTACATTTAGGTCTTTCATCCATTTTGAGTTTATTTTTGTGTATGGTGTAAGAAAGTGGTCCAGGTTCATTCTTCTGCATGTTGTTGTCCAGTTTTCCCAACACCATTTGCTGAAGACACAGTTTTCTCCCCCTCCATCAGATATTCTTTCCTACTTTATCAAAGATTAGTTGACCCCACCTTTGTGGGTCTATTTCTGGGTTCTCTGTTCTGTTCCATTGGTCTATGTGTCTGTTTTTGTGCCAGCACCATACTGTCTTGATGATTACAGCTTGAAGTCCAGAATTGTAATGCTTCCAGCTTTGGACTTCTTTTTTAACCTTACTTTGGCTATTTGTGGTCTTTTCTTGTTCCATACAAATTTTAGAATTGCTTGTTCTAGCTCTGTGAAAAAATGTTGGTGTTATTTTGATAGGGATTGCATTGAACATGTAGGTTGCTTTGGGTAGTATTGACATTTAACGAAATTTGTTCTTGCAATCCATGAGCATGGAATGTTTATCCATTTCTTTGTGTCTTCTTCAATTTCTTTCATAAGCTTTCTATAGTTTTCAGTATGCAGATCTTTTGCCTATCTGGTTAGGTTTATTCCTAGGTATTTTATGTTTTTTGGTGCAATTGTAAATGGGATTGATTCCTTGATTTCTCTTTGTGTTGCTTCATTATTGGTGTGTAGAAATGCAACTGATTTCTGTATGTTGATTTTATATCCTATGACTTTGCTGAATTCATGTATCAGGTATAACAGTTTTTTTTGGTGGAGTCTTTTAGGTTTTCCAAGTAGAGTATCATGTTGTCCATGAAGAGTGAAAGTTTGACTTCCTCCTTGCTTATTTGGATTCTTTTATTTCTTTGTGTTGTCTGATTGTTGATGTTAGGACTTCCAATACTTTTCTTTGAAGCCAGCATTCCCTGACTCTAAAACTAGACAGAGACCCTAAAAAAGGGAGAACTATAGATCATAACCTATTTTTAAAAGAAAATATATTGTTTTTTAACAGAAGTTCTTACACTGCATCCAAGAGCTCTATCTGGACCAAGTAAATTGTACAATATGCTGATGAGTTGCCAAAAAATGAAATAATAATAATCTTTCTAGCACAGAATTTTCCCATACATAGTATTTATTTATAAATCTCTTGTCTGTGTTTAAGTGTGATCAAGCTACTATATGATAGTTCTTGCCAGATCAATTGATAATTAACTAAGGGAATATTTCATAAAGGTGTTTTATAAAACATCTGGTATTTTAATAGATGATGATATTCACAATAACCTTTCAAAGTAAAAGTTTATCCATTTTAAAGATTCTTAAATTGAAACTCAAAGAATTTAAAGAGATTATTTTATTGTTTCCAGCTTTTGGAGTAGCATTAAAGAATCTAGCATTTCCAAGAGTGGTGACCATAATGAAAAAATTACTCAAATTTTCATAATATAAAGTTAAAGGTTTCATAACATTTACAGTGCATTATGCCTGTCTTTTAATATTTTAAAAATTGACATATTTTGGAAGGTCTACATTTGTTGTATATATTCCTAGAAGATACTTACACTTTGACTTTATATTCACTGAATATTTTGTTAGTCTGTTAGATACTGAGAACTACTACAATAAAACATAAAGATATGGGGGTCTTTCATGATCATTTATACAGCTCTGTTTGGGGAAAAGACATTAAAGAGAGAGATTTATAAATATTTATTAACTTGAAAGTATTTTTAAATACTTATTAACTGTAATTTTGATTCATGGAGAAAACATCTCATCAGTTGAAGGTATAGAAAGGCAATATTTGTATATAAATAAATAAGCCTGTTTGAAAAATAAGATATATTTCAAAGCAGCTATGATAGGTGTGGAGACAACTGTCATCTGAGCTGTTCATCTATTAGTTGGATATCATACATTCAGGGTCTGTAGATACAACTTGAATGGTTCAGAGTGCCTCAAAACCTTAGGATCATTTGAGATTTTCCCTAAAATTATTCTTACCTTTCTATGTACACATTTGCTCTATGCATTATGGACACTAAAACCAAGATGATAATTAAATATAATGTGTACTGGGGCTATATGAATAAAGCTATGCACATAATTATTAATTATGTCTTTTTGTTTATAGTCCATAAAATTTATTCTACATGTTCGCCTGACTTGCTTAATTGAAGTCTAATCTCTCTCCCAGAACATGTTTGTTAGTAAGGATTTCTTTTACAAGGTAATGGTTTGGCGCTTTGAGATAGCTGACAACAATGGTGACAAAATAGCCACCTACTTCCCAGTATTTCCTCCCCATACAACAAAAGAAGTAAAGATTAAAGTTGACCCAAAACCACATTCTCAACATATATTGAAGGCAGCTATTGCCCAAACTTCAAAATAGTAATAAGTAAAAAAAAACACTAAAGCTGCACACAAACTTGTGTGCTTCCTTCCCACTCCCAACCCACCTTAAGATTTTGTGGCAAGAAAGACAAAGTGGGAAAACAGAGGGGAATACAAACAGGTTAATTAACAATTGTGTGTATTCGTCTGAAATGACTGCCTAAAAAACTAAGTTTATCATAAATTTAAAATTATTAAAATAGAGCAACAACAACAATAACAACAACAACAACAAAACAGTTCTGGCCAGAAAACAGCATGGGCTACAGGGAAGGGCACCCCAATGTGCATGAGATTTAAAGACGCAAACAGGGTTGAAATGGGCATTCCTGGAAACAGATGTACGACTCTGGGAAAGTGAAAAGTCCAAAAAAAACAAAAAAAAAGAAAAGAAGGACGAGAAGGAAGAGAAAGGAAAGGAAAGGAAAATGAAAAGAGAAAAGAAGGAGAGAAGGGAAGAGAAGAGAAGAGAAGAGAAGAGAAGAGAAGAGAAGAGAAGAGAAGAGAAGGAGAGGAGAGGAGAGGAGAGGAGAAGAGAAAAGGAAACCCACTTCAGCAACTGGGTAACAAAGCAAAAAAAAAAAAAAAAAAAGAACACTGTTACAGACTGAATGTTTGTATCTCACAAAATTCTTGTGCTCGAATCCTAATCCCCTACTGAGATGATAGTAGAAAGAGGAGTCTTTTGGAGGAAATTGGATCATGAGGGTAGAGTGCTTATGATTGGGATTAGCGCCTTTATAAAAGAGGCCCCAGAAAGCTCCCTTCCTGCCATGTGAGGAGCAGTTGGCTGTTTGCAACCTGGCAGAGAACCCTTACCAGAACCAGACCAAGCCGGCACACCTATCCCTCCAATCTCGCACTTTCAGCCTCCAGAGAAAGGAGAAACAAATATTTGTTGTTTAAGCCATTTGCCTGCCAGGAAAAGCCTTTGTATTGGACTACAGTTGGTCCTGAAAGATCACACATAGGATCCTGGCCTGGAGCCAGACTCCTCATATGTAACAACCTTGTTTATTAAGCAAAAATCTATAAGAGGTGCAAAGAGTCATAGATAAAAACATAATCATAGGACAGTGTAAAACATCTTTTTTGAAACAATTGTCCAAAACCCAGTAGGAAAACAAGAGACGTGAACACACAATTCTATATATATAATATATAGCATATATAAATATATGTCAAAAATAAGTCATATGATATAATCATATATCAAATATCATATTAATATATGGAACTAAGAATATGAAAGAGTGTTTAAGCTCTCTCAAAAATTAAAAAGTATGATTATACATTCTGTTGGCAAAGTTGTAGGGAAACAGACAGGCTCCCATATTGTTGGTTGAAATGCAAACTGGTACAATCATTCAAGAGAGGAATTTGGCAATATGTAAAAAAAAAAAATGCAATGTATACCTTTTGACCCAGTTACCCCACTGCTAAGAAACTACTGGAAAATATACCTGCAACCATATATATGCACCAGGTTATTCATTGCAGCGTTATTTGTAACTGAAACGTATTAGAAACATAGAGCCTAAACCTAGAAGAATGGTGGGAAACGCTTGGTATATCCACACACACACAAATACGATCTGGCTGTAAAAAGACTGAGGAAATCTCTATAAACTGATCTGGAATTATTTCCAGGATGTGCAGAAAGCAAAATGCAAGAGAGTACAGATATATGCTATTCTTCATGTAAGAAAAGGGACCTAAGGGGAAAATGCCTCCATAGCTATATATCTTAATCGTTAGGGCTGCTATAACAAAATACCACAGACTGGATAGTTTCTAAATAACACATTTCTCACAGGTGTGGAGACTGGCACTCCAAGATCAGGGTCCCTGATCATGGTTGGGGGAGAGTGCTCTTCCCAACTGCAGACTTATTGTGTCTTCACATAAGTGGAGAAGGCTAAGGGAAGTAGGTGGGGTCCCTTTCCTAAGTGCCCTAATCCCATTCATGGCTATGACACCCTCATGATCTAATTACTCTCCAAAACTCTATTTCCTAACACTATCATATTGGGTATTAGGATTTCAACATACGAACATACGAATTAGGAGTAACACAAATATTCAAACCATTCCGACACACTCTTATGCAAAAGAAAATTAGGATGGTTAACCCAAACTAAAAGAGATTGGTCAATTAAAGGGGCTGGATGGGAAAATGGTGAAAATAAAGAATTAATAGGCATGCAGAGGAGGGGACATTATGATGGGTCTACTTTGTATAGCTTTTACTCTTAGAATCATATTCATGTTTACATGCCCCTTAATAAGTGAGTAATTAAAATCACTTAATGGTTTTGGAGGTGGTGGGAACCCAGATTGGAACACATACAGGAATAAAACAAAACAAAACAAAACAAAACAAAACAAACAAAAAAACCACGAAGCTAACTAAAAATATAACCACACTAAAGGAAGTCAGCAATGTTTAAGGTTGAAAAAAATTGGATAAATCTTTGACCTCATGGATTTATAAATTCATCAAATTAGGCTTTTCAGACACTTATATTAAACAAAGGCAGTTATTGTGTCTCTAGTTTTCAAAAAAGCATTGGGCCATGTTTCTTACATAGTATAAGCTCAACCAATGGATGAATGAATCTTGAATTTGAAATGAAAATGGTTATTCAATCTTCATTTAGCTTTGGTTTTCAACTGGTTTTGACTTTATCCCCTAGAAGACATTTGGAATTGCCTGAAACAGTGGTATTTGTCACCAAATCTGCAGAGAGAGAAGTTGCTACTGCCATTTAGTGTGTAGCTAGTGGCATTTAGTGGGAGAGGTCAGGCTATTGCTAAGCATTACACAATACAGAATATCCCCTGTCTACAAAAATTATCTAGCCCAAATGTCAAAACTGCCAAAACTGTTAAGAAACTCTTGATTTAGACTAATGCAGTTGTAATACAGATGCTCCATATGAATTAATATAAGCAGATGCAACTGTTATCACAAAAGGTATTTTTTTAACGTTTATTTATTTTTGAGACACACACACACACACACACACACACACACACACACAGCAAGCTGGGGAGAGGCAGAGAGAGAGGGAGACACAGAATCTGAAGCAGGCTCCAGGGCCTGAGCTGTCAGCCCAGAGCCCAATGCAGGGCTCGAACCCACGAACCGTGAGGTCATGACTGAGGCGAAGTCAGACGCTCAACCGACTGAGCCACCCAGACACCCCTACAAAAGGTATTTATATAAAATTTAAAGAGTAATGATAATTGCACTGATTTTGAATAAAGTAGAAAAACAATCCCTTTTCTGTTTCAGTATTGTGGTGAAAATCACAGATATTAATTCAGGTTTGCCCAACATCTGATCAGAGAACTATATGTTCTCTTTTGGCAAGTGAAAATATTTTTTATAAAACTCATCAAACATGCTAATTACTCTATTCTTTGTTCTGCACAAAAATTAGCCACAGATTCCTGCAGAAAACAAGGATGCAGATGTTTGCTTTTACACTCAGCCGGATGATTTCATTAAAACCAAATTGTAAACTCAAATATATGTTTCAATCTCTTAGCTCCCTTATGGCTATTGCATTTTAAGGTCTAGTTTATCAACTTTGTATAAAATATAGACTAAGAAATGTGCTTGAGATATCACTTTTCAGATATCAAAATCACTTCAAGGAAAACATAATTTTCATTTTTTTAAATTGATCTTTTTAATGTATTATACTATTAAGTGTATTTCACAAGTGGAATTTCTGGAAGTTTTGAGGACATTGTTGAATTCAGAGAGTTCTGCATGCCACCACTTTTTTTTTTCATTTTATTATTTGCTTTTTAAAATTTACATCCAAGTTAGTTAGCATAGAGTGTGACAATGGTTTCAGAAGTAGACTCCTTAGTGCCCCTTACCCATTTAGCCCACCCCCCCTCCCACCACCCCTCCAGTAACCCTCAGTTTGTTCTCCATATTTATGAGCCTCTTCTGTTTTGTCCCTCTCCCTGTTTTAAAGTTTTTTTTGTTTCCCTTACCTTATGTTCATCTGGTTTGTCTCTTAAAGTCCTCATATGAGTGAAGTCATATGATTTTTGTCTTTCTCTGACTAATTTCACTTAGCATAATACCCTCCAGTTCCATCCACATAGTTGCCAATGGCAAGATTTCATTCTTATTGGTTGCCGAGTAATACTCCAATGTATATATACACCACAACTTCTTTTTTTTTTTTTTAATTTTTTTTTTCTTTTTTCAACATTTATTTATTTTTGGGACAGAGAGAGACAGAGCATGAACGGGGGAGGGGCAGAGAGAGAGGGAGACACAGAATCGGAAACAGGCTCCAGGCTCTGAGCCATCAGCCCAGAGCCCGATGCGGGGCTCGAACTCACGGACCGCGAGATCGTGACCTGGCTGAAGTCGGACGCTTAACCGACTGCGCCACCCAGGCGCCCCAACACAGCTTCTTTATCCATTCATCCATCAATGGACATTTGTGCTCTTTCCATCTTTGGCTATTGTTGGTAGTGCTGCTATAAACATGGGTGTGCATGTGTCCCTTTGAAACAGCACACCTGTATCCCGTGGATAAATGCCTAGTAGTACAATTGCTGGGTCGTAGGGTAGTTCTATTTTGAGTTTTTTGAGGAACCTCCATATTGATTTCCAGAGTGGCTGCACCAGCTTGCATTCCCATCAACAATGCAAAAGAGATCCTCTTTTCTCCACATCCTCGCCAACATCTGTTGTTGCCTGAGTTGTTCATGTTAGCCATTCTGACAGGTGTAAGGGGTATCTCATTGTGGTTTTGATTTGTATTTCCCTGATGATGAGTGATGTTGAGCATTTTTTCATGTGTCGGTTGGCCATCTGGATGTCTTCTTTGGAGAAGTGTCTCTTCATGTCTCTTGCCCGTTTCTTCACTGGATTATTTGTTTTTTTTGGTGTTGAGTTTGATAGGTTCTTTATAGATTTTGGATACTAACCCTTTATCTGATATGTCATTTGCAAATATCTTCTTCCATTCTGTCGGTTGCCTTTTAGTTTTGCTGATTGTTTCCTTCACTGTGCAGAAGCTTTTAATTTTGATGAGATCCCAGTAGTTCATTTTTGCTTTTGTTTCCCTTGCCTCCAGAGACGTGTTGAGTAAGAAGTTGATGCGGCCAAGATCAAAGAGGTTTTTGCCTAATTTCTCCTCGAGGATTTTGATGGCTTCCTGTCTTACATTGGGGTCTTTCATCCATTTTGAGTTTATTTTTGTGTACGATGTAAGAAAGTGGTCCAGGTTCATTGTTCTGCATATTGCTGTCCAGTTTTCCCAGCACCACTTGCTGAAGAGACTGTCTTTATTCCATTGGCTATTCTTTCCTGCTTTGTCAAAGATTAGTTGGCCATACCTTTGTGGGTCCATTTCTGGATTCTCTATTCTGTTCTATTGATCTCAGTGTCTGTTCTTGTGCCAGTACCATACTGTCTTGATGATGACAGCTTTGTAGTAGAGCTTGAAGTCTGGGATTGTGATGCCTCCTGCTTTGGTTTTCTTTTTCAAGATCGCTTTGGCTATTCGGGGTCTTTTCTGGTTCCATACAAATTGTAGGATTATTTGTTCTAGCTCTGTGAAGAATGCTGGTGTTTCTTTGACAGGGATTGCATTGAATGTGTAGATTGCTTTTGGTAGTATCGACATTTTGACAATATTTGTTCTTCCTATCCAGGAGCATGGAATCTTTTTCCATTTTTTGGGGTCTTCTTCAATATCTTTCATAAGCTTTCTATAGTTTTCAGTGTATAGATTTTTCACCTCTTAGGGTAGATTTATTCCTAGGTATTTTATGGGTTTTGGTGCAAGTGTAAATGGGATCGATTCCTTGATTTCTCTTTCTGTTGCTTCATTATTGGTGTATAGGAATGCAACCGATTTCTGTGTGTTGATTTTATATCCTGCAACTTTCCTGAATTCATGAATCAATTCTAGCAGTTTTTGGTGGAATCTTTTGGGTGTTCCGTATAGAGTATCATGTCATCTGAGAAGAGTGAAACTTTGACCTCCTCCTGAACAATTTGGATGCCTTTTATTTCTTTGTGTTGTCTGATTGCAGAGGTTAAGACTTCCAATACTATGTTGAATAAGAGTAGTGAGAGTGGACATCCCTGTCTTGTTCCTGGCCTGAGGGGGAAACTCTCAGTCTTTCTCCATTGAGGGTGATATTAGCGTTGGGTCGTTCATATATGGCTTTTATGATCTCGAGGTATGCTCCTTCTTATCCCTACTTTCTTGAGGGTTTTTATCAAGAAAGGATGCTGTATTTTGTCAAATGCTTTCTCTGTGTCTATTGAGAGGATCATATGGTTCTTGTCCTTCCTTTTATTGATGTGATGAATCACGTTAATTGTTTTGTGGGTATTGAACCAGCCCCGCATCCCAGGTATAAATCCCACTTGGTCCTGGTGAATATTTCTTTTAATGTATTGTTGTTCTGGTTGGCTAATATCTTTTTGAGGATTTTTGCATCTATGTGCATCAGGGAAATTGCTCTATAGTTCTCCTTTTTAGTGGGGTCTCTGTCTGGTTTTGGAATCAAGGTAAGGCTGGCTTCATAGAAAGAGTTTGGAAGTTTTCCTTCCATTTCTATTTTTTGGAACAGCTTCAAGAGAATAGGTGTTACCTCTTCCTTAAATGTTTGGTAGCATTCCCCTGGAAAGCCATCTGGCCCTGGACTCTTGATTTTGGCAGATTTTTGATTACTCTTTCGATTTCCTTACTGGTTATGGGTCTGTTCAAATTTTCTATTTCTTCCTGTTTCCGTTTTGGTAGTGTATATGTTTCTAGGAATTTGTCCATTTCTTCCAGGTTGCCCATTTTATTGGCTTATAATTGCTTATAATATTCTCTTATTATTGTTTTTATTTCTGCTGTGTTGGTTGTGATGTCTCCTCTTTCATTCTTGATTTTATTTATCTGGGTCCTTTCGTTTTGCTTTTGATCACACCAGCTAGTGTTTTATCAATTTTGGTAATTCTTTCAAAGAACCAGCTTCTGGTTTCATTGATCTGTTCTACTGTTGTTTTGGTTTTGATAGCATTAATTTCTGCTCTAATCTTCATTATTTCCTGTCTTCTGCTAGTCTAGGGTTTTATATGCTGTTGTTTTTTCAGCTCTTTAAGGATAAAGTTAGGTTGTGTATCTGAGATCTTTCTTCCTTTTTAAGGATGGCCTGGATTGCTATATACTTTCCTTTTATGACCGCCTTTGCTGTGTCCCAGAGGTTTTTGGTTGTGGTGTTATAATTTTCATTGATTTCTACATACTTTTTTATTTCCTCTTTAACTTCTTGGTTAGCCCATTCATTCTTTAGGAGGATGTTTCAGTCTCCAAGTATTTGTTACCTTTCCAAATTTTTTCTTGTGGTTGATTTCGAGTTTCATAACGTTGTGGTCTAAAAATATGCACGGTATGATCAATCTTTTTGTACTTACTTAGGGCTGATATATGTCCCAGTATATGGTCTATTTTGGAGAATGTTACATGTGCACTGGAGAAGAATATATATTCTGCTGCTTTAGGATGAAATGTTCTGAATATATCTGTTAAGTCCATGTGGTCCAGTGTGTCATTCAAAGCCATTGTTTCCTTGTTGTTTTTTTGATTAGATGATCTGTCCATTGTTGTGAGTGGGGTGTTGAAGTCTCCTACTATTATGGTATTACTGTCAATGAGTTTCTTTATGTTTATGATTAATTGATTTATATATTTTGGGTACTCTCACATTTGATGCATAAATGTTTACAATTGTTGGGTCTTCTTGGTGGACAGACTCCTTGATTATGATATAATGCCCTCTGGGTCTCTTGATACAGTCTTTATTTTAAAGTCTAGATTGTCTGATATAAGTATGGCTACTCTGGCTTTCTTTTGTTGACCATTAGCATGATAGAGGGTTCTGTATCCCCTTGTTGTCAATCTGAAGGTGACTTTAGGTCTAAAGTGGGTCTTTTGTAAACAGCATATAGATGGATCTTGTTTTCTTATCCATTCTATAACCCTATGTCTTTTGATTGGAGCATTGAGTCCATTGACATTTGGAGTGAATACTGAAAGATATGCATTTATTGCCATTTGGTGCTTGTATAGTTGGGGTTTCTGCTGGTGTTCTCTGGTTCTTTATAATCTTTGTTGTTTTTGTTATTTATTTACATATATATATATTTTTTTTTTCATTTTTTCTCCCCTCAGAGAGTCCCCCTTAAAATTTCTTGCAGGGCTGGTTTAGTGGTCACAAACTCGTTTAATTTTTGTTTTTCTGGGAAATTTTTTATCTCTCCTATTTTGAATGACAGCTTTGCTGGATAAAGAATTCTTGGCTGCATATTTTTCTGATTCTGCACATTGAACATATTCTGCCACTCCTTTCTGGCCTGTCAAGTTTCTGTGGATAGGAGTGCTGCAAACCTGATCTGTCTTCCCTTGTAGGTTAGTGACTTTTTATCCCTTGCTGCTTTCATGATTCTCTCCTTGCCTGAGTATTTTGTGAATTTGACTATGATATGCCTTGTTGGTGGTCGGTTTTTGTTGAATCTAATGGGGGTCCTCTGTGCTTCCTGGATTTTGATGTCTGTGTCTTTTGCCAGATTAGGAAAGTTTTCCACTATTAGTTGCTCACATAAACTTTCTTCCCCTTTTTCTCTCTCTTTCTCTTGTGGGACCCCTATGATTCTGATGTTGCTCTTTTCTAATGAGTCACTGATTTCTCTAATTCTTAAATTGTGCTCTTTTGCCTTAATCCCCCTCTTTTTTTTTCCTGCTTCATTATTCTCCATAAGTTTGTTCTCTATGTCACTGATTCTCTGTTCTGCCTTATCCATCCTTGCCACTGTGGCATCCATCTGTGATTGCAGCTCAGTTATAGCATTTTCATTTTCATTCTGGCTATTTTTTACTTCTTTTATATCTGCAGAAAGGGATTCTAATCTATTTTTGACTCGAGCTAGTATTCTTATTATCATGATTCTAAATTCTGTTTCAGACATCTTGCTTGTGTCTGTTTTGGTTAAATCCCTGGCTGTTTTTCTTCGTGCTCTTTCTTTTGGGGTGAATTCCTTCATTTTGTCATTTTGAAGAGAGAAAAGGAATTAATGAGGTAAAAAATTGAAGTTAAAAAAATTTAAAATTAAGGAAATATTAAAATTAAATATTAAACACACACACACACACACACACACACACAAATCGAATAGATTATGCTAGATCCTTGGCGTGTTTTGGTCTGGGTGTTGAAAGTGGTTTGACAGATTAGAGGAAAAAAAGTGGGTGGGGGGGTAAAAAAAAAGGAAATCTTTTGGGAATTTGAAAAAAATAAATACACTGAAGTAGAGTACAATAAGATGATAGGGGTAAAATCGAATTTGAAAAAGTATACACAAAAGTAAAAATATAGTAGAAAAAAATTAAAGAAAATATTTTCAATAAAAATTAAAAATAAATATGAAGCTTTTCTTTTCTGTATTTAAGAAAAAAGAAAAGAAACAAAAAATAGAAAAAAGGAAATCGTTCGAAAATTTGAAAAAGTGAATACACTCTAGCAGACTAAAATAAAATGATGGAAGTAAAATAGAATTTGGAAAAATTTACATGAAACAAAAATATAGTAAAAAAATTAAATAAAAATATTTTAATAGAAATTGAAAGTAAAATGAAGTTTTTCTCTTTCTGCATTCAAGATAAAGAAACAAAGAGAGAAAAAAAGAAAAAGAAAAAGGATATTGTTTGAAAAATGAAAAGGTGAATACACTGAAGTAGACTAAAATAAAATGATGGAAGTAAAATAGAATTTGAAAAAAATACATAAAAGTAAAAAATATAGTAATAAAAATAAAGAAAAATATTTTCAATAAAATTTAAAATAAAGATTAATTTTTCTCTTTCTGTATTCAAGAAAAAGAAAAGTGTAAAAGAGAAAAAGAAAAAAAAGTTAATTGAATAGATGAACCTACTAACAGATTGAAGTAGCACTGAAATTGCTTCATTTTCCCCTGGAAGTCAGTCTATGTATCGCTTTATAGTCCATAAACTAAACTAGCGGTGAGACTTGTGTTCTTGAGAGCGAAGTTGGCCCATTTAGGTGGGGCTAAGTGTAATAGCTCTGCTTTCCACTAGATGGCGCTGCTAGCCTACTGGGGTTGAGTGCTGTGGTGCTAGTAGGTGCATCTGCGCATGTGCGGGAGCGATGAAACTAGGGTCACCCAGCTACCCAGTCTGTTCTGCAGAATCAGCAATCGCACATCCTCTATCTTCAGCTTTCATCCACTCCCTGCTTTTTCACTGTCTGTGACCAAGCCGCAGGCAGTACCTCTGTCCCAAGTTTTGTCTCAGATGCGGCTGTTTACCCCGGCCCCTTACTTCTGAAGGACTGCTGCTTTGACCCGTTCTGCCCCTTTGCGGGAGGGTCTCACTGAGCAATGGCCGAAAGAGCAATGGCCAAATGTCGGCTGCACCCAGGAAAGCCTGCTGGACCCTGCTGCTGCTGGTGACCCGAGACTGCGGCCAGGTGCCAGCCCGCCCCAGAAAAAGTTCGCGGGATAGTGTAGCAGCAGCGTTTCAGGGATTATGGAAAATCACCACACACATCTGGCACCAGGCTTCACCCTTAAGGACCTTGTTCCAGCACCAGCGAATGTGGCCGTTTTCTGGGGTCTTCTGGGTCCAGGTGGCTTCAACAGTCTCTACCAAATGTCCTTCCAGCAGAGGAACTGCTTTTCCCTGTGTGGCCCAAGGACCTCCCGGACCCCACTCTGTTCCTGGGGATTCGCCCTTCCCACCAGAGCACCGCCAGGTATGGAGCTGCAGAGTTGCAGCCTTTGCGTTCCCCTTGTTTACAGTTTTAGTGGAATTGAAACCCTCTCCTTTCTCCTTTCTCCCTTTTTAGTTTAGTCCCTGTGGCTGTTTCCAATTTTCCACTTTCTCTCTAGCTGCTTTTGGGGAGGGTGCTTTTCTAGTATTCTACCCCCCTCCCCAGTCTCTGTCCTCTCTCTGCCCGCAAAAGCGGTTCCCTACCTTCCGCGGCTTCTTGCTCCCCAATATCACTTCTCCGCGCCGTGTACCTGCTGAATCTGTGGTTCAGGTTGCTTAGATTGTTGTGTTAATCCTCCAATCAGTTTTCTAGGTGTGCAGGATGGTTTAGTGTTGATCTGGTTGTATTTCATGGACACGCGACACACAAAAAACTTCCATGCTTGTTCTGCCATCTTGGCTCCTCTGCATGCCCCCACTTTTAAAATCTCTTTCTATACCAAGAATATTGAATTATTTTCCCGGCAAAAATACTTGCCTCTCACCTACCACTCAGTCATGTTAGTTAACCATATGTGTTAAATGAATCACTGAATGTTTTATAATTAATAGGTCAGACAGAGTCTCTATTATTGCACATAGAATATTATATTAGCGTATGCTTTCATTAGTGCCATAAAATAATCCACTGTTACAATTTGTTTTTAAACACAAAATGATATGAACTGATTTATAAATTTTTCAGAATTCTCAAGTAGTTTAGGCACAAGTGAAATAAGTTGAGAGACATTTAACCAGGCAATGCATATGATTTGGGTTCAAATGGATGATTTAATTACTGACATATTCCCGGGAGATAAAACACGTGGCTTTCCAAAAATAAATATTCAAATAAAGTTTTTGTCTAATATAATTTTTAAAAGTCTTTTCTGGAAAAAGAAAAAAAAGAAGTCTGCCCTGAGATCAGTATACTTAAGCTAAAATTATACCTTATAACATTTTACTTCTAAATAGGATTTTTTTTTGAAAAGCATTGAAAAGAATGATAATTTTTAACATAAGGCTAATAATCATAAAAACAGCAATAGGGGCACATGGGTGGTTCAGTCGGTTAAATGCCTGACTCTTGATCTTGGCTAAGGTCCTGATCTCATAGTTTGTGGGTTTGAGCCCCATATCAGGCTCTGTGCTGACAGCATGCAGCCTGCTTGGGATTCTCACTCTCTCCCTCTCTCTCTCTGCCTCTCCCCAACTTGTTCTCTATCAGTCTGTCAAAAAAAAAAATAAACATTAAAAAAAAACAGCAATAGATTTTCTTCCTTTTTTAAAGCTAAATATCATTCAATTTTACATATACACCACATTTTCTTCATTCATTCTTCTGAGAGATGGACATTTAAGTTGTTTCTCTGTCTTAGCTATTGTGAATAACTGCAATGAACGTGGCATTGCACATACTTCTTCATGATTCCAAGTTCAGGGTTTTTGGATATATATCCAGATTGTTGGATCATATGGTAGTTCTATTTTCAATTTTTTTGCAGAACCTCCAAACTGTTTTCTAAAGTGGCTGCACCATTTCACATTCCCACCAAGAGTTCCAATTTCTCCACATCCTCACCAACATTTGTTATCTTCTGTTTTTATGATAACAACCATCTTAACAGATGTGAGGTTATATCTTACTGAGATTTTGATGTACGTTTCACTGATGAAGAGTGATGTTGAGCCTCTTTTCATATATCTGTTGACCATGTGTATGTCTTCCTTGGAAAAATGCCTACTCAAGTCCTTTGTCATTTATTAATTGGATTATTTGGTTTTTAGTGTTTTTCTTTTCTAGTGAGGTAATGGAGACGCTTATATATTTTGGCTGTTAACCCCTTACCAGAATATAGTTTTCAAAATTTTCTCACAGGCTGTAGGTTGCCTTTTCACTTTGTTAATTGCTTCGTTTCCTTTGTAGGAGCTTTTTAATTTGATGTAGTCCCACTTGTATATTTTTTGCTTTTGTTATCTGTGCTTTTAGTGCCGTATCTAAGAAACCATTGCCTAAACCAAGGTCAGGAACACTTCCCCTTTGTGCTGTTTTATTTTTTTTCTAGGAATTTTACAGTTTCGGGTCTTATTCTATTAGGCCTTTATGAGTTTTGTATAGTATAATAATGTAAGATAAGAGTCTAATTTCATTTCTTTTGAATGTGAATATCATTTACATTATTAAAGCTTAAAAAAGAAAATCCTGTGACAACATGGATGAACCTTGAGGAAATTATGCTAAGTGAAATAAGCCAGTCACATGCATATTTTTAGTGAATAATAGCATTTATATTAGGTATAAGAAATAGATAAATACACAGAATCAGTAAGTAGAATGGTGGTTGCCAGGGGCTATGAGAGGAGGCGAAGGGGGGTTTCTATTTGTTAGGTATAAAGTTTCAGTTATGCATGATAATTAATGCTAGACATCTGCTGTATGACATTGTGCCTCTTGTTAACAATATGGTGTTATATACATACAATTTTGTTAAAAGGATAGATCTCAGGTTAAGCGTTATTACCAAAAAAAGAAAATGAAAAAAACCTAAGAAGCTACTATTCACTGCCTGCATGCTGTGGCACAGTGTTCAGAACTTGAAATATTGTTATCATCTCATTAATAGTGATAATAGTTGTGTAAAGAAGTTTTGAGTTGCTCCATTGTAACTCTGAGAAAATTAAAATTTAAAGATGCTCAGAAATTTTCCTAAAGTCACTGGTCATATAAAAGGCAATAGTAAGATTATGAACACAGGCCAATAAATTTTTGAATCCATATGATTGGCCACAGACTACCTTCCACTTTGCATCCTCTGTCTTTAAACCATCCACCAAGCCTTAAAAAAAAGTGGATAGGCAGAAATTTTGTTTTAAATTTAATTTTAAATTAGTTTATTGCTATTCTAAAACACTTTATCCTTGGGTGTGGCCACCATAAATTCTGTTATTTACTAAATCAGGAAAAATAAAATTACTTTTAAATTTCATTAATTTTTGTAATTAATTTAAAAAGAAGTAAAATTACTAATAACTTCTATAATATAACAAACACACATCTATTGTGCATGTCTATAATTATTATTTAGAATTCACAGACAAAAGGAAATTTTTATAACAGAATATATTCTCAGTTTATTAACTGATAATAAACCAACATTAAGTTGTTAATGTTATTTGCCTTACCTCTTTGGCAAATGTGTATAATTGCTAACTTTTGAACAAACAGTAGTAAAAACTTAATCGCATAAAAAATTTTAGAACATCCAGAAATTTACACACCATAGTCCATCTATTTAAACTTCAACTGAATTAATAACATTTACCCAAAAAGTACATACTAACTTCTTTATTCAGCATTTTCAGAATTCATGATCTGTCCCAGCAAATAATAGCACACCTGAGCCCCAGTTATATTAACCCATAGCTCTTTACTGTCAATCCATAATCCAAGATATGTTGTTTTCCATACATCTCTGCTATATAGAATAAAAAATATGCTGTCATATATTGAATTTAATATATTTTAGTAATGCTTTTTCTCTGTGTGTCATAATTTATCTATATAAAATTTTTTATAGGTTCATAGTAATTTAGAGTAGTCTAGGAGAGCAATGTAATATTTTAAAAATATAATATAAGGCTTAGAAAAGAAAGGAAGCTCAAGAAACCCTTGGACTAAGCCCAGTGATTTCAAGGAGGTAAAGTATTAATAATAATGAAATAAGCATTTATAGAATGCTTACTACCTCTCAGACACTGTCATGGCACCATACATTTATTATCTCTCTTAATCCTCATAACCACTATATGAGGAAGCACTTCGTTATTTTTCTCATTTTCCAGGATAGAGACTTGAGGCATCAAAAGGAGAAATAACTTGGCCAAAATCACACAGCTAATAAATGTTTAAGCCTGAACTTCAACCCAGATTCTTCCCACTAAACTCTGTGCTATACTTCCTCATAAATCTATGTGTTTTTAGAGTCTACTTCAGTTTGCTAAACTTGTTATGTGCTTTACCTTATTTTAAAGTACCATTTTAGGGGCTCCTGGGTGGCTCCGTTGGTTAAGCGTCTGACTTCAGCTCAGGTCCTGATCTTGCGGTTCTTGAGTTCAAGCCCTGCGTCGGACTCTGTGCTGACAGCTCAGAGCCTGGAGCCTGCTTCAGATTCTGTGCCTCCCTCTCTCTCTCTGCTCCTCCCCCCACTCATACTCTGTCTTTCTCTCAAAAATGAACCAACATTAAAAAAAATCAAACATCATTTTATTATTATTTGAAATAAATATTGTGCATATTTATTTGAGATCACTGTGGATGAGAAATTCAATACATTGACTAAGAGAAACAGCAAATAAAGGGAAGAATAGAGACATGTATTGAACTGCCTGGTTCCAGGGTCTGCGGACTGAATATTTGTGTTTGCACAAAATTCATATGTTGAAATTCTAAGTCCAAGGTGATGGTTTAGGAGGTGAGGCTTCTGGTAGGTGATTAGGTCAGATGGACAGTACCCATATAAAATTGGCATCAGAGAACTCCCTTACTACTTGCACCATGAGGGAACATAATTAGAAGGCACCATCTATGAACCAGAAAGCAGAACTTCGCCAAACACTAGACCTGCATGTACCATGACTTTGGACTGCCTAGGCTTCAGAGCTATGAGAAATAAATGTGTCAACCCACAACTAACATCATCGTTAATGGGGAAAACTGACACCGGAATGTCCACTCTCACCATATTTATTCAACATCGTAAATATGGAAGGACTAGTCACAGCAATCAGACAACAAAAAGAAATAAAAAAGCCTCCAAATTGGTAAGGAAGAAATAAAACTTCCAGTATTTGCAAATGACATGATACTATATATAGAAAACACAAAAGACTCCACACACACACACACACACACACACACACACACACAAACTGCTATAACTGCTAAACAAATTCAGTAAAGTCACAGGATATAAAATCAATGTACAGAAGTCTGTTGCATTTCTATACACCAGCAATGAAGGAGCAGAAAGAGAATTTATGAAAAAATTTTCATTTATGATTGTATGAAAAATAATAAGATACCTAGGAATAAACCTAAACAAAGAGATTAAAGACTTGTATTCTGAAAAATATAAAGCACTTATGAAAGAAATTGAAGGTAACACAAAGAAATGGAAAGACATTCCATGCTCATGGATTGGAAGAACAGATATTGCTAAAATATTTGTACTACCCAAAACAATCTACAGATTGAATGCAATCCCCATCAAAATGTCAACAGCTTATTTCACAGAACTAGAAAAAAGTACTAAAGTTTTTATGGAATCACAAAAGATCCTGAATAGCCAAAGCAATCTTGAAAAAGAAAATCAAAGCTAGAGGAATCACAGTCCCAGGTATCAACAGATACTACAAAGCTGGAGTAATCAAAACAGTATTGTACTGGCAGAAAAATAGACACATGGATCAATAGAATAGAATAGAAAAATAAACCCACAACTATATGGTCGATTAATCTTCAACAAAGCAGGAAAGAATATTCAATGGGGAAAGGTTAGTCTCTTCAACAAATGGTGTTGGGAAAATTGGACAGTGGCATGCAATAGAAAGAACTGGACCACTTACAATCATACACAAAAATAAATTCAAAATTGATTAAAGACCTAAATATGAGACCTGAAACCATTAAAATAGAAGAGAATACATGCAGAAATTCTCTGCTCGTCAGCCATGGAACTTTTTTTTTTAGATAGGTCTCCTGAGGCAAGGGAAACATAGAAAAATGAACTATTGGAACTACATCAAAATAAAAAGCTTCTGCACAGCAAAGGAAATAATCACCAAAATTTAAAGGCAATCTACAGAAGGAGAGAAGATATTTTCAAATGATATATCTGATAAAGGTTAGTATCCAAAATATATAAAGAACTTATAAAACTCACACCCAAAAAACAGTCCAATTAAAAAATGGGAAGAAGACATGAATAACATTTCTCCATAGAAGACATCCAGATGGCCAACAGACACATGAAAAGATGCTCAACGTCCCTCATCATCAGGAAAATGTTAATCAAAACTACAATAAGATATCACCTCACACCTGTCAAAATGGGTAAAATAAAAAACACAAGAAACAACAACTGTTGGTGAAGATATGGAGAAAAAGGAACACTTGTGCAACTATTCGTGGGAATGCAAACTGGTGTAGCCACTCTGGAAAACAGTATGGAGAACTACTCTACAGATCCAACAATCACACTGCCTGATATTTACCCAAAAAATACAAAAACACTAATTAAAAGGGATATATGTACTCCAATATTTATAGCAGTGTTATCTACAATAGCCAAGATAAGGAAACAGCCCAAGTGTCCATGGATTGATGGATGGATAAAGAAGATGTGAAATAGATAGATAGATAGATAGATAGATAGATATAGATATATAAAATGGGTATTATTCAGGCATAAAAAAGAATTAAATCTTGTCATTTGCAAAGATATGGATGGAACTAGAGAGTATAATGCCAAGCAAAATAAGTCAGTCAGAGAAGGACAAATGCCATATGATTTATCTCATATGTGGAATTTAAGACACAAAATAAATAAGCAAAGGGAAAAAAAGAGAGGAAAAAAAAAAGAAATAGACTCTTAGCTATATAGAACATCTGATGGTTACTAGAAGGGAAGTAAGTGGGGGATGGGTGAATAGATGATGGGGATTAAGGAGTGCACTTGTCATAATGAGCACTGGGTGATGTACGCAAGTGTTGAATACTATAATATACACCTGAAACTAATATAACACTGTATATTAACTACCTGGAATTAAAATAATAAATTTGAATGAATATATACCTATATATATCTATATATAGATATATACAACACTTTTGTTGTTTATAAGTTACCTACAGTATGATATTTTGCTACATAGTCCAAATACACTAAGACATTGGACTATGAGGGAATAAAAATACAGGGAATAAATTTACAATTTACAATAACCGGGTTTAAAAATTATTGAAATAAAAAGTCATTATCTATTTTAAAATAAATTATGTTTTAACTTATCAATCATTATATTTAGAAGTGTGCCATAGTTTTAAAAGTGGCACTTTCTATAGAAGCATAAAGAGGCAAAGAAAAATGGTAAGATCAAAAGATAGTGAAGATTCAGCATTTGGACTCCTGTTAATCTAGTGAAAATCATGTTGCATTGTTTCAAGATTTTGCATAAAATGTTCTAGAGTCAAACTAAAAACAAACTAAGTAAAAAAAGTATTTTTATTTTCTTTTAAATCGTTTATGAATAAAAGATACAATGTCCTCTGTTGCTACATTCCTGACATAAATACTGTCACTAACAGCAAGGTCTATTAAACTCTAGATAAGAAAAAAGGAATTCACATGAATCTGTATGAGTAAATATACTAGTTTGATGGAACAGAAATTTTATATTGAATTCACAATTCTCTTTTTTTAAGCTTTCTTTGAGGGGAAAAAAAGCATGATTTATATTTGGCCTTGTGTCTTCTCTTGTTCCCATAGTTATCTGGTTCTTCAACAATTATCTCCTTTGGAACATTTTCTAAAGGGTATGTTCAAACCAATCAATATAATTATATCCAGAAATTCTAATTTGGTTGAGTGACATTTTGAATTGGGGCTCCCGGGTGGCTCAGTCGGTTGAGTGTCCGACTTCGGCTCAGGTCATGATCTCGCGGTCTGTGAGTTCAAGCCCCGTGTCGGGCTCTGTGCTGACAGCTCAGAGCCTGAAGCCTGCTTCAGAGTCTGTGCCTCCCTCTCTCTCTGCCCCAACCCACTCACATTCTGTCTCTGTCTCTCTCAAAAGTAAATAAACACACAAAAAAAATTAAAAAGTGATGTTTTGAATACTTATTTTTAAAAAACAAATTCATTTGTTTCATAATATTCCTCTTTTTAGCATTTTTTAACTTTGCATTTTTAACGTGTGTGCACAGTCTGATTGGCATCTAAAATGCCTGATTTTATTCTGTTATATTTGTAACCACAACATTCCCCCAAATATCTCAGTTTTATAAAATTTGTGACTAGGAACTTCTGAAAAACACAGAGGTCAAACTTGTGATTAAGATGTAAGTTGGGGTGCCTGGGTGGCTCAGTTGGTTAAGCACCCAGACTCTTGATCTCGGCTCGGGTCAGGATCTTGCAGTTGGTGAGATTGAGCCCTGTATCATGGCGCTGTGCAGACAACATGGAGCGTGCTTGGAATTGTCTCTCTCTCTCCCTCTCTCTCTCTCTCTCCCTCTGATTCTGGCTCTATCTCTCTCTCAAAATTAATAATAAAACATTTAATTAAAAAAAGATATAAGATAGTTTGAGGCAACTCTGTTGTATGATACACACAGAGATGACAAAGAGAACATTGGAAACATTTAAATTTACTCACATAAAAAGCTAAATATCAACATGCACCTGAAATTGAATGAATTGTTTCACACAAATGAGCCATGGGGAGTGCTGATACTGCAGAACTGCTTGGCTCTATGTCCAGAGAGAAACAGAGGTGCCCAGAAGTTCACTTCCTGAGGGATAAAGTAGACCAAAAAGTTGGTCTTTGTAGGGTAGAAGGCCAAAGTCAGACTGAAAGGAAAGCATATCTCCTAAAAAAAAAAAAAAAAGTCTGAGAAGGACTCATGAAAGGAAGAAAAGCAGTGGCCAGCCATTTTGGGGGGCACTGGCCTGTAAGAGGGCATGGCATCAGAAGAAAAGGTATACATATAAATAAGCAATCACTAACTAAATGTGTAATGTGCCTTGTTGCTGTTTCCAAATTCCCACATTCACAGATATAAAGAAGGCCCAAATCATCGATACAAAATGTAGATCTGTTGTGCAGTCCCCCCGAAAATGCTAGAGACAGCACAACCCACTTGAAAAGTTAGGGGGTGAAAATGGGTTGGATTCAGTAATAAGGGGGAGCCTTCCTCAAAAATATCTAGCAAGCAAAAATCTCCAATGACCCAAAGAAACAACAAAGAAAACAGTTTAAATGAATTTAAAGAGTCTGAAAAAAATACCTTAAACAAACATGTTTAGAATGCTTACAGAATAAATAGATACTACACATAAAAATGAAAAAGACAATAAGAGAGTATTGTGACCAACTTTATGATTACACATTTGATGACTTAGGTGAACAACACCAAAGTCTTTAAGTCACAAACTACCGATGGTCACTCAGAGGAAATAGATGAAATCAAGCACATGTCCCTGCAAACACATATGTGTGCAAATGCTCACAGTGACTCTGTGATCACCAAAACTTAGAACAACATTTGTCTTTCACCTGGTTAATGGATTACTTAACTGTGGCATGTTTATACAATAGAATATAATTCTTCAATGAAGAAACAAAATACTGATATAGGTAGCAAAGTGGGTGAATCTCAAATGCATTATGCCAAGTGATAAAGCCAAATTCATATACTACATCCAATTCAACTTATATGACATTCTAGAAAAGCAAAATCAAAGGACAGAAAATACATCAGTGGTTCTCAGGGGTTGGTAATAGTGACAATGGATTGATTACAGAAGGGCACAGGGACATTTCTGGAGTGATGAGAATGTTCTATATCTTGATTGCAATGGTGTTTGCACTATTGCCTAATTGTTCTGGTTAGGACTTCTGGATTGCAATGGTGAAAGCAGTCATTCTTATTTCGTTTCTGATCTTGAGGAGAAAGCTTTTAATCTTTCACCATTGAATATGATGGTGGCTGTGGGTTTTGGTATATTGCTTTAAGTAAATTGTCTTCTATTTCTAGTTTACTGAGTTTGTTTTATCATAAAAGAATGTTGAATGTTGTCAAATTCTTTTTACATCTATTGAAATGATCCTATGTGATCATTCTTTCTTTCATTCTATCAGTGTGATGCATAGCACTGATTTCTTATGTTGAACCAATCCTGCACACCTGAAATAAATACCACTTGGTCATAATTATATTATTATTTCAGTGTGCTGTTTGATTTAATTTGTTAGAGAGAGAGACAGAATCCCAAGCAGGCTCCGCACTGTCAGCACAGAGCCCTATGCAGGCTCGGCTCCATGAACTGTGAGATTATTACCTGAGCGAAATCAAGAGTTAGAGCTTAACCGACTGAGCCACCCAGATGCCCCTCAATAATAATAATTCTTCTTCTTCTTCTTCTTCTTCTTCTTCTTCTTCTTCTTCTTCTTCTCCTTCTTCCCTTTCTTCCTTCTTCTTCCCTCTCCTTCTTCCTTCCTCCTTCTTCTTCTTCTTCTTCTTCTTCTTCTTCTTCTTTCTTCTTCTTCTTCTTAAAATATAATTTGTTGTCAAGTTGGCACAGTGTGTTCTGGTTTGGGGGGTAGCTTCCCGTGATTCATCACTTACATACAATACCCAGTGCTCATCCCAACAAGTGTCCCCCTCAATTCTTTCAATGCTTGGTAGAATTTACCAGTGAAGCTATCTGGTCCTGGAATTTCTTTATTTTTATTTTTTTTTTATTTCAACAGTTTAATTATAATGTTTCTAGGAATGGATCTCTTGGAGTATATTCTGTTTCTTCATTGTGATTCTTGGATATATGGATTCATGTCTTCATCAAATGTAGGAAGTTTTGAGTTATTAGTTTTACTACATGTTTTTTCTGCCCATTTCTCAATCTCCTCTCCTTTTGAGACTTTCACTCTATGTATTTTTCTATTGTTGATGGTGTCCCTCACGTCCCTTAGATTCTGTTCATTTTTCCTCGTCCTTTTTTTCTCACCAGTCCTCAGACTGGATCATTTCCAATGCATTATCTTGAATTTCACTGAATTTTTTTTCTTCTGGATGCTAAAATCTGCCATTGAATTTCTATAATGAATTTTTCGTTTCAGTATTTGAGTAAAAGAAGATGGACACAAAAGAATATATATTTCATGGTTCTTTTCTTTTTAGCTAAAGTTTTTAAATGGGCAAAACTAATGAGGGGTTTTCCTCTAAGATAATAAATTTTTCTAACGTTTATTTATTATTGACAGAGAGGCACAGAATGTGAGCAGGGGAGAGGCAGAGAGAGGGGGACACCCAGAATCCAAAGCAGGCTCCAGGCTCTGAGCTGTCAGTACAGAGCCCTATGTGGGGCTCAAACTCACAAACCATGAGATCATGACCTGAGCTGAAGTCAGACGTTTAACGGACGGAGCCATCTAGGCGCCCCAGTCTCCTGAGATAATAAAATACAACAACTAAACAACAGTAAGGCAAGATTTTCTTTTCTTAACATAAAAGTCGGGAGAGTGATAACTTTTATGGGGCAGAAATGAGCTTATTATAAGGAAGCCAAACATTCTGAAGTGCCAGCAATACTACGTTTCTCTGTTTTGGTGGTAATTATGTGACCACTCACTGTATATTAAGAAATTAAATTGCACATTTCTACTTCATGGGTCTTTTAACACACGCATTGTACTTCAAAACTCTAAAAGAATACGTTAGAAATTTTATCGCTAAGAACTGTGGATGATTTTTCCCATATACACAGTTGAAGGACAAACAAATATATTAGCTCAAATGTGAAAAGTGGGAAAATGTTATTCAGCATGAATGAGGAAAGTGAAATTAAATGAGGTGCTTGACTCCTCTCAAAACATGTTAAGTAAATTCATATTTAGCTTCAGAAATCACTGTCCTTTCAGTCTCACTGAGTTGATTTTTAAAGACAGATGAGCTATGAACAGCTGGTCCATTTTCCTTTGTATAGATTTTTCACTAGAAATATCTTCATTTCCATTACATCAGTTAATAGACTACCATATCAGACACTGATGCTCACTTTCCTCTCTTGATAACATTTCTGTGATTTACATTTCCTTTTATTGAAGTTTATTATTCATGAACTGTGGTTTCTTCCAAAGCTGATTCTCATCAAACATGACCTTTCATGTTTTTCTGTTGTAATGTAATACAACTTACTTGGTGGATGATTAAAGTTCATGTCAATCACAAATCTACTCACCATATCTATTTTATGCAGTCATCAATGAGGAGACACATATTTCATTTTAAATATAAAGTAATCTGTCTCGTGTATCCAAGGAAAGATGTCATTCTCTGTCTTTTTTGCAATGCTTTCCTTTTTTCATTTTTTTTTTAAATTGGAGACTACAGATGGTGACTATCTACAGTTCCAGGTCTGTGGTGGTTTTTGAGCCAATTATGCCATAAGCAAGAAGAGTAAAAGGAGTCCTATGTCCATCAGGCCTGACATAAGTTCCCCAAATACATATCTTGGTAGCAATCATGACTGTTTTTCTTTAACTTTAGAAAAAATCCATGAATTTTCACACTTGTTGAGAATGGATGATTCAAGTTTCAACAAGTCATGTTCATATCAGTCTTAATCTCCTTTACAGTATAATAGTCACTCTGCCTAGTCCCATCAGAAACTGGTCACTCTGACTCATGTTCCCTGATTAGGACCATGGAATCTGCCCAGCTACTGTCAATACCACCCTCCTTTAAAAAGGCTGAGTTGCGGCACCTGGTTAAGTGTCCCATGTCTGACGCTCAGGTCATGATCTCATGGTTCATGAGTTCCAGCCCCACATCCAGTTCTAGCCCCCCATCCGGTTCTCTGCTCTCAGCATGGAACCTGCCTCAGATCTTCTGTATCCCTCTTTCTTTGTCCCTCCCCACCTTCAAAATAAATTTAAAAATTTAAAAATATATTTTAAAAAAAGGCTGAGTCACGGGGTGCCTGGGTGGCTCAGTCTGTTATGCATGGGACTCTTGGTTTCGGCTCAGGGCATGATCTCACCACAGGTGGTGAGATGAAGGCTGACCTTGGGCTCCGTGCTGGGAGTGGAGCCTGTGCTTAAGACTCTCTCTCCCCCCACCCCTCTCCCAATCATTTTCTCTCTCTCTCTCAATAAATAAATAAATTAATTAATTAATTAAAATTAAATTAAATTAAATTAAATTAAATTAAAAGACCAAGTCATATTGTCCCTATATTCCATTCTTTTCTGGAAGTCCTGCTGTTTATAACCAGTCTCTCAAGAATGATCACCTTTTACTCAACTCTCAGCAATCATTGGCTATTTAAATATTCCACCATTCTGTTCCATCTCTGATGTTGTATCAGTTACTGCTGAATATTGCCAGACTAATGCCTATGTTTACCAAATTATTTGGACACTAGCTCAGTCTGTGCAGCTCCTTTACTTTAGGGTATTAACTGAAACCCAGATAGTTCTTCTCATCTCTCATTCTACCCTAGTGAGTGCAGCTCTGAACTATGTTGTATTACTTCAATTTAATAGAAGCCCAATACAAAAAGGACCTCCAAAATGTCAAAAAAAAAAATACAACAAATGTTGAAAATTGAGGAAAACAATTTAAAAATGGACATGAGAAAAAAAAATAAATTCAACGGTATGGATCTATGTAGCCAAAGACATAACCTGGATTAGTTTACATATATAAATTCTTCATGAAATCCCATATGGTCAAATTGGCAAACCCTTCTAGGTAGGCCAATATTGAATATGGAATTTCCAATTCTATACACAAAACTTTTGGGTAAAAAATACATACACTTCTTTTCTTTGATGTAAATTTTTCTTAAATTGTCTTTTCAGTTTTTTAAATATTTAAAGTCTAATATTAAAAGTAAGATAATTCAAAAAAATCTATTAAATCTAAGTGGCATTAAAATTCAAAGTGAAGTAATATTGTATCATATAATTCATATAATTATAGTAGACATTCTCATAGATGAAATATAAGAAATTCAATGGATAGATTCCCATTTTAGTTCTATGACTTGCTACACATACTCATATTTACTAATTGGGTTGTATACCTTTGTCTATAGACTATATTTGATGTCTGCCATTTAAAGTTCACAATTAAGTGAAAACCATCTGTAATAGAATTTATCAGGTGAAGAAAAATATAAGTGAAAAGATAGGCTTCTAGTTCATGGTATAAAGCTTCAGGTTAAGGATAAAATTCAATGATTGGTTTCACAGAGCTAACACCTAGCATATTAGATATCAGTTTAGGGCAGCAAAAGTAATTCCAAATCCAAATATGCATTGAAATAGTTTCTGCACTTTTAGGATCACCTCAACTTGTCAAGCAATGACTGTCTGCCTGCAACGTGTTTTAAACTTGCAAACATAAATAAGTAGGCAATTAAGTATGCACTTAAATAAATAATAGATAAGGCTTTCCATTAACACATGAAGGGGTTGCTGACTTATTTGTTTTACTAACAAACTGTACCCAAAAATAAAATTCTTCTCATAGTCTTCATCCTATGTGATGTTATTTAACCTTGCCTTTACAATATGCATACAGATTAGTATTACGTTATGTTTAAACTTTTATATACAAGTTATATATGGAGACATTTTTAAAGCAGCAGATTACAGATGTCTGTTTGAAGGCACATAGTGGAAATTTTCCAGGAAAAATCTTGACAGGAGATTTAATCTAAGGAGTGGTTAGTATGTAATGGAACCCTGCAAACTATGTAGGAATCCAAAGGACAGATGGCTGGTGAATGAGGGTGCACTTTCTCCAAACAGTAAGAATCGAAAACCAAAGGCCACATGCTAATGTAAATAACGATATTAAAACTGTGAAGACTTACATGAAAATAATTTAATGTCTTGAGAGCCTGGAATTTTCCATTACTTATGGCAATAAATGCCTCTCTCTTAAATATGCACACCAATTAGTGGTAAAATTTGCTGGGAAAAATTTTGCCACACAACAAGTTCTATCTGTGGGTTATTTTCCCTTGGTATGTTGTTTTATTCTGAACATTTTCACATAGAATCTTGTTTCTATCATAAAATTCAAATGATTAAAATCAAATGGTTTTTCTCCCCTAAAATAGCACTGCACTGACTCCTTTGTTCAGTTTCTACCCATTCAGTTTCAGTTCCTTGGAGTCAGTTTTACCTCTTTTTCATACTATCAATATAGTCCTCAGCACCTTTTATTTTTCCTGCCCATCTCTCTTAATGACTTTTTCCTTCCATTTCTACTACTACCTTCCTTGTTCAGATGTATATTATGTAATTCCTGGATCCACAGTGAAAGCCTCCACCTGAACTGCATAATCTAAGCTCTGCACTTTCCAATTCAGACTTCCCTTTCTGGTGTCATCGTTTTCCCTAGAAAATCTGTTTTAACTTTCCACCTGTGTTCATCTAGCAATGTTCTAGGATCCTTCAGCTCCCAGGCACATACTACCTTATCCATGATGACAGAGACCCACAATCTGAAGAGATCTTTTGATCCTCTAAAATGATAAGCAACATACCAGTGGAACATTAATCTGCACTACCTTTTTATACTTAGTTATGAACATGTCTCAACTTTCTTACAGATGAAGTTCCAGGAGAGCTGAGACTATGACATACATTTTCTCATCCATCCTTAGTTCTTTGCATCGTATCTATTGTAATCAAATACTCACTTGAGTACGTTTTGAATAATTTAACAAATTATGAAAAATACATATTATTGACTTCGGAAAATTGGTGTGAAGGAAATAACAGGTGCGTTGGTGTCATACGAAGGTGACATTATTAATTTATGCAATGGATTTTATAGTTAGCTAATAAAATGTACAAATGTAGGCAAAAAGAAATACTAAAGCTTTAAGAAAAATTTTTTTCCTTTATTTTCCTTTCCTTTCCTTTCCTTTCCTTTCCTTTCCTTTCCTTTCCTTTCCTTTCCTTTCCTACCTTTTATAATAGCAGGGAACCTAGTCTATATAATTCAGATAAATGTGATTCATCTCTAGACATTCTTCTTTGGTGTGCATGTCATATAAATATAGCCTTCAACAAGAGGAGGAGACCCTATCACATTTCTTGACTATTAGCGATCATTAACCAACCTGGTATTTAATGTTTTAAGTGCTCCATTCTTTTTTCTGTGCTATTGATGATTCATAGAATTTTCACCAGCTTTTAGTGTTTAATGTAAAGACAATTATAGTTAAAATTAAAGTACCCTGCAGGGAGCATTATACTAGTTTGTATTCCTTTATCCCCTTATATGTATATGCAACAGTATTTTATATAGCCATACTAAGATGGCCATCGATCTCTCTCTTCTTTATTTATTTCTCCAACAACTGAAACCTGACTTCTACCATTTTTTCATTGAAATCACTTTTTCTCAAGTTATCTATAATCTTCTAAGTATTAATTTCAATGGTCATTTTAATGCCTTTTTGTGTCCCAATTGATGCTGATGATTTAATGTCAACTTTTCCTAGTGCCTTCTACTTTTCTGACCACTGAATTCATTCTCCTTTATGAACTACTCCTTCTTAGTTCAATTTTTAACTGTGACACTCTCTAGCTTTCTTAATGATACACTTGTGGTTTCAATTATATTGTAGAAGCTGATTACTCCCAAATATACATCAATTTACAAAAATGTTCTTTCCTCTTCAGTCCTGCATTTCTGATTTTCACTTGAACATTTCCACCTCGATGTCTCCAAAACCCCATAACACTTCATAATTCCAGAAGTTATTCCATCAGTTTTTACCAGAAAACATGAGAAATCATGTAATGTTCATGGAAAGATCGCTATTCTACATGCCTTGGTATAGATGACTGGAATTGTTATTTCCACTTCCTCAAATGCCAGTGCTTAAACACTATCCTAAACCTAACTTTCCTCAGTACCTACATCAATGTAGACAAAAAGTTTGTCAACTATACTTCTAAACAGCTCTCAAATCCATACCAACTGCTTAGTTCTAGGCTATATGATTTTTTTGCCTCGGCTATTTCAATATTCATCTCCTTTCTTGCCCTATTCCTTTTCCTTTTTCCAGTTCTTCACTCTGTAACCAGAGTGACATTTCTAAATTGAAATCTAGTCAGTCCTTTGCTTAAAATTTATTAATGGCTCCTCATCATCTTCAGTGTAAAATCCTAAGTGACCAATAAGGATTCCATGATTCGTATCCCTCAGTGATCTTTCTGTGTCTTGTGTCTGCCTTGGACCCTATGTATTAGCCAGGCTGAACTATCTTAAAATCCCTAATGAGTCCCTTATGTTTTTGTGCTGTCCTTTCTTTGCCAGTTAAGTTCCTCTTGGCCTCTGCTTTCATACTGCCTCCACTTGAAAAGGTTTCTACTCATCTGTCAAATACCAGCTCAAGAATAATCCTTCAAAAGTTCTCCGAAATCTCGATATTTACATTATAATTAGCTCTTATTTCTACCTCAGTGAGATCTTATATCATATTGTGTTGCACTGCAGTTTGTTGTTTTAAAATTTATTTCCCATCACTCTCCTACAGGCTCCCAGGAATAGTGACCATTTCAGGAAAATTAGTAAAGTTCAGTTTTGTTGAATAATATGACTGTCTAAATATAGGTTTGTTTCATTGATCTGTGGTCTGACTGGTGTAGAAAAAATAGTGAGTATGATTTGTCATTGGGCAGAGACATGCAATATGTTCATCCAATCATTTTATTTCCTTCCATTCTCCAGATGCCTAACATCTAAGATTCCTAGTGTCTTTAATTCAGTCTTCCCAGGGGCACCTGGGTGGCTCAGTCAGTTAAGTGTCTGACTCTTGATTTCAACTCAGGTCATGATTTCATGGTTTGTGCGATCCATGCTGACAGGGCAGAGCCTGCTTGGGAGTCTCTCTCTCCCTCTTTCTCTACCCCTTCCCCACTTTTTCTCTGTCAATCAAAATAAATAAATAAACTTAAAAAAATAAATTAAATTTGTCCAATAGAATGTGGAGCATCAGCAATGTGACAGGACACCTGAAATCTCCTGGTTGGTCTGTAGCTTACTCTTTCTTTTACTGTTAGCAACTGAATGCAGATTGTCAAATCAAGAATTCTGAGATCCTGGAAATGACACTGGATGCCTATAGAACCAGAAGTGAAAAAAAAAAAGGTTATTGCAAAGGTGCATCTAGAATCCAAAGGTGCATCTAGAACAGTCATTAATTTATACAAAATGTGTTGCTTGCAGACTATTGGTTTGCAGAGAGTTCAATATTGCTTTTGATTTCCTTTACCTCCTGAGCAAGAATGAAATAATTCAATCAAATCCAGGTATATTCATTATACAACCATGTAACTTTGGGTGGAGCTCTGTGCTCAAAGAAGATGGATTTCAATGTATCTGATTCTGCAGGCTTGGTTGTTTTGTTTATGTGTTCGTTTTACTTCTTTTTCTCTGGAATTCATTTCTGGTGACAGGGCTTCTTGGAATGTAAGTCTTATTCACCACCGGTAGTGAAAGAAATTTGGAAATCTCTCTAATATTGCCCCCTGTCCCCTAAAAAATCAAGTAGAAGACAGGGGAAACTTAGAAGAAAGAAAGAATGGAGTGAATACTTAAAGTAGTCTATTATAAAGATATTTCCTTCCCACATTAGGTTCACTTTTTATGCCAATAGGGTCATAAAGCATTCCAGAAAACTCCCAAAGCAATTCTCCATTTGCTGTGACCACAGACTGTAGGCTTCTGCTGGCTTTTGCAAAAGAAATCAGTGGTAGGCCCACGTGTGGCAGCTATTACTACAGAAGGCCGAAGGGTCTTGTAATAGAGTGATTCCACATGAAGAATCTATTCGGCACTTTTCCCTTATGAATCTGTGGAAGTAACACACAGCTGGTCAGAGTCAGGAATGCTCAGTCTGGCTCAACATCTTCCAACATGATTAATGAGGACCTCAAAGCAAATTTGAATTTATTCATGAATTTGTATTTTTTCGTATACTTAACTCTAAAGGCAAAATTTCTGAACAAGTCTAATTAGAAATAAGAAAGAAAAAGAATGCTAGCAACTCAGAACTCTATGTTCACACAGGTCTGAGAGAATTGACAACAGTGTACTTTATTTTCTTTTCCTTTCAAGTCACCACTGTTATAAGAAGGGCAGGTTAGGGAATTAATACTGTGATTAGGGAAAATATGGAAAAGAAAACGTGGGTGTATTTTACATAACAGAACATGGAATATATATTTTATTAAAAGTTAGTATGCTGAAACTGTAACGGTACCAAGGTTCACACAGAGTTGTGATACTGAGACTTTTCTTTCTGGGAAGCGACTTTATTTGTGCCTGCACGGGCTCTGTTGGGTTCATATCCGAAAACCTGAGCCCCGAGTGCACGGCAGTGCAGACCTTTATAAATTTTCTACTTCTTTGTCTCCCATACATGGTAACACACAGACATACAGTCTGATTGGGTGGTCTCATGTTCCAGGTTGTGAGGGATGTCACGTACAGACATACAGAGTCATGAAGAATGTCACATATGCAGGTTGCCTTCTTTTATCTAGAGTTTTTTTTTTTTATTTTTATTTTTTCCTATCACCACATTCCTTAGGGAGGGGACTCTACCACAAAACCTGTGAATTAAATTAACATTTATGAGAAAAAAAAAAACCCAGAGGTTGTAAAATGAAGGTTTATCATTCATAAGGAAAATTCCTATTCTCACCTACCCTTCAAAAGGTATCAGGGTTACAAAAGCATCCTTTAGAAAATGGTGCTAACATAAACTATTTTGCACTGCATTGCTGAATTTCTGCTTTCCGGTTATCTCTACATATCTTGTAATGTTGTCCTTTTGGAAAAACCTTCCCCACTTCCTTGTTCAATGCTCAGTTCTCCTCACCTGTGTACTACTCAAGGGCAATTCATCACTTGGCTTGGGTTTTCCTCTAGTGCGGCTACAATAAACTGACCCACGCCTCCAATTCTTTAGCTTAGACTCCTGGTGATTGGAATTCTGATAATCCACAAGAAATTCCTACATCCTTTATACAAAGCCAACATATACACATCTAATTTTTTTTAATAGTTTTTCCTCGAAAATGGCATTTCTTCATACCTTTCTACTATAATATTTCCTGGCTCATAGTTATGGTAGAGAGAAAAAAATTCTGGATATGATGAAAAAAACCAGTAAATCCATGATTGAAAATAAAAGTTTTTTGAGCTTCACATTTCTTAGCTTGCTTCCTTTCCATTCAACAGGTATATTTTTAGTAACTATCTTTGCCAAGCATAGTCTTAAGACGGGGGGGGGGGGGGGGGGGGGGGGAGAGGAAAACAAGGCACAGTTTCCTGAGCTGAACTATTGCAAAAATAAATACATTGTAATGTGATCTTTGCAGCAGTAAAAGCATCTATGTGTCACAGAAAGAGCACGGAATTTAAACTAAGGCTTTCAGGGAGCTGTAATCATTAGGGAAGTATCACAAAAGTAGAGATTCTTGAGTAGAATTGTGAGGTCAGTGGGAGTGCCTAGATTTACATAAATTAGGAATTCCAGGAATAGCAGTAACATATGTCAATATCAGCATTTGGATGACTCTTCAGCATCAGTATGTTAGGATGACCTAACATACACTGGGTCAAATGGACTTACAAAATATTTTATTCTTTATAACTCACATTTCTATCATCAAACCTACTTTGCATTAGACATAAGATGATTCCATTCCCAATAATCATCACTACCACCTCTTTCATCCAAGTTCAGAGGGCATACCTTGCTGTATGGCTACATTCTGATACATGCTTGTATCATATTGGAAGCAGAAATCATCTCCTATATCTTTTCTGTTCTCTGTAAGCTGATCTTAGGACCCTACATGAGATATTAGAGCCATATGCAAGAAGTGTTAAAACCCCAAAATGACAGGTCAAAAACTTCCCCAGTAGGCTTGGCAAACACCTGCTCTAACAGGTGATAACAAAGTGACCAGATTTCTGAACAGCTTATTTGCTTCTTACTCTATACTAAAGAATGTGGCTGAATTAATATTGCCAATGACCTTTATATTTTTCTCTTTATTAGCCATCCAGATATTTGGTAGCTATTTAGAATCAATTAAGAATAGGCACCACACAAGAAACAATTGTTTCTAGATATTTTTCTAATTAACGGCAGAAGTTTTGAAAGTATGACCCTATTTAAAGGCCCCTAGAATACATGCTGTACAAGACAATTTCCCTAGCTTCCCACATTCCTGGCTATGATTCATGTATAATATTATATCAATATAAAGTAGTATGTAGAAAAAGCCAAATAATTCATGGTTCCTCTACTATTTCCAATAGAAAACATGAGCTAGACAATCTCTATAAAAAAGCGACAAATTATAGATCAAATTTTACAGGAGCAAAAAGACACTTGGAAACTCCCTCTTTAAAGTATGTTATCTCTCTTTCATTAAAAAAAAAAAGAGCAGAATGATAATTACTTAGTAAAGAACTGTATATTCTTAATTGCTTAATAGAGAGTTCCATCCTTGGTAGAAGGTTTGGACAGACTTTATGCAAGGCCCTCTCTATTTACATTTCTGAGTATCATTTGATGTTAAAAATAGAAAAATAAAGTTATATAATTGTTATTTTATAGGTATGAACTGTATCACCAGACTGGGCCCTTAGAAATCATATTCGGTTTTTACTCCTTACAAAATATAGAGATGCTCAAAGTCACCTGCCGAGATTAATTTAGAGTAAGAAAGTTCTAAAATAAATATTGGTGAGGACACAAACAAATCTTCAAAGCTGTCTTGGTTCAAAGCATATTTTCATGAAACTATAAATTGTTTTGCATGAAAGTGATTTTTGAAATTAATGTAACAGATTCGTTCATGATTGAAAGGAAATAGGTGAGCAAGAAAGCTTTAAATAAAACTTATTAAAGTGTGTTCATTGTAGATTCATGACATTGAGTAGTTACCACATTATTTAAAATAAAAACAACTATTAAAATCATGCAATTAAAAAATCCAATTTGATTGAATATAATCTAAATGGAATAAAAGTCCTAAAATATAACCTTAATTTTAGAATATAAGGACAAGGTAAAGGTGGAGGATACAAAATACAAGTACACAAATGATCATTTGGATTATTTTCAGAAAATATTCAACATTCCCTGACACTGTGAGTACAGTATATTTCCTTCTTGCATTAATGTTGGGTTGGCTATGTAACTTATGTTGACTAATGGAGTATAATGATGTTATTACAAGCAAAGACTTGGCTTGGGTCTTACGAGCTGATGATCTGTCATGAGAGAAATATGCCCCAGATAGCGTAGGCCTCAAAATGGGGCACATAAAACAGACCACAATCCCTGTAGCTGCTGGTTCCAGGAAGATGAGATAAATATGGAACTAACCTGAATCTATATCTGCAGCCTGGAGGCTGGGACCCAGAATCTGGAGCCTTGAGTCTAATCTCACCACAACCAATTTGCAGCCAGCTCTCACACCCATAGCATGAGAATAATGATTTGTTATTTTAACTTAAATAATTTGTCTCTTAAGAGCTAAAAAGAAAAGAACAAAGCTAGCAAGAAATAAAGAACTGGGATCTCAAGCATATTTTTTTATATTTTTTACAATCATTTTTTACAATCCATTATATTTATGCTTCCTCACCGTGACTCTTCTGCACTTGGTAGTTAAAAAAAGTAATATCTAAGTATTGTGTTCATCAATGTGCTACTTCAGGGAAACTTGATTTTAGATGAAGCAGTAGAGAATAGTTACCGGAATGCTAAGGGTTATGCATAATGACCTCCTATTCTTCAATAATAGTTTTGTAAGTTCACAAGACTGATACATCCTAATATTTAAAGATCTTCAGGATTGGTACTAATATTTATAAATAACTAAGTTAAAATTGTTTCTGAGGGGTGCCTGTGTGGCTCAGTCAGGTTAAATGTCTGGCTTTGGCTCAGGTCATGACTCACTGTTCACGGGTTTCAAGCCCCCCCCATGGGCTCTGTGTTGACAGCTCAGAGCCATGGAGCCTGCTTCAGGTTACGTGTCTCCCTCTCTCTCTGCCCCCTCCCCTGCTCACACTCTGTCTCTCGTTCTCAAAAATAAAATAATAAAAACATTTTTAAAATTAACAAATAAACTTTGGAGAATGAGCGACAGAAAGAATAAAAACATTAGAAATGAAATGTCAATGGCTGAATTAGACATGTGTAGTTGCATATAAAAATCTACATTTGGTTTGCAGTTCTATGGCAATTCTGTTTTTGTTTTCAGACATAATTGTGCCATATAACACATTGAATGTGATGGTCAGTGAGGTACTATATAAATTCACTTGTCAAGAAACAGTGTACTTTCTTCCTAAATTAATGAAGATTTCCAGTAAAATATGAAGAGAGAAATGTCGTATAGCTATCTTGTAATAAAATCCAAAGAGATTTGTTTGTCTTCTACACACATTGCCTTATATTTTGCTATAGCCTGTAATTAAATCCAGAGGGAATTGATTGTAATTCTGTGTGATAACCCATCTTTCAATGTTTCCACATAAATTTGGGGAATGTATTGGTATTTGCTAATTGGTCTCTGTGGGAAATAGAGAAGTGCATTTTGAAGCTGTTTGCTTTCATTTTACTATGAGTTTTATTTGACATATAGTTAATATGTGACAAGAGGTGGGTATCTAAGCATATGTAAACTCATGCCCATAATCCATATAATGCTTGGTGTAATGAGGCCTGTCTTGAGTCAGTTCTTTGGAACACGAGATTATAACTCTTTCAGAAACAAAACAGTATCTTCAAAGATTAGGTTTCAAGACAAAATTGAAAAATATCTATCTCAACTCTAAAACTAATGTAAATCTCTTTGCAATAAAGCAGAGTATATTAAATAATAACAAAACAAATAAGTCCTAATGTAATTGATTTCTAGACTATATATTAACAATATTAGCAAGGAAAAATAATTTCAGGTTGTTTTCCAGGAATTTAATTACCTATACTCTACTCCAGGCATAATAAAATGGACTGTTTTTTGAGAAGAGGAAAATAACATAACATGGTAGTGAATTATATACATTTAAAGTGTATTAAAGAAAATAGAAGTTTCCTGTTGAAGGCAAGAGTGAGATTCATGTTTGGCGTGGTCTTGTTGTATGGCAGAATGTTAATGTTATAAATCAGAGTGGACAGAGTGATTGATAGTGGTGATAAGATGTGTGTGTGTGTGTGTGTGTGTGTGTATACAGCCATTGTAGATATACATACATACAGAATGTAAGATGTATATATATGCAAAATATATATGATTTATTTTTTTACTATATTAATTTTTTTCAGTGAGGGTACACAAAAATAAGATTAACGGCAAAGGACCTGATTTGGGACATGCTGTTTAGTAGCAGGATATACAGACCACCAGCGCTAACAACAAAATCGGTCTGTTTGCAGTGGTTGTAAGTTAGAGCTCAAGAGTAAATACGAGTAGAGAAGAAAACTATTGGGAGCCATGAAGTAGGCAGTAATTTCAGAGACTGCAAGAGTGAGGAAAATGACCAATCCCAGAAGTAGAAGCTGGAGAAAGAACATCAGCTGAGGAATTTCCCTCCATAAGCCCTCCAGTAAAAAAATTATTCTGGAATTTTTTTTAAGTGTAGGTTAATGGCTTACTTTTTGTAGTTGAAGCAGGTGATTCTCTTGGTAATATCAGCACAATAATTTTACCACATGAATATATCTTAAAGTCGGTAGTTCAGAGGAGTGAGTTGACGAAAACTGTTTCCAATGCTTAGGACAGTGTTTAAATCCATTATGCTCAAAGATTATATGGATCATCAATAAACATAAAATGAAAATTTAATCTAATGAATATTCTGGGATACAAATACAGATTAAACAATAAGCCGATGTTCCCAGAGAAGAATGAATCTACAAATATTTATTGAGCCTGTTATGTACAAGTAACTGCAAGCGTTAAACCTATGTCAGCTCGGCTACTTTGGTCAACCATCGAGCCAACTATGAAATACTGTCTCTTGCCTTTCCAGGGATGTTTGAAGTATCTCAGTGTAGATGTGCACCAGACAGTGAGAACCAAGATCTCAGAGATTGGTGGCTGGCCAGAAGTAGTTTCAAATGAAGTCAGCGTAAATCCAGAGCTAAGGACACACTGAATCCTGAGGGATATCAAGAGCCTCTGTGGCAAAACTTGATTTCAGTTTTCACACCCAGTTTACCAACTGGGCCTTGGTGACAACATCTAAGTCACCATGTAATAAGCAATCTAAGCAGGACTAAGCAGGACTTTATTAATCTATCTTACTCACCACCATAGATCAAGGGACCGACACACACAGGTTCCCTACAAATTTTTGTTGATTGAATGATACAGGGCCAGCGGGCTGGATTCTAGAATAGTACACAAGTAAAAACAATGAAGGTAATGCTCTTTTGAACTATAATGGAGTTCTGCCCGTTACTGCTTTAATTGGTAGTTGGCTCTCCGTTGCTTTTAGAAGTTTCTATTTAAAGACAAAGTGTTCAATTGGGCAACAAATTTCTCCAGTTCCAGTTATAGTCCTGGCACTGCAGGGTAAGGAGGGGAAGGACACTGACTTTCAGTTGCCCTGGATTACTAAGTCACTATCCAGGCTTGCTGCAGACCTAAATGCATGCTTATACAACCCTGGGAAAAACTGATCCGTTTAAGAATAAACTTTTTTATTGGATTATCGTTGAAGTCATGCTATATCTTTCAGGATGTATAATTTAGTACTTTAGATGTCATTTTACCACATTTAATATAGTTAACTTAATTATAAAATGATACTTCAGGCCTCAATTTTTTAAGACCCTTTGCAATTTTACACTCTGGTAAATTTTGAATCTTAAAGATATCTAAAACTATCTTTAATGATCTGAAATATGGCCTTTATTTCATGAGAACAAAGCAGTAAATGTTTGGAAAGCTGGTGTATTAGTTTCCTAAGTCTGCCATAACAAAGTGACACCAATTGGGTGGCTTAAATAACAGAAATTTATTGTGTTCCAGCTCTGCAGGCCAGAAGTCTGAAAGCTAGGTTCTGGTGGTTTGCTGGTGCAACCTTCTTTGGTGCACCTGGCTTAAAGCTTCATGACTTCAATCTCTGCTTTTCCCATCACATTCCTTTCTCTCTGTAAGTCTCTTTTTTCCCAAAGCTATTTTCTTATAAGGACGCCAGTCATATTGGGTTAGGGGGTCATCTTACCTCACTATGACCTCATCTCATTAATTACATCTGCAATGACTCTCCTTTCAAGTAATGTTACATTCTGAGTTCCTGAGAGTTAGAACTTCAACATATCTCTTTGGGGAGATTATCAAACTTTCTCAGACCTTTACACGGATTATTTTACAACCTTATGAGTTGAGTACTAGTTTTAGCTCTCATATATTAAAAAAAAAAAAAACCCTGAGGAACAGAGTATAATTTGATCAATCTGCACATCTAGTAGTTTTTGAAAAGATACTCAGACTCAGTCTGTCTCCAAAGACTGCTCTTTAGACACTATGCTATATAGTTTTTGAAAAATACAGCAAACAGATGGTAAACGAAGTATTGTGATGGCTATTCCATATGTATACAAATATTGAATCACTATGTTGTACAGCTGAAACTAAAACAATTTTATCAATTATTCAATTATTATTCAACAACAACCCAAACTTCAAAAGGAAAGAGAAGGAGAAGAATAAGAAGAGAGGAGAGGAGGTGAGAAAGACAAGAAGAAAGCAAGAAAGACCGACCGAACCTAGAAAGAAGACAGAAAGACAGGAACGAAAAGAAGAAAAAGAATGAACGTAAGAAAGGCAGAAGAGGAATGAAAAATACAGGGGTGGCCCAAGTTTGAATCTGATCAATTCCAGGCCTATCAAACTGAATCAATTAAATGATAGGTCCTTTAGGTATCAGTTTTTTATGAAGAGAATGAGAAGGTAGATTGGCAAAGGGGGTTGCTGATATTGTGTAATTATCTGCCAATATCCTTGCCCAGCACTAATGTACTCATGACGGAGAGGGTCTTCAGGAGAAAGCTGTATTATCTGCATCATTAAGGACTCTGGAAAAGGCAGAATTGCCAACACACCTTCGTTCTGTCAGTTGTTTCTCAGAAAACAGACTATAAAACGGAGATTTGTACATACGTCATGTATTGGGGTATATAATTGAGAGAGAGGAGGCTGATGAGGGGAGTTAATACTTCTAAGGGACCGAGGAGAGCAGGTCTGGGGAAAGGAAGAGTTTGACTTCGCAAATTAACCCCACCCACCACTCATTTGGAGTGGGCTATCCCTGAGAATGGGCATAGCCTTGGGCCTGAGCCTTCCCTGCAGCCGAGAATTCACCTATGGGTTATTACTGCCAGCCCTTCAGAAACGGGAGTTTTCAGGGATGCTGCCCTTGAAAGGGAAAACTGCAACAGGGCAAGTGAACCCGGCACAGGAGGAATGGGCTCTCTCCCTACAACTGCGAGGAGTACAATGCAGCACCCACATATGGTGACTTTGTAGGAAAAGGAGGAGTGCTTGGACACTCTGAGTATCATCTGCTACATGTAGGCAGAAACACAATCTTCATACTTCTCTGATCCTCATAATTCACAATTTAAGATTGCCATACTCCTTGAACTAAGGAAAAGGAGAAGCTTATTCCATTATTTCAAAGGGATGTTCCAGACGCAGCTTCAGAATTTGACTTCAGAAATTCTTCCATCAGAGGATAGTAGTCGTACTCCTCAAACCCTAAGATGGACCAGACTCTGCCTAGAAGGAATCATCCCTCCTTAGAGGATTCAACCACAGGCTATTCTCCAGTAACTGCTCATTTTTTTTTCTATTAGTTCTGATTTGGTAGGTCTGGCCAATACATAGATCCTAGGTACATACTGAATCATGTGCCAAATTTTAGAGATGTTTTCTCATATTCATTAGCAGGCAAGAAAAAAAACTATGTTTAAGAAACTCCAAATGTTACCAGTATAAGTCCTATCCCATAGGGCACTTATATGAAGAAACAGAACAGCTCTAGAGATGAAGAGCTTCATTAAGTAAGAAATCTAAGTGAACCAGTTGGCTTAATAGAAATCTATCCAAATTATATCTTTAAACATTTCCTTGTATGCAGTCTCTACCACTTGAAATATTTTGTTTTTACTTTTTTTTTTTTTTAATATGAAATTCTCTCAGGGCCCTCCAGGTTTGTCACTGTGCAGTTGTGTGGTCTCTCTTGTAAATGACTATATACTTGATGCCAATGTTGAAAACCAATGACACAATCACTATTCTACCATAACTGAAAAAAGTCATTTAAAAATGGCAAGTTTATAAATAGAAAAAGAAGCATCAGGAGAGATTGCCTTTGCCGTAGACAGAACCATTCTGATACAGGCTCTGAAAATAGGGGAAGGGATCAGGCATTATCTTCACATAGATCCAGGGACACTTCATGTTGTTACTGAACTGGAGCATCAGAAAGGAATTCTGATTGTTTATGCTTGTTAGATATAAACTCCCCTTGGAATTTCAAGAATATTATGAATGAGAATAGGTAACGAATTACACAGGAAAAGAAAACATATTCATTTTGTGGATTTGTTTATCACTGATTTTCTGTGTTATATAAAATGTCTCTCAAATATTATATTTAATTTGTATCTATTTAAAAACTTAATATTCTTGATAAATGGGGGGTTTGCTTCTTATAGATTTAATACTGTTTTCATTCTGTAATACAGCAAACAGCAAGCTAATACTAGGAGAAAGGGTCAGCTGTGGCATTTGTTAGCATTTATTTTTCTTGTTTATTTGTAATTATTTAAAATCTCAAGTTAATTGGTAGAAATAATTTTAAAATAATACTGCAATATCTTATATATTCTATTACTCCCCAACCCTAAGATAACACAAATCATAAACATACGATTATGCGCACTAAGGTTTAGCATCATTCTGAATATTAATACATTAAAATTTTTATTTAGGTTTTAAATTTTAAAATACAAAACAAATACAAAAAGGCATTGTTCCTGGAATAAGACAGAAAATCTTCCCTGATAGACCTTCCAAGCTAAAAATGCTTGACAAATAATGTGGTGGGGAGAACTCTTAAATTCATTGATAAGCTAGCAAGACAGTTATGTAAGCCAAGCATTGAAACTATCATTTAACACATAAAACTTTTCTTTAGCTACATTTTTAATGGACTTTCAATAAAAAGAAGACAAGAGAGAAGAAAGAGAAAAAGGAAAGAAAAAAGATTAAACTAGGGTGCAATTATGTAATGGGATAAAATGAAGTTGCTTAAAAAAGAACATAGAGGGGTGCATGCTTCACTCAGTGGGTTGAGCATCTGACTCTTGATTTTGGCTCAGATCATGATCCCAGGGTCATGGGATCGAGCTTCATGTCAGGTTTTATGGTGAGTGTAGAGCCTGCTTAATATTCTCTCTCTCTCCTCCTTTCTCCTGCTCACACGTGCTCTCCCTCTGTCTCTAATATAAATAAATAAATAAATAAATAAATAAATAAATAAATAAAGGAATGTAGAGGTCTTTTTTTTCCTTATATGGAAAACCACAGGACATAAACAGCATCCAGAAAATTTACATGGACTTCTACATTTTATCTTGGAAATGGATGATATGAAAATATATGTTTCTATTGGCTTTTATTTACATAAAAAACACTGGAATGGTAAACAATTAGTAGGCATTACATTAGTAAAGAGAGGAGACAAACATGATACACATATACAAGGTGGTGAACATCTTAATTTATAATTTTAATTTGTTTTGAAGTGTAAATATATGACCAATTCATAATATAATATATTTTTTAAATGTTTATTTATTTATTTGAGAGAGATTGAGACAGTCCCAAGCAGGCCCTATGTTGTCAGTGCAGAACCCAGGCTGGGATCAAACTCATAAACCATGAGATCATGACCTGAACCTGAAGCAAGAGTCAGAAGCTTAACCAATTGAGCCACCTAGACTCCCCTAATATATTTTTTAAAAGACAAAGGGAAGTTAAAATGGCAAAAACTAAATGTAAATATATCAGTAATTGCAATAAATATAAATGAACTAAATGTTCCATTTAAAAGACTAATACGTTACTAAAGTTTATAAAAATTAAATACAATTATATACAACTCATTAGAAATAGAGCTTGAACATCAATGTCCTTACTTTAAAGTCAAAGTAAAAAACCTGAATTAGGTATATCTGGAAAGTGCTAACAGTAAGAAAGCTGAGGTAACATTTTCATAGTGGACAAAATGGACTTTAGAGGAAAAATATTGATGAAAGTAAAGGTCTCTGTATAATAATAAAAGTGTTAATTCACCAACTATATATGCTAATTGTACGTATTTTAGAGTAAATATTTAACCTTTACATATTTGAAACAAACGTAAAAGAATTACAAACAATAGACATATCCACCATCACAGTGAGAGATTTAACACTCATTTATTATTTATAGAAAGAGACAGTTTTTTTTTAATTTAAGGAAAACTGGTAAGGATATGACTCTATTAATATTTTAATTTAATAGACATTGCACTTGAGAACTGCAAAGTATACTTTTTTTTTTAAATGAACAAAGCAGTGGAAATATTAACCACTTGTTGGGACATAAAACCAATGTCAATTTCAAGTTTGATATTATACATAGCATATTCTCTTATAAAAATATGTCAAATAAGATTAAAAATACTATAGAAAAGAAATAAAAATACATGTTTCAGGGAATTAAGAGATGCACTTTGAAATGACTTATGATAAAGAAAACATTATGATAGAAATCAAAACCATTTTGAACTATACTATTGAACCAAATAATTGGTTATTTTAAAACTGAATATATAATTGTGTAGGATACAGATAAAGCAGTTCTTAGAATTTTATTTCTGTAAATGCTTTAAATATACAAAAGGAAAAGCTGAAATTTATGTATTAGGAAAAAAATTAAAAACTTAGGAAAGTATAAAACAAAAAGAAAAAGGATATTTAAAACAAAAAAAAATGCCTCAAAAAGTCAATATCCAGTACCTTGAAACAAAACAAAAACAAAAACAAAAGTGATCATCCATAGAGCATTCTGATCAAAACAGAGGGAAAACACACACACACAAACTGTAATAGGATTGGAAATGCTTCCTGAGTACAGAGCTGAGGCATAAACAAGCTTACAAATCATTATGTACAGAACTCTAAAAATCTGGAAGAAATTGATAAAACTAGTTAGCTATTATTGACTCAATATTAAAGAGAAAATCTGAGGGTGTCTGGGTGCCTCATTCGGTTAAACATCTGACTTCGGCTCAGGTCATGATCTCATGGTTCATGAGTTTAAGTCCCACGTGGGGTTCTGTGGTTCTGTGCTGACAGCTCAGAGCCTGGGGCTGCTTCGGATTCTGTGTCTCCATCTCTCTCTGTCCCTCCCCGACTTGCCCACTGTCTCTTTCTCTCTCAAAATAAATATTTAAAAAATTTAAAAAAATTAAAAAAAGAAAATCTGAGTGAAAAAGGCTTTGAAAAATAAAATTGTCATTACTAACAGAGAGTATTTTTCTATGTAGAAAACTCAAAAAAACCACAGATATAAATAACTAGAATTAAAAAGATAATTGGCAAGTGTACCAGATTTAAGAAATTAATGTATACAAATCAATTGCTAAAATTTCATTAAACTTATTTGTGCACTTTTATGTAAGAATATTCTAACTCAATAAAAATGTCTGATTTAAAAGAATGTATTTCTGGGACACCTGAGTGGCTCTGCCCATTGAGCCTCTGACTCTTCGGCTCAGGTCATGATCTTAGAGTTAATGGGTTCAAACCCCACATCAGGCTCTGTGCTGACAGCATGGAGCCTGCTTTGATTCTCTCTCTCCCTCTCTCTCTGCCCCTCCCCTGCTTGCTCTCTGTCTCTCTCTCAAAAATAAATAAAACACGAAAAAATTAAAGAGTAAATTTCTGAACACCAGCAAAAAAAATATACTATCATTAAAAATATAAAGTTTCTAGGAATAAATAAAAAAATCTTAACACAGTGTTCAAAATATTTTTGAAAATTTTATAAAACTTTATTGAAGAATTTCAAAAAGATTCAACTAAAGAAAATGCAAATTAATACTATGTTCATTGATTGGAAAACTAAATATTTAAATATCATACTTCTTTTCTAATTGGTGCAATTCCATGCAATTGAAAAAACAACTGGTGTTGGGGCACCTGGGTGGCTCAATTGGTTAAGCATTTAACTTTGGCTCAGGTCATGATCTCACAGCTCCTGGGTTCTAGCCCCGCAACTGGCTTTGTGCTGACAGCTCAGAGCCTGGAGCCTGCTTCAGATTTTATGTCTCCTTCTCTCTCTGCCCCTCTCCCTCTCACGTTCTGTCTCTCTCTCTCTCAAATATAAATAAACATTAGAAAAGTTTTTTTTAATAAAAAATAAACAATAAAACCTGGTTTTTGTAGAAATTGACAAACTAAATCTCTATATTTATATTTAAAAGCAAAGAACCAAGAATAGCTGAAAAACTCCTGAAGGAAAGAAACAATGTGAATGAACTTGACTTACCAGATATGAAGTGTCATTAAAAAGTAAATAATTCAGTATAATATGGTTTAAGGAAATAAATACAGATTTATGAATACAGAATAGAGATCAGTAATAGATACTTAGAAAGACACACTTAGGAAATGACAAGAATAGGACTGATTTTGCAGCTCACTATACATGGACAGGCCCTTTAACAACTACTGCTAAAACAATTGTATACACGAGTCTGTATGTACGTATGTGTGTATGTGTATAAACATCATATATCATCTATTATATATTATCAAAAGGAAGTTCTATATATCAACAAGAAAAATACGAACAACCCAATAGAAAAATAGGCAAAAATCTTGCCTATTACAGGGGGAAGAGCAACTGATAATTTATGAAAACTTGCCTAATCTCATTGGAAATCAGAGGAATGCAAACTAAAATCACAATAATATGTTATTTCACTAGCTAGGCAAGAATTTTAACATCTGAAAATGTCAAGTATTAGGCAAGACGTAGGGGTGCCTGGGTGACTCAGTTTGGATTCAGGTCATGACCCCAGGATCATGAGATTAAGCCCTGAGTCAGGTTCTGTGCTAATCGTGGAGCCTAAAATTCTCTCTCTCTCTCTCTCTCTCTCTCTCTCTCTATCAAAAGAAAAAGAAAAAGAAAAGATGTAGAATAGCCAGAAGCTAATAAACTACTTGGAACAATGTAATATGGTATAACAAACCTAAAAAAAAGTTGGTATTATCTAATACATTTGAAGATATGCAAAACACTTATAAATTCTAATCTTGGGAATATGCCGTAAAGAAGTTCATGTTGTTAATAAGCTCCAGGAGACTAGGTCAAGAATATCAATGGCCATAGATTAACAGACACCTGGGAAGAATATTATCATCCATTCAAAAAATGGATTAAGTCCTTCCTATATTCGTCATCTAGAGTATATGATGCAACATTAAAACTGAGTACATTACAGCTATATACAACATGAACAGATCTTAAAAACTTGGTTATTATTGAGAAATACAAGTCACAGGAGTAAACAGACAACATAATTTCATCATAAACATATAAAATGTAATTATAGATTAGAAATAACATATAAAATTATTAGAAACAAGGAAATTATAAACACAAAATTCAAGATAGTGGTTTTTAATCTAACTGGGGGAAAAAGAAGGTGGATGGACCAGGCAAGGAACACAGGGGATGTGAAAACTATATTACTTTATTTCTTAACTTGATATTAATTAAATCACTATTCTTTATACTCCTTATATTTGAGAGTCTTTTATACCTACAGATATTTTATTATTAAAAAAATTTTTAATATTTATTTTTGAGAGAGAGAGAGGCAAAGTGTGAGTGGGGAAGGGGCAGAGGGTGAGGGAGACACAGAATATGAAGCAGGCTCCAGGCTCTGAGCTGTCAGCACAGAGCCCAACGTGGGGCTTGAACCCACGGAACGTGAGATCATGACTTGAGCTAAAGTGGGACGCTTAACTGACTGAGCCACCCAGGCGGCCAGCCTACAGATATTAAAAAATAAAGGGGCGCCTGGGTGGCGCAGTCGGTTAAGTGTCCGACTTCAGCCAGGTCACGATCTCGCGGTCCGTGAGTTCGAGCCCCGCGTCGGGCTCTGGGCTGATGGCTCAGAGCCTGGAGCCTGTTTCCGATTCTGTGTCTCCCTCTCTCTCTGCCCCTCCCCGTTCATGCTCTGTCTCTCTCTGTCCCAAAAATAAATAAACGTTGAAAAAAAAAAATTAAAAAAAAAATAAATAAATAAAGTTCTAACATTTTCATTTCACGTCTCAATGGGTTGTCTGTCATACTCCCACTTGGAGGCCTCCTACTACAGATTAAAGGGGCAGATGAGTACTCATCCACACCAGAATTCCTTACAGCTCCCTAAAGGCACATTTCTAAATATTGTGTAGAGTTTTATACCACTATACCCTTTCTTTCTCGACTTTCTATACCAAAGAGCTTATAATAGCTACCCTTTTTAAATGCTTATAAGGGATACATGATCAAAAGCAATTTAGTAGAGGATAGCCTTTCAAACATGGTACAGCAGCAACTGACCTTCATAGGGGAAAAAACAAAATAACTTTAACCTGATTCTCACAACATATACCAAAATTCATTCAAAATGGATAGTGGACTTACATATAAATCACAAAACTACAATAAAAGTTTTGGAAAAATACAGAGAAGATCTTCAAGATTCGGGACTAGAAAAAAAAGAGTAGTTAGACTTGCCACTGAAAGTACGATTCATAAGAGGAAGAACTGGTAAATTTGGCTCCATCAAAATGAAAAACTTTTGCTCTATGGGTGACCCTGGTAAGAGAATGAAAAGATAAGGTACAGAAAAAGAAAAAAAATTACAAACTAGATATTTAATATAAGACAGGTGTGTAGAATATATAGAGAGTTCTCAAAACTCAATAGTAAAAAGCAGATGCTCCAATTAGAACACGGGCAAAAATGTGTAGAGACATTTTATGAAAAAAGAAGATACATGGAGGGGACAAATCAACACATAAAAAAGTGAGCAACATCATTAGCTACTAGAAAAATGCAAGCTAAAACCACAAAATATCTCTACACAACTATGAGACAGACTAATTAAAATAATAATAATAATAATAATGACAAGACTAAGACTGCAGAGAAACTGGGCCACATTGTTGGTGGGAATAAAAAAGGATATAGATACTTTGAAAAAGAGTTTGGTAGTTTCTTAGAACGAACCTAAACATACAATTACTATATGATCCAGGAATTTCTTTCCTCACCATTTATCCTGACTAAATGAAGACTTAAGCTCACATAAAAACATGCACATGACCGTTTAGAAGCTTTATTAATAATAGCCAGAAACCAGAAACAATTCAGTTAGTCTTCAATGGGTGAACAATTAAGAAACACTCAACCGTGGGTAAATAGACTGTGGTACTTCCTTATCATGTAATGTCACTTAGCAATAAAAAGGAACACACTATTGATACACACAACAACCTGGATGAATTTCTAGAAAATTATATTGAGAAAAAAAATCAATTAAAAAAAGATTACAACCGCATAATTCCACTTACACAACAGTCTTTGACAGAATTATGGAAATGGAAAACAGTAGTTGCCAGGAGTTACGGAAAGTATGGGAACAGGAAAGAACGGGGTGTGGCTGTTAAAGGGTGACAAGAGGGATCCTTTTGGAGACAGGAATTTCCTGTGTCTTCACCCTATCAATGCTAATTATCCTGGTTGTAATAGCATACTGTAGTTTTGTGAAATGTTAGCATTGGGGGAAATGGGATATACATGGGAATCTCTCTGTAATTATTTCTTACAACTGCATATGAATCTATGATCATCTAAAAAAAAAAAAAAGTTTAGTTAAGAAATAAAAACACATAGTTAATGAAGGTAATCAAATTAGACCTAATGATTAAAATATATTCATCTCGGGGTGCCTGGGTGGCTCAATTGGCTAAGCGTCTGACTCTTGATCATGATCTCATGATCTCATGATCTCACACTTTGTGAGTCTGAGCCCCATGTCGGGTTCCATGCTGACAGTGCAGAGCCTGCTTGGGATTTTCTCTCTCCCTCTCTCTTTGCTCCCCCCCCCCACTTGTGTGCACTCTCTCTCTCTCTCTCAAAATAAATAAAATTAAAAAACATAATAAATAAAATATATATGCCTGATATTAGAACATCTTATTGAAAGACTAGGTTTTTTTTAATGCCTATTTATTTATTTTGAGTGAGAGAGATAGAAAGAGAAGAGCAGGGGAGAGGTAGAGAGAGAGGGGGAGAGGTAGAGAGAGGGAGAGAGAGAGAATCCCAAGCAGGCTCCACGCTGTCAGCCCAGAGCCTGATGTGGGGCTTGATTCCATGATTGTGAGATCATGACTTGAGCCCAAATCAAGAGTCAAACACTTAACTGACTGAGCCACCCAAGTGCCTCTGAAAGACTAGTTTTATCTTTTATGCCTCCGAAGTATTAAAATACAACTCAACTAGCAAGTGAGATGGTAAAATTAAATTTATCTTCTTTCATTTTTCATTATTACCTCTCAATTATGACTTCTAATTAATAAGCCATTTAACTTAACTGCGGTGACTTTAGTCAGTAATATAACCTAACTCCTCACGTCCAGTGGCAAATCTAAAGCAGAGATTCTCCTACTTTAGCGGGCATAAGAATTATCTGGGGAGTGTGTTAACTCACAGATTGCTGAATCCCACCTATCCACAGAAAGTCTACATTCTGTGCTCTGCCTGAGAATTTGCTTTTCTAGTAAGTTTCCAGGTGTTTCTGATGAAGCTGGATCTGCAGGTCAACCGTGAGTCAACAGGCCACATGTTGGGTAATGCTTTTCTTAGGTAGGCTAGACAAATGAACTGTTTTCCTAAAGGTCACCCAATTCTCAGCAGCCAAGCACTATTTCCAATCAAATAATATTCTCTATCACCATTCCATTCTGCAATCGTGTTGTTGCTGTTTATTGTTGCTTTTAAAATAATTATACTAAAAGAAGATTTTTCACCTCCATTGAGCGGAGTAATATGCTACGAAATAGATTTTCCATTTCTTTTGCACAAATCTCTTCATAAACGGGCCAGATTTTAGGAAGAATGATCAAGGTTGAATACAGAATTCATAGTTTAAAACTGTGGAAGCATTGGAGGCCTTGTACAAGAGGTGCGAACTTGCCATAAGACGTCGTCTTTCAAACACAGCACGTACACACCCACGAGGAGTGTGCTCTTGTACACGCTCAAACTGTACAGTAGCAGCCCGTTAGAAATCTTATTTTTTGAGCTGTTCAAACAAAAAAGCTACATTACTTTTCTTAGTATTGCTTAAAAGTACATCTAAAACTCCAGGCGGATATGATAGCTTTGCCACCTAACGGGTAATTCACAGAGAAATAATACCGTTTATAATTTAATATGCTGTTGCTGTCAGATTCTGCTATGAACCCAGAGTAAGGTCTTAGGTTACCGCAGACGAGCACAGCTAAAAAATTGGACACTAATTGCTTTGTGATGTGGAAAATAGTGACGTAAAAATCACAACCTAATGAATTTGTTCAAACTTTCTCCTTTTTCTGGATGGCCTAATTTTTCCCATTTTTCAGGAAACAAAGGGGGACAAAATTCCTATTTTTTGTGCGATTCGTTAAGAGTTCACTCTCAGTCAAAATATGTAAACACTAATTGCATTTTGTGATAGATTAAAATTTATACAACTTTTTAAAAAATAAAATAGATAAATCATCAGAAAGAGAGAAATGACATTTACAAAGATCATTTCGGTAAAGAAACTGCATTAAAACAAGAAAGGATGGAGACCTTAGCCTGGCGAAGGAGCAGCTCACAGCTGTGGTCTGACTTAAGCAAATAGATGACAGTCGTTTCACCCACAAAATAAAACCTTGGGATCCGGTGATCATTTAGGTACTTTCTGGATTTAACATTGTTAATGGTTAAAATTAACAGTAAATATTTTCAGAGTTGCAGTTCCCTTTGCTATCGGGGATCAAAGTTGGTTCCAATTTGGAGGCTTCTTTTCAAACAGAACCCATGATCACAGTGACTTTCTCTGGGATTTGCCAAGTCCTGTCAATGGCACTAATTATAAACTTGTCCTTTTTTTTCATTTTTCACTATCCCAGATGTCACAATGCACCCAGTATCATGAGCATACATTTTCCTGCTTTACTCTATCCTTAGAGTCATGACAATCTTTGGAGAAATAAAGTGTTCCAAGCATTCACCTCTCTTAGTATATATTTTCAGCAGCATATATGAAGACAAAAGCAGAATATATAAAATTCTATTGTATTTAAGCTTGTCTGAGGTAACCCAGTCACCCTCACATACTTTTAAAAGTTTTTCTTGTCTGTTTTTCCTTTGTCAGTAAAAAAGAAAGAGGTGAAAATAGCTGGTGGGAGAGAGGAAAGAGGGAGAAAAAAATCTTAAAGCAAAAAAAACAAAGAAAACAAAAACAAAAAACAAACCAAAAAACCCCCAAAAAACCCAAAACCAAAACCAAAACTCTGTAAGTGCAATAAAATTATTTTGAGACAATTTGACTTACATATGTGATGTGTCAAATTGTGTACGCCACAAAATCTTTGTCTAAATATGTAAGTATTTCCTGGTATATACTCCTAGAAGTGAAATTGCTACTTCAAAGATATGCATATTTAAATTTTGATTGATACTGCCAAGAGACCTCTCAACAGAAAATAACAACATAATGCTACTGATGAAAAATAGAAAAATCCAGAGGCCACAGTAGCTATACTGATGTTGGTAAGAGGGAGTCCATGTTTTTAGGTTCATACATAGCCACCATGTCTGCTACAGAAATTATTACATGTAGGTGTCCATCCTGACAGTTCTGGCGCAGCCACTGGCAAGCCTGACAACTTCAAACGGACCAGTCACTCTGTCTACTTAGTTGCTCAGTATTTCTTCCATGGTGGATGCTTTCTGGTGGATGATACACAACCTCACACTCACGTCTGTTGCCATGTGTTCATAAACATCCTTCTACTTCACATGTCTGTGTCTCACATCTTCTAGTGCTTTTGCTGTCAGGGTCCTAAGAAAATGGGCAGGCATCTGTTGTATACATTCTTACTTCAGGGCCATTTTTTCCGTTCCTCCCTAAGTGGATGACCAAGGCACCACTCACATCTCTGCCCATCCATTAGTAGCTTGTATCTACATACCAGCTGACACATCTATGAAACAAATTGGGCTTTTTCCTCTTTCACTTGACAAGACATGGCTCTCATGTGACCATAGTTGCAACTCAGGGAAAGGGTTCTGATACGGATAGGGTGTCATGTGGGTTTGATCTGCCTGATCGTGCAACTTGCCTGTAGTATCTAGTCTTGTCTAACTTCCACCCAGTATATTCCATTTCACCATATATGATGGCCACTGCTTAGTATGTCCAAATTTATGACTTGCTGGGATCTTATAGAACCCAACTCATACTATCAGTTCTGGACACATAGTTACTTGGCATCCAGTGGTCAAGTTCAGTTTTTACCATTAAAACACTAAGAGCTATTTCTCAAGGAACATATAATTCCTTGCTACTGGCTGATGGCTTTGCTCTAGAAATCCAAATTCTACAATGTGATTATCCCATTGGACCTTACCATATGGCCCACAAAGCAAGTCTCTCTTTCCTGTCTCAACATTTTAATATATGCATGGTTTTTATTGGCATAATTACTTGCACTGTGACCAGGGTCTACTACAGAGCACTTTTTGCTTTAGGATCAACTTTAAGCTTGCAGCATATTTCTTTTGGATGTGGGATGTGTTACTTCTAGGACACGAAGGGGCTCACTCAGTGCAGGTGTTTCTTTCCTGATGGGAAGGATGCAACATGCAACTATTTGTCTTTGACTTTGGAGAGGATATACTAAAATGTTCTTCATCACAGCACCCCTAAAATCTTCTAATATGAAAGGTGACTCTATCTTCATTGGGTTTATCTTCCACACTATAAAACATATGTACCTCACTACAGTGCACTGTGTACTAGTCACTTATTTCTCATCCTATCTAATCATCATGATGCTACCAACATAAGAGATCTGTCAAATAGCAAGGTGGTCTAGACCCTTCATACAAAATTATAACAGAGGGAGGAGAGTTAAAATAAGGATGAGGGGAATGTATAAATGAATTGTGTTTATTTTGTACAAACATGAACTATTGCTGATCCTCTTTTAACTGGAATGGAAGATAACTCATTCATCAAATCAGCGGCCACACACCAGCGACTTACGTTCTTATTAGTCTCCTCTAGCAATGATACCACAACTGGCACAACCCCTGACATTGGTTACAGTACTTGGTTATACCTGTGGTACACTACAGTAGGCTATTTAAAAACAAACACAAACAAACAAACAAACAAACAACAACATCCACCCTGTTTCTTCAAGGGCCAAACTAGAGAATTAATCAGAGATATAATAATGACCTTCATCCTACCGGTCTTTAATGGCATCACTAACCTCCATCATCCCCGTTCCCCAGGATATGATATTAATTTTTATTTCTTTCTTTGGCTGGTGGAGGGCAAGTTTTGAAGTTTCCACTTGGCCTTTCTATTATGTATCATAGCTCTCATCCCATAGGACAGAGAATCTGAGAAGTTCCATGGTCTTACTGATATCATCTAGAATTCTTCTCAGTCTCTGAATCATTGAATGTAAAACTTTTCTCTTAAAAGCTCTTAAAAAGAGTAGTAAGAAGATAGAAGAAAGAGCTATTTCAGGAAATTCTCTTGTGTAGTTAGGCTTTCAGATCTCCTATTAAGGTTACCTTTCTTCTTTTACAACCAAGTTATCTATTTAGCGAAAAGTAGAAAGTTAAAGGGTAATAGCTATAGGTTGTCTTCTGGGTTTTGGTGGGTTTCCTTGGCTACAAATTCAGTACTAGTCATTAGAGTCTGTTCAATTAATTGGTTTGAATTATATTGTTCTCATTTTCTCTAGAACATATTAACTGTGTTCTGAACACCTATTGGTGACTCATCAATTTTCTTTTATAGGACTTGCCTAAGTCTTGCTGAGATCTAACTCTAGTTACCAGTTTGAGGAGATCAAACATTATCATGTGAAACATCTGCCTAATATCGAGTCTCCAGGAAATGGGAGGTCTTATCTCCTCTATAAAAGGGATACTGCTAGTTTGTTTCATGCCAGAGGGTACAGGGAAATCTGGGAATCGAAGGATCTCAAAACCATCTCCTCAAACTTTACATCATGTATTTCAGGGTCCTACTTTTTTCTGTCTGGGCCTTGACTAAAGTTACGCCCAGACTAAAGCATAGGACAGGAATAAGGTATCATTTTTTTATAAAGGACCACACAGAAAATATTAGCAATTTTACAGCCTATATTGTCTCTCATGTAACTATTCAGCTCTACCATGGTAGAGTGAAAATAGTCCCTCACTGAAAAAAAGCAAACAAGGGAAATGGAAGCATTCTAATAAAACTTTAAAGAAACAGGTGGTGGGCTGGTCTTGATCTGTGGGAAATAATTTTCTGAACCCCTGCATACAATTCTTGCCAGGATAGTGAATACAATGTATTTGTATTTTTAATGAGTAAATTTTGGACTTTGTTACTATATAGTCTTCCTTCTTATGAGAGAGAATGAGAGTCCTTGTATATATTCCATAGAGGCTTTCTGTCTTTTACAGTATGCCCTGAGTTGGTAGTTGACTCACTTAAACTTTTCTCTTCTTTCAAGATATCTCTCGTGATTAACAAAATTCAATCCGATCCCCAACTGCTATCATTATTATTCCCCTCATATCTTTCAAGTGCTAGAACAACTTCTTAAGGCCTATCTTTCCAAAACTCTGCAAGCAAAGAAAATTTGGGCAATCACGATGATCCACCAAGCTAGGATTCCACCACTTGTTGCAAGTGAATGAAGAGTGATTCGATTCCAGAATTTCCAACCAGAGTGCTCACTAAGTTCTCCCAAACACATTTAGGTTTATTTAACAATCCCCACCCCATATTGTGTTCTGGGAATTAATAACCTCACCACCACCCAATTCCTCCAGCCAGCTGCTGGATCTGGCAAAACATTTTTTTTTAATTGTTTTTGCTAATGTTTATTTACTTTTGAGAGAGAGTGAGAGAGAGAGAGAGAGAGAGAGAGAGAGAGACAGGCAGAGTGCAAGTGGGGGTGGGACAGAGAGAGAGGGAGGTACAGAATCCGAAGCAGGCTCCAGGCTCTGAGCTGTCAGCACAGAGCCCGACTCAGGGCTCGAACTCACGAACCAAGGGATCATGACCTGAGCCTGAAGTCGGTTGCTCAACCGACCCGAACCACCCAGGCGCCCCATGGCAAGGAAATTTTTTAATGGAAGGAGAACACTTCCTTGTTTATAATAAAGGTTGCTGAGTTTCAGAAAATCATTTATCCAAAACTTTTTAGACTTAACATTTGGGGTAATTTTTTCTTTCTGGTGCAAATGGAAGGAGACTTCCTTGTGTATTCTAAAATCATCTTACTCTTGTATCCAAAAGAGGAGAATCAGTCTTATTATGAAAATTAGAATATTGCTAATTGGAGAATAGTTTCTCACCATCTGAAATACTTGTCTTTACTTTCAAAAGACTAGACTATATCAGACAATTAATAGTTGTCTTTTTCTTATTTTATACTATCAACTGTAAAGAAAAAGAGAATATCACAATACCACAGACACACACACACCCACATACATACACCAGAAATGAGGCTTTTAAGAATCGTAGGAACATGGAATATTTCTTCCTGTACTTGAATTTTAGAAGAGATTATTCACAATATGAGTGACAATTTTTATTCTCAAAAGTTCAAATTTCCGATGAGAGTTGATCTGAATATAATTCCTTGTATCATCAAATAATTATTTTTTCTTTATTTTATTTTTCAAATCTATTAAATGCATAAGTTCATTTTTTTGAAACATTTTTAATTTGACATATATTTAGGGGGAAAATCTGTAAAGCTTTGTTTTGCACAGTGTAAATTAATAGGATTAACTCAGTCCTCCATGATATTGAGATTTGGCTCTACCATAAAGGAGCTAAATCCAAGGTGCAGGTTAACAATATAGGAAGGTGAGTAGAAATCATCTACCAATGTTATCTCATGCTAGTGTGCCACTCAGAGGGGAGAATTATTTTGATATTTGTTATAGACCAATTGATATCCTTAAGTGTTTTATATAAATGCTTTTTATCCTCTCCCTTAGTGTTCCAGAAAGATGCGTAAGATGTACATCTGTGTTCTTATTTGTGACAGCTATCTACAGAAGTACTTTCCCTTTCACTAGCTGCTAAACCTGGCCAGCCTTAGTAATTGGCCAGGTGATGTCTCTTCTCCATCTGTCACTGCCTCAGTAATCAGATTTAGTGCCCAGTAGAGATTTATTGTGAATACAAAAATAACTAATTAAAAAAAATGGTAAATAACCAATAGGAAATGTATATTATATAGAATCCCAGTTTACCATTTTACTTAAAAACGACCAGTAAGAATATGCAATTAAAATAACTATAAATCCCATTCCTAAGTGACCAGATGATAAATCTTGCTCTACATAAACCCACATTCTCTATATACCGCAGAAAAAAATTAAAGATCTTTGTTTTACATGAAGATCTGGAATTACAAGATTCTCAAGATCCTCTCTAAGATCTTTATTCCATATTCTAACATAGAAAATGGATACTTTCTAGTGCAGAAGTATATAGCAAGAGGAAACTCCTACTCTCAGAATGCTGCATCTTGATAACTTGTGAATACAGATACAAATTTTGGATTCACAAATCATCACCTACTGTACAGTGCAAAATCCTGGAGTAGTGGGGCAAATGTAAGAGTACAGGCTCAATTATTCTAGGAAGAGGTAGCAGATAGTTCCCCTCTTTATATCTTTGACAAATAGAGAAGACATTGTCACAAAATATACGCTCCTCCTAGAACAGGGAAAATATTTTAGCAATTTTTATTCCAGAAATTGTCATAGTTATAATTTTTAGCCTTCTTATACATGATTTCTGTATAGATCAGAGTAATATATCATCATCTCCCAGTTTAGAATGATTAGTGAGACTACTTATGATAACATTTATTTGTTAGAATCTTATCACCCAACTTGACTCATTTCTCTTATTTGAGTTTCATTCTGTGGTTCATGAAATATCTCCTTTTGAGAGTTTTCTATAGTTAGAAAATACCAGAGTATGTTAAACTGGGCCAAACATTCTATGCAACCAATAAAAGTAATTCCAAGTTAACATTTTCACTTTTTTTCAAGATTCTTCATAATTCAAACATCCCCAAGTAAGTGTTCCTATTGGTAGTAATTAAGAGCAAAATAGCTTCACTCAGGATATTCTTATTTATAAAAGAAGTTTCAAATGAGTCAATATAGACACTCCAAGTCCAAGTTGTTCAAAAAGGCTTCTCAATATAAAAAATAGATCATCATTATTATACTTTAAGTTAAAACTAACTTTACAATATTTAAAATAAATTAGTGACCTGTATCTTCCACTCATCAATATATAGTAAAAATTTTATTTTGTTTCACATCATGTCTTCCCCATTTCTCTTAAATTTTACTTCAATGAAATATTCTTTAACATGTTTGTCATCCAATTTTATGTTCAATCTCTATGTACATATGTGAAATAAATATATATTACTGTCATGTCCCTCTATTAGTTATATACATTTACACACATATATGCAATACTACATATGTACATATTACTATTGACATCTTTCTTTTAGTTACATGTTTTCTGAAAGAAAGTATAACATCGTATCAGTTAGCTACTGCCATGTAACAAAACCACTTCAAAACATGCATTTCTACAAAATGGCTGGGCAGTTTTTCCTGTCTTGATTAGGCTCATACATATATCTTTCAGTTGGTCATAACTCTTCTAATGTTATTCAGCTTTCTTTATGTTTGAGATTCAGTTGATTGATCTCTGTCTTTAGGCTTCTCTTGGAGTGGCAGTGTTGCCATGGAAAGGATAGAAGCAAGGCAAGGATGCAAGCACTCCTGAGAGCTGGGTTTGATGCTCAGAAGTTCATTTTGACCGTATTCAACTTGTCAAAACAATTCACAAGACCAGTCAAGATTTAGGTGGGGGAAGGCGATTTTACTTCTTGAGAGAAGGAGTTGTAAGATCACACTACTTTGAAGAATTGGGTAAAAATCATAGCCATTTTGTAATGAATCTACTAAACTTTCCATTAATGTATGTCGCATACTTTATTTGTTTACCATTGTATGCCAGCATCTAGAAAGCTACTGGGAATAGGTGAGACACTCAAATATTTTGTTAGATAATGAATGTAAAATTCTATCCCACTAGGAAGACTACTAGTTACATGAAGAAAATATTGGCTATCTTGTCAACTTATTCCAATAGGTTTCTAGCATGCTTTTCTAGAATGCAAGGTTCAAAGCTAGCTCCTTTATTTCATAGATGCACGTTGGACTTAGCTGCCTGATATAAACTGGGCTTCTCAAAGCAAACATTTTAGAAATACGCGAATACATAAAATAAATTATTTGAGGCATATCTACTCTAGGAGATACCTGTCATTCAGGAACAGTGATGAATATATATTTTTCTTCTCTATGCTATATCTGAAGTTTCTAGTCTCTGGTTCTTCGGATTAGATGTAAAATAGTAACATTTCAGGTTCTAAGTTTTAATCTCTGGTTTCTCCCCCTTTGTTTCCCTTTAACACAAATGAGTAAAATCCACATTTTAAGTGTCCTGTGCCAACACACCAGCCACTTTTGTATTTTACATTTTCAAACCATTAAAACACATTCTAGATTTTTTGTGCCTTTTTTCTGATTTTGTTCCAAAGATGAATTGCCAGGAGTGGTAGCAATATATGAGCATAGAAAATTTCTGCGTAACATCTGAAATACAAACTTCAAAAAAACAGAATGTCATCTAATGAGTCATGTTAAGTCTAACTAGGACCTCCTGCATACACTTCAAGACAGTTACCAACAACCCCTATGTGTATACAATGTGAGAGTACTAAGAGCTATGATTTTCTAAAATTTGAATTCCAATGAAGAACTTAATTTTGTTCATATGACTATGTTAGTTGAGATTTGCCAATCCAAATTCGCAAAACCCTAGATTGGCATTAGGTGAGAATGTTTATGTAGTACTGAACCCACAGAATGTGTTGAGTTATATTGGTGATTGCATGCAGATTTTTTTTTTCCAAGGGAGAGGTCTCAGTCTTCATTCCACTCAAAAAATAAGTAGAATAGAGATTTAATTATAGGAATGAATAGTAATTCATGAGAGGCATGGTTTATTAAAAACACATATTATCTGCCTCTTAGAAAATTGGCTTATACAGCAAAAACTTAATGTTCCAATTAATGCATTACTCATGCCACGTTTCTCCAATAGTCGAGTTGAAAAAAAAAAAATGTCTACATGAATTGTCCAGTGTTACAAGTTAGAAATGAAAAGTAAAAATCTGATTTTCCTGAGTGTAAGTAAATAAGTTACAGTTCAGCTCTTTTAAATCCTTTTAAAGGCAGAATTTAAGGCAAAAATAAAATTTCACTTTAAATTAATATTACATTTAAATATTGGTTAATATTTAATAGTCAAATGCCCACTAAAAAGCCAAAACTTGATGCAATATTGTTTCATACAATTATTTATGGTTTTTTGTTGTTTGTTTGTTTGTTTGTTTGTTTTATTTTGAAACAGAGAGAGAGAGACAGCTTAAGTGGGTGGAGGCGGGGAGAGAGAGAGAATCCCAAGGAGACTGCTCTGTCAACATAGAGTCTGATATGGGGGCTTCATCCCACAAACCACAAGATCATGACCTGAGCCAAAATCAAGAGTCCAACATTTAACTGACTGAGCCACCCCAGGTGCCCCAATTATTTATAGTTGACATAAAGTAACATGTAGAGATTTAAAGGTAAATTAGTTCTTGGTGTAAGCGTTCTAAAATCAAAGGGGTTAATTTTCAAATCGTTTAGCTCTAAGACAAAACATCCTGAAATATAGCAGGTGAAAAATTTTAAGCGTAATGTAATTATTGGTGTGAAAGGAGTAAAAGCATTGCACTTTGGGACAAATTACTTTAGAAAGAGTTTTATAATAGTACAGGTTAAAAAGCTAAGATATAGTTTTGTCTGAGGACAAAAATAATTTATCGACAGGACAGGAACTCAGTCTTTGTTTCCTTCTTCAGTGTCCTACTGAAATTGTTCATATAAAAACATAACTAAGAATTTAAAACTTGTATTTAATTTTTAATAGCATTAGTTAAAAACAGAACATAATCCTCCAATATGTGACTTAATTTCAAAGGATACCACCTTAACCAATGATCAAAGTTAACGTCACCAAAATTGGGACAAACTATCTGATGCACTAACAAGGCATCACTTCTGTAAAAATCTTGTAAGAAATGCATATCCTAAATCTGATCATGAGGTGATATGAAACAAACCCAAATTGAGGGACATTCAGCAAAATAACTGGCCTGGACTCTAAGAATATCAAGGTCAAAAAGACTGAGAAATGTTCCAGATTAAAAGAACTACAGATACATGACAACTGAAAGTAACCCCACGTTAGAAGGCTCAAAGCTAGAGGAAACTTGTGTCACAAGAACAGAATAATAATGATCATTATTATAAATGTAAGACATGCCATATTCTCAGCTTTCCAAATGACGAACTCAAAACTAAGGTGTTAAAATGAATTCCTGTTAACTTCTTCACCGAACTAAAGGGATAGGATGACAGCCTATAAATTGCATCATCTTGGTTACAGCTCCTCTCAGTGGCTTTATTTAGAATGTTCACGTGGCATATATATATATATATATATATATATATATACATACACACACATATACATGTATATATACATATATGTATATATATGTGTGTATACACACACACACAACACCCACACACATGCCCACACACAGAAGTACTCCTAATTTTATGGCCCCACAGAAATTTAGCTATATAAATAAAGTAAGAAGGAGTTTTTGAAAGACAACTACTTAGGTTCTTTCGTATATTTGAAAAATTCGAAAACCAGGCTACTTAAAATATATGAAGTACCAGATTCTTTTAGTTAACCAATCATGATTACAATCTTTTTACATAGGAGATACCAAAACAAAATTTTTATTGTTTTGAAGCTAGAACTATCACTGAGGGAGCAGAGCTGGGCTATAAAAACTAATGTACAAATAATAGTATGTTGCAAACTTTTATTTCTTGCCCATGTTTTCCTAGGAAATTGTGTTTGAGGTGTGGAAGTGAAAGCGTACTCATAACAACATATGTTTGTTTTCTTTCATTTCAGCAATCAATGTAAAGCTAAATTTCTTCTGTCTTAGCCACTCAAAAACACACAAGATAACAATGCCCATTTTAAAAAGTATGAAAAGATGTTGAGCTAATATTTGAATATACAAATTACGTGTTCCAGTCTGAGAGTTTTTGATCATTAGATCTGTAAACTAGAGAAAGGTGAAGCAGAAAGAGAAATGAGAAGCTGACATAATAAATAGGATTTAAAATTTTCTTGTCTGGTAGTAGACACTGTGTGTTTGTTGTGGGAGGCAGAGTGATTGCTTGGCACTCCTTTCTTCCCCTGGAAATAGTTTCTCTCATTTCTAGGGGGGGAGGGGAGGTTTGAATACCCAGCTTCTAGATGCATTTCAGATGAGCAGTAGGATTGTCCCACTTTCCTGGCCACAGTGAATGGTAGCCACCTGCCCCACTAGGATATACTGCCTTGGAGTTGCCCCAATGACCCTCACCTCCTGGCTTCCACAGCCTAACCCATTATGCCAGACTTGGTCTGCCATACCAGTAGACATGCCCACAGTGATTGCACGCTACTTCCGACATGGTGGTCTCATCTTGGTCTCTCTCCTCTTTACAAAGGATAATAGCTGTTTACAGAAAGGAGGAAAGAATTCATTATGGAATAGGATATCTGAAGTGTTTCTAAGACAGTTGATAATTATCTGTTTTATAAACTTATAGTTATTTGTTGTATAATTCTTTAAGTTATACATGTGTTTTGTAAATTTTTCTGTCTGAGGTTCATTTTTTAACAATATGATTTTCACACACACAAAAAGAAGAAAGATCCATATTAGGAAATTCACGGGTAGAGAATTCACCTCTTTCATAAAAGTTAATTTAAAATTAAACTGTAATGTTGCAAATTAAATTACTGAACTATCTCAGAATGAAGGATTAAAGATGAATTTTGAAACTGCTTTACTTGATTCATTTTGGAGAAAAATGAAAACTCAAGATTCTGAGGTTGATGGAATTAAAGTATCTTCTTCCAGTTCCAACAATGCATTTCTGTGAGACTGGTTTCTCTATTCTTTGATTAAAATAAACTGCAAAAAGTTTATGTATATTTGCAGTGCATTTAGCATTGTCATCAACCTTAGATTAACAAATTAAGCCCCCCGCAAAACAGCCCAATCTCATTTGGTTCATAAAAATCTTTAGATGTTGCTTTGGGCAGAGTTTATCCAAATTGTCTCATATAGGTATTTAATTTGAGCACTGGCTCTATCACTCATAACTAGTTATATTTGTGAAACAACAAGAGTTACAATGGAATATTCACTATAGACAATGGAATGTATACACAACTATACAATGGAATAATCACTAGTACACAAGTGTTCATGGAGTAATATAGTTGTATAATTTTCTTGTATTTGCTTCTGTGTTGTGTTTTAATTATATTTACTGAAATGAAATTTTGTCCATTGCATCTAATAAGAAAAAGTTGGTCTTACATTTCATATGAATTAATTTTTTAATTTCATTTTCCTAGTAATCAATTTTTATTGTGTTGGGGGAGAATTTTTCTCTGCAACGAATTGGAAATTAAAAAGCCTAGTTCTTCATCATAGATAATATGAGAAGTACTTCCTTTAATGCTAAGCAGAAGATCTTTCTTTTAATACATAAAACCAGTTGTGTTGCTACACGAATCCATGTTATAAGCTAAATGCTAGAGAATGAGATGAGAGGGAGGAGAAGGGAAGGGGAGATTAATAGGCAAAGATACATTATCCCCAGAAATTCCAAAAAATGTCGCTATAGACATGATGATAAATTCTATGATACAGGCAATCAGAAGCGTATAAGAATAAAGATGAAAAAAAAAAAAGATTCTGTCTGTAAGCTCTGACTTGGCTTTGAAGGATGATTGAGAGTAAAGTAGACAAAATACAGAGAAAGAATCTGGAAGGCCAAGGGGAGGTCATATACTTATAGTTAGCTAATCATACAGTTAACATTTATTGAGCTCCTACAGAATTTTTGGTATTTGACACAACTTTGCATACAAAATGGAAGCATGCAGGACATAATCTTTTGTGACTGACTTCCTTTACTTAATAAATGTTTATGAGATTCATCTATGCTATGGCATATATCTCTATTTGTTTCCATTGATGGATGGTGTTCTCTAGAAAGAATATACCCCAATATATTCATCTATTCTATCACTGTTGGTCCTTTGGAACTATGACTGATGCTGCCATAAACATTCTTATAATACCTTTTGTTATGTATCTGTATCAGTTTTGTTGGGTATAAACATGGGAGTGCAATTCCTGGATTAAAAGTTGTGCATGGCACAAAGTTACTTGATATTATCAAACTGTTTTCCAAACTCATACCAATGTACACTCCCACCGGGATCATCTGACCATTCTCCTTGCCCCAGCACCTTGCTGATATTTACTATCGTCGTTCTGCTTAATTTAAGCCATTCTGATATGTGAATAATAGAATGTCATGGTTTTATTTGCATTTCACTGATTATTAATAATATGCCCTCTTTATATGACTATTACCTATTTTAATTCCTTCTTTGATGAAGCAGCTGTTCAAGTAATGCTCTTCTCAGAAAGAAAAAAGTCTAGGGGCGCCTGGGTGGCTCAGTTGGTTGAGTGTCAGACTCTCTTTCTTTCTTTTTTTTATTTATTTTTTTTATTTTTTAAGTTTATTTATTTGAGAGAGATGGAGCACAAGCAGGGGAGGGGGCAGAGAGAGAGGGGAAAGTGAGAAAATCCCAGGCAGGCTCTGCACAGCCATCGCATAGCGCAACATGGGGCTCAAACTGACGAAACCATGAGACCATGACCTGAGCTGAAACCAAGTCCCATGCCTAACTGACTGAGCCACCCAGGTGCCCCAAATGTCTAACTGTTGATTTTGGCTCAGGTCATGATTGAGATCCATGCTGGGCTCTGTGCTGAACGTGGAGTCTGCGAAAGATTCTGTGTCTCCCTCTGCCCCCTCCCCTGCTCACATGCTCTGTCTCTATAAAATTAAAAAAAAAAAAATAAAGAGTCTAGTGAAAAATCAATTTGAGACTGTAAGAAATATAATGACATTCTTATGAAAGGCCCCAGTTTGACCTACTACTGGAACATAGAGGTGAAGATGTCCAGAAAACTGTTTGAAAGTGGCACAGAGCTTGGGAGAGAAGGCAAACATGACTCCTAAACCTTTTCAAAGACAGGGAACAAAAAGTCAAGAGAGAAGTTAGAACAAAGATCACATTTTTCATAGAGCTATAAAGAAAGGAATATAACAAAGACAGATTTAATGATCAAAAAGTTATTGATGAAGTTAGTAGAATTAAATGACTTCTGTCTTAGAGAAGTAATTGGTCTGGACTCATCTAATGAATTGTTTCGAGTTTCTACATAAACAGGGGCATCTGGGTGGCTCAGTCAGTTAAGAGTCCAACACTTGATTTCAGCTCAGGTCATGATCTCACAGTCTGTGAGACTGAACCCCACGTGGGGCTCTCCACTGACAGTATGGAACCTGCTTGGGATTCTCTCTCTCCCTCTCTCTCTGCCCCTCCCCTGCTCATGAATGCCATCTCTCTCTCCTCTCTCTCTCTCTCTCTCTCTCTCTGTCTCTCTCTCTCTCTGTTTCTCTCTCAAAAATAAATAAACTTTAAAAGAAAACTGTATAAAAAAAATCTCTTCTCTGTTGCTATACCTGTCATAGGAGACTTGGCTTTTTTTCCAGATTTCTTTCCCTGAAATTTTGTAGTTCCAACTCTCTTCAATTGCTATAGATCTAAACTGTCCTGAGGCAGAATCTCTCTACTCAGTTGCTTATATTTGCTACTCCCTATATCTCTGCCAAGAGCTCCGACCTCAAAGGTTCCTGGAGCTTCAAACATCTATGAATTATTAAATAATATCCTTTAGTAAAATAGTCATTTCCAACATGGATTTTATGGACTTGGCCTGTCTTGTAATCAAATCTTTACAGAATTTAGGTTACAAAATTCTTGCAAAGACTCCCAGTTTTAACTAGTATCCTGCAAAAGTCCCTTTTAAAAATAAACAGCATTGTGGTGCCTGGGTGGCTCAGGTGGTTAAGTGTCCGACTTCAGCTTAGGTCATGATCTCATGGTTTGTGAAGTCAAGTCCCACATCTAGCCCACTGCTTTCAGCACAGAGCCCACGTTGGATCCTTTGTCCCCTTCTCTTTCTGCCCCTGCCCTGTTCTTACTCTCTCTCTTTCAAAAATAAATAGAAGGTTTAAAAAAATGAACAGCATTAGAAAAAACCCAAATAAATAGCATTAAACTGACATGAATATCTTAGTGATATAACCTTAATGTAAATCCAAATTATTATAGAACAGAGAGCCTTTCAAGGAAAAAATATATAACATAAATTATTTGTTTTTCTCTAAATTCCAAGTGACTCCTCAAATATAGAGTATTGCAAACTATTCTATATTTCTGAAATAGCTGTAGGGATTCCTCTTCTCTCTTCATTTTTCTCCCTCCAAAGATTTTCTGATGCAAATTGAGTTTAAAAAAGGACTAAAATGAAAAATACATGTATAAAATATAGAAAATTTTGTAGGCCATGGAATAAGACAAAAAGGCACATAAAATAAAGTTCAATTTATTTCAAGGGTAGAGTTGGAAGTGTTTTCTTGTGTATATTTAGATACCATGTTAAGATACCAAAAATATTGGTTTTATAATAAAAATATATTATCTGATTTTAAACCAAGGCTAGAATTTAGCAACAACATTTGTGAGTTAGAAATGTAAGATCAAGATCATTTTTTTAAAGTGCAGAACATAAGGATACAAATTTATTCTTGGGAACCACATTCAATTTTCATCTTCATTATCACTGGACACACACATAATAGCACTCCGGCTTAAGAAAAACTCTAAGATTGTTGTCCAATCCAATAGCATCATGTTTTATTTATGTCACATAGCTTGCCTGCTCTAGTAATTTTACCATAGTGGATGGATTTTTTTTGACACAGGTCATCTTATTTTCTTTTCCTGTTTTTTATTAAGTTTTTAATTTTAATTTGCTATAGTTAATCTACAGTGTTGTCTTAGTTTCAGGTGTACAATATAGTGATTCAACAATTCTATACATTACTCAGGGTTCATCGTAATAAGTAGACTCTTTATCTCCATCACCTATTTCACCCATACCCCAACCCATCTCCCTTCTGGTAACCATCAGTTTGTTCTCTTTAAGAGTCTATGTCTTGGTTTTTCTCTCTCTCATTCTTTGTTTTTTTTTCCTTTGCTCATTTGTTTTGTTTCTTAAATTCCACCTACAAGTGAAATCATATGGTATGTGTCTTTCTCTGAATGACTTATTTCACTTACATTATACTTCATATTTCACTTCCATTTCACTTCCATTAGTAGATGAATGGATAAAGATATGGTATATATGCACAATGGAATATTAGCCATAAAAAAGAATGAAACCTTGCTATTTGGAACAATGTGGATGGAGCTAGAGAGTATAATACCACAGTGGATTTTAATTTGACAACAGCAAAAAGGTAAATAAGCACATTTTTATCTTAAGTAAAATATCTCATTTGTTTGTGTAACAAAACTGAACCCTAGAGAGGGTTCCAATGTCAATATGGACATTAACTATTAAAACAATTTCTTTCTTAAATTCAGATTACAAAATGAAAAAAAAAGGAAGCTCTAATTTTTTTTTTCCTACACAATGGATGAAGCACCTTTTTCACAAGATTCATCAAATACTTTGGAGTTTTCTGTTTTGAAATATAGACACCATCCCTGGGTAAAATACTGTATTTTATAAGTAAGGTTTACATTCAAACACCACAATGATCACTTTTACAATTAGTCGATAGGTAAAAGAGACACAATGGTCATTATTCTGGCGAAAACTTGTTATTTTTTAATAGCTCAATGTGAAACTGTTTGATAAAGTTGTTGGCCAAAAACCTTGTCATTCAAAATATAAACTTGGAACAGCTAACTCTTCTCATATTTTATACTTTTCCATAGTTTTCCTTCTTTTTTTCCTCTTTACATTTGTTTCTATAACTTTTTTTTTTCAACGTTTTTATTTTATTTTTGGGACAGAGGGAGACAGAGCATGAACGGGGGAGGGGCAGAGAGAGAAGGAGACACAGAATCGGAAACAGGCTCCAGGCTCTGAGCCATCAGCCCAGAGCCTGACGCGGGGCTTGAACTCACAGACCGCGAGATTGTGACCTGGCTGAAGTCGGACACTTAACCGACTGCGCCACCCAGGCGCCCCTCTATAACTTTTAAAAGGGGGTAATGTTCACTTCTAAAGTTTTTAGTACCATTTGAAGTCAATTAAAGAAAAACATAAAAAATAGAACTTTACGTATCTAATAGAATGGCTCAGATCGTGAACCTGACAACATCAAATGCTGACAAAAATGTGGAGCAACGGGAATTCTCTCCTGTTACTGTTGGGAATGCAAACTGGTAGAGTCATCTTGGATGACAGTTTGTTGGTTTCTGACAAAACTAAACATACTCTTACCACACAATCTAACAATTGCACTCCTTGGTATTGACTCAAAGGAATGGAAAACATGAGCCCCCACAAAAATCTGTGTGTGGATATTTATAACAGCTTTGTTTATAATTGCCAAAACTCAGAAACAACCAAGATGCCCTTTAGGAGGTGAATGGATAAAGAAACTGTGGAACATCAGACAATGAAATACACTCAGTGTGAACAAAATCAGAAAAAATACGAAAGAACCTTAAACGCATAGTACTAGATGAATGAAGGTAATCTACAAAGGCGTATGATACCAACCATACGACATTCTGAAAAAGACAAGCTATGTGATAGTGAAAACATCATTTGTTGCCAGAGTTTGGAGTTGGGGAAGAAATGATGAATAGGTGAAATACAGAAGGATTTTAGGATAGAGAAAGTAATCTTTATGATGTCATAATGATGAATACAAGCCATTATACATTTGTCCAAACCCAGAGAATGTACAACACCAAGAGTGAACCATAATGTAACCTATGGAATTTGGATGGTAACGATGTATCAATGAAGGTTGGACAATTGTAACGAGTGTACCACTCTGGTGGAGGCGGTGGATAATGTGGAAGACCATGCTATGCACAGGGGCAAGAGATATATGAGAAAATTCCTGTATCTGCCTTTAATTTACTGTAAACCTAAAACTTTTCTTTAAAAAAGACCTAATTAAAAAGAATACGAACAGTTTATTATTTCTCTCTGGCATTTTGCATACAATTTGGGTGGTTATTTATGTTCTCTCTAATTGTATACTATAAGAATATTTACAAAATAATACAAAATATTTAAGTTAATAACCTTTTATAAACAGTATTTTCTCCTGCTGTCCAATAATTGATTTATTTATTCTGCATTTTTAGGGAAACATTAATTTTTTTTTAATGTTTACTATTTATTTTTGAGAGAGAGAGAGAGAGAGAGAGAGAGAGAGAGCATGAGTGGGGGAGGGGAGGGAGAGAGGGAGACACAGAATCTAAAACAAGCTCCAGGCTCTGAGCTGTCCGCACAGAGCCCAAGGTGAGGCCCAAACCCATGAACAGTGAGATCATGACCTGAGCCAAACTCAGACACTTAACCACCTGAGCTACCCAGACACCCCTTTAGGGAAATGTTTTAAAAGTTGTGCTGTTTTTTTTTCTGGAATACAGGTAGGAAAGAATGCTAAAAGAGAGTAAAAAATTAGATGATCACCTGCCAAAGGACAAATTCAGACTTTATTTTTATCACATTGTACTTGATCCTTTAATAACTGTCATGATATATTCTTTTCTTTTTAATTTTTTAAATGTTTATTTTATTATTTTTGAGAGAGAGAGAGACAGAGTGTCAGCAGGGGAAGGACAGAGAAAGAGGGAGACACAGTATCTGAAACAGGTTCCACGTTCTGAGCTGTCAGCATGGAGCCTGCAGCGGGTCTTGAACTTGGGAACGGTGAGATCATGATCTGAGATGAAGTCAGATTTTTTTTTAATGTTTTTTTAATGTTTATTTATTCTGAGAGAGAGAGAGAGAGAGAGAGAGAGAGAGAGAGAGAGAGCACAAGCAGGGGAGGGGCAAGAGAGACAGGGAGACACAGAATCCGAAGCAGGCTCCAGGCTCTGAGCTGTCACCACAGAGCCTGATATGGGGCTCGAACCCACAAACTGTGAGAGCCGAAATCTGGCGCTTAACCGACTGAGTCACCCAGGCGCCCCTGAAGTCAGATTTTTAACTGACTGAACCACCCAGGCAGCCTGTCATGATATATTCGTAACTGGATGTCCCTGAATAAGATGCTCTGACTGATTTCTGCTAAAAACACTGAATATGTTTTGCACATATTTACTGATGACCCTTTTCTCAGTGACGTCATCAAACCCCATGCACACATTTCTGGAAGTGAGAAACCCAAATTCTTCTGTGTATGTAAGTGATATTTTAGCTGGCTGATGGAAACAGTATAAGGGGCCTTTACAACTTCACATGACAGCACAAGTAATGAGTGAGGGCTGACATGTGAGATTTAAAAGATTAACTTCAAATCTAAAATTATTGGTCAAAGCACAGCAAAACTTCAACTCCATTGTCTAAAAAAAAAACTACAAAAAATTCTATAATATATTAGAATCAATTATGCTTTCATCAGTTGAAGGGAAAGGTAGTAAAGTATTGATAAATACATTTATTTTATTTTATTTTATTTTTTTTTATTTTTGGGACAGAGAGAGACAGAGCATGAACGGGGGAGGGGCAGAGAGAGGGAGACACAGAATCGGAAACAGGCTCCAGGCTCCGAGCCATCAGCCCAGAGCCTGACGCGGGGCTCGAACTCACGGACCGCGAGATCGTGACCTGGCTGAAGTCGGACGCTTAACCGACTGCACCACCCAGGCGCCCCTTGATAAATACATTTATTAAGAGCACACTGGTTAAACCTAAATCCCAAGTAAATTTTCCCAATATAGCATTGTTTTTCACAGTTACATATATACTCAGATCAAATATTTTTCTTTCTCTAGATTGTTCTGGCCCAAACGCCAGACATCTTCTCTAATTTCTCTTCTTCCATTTTTTCAGTATATAATCTAATAGCCTATTTGATCTGTCTTACTTCCAAAATGTGTATCAGATCTTTCTGCTTCTTTCAACTTTACTTGGTATCAACTCTTTCCAAACCAGCATCTTTTCTCATCTCAACTACTGCAACTGAATCTGTGACAAAGACTATTAGGGCCACCGCCTCCTCAGTCTTTCGGTGTTGCCTCACCACATATCTGCTGGGCAGACGCCCATAAGATAACTCCTAAGTTGAGGGTGAGGTGAATGAACCATGCACCAAGACTAGTAAATAGAAAAGTAAAATCCTTGGAATTAAGATCTTTGTCAAGATAAGCCCTTTTGATGTTGCCATTAGTACATGAAAAGTGGTGGAAGCACCTAGATCAAAAAGCCCAATAAGATTTTGAACAAAATCTGCTGCCAAAGAAATCTTATATTTATCAGAGACACTCTGTGTTCTGTCACCTATCACGGCATAATTCTTTGTACTTATTTTGACTTAACACCTGTTGCCAATCTCGTTTTCATTTCTCACTTCATATGATTCTACAACTTCTTTAAAATATGTTATTTTTTGTAGGTAGGATATTTTGCTAAAGACTTGTTTAATGCACAACAATCATAACTTTGCACAATTAAGGCATCATCATAAAATTTAAAAATATATATATTAATTCCTACACCTAATAAAGTCAATAGTCCTTTTTTCCACCATAGAAAATTATTTATGAACTACAGTAAACCCAAGCTCTGTGTAATATTGTATTCATACTCCTTTTTCTTTTTTTCTCCTGGACTTTTTCCTCTTCACTGTACCAATTTATAACCACCAACTTTTGTTATTCTTCCATTCAGAAGAACTTAGTGTTTACGGTTCACTTTTGAAAGTCTCAAATTTCATTCTTTAAAGAACACACGATGTCTCCACATGAATTGTGCCTGTCTATTAATATTCACAAGGCAGATTTTTGAGGGGGGTGCTTCTTGCTTATCTCTCTCTAATGTCCTTCTACACAGCATCGATACACATATATTAAATTAATAAATACATGGCCTATATACACAGGTAAATACAAAGGCCCAACACCCTTGCCTTGAATAAGACAAATGTCAGAGGCTGTCTGAGCCTGAAAACTCACCATTGGGTCAGCGGAAGCTCCTGCTTATGTTTGCATTTCTACAAACATAAAATCAGTAGAGGGCAGTACATGATCAGATAGCTCAACTTTCTGACAAATGAAGAACTACAAGGATATAAAAAACTCCCAAAGTAAGAGATTGAAAAAGAACTTCATTTAGTTATTCATTCATTCACCTTACACAACCACGGGAAATACTGCAAATAGGCAGGTGAAATACAAGCACACAAAAAGCAACACGGCAGTTCTCCCAATTGCATCTCGCCCCCGCGCTTGGCTATCTCTTGTCCCAGAGTTGCTGTGCTTGCTCTCCAGTTTCCACAACCATTGCCGTTACGCTTTACCTTCCAATTTTTAATATTTTTTTATTTAAAAATGTGCATGTATAAAAATTCAAAAAGCATTAAATGTATAGTCCGTGAATTATGAAGAAGCGACCACATCCATGTAATCACTTCCTATATGTAAAGGATACTGTGTATGCCGCTGAAATTCTCTTCTTGAGAGTAAGAGATTCATTCCTTCAGTTGTCGAGAGTGTCGGCCCCTCACAACAAAGTGTGTCTGTAGAAACTGTGGTTGGCCAAAAGTTGTTGCCTTTTTCAAGGTTACATTACCTCCCTGGAACAGAACTCATCCCAGAAAGTACAAGGCCCAATACCCCTGCCTTCAATAAGACACATCTCAAAGTCTTTCTAAGCCCCAAAGCTCACCCTGGGTCAGCTGAAGCTCCTCCCATTTGTTTGCAGCTCAACTTCTTTTTCTGTCCAACTGTGCTTCTTTCACTCCTTTACAGATATTTTCCCCAAGAATCCATGAATGCAAATTTCTGCCGCAGTGTCTATTTCCAAAAGGTCATGACCTGAGAGAGCTGGTAATAGAATTGATCCTAGAAAGCAGAATTTAAAGTGGGAATTTTAGAAGTGGCTCATTCACTGACCCCCTGACAACAAGGACTCTAATTACAGGTGGTAGAGAGAATACTGATAGCTTGTAACATACTGTAGCAATGCAATTGTTAAAACTTACACTGGTGGTGAGCTAGACTGGAATACTAATCAAAATGAATGCAATGGTGATATACCATCTCAAGCATTTGAGACATTCGGGGCAAAATAATAATTACAAAGACCACGTAATTGGATGGGACTAAGCATGCTTTGAAGAAAAACAATGAAAGACTACTGTGATTAATCACCAATTTAAGGTGAAGTGTGAAAGTCAGAGGGCTTCTTTGGCAGCATATAAAAAAGACTCATTTGCTGAAGCAAGAGGGCAGAAAAAAGGTGATCATCAGGTCCAGGACTTAATTATAGTGGTAGCAGAGCTCCAGAGAAGGGTGACATTCAATCCCAGGCTGTCTGCTATGCTAAGATCATTGCATTAATCGGTAAGTAGTGAGACTCTGGATTCGGAATAAGAGATCTGAGTCAATACACTTGAACATTTCAAGTGTCAGATTCCCCTGAACTCTCTGGGCCTGAAGAATTGGCCCACTCCTTGTTAGAGGCCAGTGATCCCCCTGGCTCGAGTATGATGCAGAAAAACTCTGATAAAAGAAATCATATGCACAAGCCTCAGCATCTACCACCTTCTCCCATCCTGTACACTAGACTGATAAGTACGGTTAGCATAAAGTCGCTGAAGAAATTATGGGTTTGTTAAAGAGGAAAAAAGGCAGTTGCAGAAGTTGCTGCAGAACCTAGACATGTAAATCAGCAAGAGACACAAGAGTATACAAAACTCAATTCTGATGGTGCTATATATGTATATGTGGGTTTGAGAGATAAATTTAGATAAGGAGAATTTTATTAATATGGAAGGTCTGTCCCATGATAAAAGATTTCATACCGTGACAGAGATCACAAGAAGTATTACTAATCAGTTCCTAAAATGGACAGTTCTTAGAAGCTTGGGTTCAGATATCCTGGTTCCCAGAGAGAGAACACTTCCACTGGAGGACATTGCTCAAGCCCCATGAAGCTTGAGATGTGACCATCACGATGTCTCCTTTGGCTTCTTGTCCCCAAAGAACACATCAAGGAAATACTGGCAGACTGAGTTGGCCCCAATTTTCCGGAAGAAATAGAGCTACAATAGAGAAGGGGAAGAGTATGTTTGTCAACCACATAGCGTAACACAGTACCTCTTGCTACCCTCTGCACAGTGTTGATGGTAAATGAAAAAAGTGTAACAGGTCTGAGAGGGCATGGTGACCAATGGCTCAGTTCTCTCACAAAATAAGCCATAGAGACCAGCAGAGGTGTGAGCTAAGGATGAGGAAGATTATCCTACATCTCATGGCTGTAAAGAAGGCGGTGATACCAATTGTGTTCTCTAGATAAGCTGCAGCTACTGACCTATGATTCATCTCAGTAACCCTCCTGTCTTAAGTTTCTCTGGGGAGGAAAAAGAAAAGCCAGCTAGAATCCTGGAGAAACTCTTCGCACTTGGGGTTAACTTTGTACACAAAATAAGTAGATAAAAACAGGGCAAGGGGTGGGTTGTAGTAAATTCTGTGGTGTTTCACCCAGATCTCCCTTTCATGATTGACTTAGTTAGATGCAGCTTTCATGACGAAGTACTCCTGACTCGGTGTCACAGAATAAAATCACATTCTGAGGTCCTGAGGGTTAGGACTTTAATACACGAATTTGGGGGTGACACAATTCAGCCTGTTACAATGACTGAGACTCTCATTCCATCAAGTTGATAGTTGTGTCTAAGTTGTGTCTAAATCTTACCCCAGATTGTGCCACTTCTCTTGGACATCCTTCATTGAAGGACAATGACTTGTCACTGCAGAGCTACAATGTCCAGACAGTCTTACCTCAATTTTGAGAAACACTAAAAGTTATCCCATCTTCTAAATGTCCCATAGGTATAGGTTCAGCTGAGGCCATTTTTGCAGTTCTGCTTTCCTGTGTCCAATCAGTCTTCTCTTCCTCCTTTAAAGCTTACATTTCTGAGGGGCGCCTGGGTGGCGCAGTCGGTTACGCGTCCGACTTCAGCCAGGTCACGATCTCGCGGTCCATGAGTTCGAGCCCCGCGTCGGGCTCTGGGCTGACGGCTCAGAGCCTGGAGCCTGTTTCCGATTCTGTCTCCCTCTCTCTCTGCCCCTCCCCCGTTCATGCTCTGTCTCTCTCTGTCCCAAAAATAAATAAAAAAACGTTGAAAAAAAAATTTAAAGCTTACATTTCTGAGAGCACCTCCCCCCAAATCTCTGACGTGCTATGTGATTTAATACATAAGGTCAAGAAATAAAACATCACCAGCAAACATGGACTTTGGGTGATCTTGATGTGTCATGTAGGTTCATCAGTTGTACGAAACATACCATTCTGGGGGTAGATGGTGATAATAGAGGGGGTTCTGCATGTGTGGAGATAAGGGATATATGAGAAATCTCTGTACCTGCTGTTCAATTTTGCCATAAACCTAAAACTTCTCTAAGAAATAAAATCTAATAAACAAAAAAGAAAGGAAGAAAGAAAGAAAGAAAAAGAAAGAGAGAGAGAAAGAAAGAAAGAAAGAAAGAAAGAAAGAAAGAAAGAAAGAAAAATGGGAAATTAGAAAAAATGCAATAACAATAGTAACAAAAAGTTACCAGTGCCTCAGATGTTCTCATAATATCTATCCCCAATCACCATTGCCATAGATGGTTTTACTTGTGACCTTTACAAAATCAAAGCTTTAACGAATACAGCCTTGACACTCAACCTTGTGATTTGAAGTGGGCCCACATTGTAGAATGCAACAATAGTTTAAACTAACATGTAATATACAATAGTATGAGTACACCATGATATATTTTCTACTGTTGATGAATATTTAAATTGTTTTCAGTTTGGGGCTGTTAGGAATGATGCTATCATGAGTACTCTTATATATCTTTAGCTGTATATACGTGTGGATGCATTTATATTGGCGTATAGCTAGCTATGTATTTTCTAGGGCAGAGGATATGTGTTTGTTAATATCCTTTAAATGCTTTTTTAAAAATTGTATTGCCTAGTGTTGAGTTCCAATCATTTTTTTATATTCTGAATAAAAGTCCTTTAAGATATACATATTATATTTTCCTCATTAAGTGCCTTTCACTTCAAAAACCAAAAAAACAAAACCAAAAGTGCTCTTCACATCCTTAATGGTATCTTTCCAATATTAACTATATAAATTTAGGTGGATTCAATTTTATCACCTTTTTTGGTTAATTGTTTTAATTTTTTCACCCAAAAATTCTGGCCTTCCTTCATGTTACAAAGATTTTCTCCTATATTTTCTTGTAGAAGTTTTACCATTTAAGTCTCAAGTTTAGATGTGCACATTTCAGGAAATTTGCCATCTCATATAAATTGTTGGAATTATTGGACTAGAGTTGTTTATAATACTTTTAAATTCTTGCTTACTATTCTTCTCTTATCTTTGAAACTGGTAATTTGTGATATTTTTTCTGTACCAATCTAGCTAAAGTTTAACAATCTTATCAGTCTTTTTTTTGTTTTTTGCATTTCTTTAAGTTTATTTATTCATTTTGAGAGAGAGCAGAAGCAGAGAAGGGGCAGAGAGAGAGAGGGAAGGAGAGAGAGAATCCCAAGCAGGCTCTGTGCTGAGCCCGATGCACCCACCACTGCCAAATCATGACCTGAGCCAAAATCAAGAGTCGGACAGTTAACCGACTGAGCCACCCAGGCACACCAACAATCTTAGTCTTTTAGAAAATCTCAGTTCAGATTCCACTGACTTGTCTCTATTACTTTTTTCTACTTTCTGTTCCACTGATTCATACTTTTATTCTCATTTCTTTCCTTCTTTTGCATTTGACTTGTTTTATTTTTCACTAGATTAAGGTCGAATCAGAGTTTTTGATGCTAGATCTTTATTTTGTCTAGCACAAGCATTTAAATTATAGATTTGCCTCTGAGCAATACTTTAGCTGCCTCATACACACTGTGACATGTTCTGATTTAGTACTCATTAAGTTAAAAATATGTCTAATTACCCTTATTTCTGACCTATAGAAATTTTGTTTAGAAATTAGGAATTTACCTTTAAAATATTTTGGAGTTTTTTGATCTATTTTTCATTACCGATTTATACAGAGAGTCAATTTTCATCAGAAAATGTATTCTATTTATTTTAATCATGTAAACTTCATGAATTTTGTATGGCACAATATATGGTCCATTTTGTAGAATCTTTCATTGTACTTTGAAAGAATGTGAATTCTGCCATTGTTAGTTTGCTCTATAAAATGTGCTTGAGACCAATTTGAATGAGAATGTTCAAGTTTTCTATATATTTACCGGTTTTCTAACTGTATTTTTAAATCAGTTACTGAGAGTACTTTGAAATCTTCAAATATAAATGTAGATTTGTGTATTTCTCCTTCCAGTTCGACATTCATGTTTTCTGAATAACTATCTCTATGTAAATACACAATCAGGATTTATATATCTTCTTGAAGAATTGACTCCTTTGCCACTAAAAGTTTTCCTCTTTATCTCTGATAATAGTAGTGAAGACCTTGTCATATATGAACACAAACACTTCAGTCTTCTGGGGATTATTGACTACATGGCATAGCATTCTTCCCTTCTTTCATTGAGTACCTGTGTTTTTATATTAACATACATTTCTAGGAGACAACTGCGCCCTCATCTCTGGTGTTCTCAAGTGCCATAGGATTTCTCATGTACTCATACATTCTATTTGTCTCCATTACTCCTCAACTCAGCAAGGTTACTTATCTTTGAATGGATTCATCCTCAGATACCATGGTCCAAAATGTCTCTGGGGAGAAAACACAGGTGAACTTAGGGCTCCCCTGGTTTATTTACCTTCTCTTATTTTCTGAAATTGTTGTTTCATGTATTTTGTGATGTTTTATTATTGTTTATGGTAGGAGAGCAAGTCTTCATTTGGTTGCTCCATTAAGGCCACACATTCTAAAGAATATGAACACAGAATAAGAATTGCCAAACAAGGGGTACCTGGGTGGCTCAGTTGGTTAAGTGTCTCACTTCAGCTCAGGTCATGATCTCGCAGTTGGTGGGATGGAGCCCCTCATCGGGCTCTGTGCTGACAGTTCAGAGCCTGGAGCCTGTTTCGGATTCTGTGTCTCCCCTTGTCTCTCTCTGCCCCTCCCCAGCTCATGCTCTCTCTTTCTCTCAAAAATAAATAAACATTGAAAAAAAATTTTTTAAAAATTTCCAACAAAACCCAATAAGCAAGATTTGGTACTAACCTTAGAATACATATATAAAATGTATATAATTTATATGTGTATATATACAATTTTGACTATGTATGTAGTCAGTCCCATAAATGCCATGAGTCATAAGAGTTAAAAAACAAACAAAAGAGCAAATCTTGAAGCTATAAAAAAGATAAGAGAAGCTATGAAAATGAGTAGAAGTCTTTGAAAAATAAACAGAACTTCTAGAAATTAAATTGAAATTATAAAATGAGAAAAATATGAGTTAAATAGAATTAGATTGAGATGGGAGAGAATGGATAAGCTCCTAGATAGATTTGAATAAATCACATAGTCACTAAATCAGAATATATAACCATCAAAAAATGTTTGAGAATATTAAACAAGAATTAAAATTTTGGGAGCATGTCTTTTAATATATTCTTAATCACAGTTCCAGAAGTAGATAAAGTGGAAATAGGAAAAAAAAATGTTGATAAAGCCAAATGTGGTATAAAATTATAGATGTATAAAATCAATTCCAGACACATGTAGTAAAATAGCAGAACAGAAAAAAGACAAGATCTTTAAAACACCCAATGAGAAAAAAAAGAGAGTTTGCCTATAACTCCTTTAACAATTTTAACAATAGTGAAATGTGCCCTATCTATGGGCTAAATGGTCTAAATGGCACACACCCATATATACACACACATTTCCCATGATTCATTTTCCTTTGACTAAGTGTGTTCTTGTATGCATGATTTAAATTTTTTAATGTAATTTGATTTATGCATCCTTTCATTTATGGCCTCACTATTTCCTCTCTATTACTGCCCAACTCTAAGGATGTAAAAAATTAATTCAGGTCTTTTTAGTTGTTATTTTATTTTCTTTTCACATTCATTTATTTGTATCGAAGAGTAGTTGATATATGGTATTACATTAGTTTCAGTTGCAAAATAGGGCTTCAACATTTATATACATTACAAAGTCACTATAATCAAAGTCACCAAGATCACCATGGTAGGTCTAGCTACCACCTGTCACCATACACAGTTGTTAACATATTATTGACTCTATTCCCTATGTTGTACATTATATCCCCATGGCTTATATATTTTATAACTGGAAGTTTATATCTTTTAACCCCTTCACCTATTTTGCCAGTCCCCCAGCCCCTTATCTTATGGTAATCACCAGTTGTTCTCTGTATCTACATGTCTATTTGTGTGTGTGTGTGTTTTGTATTTAGAATTTACATATAGGTGAAATCATATGATACTTATCTTTTCCTATATGACTTATTTTACTTAGAATAATACCCTCTAGGTACATCCATGTTGTCACAAATTCCTTTTTATGGCTGAGTGATAGCATATATTTTTGCATATATAGTTGTATCTTCTTTATCTATTCGTCTATCCACAGACACTTAGGTTGCTTCCATATCTTGGCTGTTGTAAATAATATTGAAATAAACATAGGGTTACAAATCTCTATTTAGTGTTTTAATTTTCCTCAGATAAATGCCCAGAAGTGGAATCGCAAGATCATATAGTATTTGTAATTTTAATTTTTGAGGAATCTTCTCTAATGTCTCCACAGTGGCTGTACCATTTTGCATTTCCACCAACAGTGTAGACGGTTTCTTTTTCTCCACATCCTCACCAACACTAGCTATTTCTTGTCTTTTTGATAATAGCCTTTCTGACAGATGTGAGCCGGTATCTCATTATGGTTTTGATGTCCTTTACACTGATGATTAGTGTGTTTAACATCTTCTCATGAGTCTGTTGGACATCTATACCTATGGAGAAAATGTCTTTTCTGGTCTTCTGTCACCCCTTTTTTTTGTTTATTGATATAGAGATACGTGAGTTTTTTATACATTTTGGATATTAAGCCCTTATCAGATATATGATTTATAAATATCTTCGCCCATTCAGTAGGTTGCCTCTACATTTTGTTGATAGTGTCCTTTGCTGTGCAGCTTTTTAGTTTGATGTAATTCCATTTGTTGATTTTTGCTTTTGTTTCCCTTGCCTGAGGAGACAAAAGATCCTTGAAACTTTGCTCAGCCTAATGCCAAAGAGCTTACTGCCTATATTTTCTCCTAGAAGTTTTATGGTCTCCCATCTTGTATCCAAGTCTTTGAGTTTATTTTAGTATATGGTGTTAAGGAAGTCATCCAGTATCATTCTTTTGCATGTAGTTGTCCAGTTTTACCAGCACCACTTACTGAAGAGACTATCGTTTTAGCATTGCATATTTTTGCCTCCTTTGTTGTAGATTAGTTGACCACATAAACGTGGGTGTATTGCTAGGCTCTTACTGTGTTCCATTTTTCTGTGTCTGTTTTTGTGACACTACCATACTATTTTGATTTCTAAAGCTTTGTAATAGAGTTTGAAACCAGGGAGTGTGATACTCACAGCTTTATTATTCTATCTCAAGATTGCTTTGGCTATTTGGGGGCTTTCATGGTTCTATACAATTTGGGGATTATCTGTTCTGGTTCTGTGAAGAATGCTACATTAGTATTTTGTTAAGTATCACATCAAATCTATCATTTGCTTTGGGTAACATGGACATTTTAACAATATTAATTCTTCCAATCCATGAGAACAGTATATCTTTTCAATTATCATATCATCTTCAATTTCTTTCATCGCTATTTTATGGTTTTCAGAGTATAGGCTTTTTAAATTCATTGGCTAACTTTATTTCTAGGTTTTCTGTTTTTTATGAAATTGCAAGTAGGATTGTTTTCTTACAATCTCTTTCTAATAGTTCATTATTAGTATATAGAAATGTAAGATAATTTTGTATGTTAATTTTGTATCCTGCAACTTTACTGAATTAACTTATTAGTTCTAATAGTTTTTTATAGAGTCTTTAGGATTTTTTATGTTTTATTTATTTATTTTGAGAGAGAGAGAGAGAGAGAGAGAGAGAGAGAGAAAGTGAGAGACAGAGGGACAGAGAAAGAGAGGGAGAGTGAGAATCCCAAGCAGGCTCAACACCATCAGAGCAGAGCCTGACATCCCATGAGCAGCTCGTGACCTAAGCCAAAATCGAGAGTTGGATGCCCAACTGACTGAGCCACCCAGGAACCCCTAGGGTTTTCTATATATACTTATCATGTCATCTGTAAATAGTTAACATTTTTTTTCCAGTTTGGATGCTTGTTATCTATTTTTCTTGTCTCCTTTTTACCCTTAGAACTTTGATCAGCTCATAAATTATTATTTTATTATCATTTTTTTCTCAGATGACTAACTAGGACTTCAACCATAATTTATTGCAAAGTTTACTTTCTCTCATAGATTACATATGAGACTTCTATCACGTACTAAATGTCCATTTATATTAAGATCCATTTCTAGATTTTTAATTGGATTACATTGACACAATCGATATATTTATGACAAAGTTCTGTACTGTTTTAATTATTGGGTTCTCATACTATGTTTACAACTTTTGGGAGAAGTTATAAGTCAGTATCATTGCATTTTCTTTATAGAGTTTTTATTGGCGATACTTGCTTGTTTTTTATTGCATTTCAAAAAAGAAGAACCACGTTATTTTTAAATGTAAAAATTGCTCAACTTCACTGTTAATCATTAAAATGAAAACAAAACCACCATTTGATATTATTTTACTCTTACAAAATTAAAGAAAAAGTAAAGTCTGACATTATCAAGGATGGTGACAATATAAAACAATCTAAACTCTTACAAATTTCTGGTAGAACAACTTTGGAAGAATTTATTATTAACTACTAAAGATAAACATATACATGTTCTATAACCATTTCACTCACATTGACTTTTACACACGTGTGATGGCTATGTGCAAGAATGTTAATAATGGCTTTGTTCACAACAGAGAAAACAAAAATATGTTAAGCAACATTTCAAAATTTCTTAACAAGGAAGGGCTAAATGTATAGTACACTTATATATACATTACTTGAATATGTATACAATAGAATATTAATTTTAAATGTATAAATATATTTTCTTTACAATGTATTTATGTATTACATAGTTTAAAGCAAGGCAAAACCAAATCATATATTAGTTATGAGTGTATGTGTGTGTGTGTGAATCTATAAAGCAAACCGAGGGAATAAATAACCTAAAATCCAGAATGGTGGTTACCTCTGGGAAGAAAGAAGGTTGTGTGACCAGGTAATCTACTCAGGAGGATTCAACTTTGTGCTATAATTTACAAGCTGAATCATGATGTTTTAATTTTGTTTCATCTTATGTCATATGTACAACACATAATTACTTTTGCATATAGGATATACTTCAAATAAGAAAGTTAATAAAATAGATAAAAACAGAATAAGAGCTCTCTTAAATTTTTTGCATCATTCAATTAATTTTGACATTTTTATTTTATACAAAATTATAGCTATAAATATGGTGATTTTCCATCTTGAAAATGTTAAAAAGCCACTTGAAAATACATATTTGTCCCTTTGTTGAAAACAAAATGCCTGCCAGATTAAATAAAATGTGAATATTTTCAGCTATATTGGTATTAAGCATTTCCCTTCCGTACCAATATGTAAAGTTGTTCTAAATCTGCTTTCATGAACATGCCATTTGAGCTAATTACTTTATAATAAATGCAGCTCTTAAATAATTGCTAAACCTTGGGAAATGCTTTCAATAATTGACCTGGTTTTCATAAGCAAAACTTGTGTTATTAAATATAAATTAAATGCACATTTGAGACCCTTAAAGTGTTAACATACCAGCATGTTAACAGTGTACTGGAAATAACTTGTAGAATTAATACCCAAAATAATTCAAACATTGCATTCAGATTTTTACATGTTTTCTTTCATCTGAAAAATTTGTATAAACTTTCAATGTGTACTACATCATCTGTAATGAATGTGTTTTCCTACTTATTGACACAACCTAACTTGAAAATATTATATATCATAAGGTACAAATTTCCAGTTTGTGAGACCTAGAGAAAATGAGACAAAAAAGCTTATTTGGGGGAACTTGGGTGGCTTAGTTGGTTAAGTGTCCAACTCTTGATTTCCACTCAGGTGATGATCTCACAGTCGTGAGATCAAGCCCCATATACAGTTCCATGCTGGGCGTGGCCCCTGCTTAAGATTCTCTCTCTTGTTTTCCCTTGCGCTCTGCCCCTCCCCCACTCACATGCTCACGTTTTCTCTCTCTCTCTCTTTCAAATAAAAAAAGGCTTATTTTATGGTGATGTTAGTATAAATCAGTGAAGAAATAAAATATTGCAGATAGATTGATATGTCTAAATGTTAAATTATTCATAATTAGAATTCATTGATAATTTTCCATAAATTTTATATTCAAATTTTTATAAATGTTATCCAGTTGTGAGAAGAATGCACAGTTCTAGCCTCTGGTAAAGAACTTTCCATTGTTTTATCTCTTATTCTCCGTTTCTATGTGTATATTTATCTTGTGTCTGCTTCCAAGAGAATTACAAGAGAGATGGATGGATGGATAGATAGATGATAGATATAATCTCTTAAGCATAATATTTTTCTCCTCATCAACCATTGTTCCTGCTAATGATGAAAAACTTTGTGCTGTGTCTCATACTCAAAATAGATTATACTCTCTAATATATTATCAATAAAAATATATTTTACTGAATAAATAAGGAAGGGGTGGTTACATTACGTATCATACATCTGCTTTCATAATCATCTGATTTAAATATTTCTTTTCCAGAATCCCTCTTCCCTATCCAACTACCTCATTTTTCTTTTTTCTTTGTCTCTAAGCCTCTAAGTAGCCCTTTCTATGCTTCTCAAAATTAACCTAAAAGTTACAATTAAATAGTTACATAAAAGGAAATAAATCCCACTCCCAAAGCATTTCTTTAGTGTACTCAGCCAATCCAGGAATCTGTGGGAGACATTCTAAGGCTTAAAAAAGACCTTTCTCTAAATGATGATATTTGTGTATGTATATAAAACATACATGTATACACACATATATTTATATGCATACACAAATATAAACATGCTATATAGAAAAATAAAGAAGTTCTATAGGTTTCTAACTGTCAGAGATAATAACAAAATTTTGGTATTATTGAGAGGGGAATTAATATGGTGGAGTAGTAGGAGGACCCTAAGCCTGCTTTGTCCCTCAAACACAGCTAGATAAATATCGGATCATCCTGAACACCCAAGAAATTGATATGAGGACTGAGAGAACAAATTTCACAATTAGAAGGAGTGAAGAGGCCACACAGTGGAGGATAAGAGTTGTGGAGATGTGATTTGGAGGAGAAAATCACGGGTGCTGTGGAGGCAGAAGCTCTGATCACAGAGAGAGGAGAGAGACAAGTTGGGAGAGAGATTGAGAGAGAGAGAGAGAGGGAGAGAGAGAGAGAGAGAAATTTAGAGAAAGCACACAGAGGATGGAACAAGAAGAACACTTACCCCAAACTATTGACTGGGAATATGAAAGGGGCTGATTATCGTGAGTTTTTACAACAAACACAGTTCAAAGACTGGAGTTTCAAAAATCCGTGCCATGGTTGATGTGGAGTCCAGTGGACACAGTGGTGCTCCTGTAGATAAGGAGGGCAAAGGCCCTGGAGCAGACTGTGTGATCTGACGATCCCCTGGGATTCAATGGGAGAGACAGTTCCCCTCTTGGAGCACACTTGGGAGGGGTAGCATTGCCTCTCAGGGGACAAAAGAGCTACTGGGGGCCTTTGAGCTTGCTCTTTCCTTAGCATAGGGGCAGAGACACTTGCTGAGGACAGCTAACCTGGACACTGGCTTTTTTCTGTGCTTTACTCTAAACTCTAAACTCATGCACATTGGTACAACTGCCCTTGTATGGGACAAACCTGCATCAGCCCTAGCATGGTAAGATCCTCCCTGAGGACCAAAGCAAAGCTTTGTTGCAAAGCTTCTGCTCTAGTGGAAATAACACCAGGCCTCTTTTAACAAGCAGACCAGAACACACCTAGTTAAAACTCACCACACACTGGACAAGGTCCAAAAATTCCCACTAGAGGCAAGGAGAATCTCTGCAGAAGACTGACCTGAGGGAAAGAGCAGCCAAAATATAGCAGCAGAGTGCACACAGCATACACCAGAAACACTTCCAGAAGCACCAGGCCCTGGACAGTATATGATCTCTTCTTAGTAAAGCCACTACTCTCAGGGCACCTGGATGGCTCAGTAGGTTGAGCATCTGACTCTTGATTTCAGCTCAGGTTATCATCCCAAAGCTGTGGGATTGAGTCCCATGTTGGGCTCCTCACTGAGCATGAAGCCTACCTAGGATTATCTCTCCACCTTTGCCCCTCTCCCGGACTCATTCACTCTCTCTCTAAAATAAAAAAATAATTAATTAAGAAAAAAATAAAACCATTACGCTCAGAAGCAGGAAACATAACAAGCTTTTCTAACATAGACAAGACAGAGACCTAGACAAAATGCCAAGGATAAATTCATCCCAAAAGAAAGAAAAAGAAAAGGGATCTAATCAAAGCAGATATAAGTAATAAGCCCAATCCAGAATTTACAACATCATAAGGATATTAGCTGGGCTTAAGAAAAGCATAGAAGATGCCACAGAATCCCTTACTGGAGAAATAAAGCACTTAAAAACTAGTCAGCACAAAATAAAAAAACGCTAAACTGAGATATGAAACCAACTGGATGTAATGACAATAAGCATGGAAGAAGTGGAGGGAACGAATCAGTGATATAGAAGTTAAAATTATGCAAAATAATGAAATTGTAAAGAAGAGGGACAAAAATATCAGATCACAAATGTAGACAGGGTACTCAACAACTCATAAAGTGTAATAACATTTGTATCATAAGAATCCCAAAAGAAGAAGACAGGGGAAAAGGGGCAGAAGGTTTATTTGAGGAAAGTACAGCTGAAAACGTCTGTAATCTAGAGAAGGAAACAGACATTCAAATCCAGGAGGCACAGAGATCTCCCATCAAAATCAACAAAATCAGGCCAACACCAGGACATATTACAGTAAAATTTTCAAAATACAGAAATAACGAAAAAATCCTAAAAGCAGCAAGGCAAAAGAAATCCCTAACTTACAAGAAAAGACAAACAAGGTTAGCAGCAGATCTATCCACAGAAACTTGGCAGGCCAGAAGGGAGTAGCATGATATATTCAATGTGCTGAATGGGGAAAATATGCAGCCAAGAATACTTTATCCAGCAAGGTTGTCATTCAGAATAGGAGAAATAAACAGTGTCCCAGATAAACAAAAATGAAAGGAGTTCATGACCACTAAACAAGTCTTGCAAGAAGTATTAAAGTGGACTTTTTGAGTAGGAAAGAAAGACCAAAAATGACAAAGACTAGAAAGGAACAGAGAAAATCTCCAAAAACAACAACTTTTTAGATAATACAATGGCATTAAAGTCATATATATCTTAATCACTCTGAATGTAAATGGACTAAATGCTCCAATCAAAAGATAATAGAATATCAGAATGGATAAAAAAATAAGACCTATCTCTATTCTGCCTATAAGAGATTAATTTTAGACCTAAAGACATCTGCAGATTGAAAGTGAGGGGATGGAGAACTATTTACCATGTTAATGGAGGTCAAAGGGAAACTAGAGAAGCCATACTTATACAAGACAAACTAGATTTTAAATCAAAGACTGTGACACAAAGAAGGACACTATATAATAATAAAAGTTGTAAAAAACAAGAAGATCTAACAATTATAAATATTTATGACCCTAATTTGAAGCACCCCAAAATATAAAATATAAAGGAGCTTATTAATAATAATACAATAATAGTAAGGCACTTTAACACCCCACTTACAGAAAAGGACAGATAATCTAAGCAAAGATCAACAAGGAAACAATGGCTTTGAATGACCCACTGTACCAGATGGACTTAACAGATATATTCAGAACATTTCATGCTAAAGCAACAGAATACACATTCTTTTTGAGTGCACATGGGACATTCCCTAGAATAGATCACATACTTGGTCATAAATCAGGTCTCAACAAATACAAAAAGGCTGAGAACATACCATGCATATTTTCCAAACTTGACACTGTTAATCTTGAATTCAAACACATAAAAAAATTGGAAAGACCACAAATACATGGAGGTTAAAGAACATCCTACTAAAGAATGAATGGGTTAACCAGGAAACAAAAGAAGAAATTTAAACATACATGGGAAGAAATGAAAATGAAAACACGACAGTCCAAAACCTTTAGGATGCAGCAAATGTGGTCATAAGAGGGAAGTATGTGGCAATACAGGCCTACCTCAAGAAACAAGAAAATCTCAAATACACAATCTAATTGTACACCTAAAGGAGCTAGAAAAAGAACAGCAAATGAAGCCTAGAGCCAGCAGAGGAAAGGAAATAATAAAAATTAAAGCAGAAATAAATGATAAAGAAATGGAAAAAAAAAAAGCAATAGAACAGATCAATGAAACTAGGACCTGGTTTTTGAAAGAATTAATAAAATTGATAACCCCCTAGCCAGACGTATCGAGAGAGAGAGAGAGAGAGAGAGAGAGAGAGAGAGAGAAATGACCTAAATAGATAAAATCACAAAGGAGGATAGATTACAAATAACACCACAGAAATACAAACAATTATAAGAGAATACTATGAAAAATTATATGCCAACAAACTGGGCAATCTGAAAGAAATGGATAAATTCTTAGAAACATATCAATCACCAAAACTGAAACAGGAAGACAGAAAATTTGAACAGACTGATAACCAACAAAGAAATTGAATCAGCAATCAAAAACCTCAAATCCAACAAAATCCAGGGAGAGATGGCTTCTCAGGGGAACTCTACCAAACACTTAAGGAAGAGTTAATGCCTATTCTTCTCAAACTATTCCAAAATATAGAAATGAAAGAAAAAGATTTAAACTAATTCTACTAGGCCATCATTACCTTGATTCCAAGACCAGAGAAAGACCCCACTAAAAAGGAGAATTACAGGCTAGTATCCCTGATAAACATGGATGCAAAAATTCTCAACAAAATACTAGGAAATCAAATTCAACAGTACATTAAAAGAATCATTCACTACAATGAAGCGGTATTTATTCCTGGGATACAAGGGTGGCTCAATATTCACAAACAAATCAATGTGATACACCACATTCATAGAAGAAATAATAGGAACTGTATGATCCTCACAAAAGATGCAGAAAAAAGCATTTGACAAAGTACAGTATCCATTCTTGATAAAAACCCTCAACAACATAGGGATAGAAGGAACATATCTCAACATCATAAAGGACATATTTGAAATAACCACAGGTAATATTATCCTCAATGGGGAAAAACAGCTTTTCCTGTATGGTCAGGAATAAGACAGGGATGTCCACTCCCACCATTGTTATTTAACATAGTCTGGGAAGTCCTAGGACTTCCATTTCACTATTCACAGAGGACATGATACTCTATGTAGAAAACCCAAAAGACCCCACCAAACAATTGCTAGAACTGATACACAGATTCAGTAAATTCACAGAATATAAAATTAAATACAGAAATCTGTTGCATTTCTTTACAACAATAATGGAGTAGCAGAAAAGGAAATCAAGGAATCATTAAATACTAGGAATAAACCTAACCAAAGAGGTAAAAGATCTGTACTCTACAAACTAGAAAACATTTATGAAAGAAATTGAATATGACACAAAGAAATGGAAAAACTTTCCATGCTCATGCATCGGAAAAACAAATATTGTTATAAACAAATATTATCTACTCAACCCAAAGCAATCTACACATTTAATATAATCCCTATCAAAATACCACCAGCATTTTTCACAGAACTAGAACAACAATCCTAAAATTTGTAGGATTTTAAAAAGACACCGAGTAGCCAAAGCAATCTTGAAAAATAAAAGGAAAGCTGGAAGCATCACAATTCCAGATTTCAAGCTATATTACAAAGATGTAGTTCTCAAGAGAGTATGGTTTTGGCACAAAAACAGACACATAGATCAATGGAACAGAATAGAAAACCTAGAAGTAGACCCACAATTATATGGTCAATTAATTTTTGACAAAACAGGAAAGAACATCCAATGGAAAAAAGACAGTGTCTTCAACAAATGGTGTTGGGACAACTGGACAACAACATGCAGAAGAATGAAACTGGACCACTTTCTTATACCATACCCAAAAATAAATTCAAAATGGATGGAATACCTAAATGTGAGAAAGGATATCATCAAAATCCTAGAGGAGAATCAGGGAGAAACCTCTTACCTCGACTGTAGCAACGTTTTTCTAGATAGGTCTCCTGAGGCAAAGGAAACAAAAGCAAAAATGAACTGTCGGGACTTCATTAAGCTTCTGCACAGCGAAGGAAACAATCAACAAACTAAAAGGCCACCAACGGAATGGGAGAAGATATTTGTAAATAACATAACGAATTAAGGGTTAGCATTCAAAATCTATATAGAACTTAGCAAACTCAACACCCAAAGAAACAATAATCCAGTAAAGAACTAGGCAGAAGATATGGATAGATACTTTTCCAAAGAAGACATTCAGACGGCTAACAGATACATGAAAAAATGCTCAACTTCACTCATCATCAGGGAAATACGAATCAAAACCACAATGAGATACCACCTCACACCTGTCAGAATGGCTAAAATGAACAACTCAGGAAACAACAGATGTTGGCAAGGATGCAAAGGCACACCCTCTTACACTGTTGGTGGGAGTGCCAACTGGTACGACAGCCACTCTGGAAAACAGTGTGGAGATTCCTCAAAAACTTAAAGGTAGAACTTCCCTACAACCCAGAAATCACACTACTAGGTATTTGCCCAAAGGATATGAAAATACTGATTCGAAGGGGCACATGTATCCCAATGTTTATAGCAGCACCATCAACAATAGCCAAATCATGGAAACAGCCCAAATGTCCATCAACTGATAAGTGGATAAATAAGATGTGGTATATATATTCCATTTATATATCATATAAAAGGAATGCCATAAAAAGGAATGAAATCTTGCCATTTGCAGTAATGTGACTGGAGCTAGACTGTATTATGCTAAATGAAATAAGTCAGTCAGCGACAGCCAAATATCATATGATTGTACTCATCTGTGGAGGTTAAGAAACAAAACATGTGAACCTAGGGGAAGGAAAAAAAGAGAGAGGGAGGCAAAGGATATGAAAGACTCTTAACTATGGAGAATAAAGTGAGGAGTGCTGGAGGGGAGGTGGAGGGGTTGGGCTGGGTAGGTGATGAGTATCGGGGAGGGCAGTTTTTATGATGGACATTGGGTGTCGTGGTTAGGTGACAAGTCACTGAATTCTACTCCTGAAGCTAGTGTTACACTGTATGTTTACTAACTGTAATTTAAGTAAAAATTGAAATAGTAAAAGAAAAAGATTTTGGTATTATTTAAGGATCTTGAGTTAGAAATCAACCCACCTGTATTCATAACACGTCTAGACACCCTGCTAATAAATTTTGGTTACCTATAACTTGCACTATCTTACACATAAGAAATATCAACCTCATAGCTCTAGTAAGTCAATTCCAATAAATTGGACTTAGCAACATATATATGTATGGAATAAATATGAGAAAGGCAAAAACAAGCCTCCAGCTGTGATTCCTTTTCAATGATTAATGTGACAAAAAGGAATGTAAATGGTGTTTGACCTGCACACATGGTTAAATACACTCAGATCGAACCAAGTCTCTTCCAGGTTTGTAACTGGGCTAAAGAGATGACTTCTTTTTTTTAACTTTACCACTCTATGGTGTTTTTTATACTCCTCCCATACTCAATTATTTCTCCTTTTTTCTACACCAAGTCATGATAACATCATTTCTCCCCCATGAGCCACAATCCTTCTCTCTTGTCTCATCAAAATTTCTGTCTCCTGTTTCTGTAAGGCTATAGCTTTGACTTTTTAAAAGTGGAAAAAAGATCCTCAGCTTAGAATTTTACATCTCACTTTAAGGATAAGATAGCAATTCTTCCTAGATGATTACGTTCCAGGACAATGTAAATATAATTATAATATATTGATGAAATGGCACATTCTTTAACGTGCTGTATTACCAATGTGATAGTAATACATTAATCTTTAGGATTATTTCTAATTACATATAAAATATAATTTAAATCTACATTGAAGTCTTTCAAATTTCTTTCTCTCATCTCTGATGTCTGTGCATTTAACTCAAGTTAAAATAGTTGTTTCGGCGGCGCCTGGGTGGCTCAGTTGGTTAAACATCCAACTCTTGATTTCGGTTCAGGTTGTGATCTCATGGTTGTGAGATCAAGCCATGCCTTAGGTGGAGCGTGGAGCCTGCTTAAGATTCTCTCTCCCTCTGCCCTTCCCCAAATCATGCTTGCTCTCTGTCTCTCTTAAAAATAAAAATGAATTAAAAAATAGTTGTTTCATAGATTCCATGTTGCAGAAAACAACAGCTATTGTATGAAAATTTGTGCATATTTTATTTTATTGAAAAAAAAATTAAGTTTATTTATTTATTTTGAGAGAGACACAGCATGAGTTTGGGAGAGGCAGAGAGAGAGACAGAGAGAGAGAGAGAGAGAGAGAGAGAGAGAGAGAATTCCAAGCAGGCTCCACATTGTGAGCACAGAGCCCCACATGGGGCTTGAACTCAAGAAACCACGAGGTCATGACCTGAGCCTAAACCAGGAGTCAGACACAGCCCCTTGAGCCACCCAGTGGCCCTGAAAATTTGTGCATATTTTAGAGATTATCTTACAAGTATGTGTTCATAATTTTCCAAAAAAATATAAGCCATGAATACACTGGATGAGAAAAATAATCCAAATAAAGAGGTTTGTCATAGATTCCAAACTATGTTTTAGAGAAAATTAAGTGCCTCCAGATTATCAGAGTTCCCACAGGGTGTGGGAGATGGAAAGTCAAGTGAGTAGATAATGCTTTGTTCATCTATTCTACCTCTTCTTTACCCAGAGACTTATTCCCTATCTGAACTGGTCTCTGAACATAAACTTTCATTTGAGAAAATTTTCTCAGCACCTCACACGTTTGAAAACATTGCATTCATTACTAGATAAGAAACAGCCTTGCAAGCCTTGAAATGACAGTATCTTGCCCTTCCTCTGTGCTCTCAGCTCCATGTCTGGTGTCCAGCACTGCCCTTGGCCATAGGCATCAGACACCCGTGGACTGCTAGCCCAGCAGTGGGTCTCTGTTCCTCATCTCTTAACTGGATACAGATTTTGTTCCCAAGATCCTGTTTTGTTTTCATTATTTTAAATTATTTTTCTTTTGTTTTTATGTCATACTCCTCCCCGCTTCAAACAGGGTGGGGCCCTATAATCATATTCTTACCTCATGACTCTATTCCTTAGTGCATAATGTAATGCACTATGAGTAAACACCTAACTCAAACAGGGTCAATGAGAAGCTCTTTTCTTGGATTAGAATGAAATCAGGAAGTGCGATGACATGACCCTGGTTGGGAGGAATGTGGGGCATATTCATCAGGAAACAGTGCCTCGTTTATGTATGCATCCCTATCCGGACTGAAGCTTGCAGTTGCATGAGTTCAGCTTGGAACAGCTCCAGGTTGCAGCATTCACGTTCATAATCAGTTTGGATTTCTAGAGTTATTATGACTTTATGCCAGCAGATGGCAGTAAAATGTTTTATTTTTAAAAAGCACCCTATTCTAATTAGCACAAGTTGCAAAGGGTAGATGCCTACTGCCAAGCACAGTATGGACCAATTTCTTTTAAGCTGATAATTGTTCATTAAATTAATGGATGCATGGCATGTCAGTTAAAGCCACTAGAATATTTTGATAGAGGAAATAAAGTGAATGGATTCTGGATTTAGTATTAAGATGAGTGTGGTGGCCTGAATTTTAAAATCCTTGTTTCAGTCCATTTTCCACTGCCTGTGAAAGTCTGAAATCATTCTACATCTATACCTTGGCAAAATATTCTGAGAAGTGAGAAGCTGGCACATGTTGGCATGGATACCTAACATCCACACCGTTTCCCTTTGACAAGTTATTAACAGAAATGTTTCACTGAATCTGATGGGCTTTGCTTTACTGAGGAAGCATTTCCTGCCAAAATATTTCTTTTCTGTAACGGGGCCAACCGAAATGGCCGACTGGGGTTCTTGCTTCAATCTTTCTTACCTTCTTTATTCCATTAGATGGAAATTCCATAAACTACACTTTAAAAAAGTTGTTGAACATTTACTAAGTGCCTATCTTGTTCTTTCCTTCCCTCTTTCTGCTGCCACTGTCCTAATCCAGCTCTGTTTGAATCATCTCTCTCAAAGAATTTGAAACTGGCCTTTCTCTCTAGTGATTCTACTTTTCATCCATTCAGTCATCTGCAAAGAAATTAAATTTACTGATATAAGTTCTTGTGCCTGTTTGTGATTTGTCCTGCCTGTTTATTTAGTCGTGGTGTGTGTGGCCGGGGTGGGGGGGGGGGCGGCCTGGGGAAATCTGGACACCTAGTTTAAGTTTCATCGTTTGGGTTTTTCTTTCTTTAGTTCTTTTTTTTCCCTCTGTGTGTGTGTGCATGTGTGTCTGTGTACGTCTGTCTGTGTGTGTCCATATATATGTGTGTGTGTGATTCAGAAAGACGCAAGAACTATGCTGCCACGACATTTATCTTCCCAGAATCCTATTATATGGATAATCTTTTATATCTATTGATATTTTATACTGGTCTATTGATATATCTTTAATAATATCCATTCTTCATTCTCAGCATATGCAATCGGAATATATGGAAATATGTATACAAATAGTAATATTAGTTATAATTTACAATCAATAAATTTGTAGGTGAATTTTTTTACTTTTGTCTTTACCAGTGGAGTGTTTTTAATACATAGAGAGATATAGCTGTTGATATATGAAAAAAAAATGGTGCCAATTAGAGTAAAAATTTAGAGGCCCATCCAGAAAAACAAATTGGAAATTGGGTACCTCTTGTATGGTTAAGAAAATGAAAGATTTCCCTGTATCTACTCAGTCATACACCAAAAAAAGAAAAAAAAAGGGGGGGAATAAAGAGCTCAATGTAAAATGGAAAGCTTTACAATAAGAACATGATACTATTACAGAGCAAGTAAAAACTTGTGTGCTTTTATTCAATTATTAAAGCTTAGGAATACCTTTGAACATGATACTTTGCATTTTCTTTTTTGAAAGACACACATTTAATGACAGAGATTATGCTTCATTTTTTTCATAGAGCACACCAGGATTTGACATTGCTGTAAATAATGATCAAATGATCTGTATATTATTTGTGTTTTATTCATTTTTAATGAGTATAATCAACCTATAAACACAGATTATTGAAGTTTTGCCTACACTCTTAGGCCAGTAATAACTGCTATAACCCTGAAGCCTAAAGTCATTGCATATCTGAAAATAGTCAAGAGGTAGGAGTCGAACAGGTGTGAGGTATAGATGGACCAGATCCTTGGCCAACATAGTGGAAATTACACAGTGGGCAGTTGCTAGCTCAGAAATGCTTGTAAGTATCTTACTCACAGAGAAAAAAATAACAAATAGGGAAATTAAATATCTGCATGAGCAAAATGGAGGAGGTAATATAAATAATTATAATATGCTTAATGCTTTCATCTTTATAATATGCAATAATAAATATTGTCTACCTTAGATATAACTGGAAGTGGAGTTAAAACATACTATATAGGAGTTGATGGAAATCTACAGAACTAAAAACAGAAATGATATAAACTGTTAACCTTAGAGAATGGAAATAAGAATGGTAAATCTTTGACTATTTATTGAATTCTGTATTATGATTTTTTTACATATGTGTGTTATTTTTGTAGTGGCAAAACAAATGTTTATTAATAATTACCAATTGTGAGTTCTAAGACATTATATCAGAATGTTTTATTCTGAAGCATTTCACTTAAAATGTCTTTCCTTTTCTATTCTGACATAGTTCAGATATTTTTTACTTAGACTTGTCAACTATTTAAGGCAGGCTATTGTAAATTTAAGTGACCTGTATACTTTTTTATGTTATCTTGACAAAATAAAGTACTTCATTCACTATATATTACAGAAAATTGAGTGGTATCAGAACCCCAAAAAACATGTGTAAAAGGTAAAAAATATCATAGATAATAACACTGATGAATTGGAAGAACACTTTTTAATAAAATGCAGCTTGATAATTCGATGAAATTTTTAGGAATAATTGAACGAATTAGAGGTAATTTTATGAATATATGTGTTACTTCATAAATTCTGTTTATTCAGGAAACTATTCAAAATTATAAAGATTTTTGTATTTCTACATTTCCGTAGCAATCACTTACCTCACAAAATGTTCACCATGTTCACTAATTATTGTTTACTCTTTACAGTTATACAACTTAAAGATCAAATTGAATATAATTATTCATGAACCTGTAATGACATAAACATTTCTTTTTTAATGTTTATTTATTTGTTTTGAAAGAGAGAGAGAGCATGCAAGTGGGGAAGGGACAAGAAGAGGAGAGAGAGAATCCCAAGCAGGCCCCACACTGTCAGTACAGAACTGCACAAGGGGCTTGAACTCACAAACCATGAGATTGTGGCCTGAGCAGAAATCAAGAGTCAGATGCTCAACCAACTGAGCCATACAGGTACCCCATAAACAAATATTTCAAAAAGTTAAATTCATGGGAGAATAGGCAAACATTCTATGCAGAAGAATTCAAAATTACCTATATAGATACTCTAAGAGGTGGAGTGTATCTTCCCCTTCACTAAGGGTGGGCTATACATAGAGATTTCTTCCCAAAGACTACAGTATAGAAAGGGAGAGTGTGGATGAAGAACAACTTTAGAGTCAAGAAGCTTGACAAACATTTCCTCAGCAAGATGATAATGTCAACATCAACAGAACATTAACAGTGATCAACCAAGTTGGTAGTATGCACTCTTGATATGATGTGATGAAAATTGCCCTTTAACTCTCTGATATGACTCACAAGAATACACAATCCCAAGTCTAATCATGAGTAAAACATCAGGCAAATCCCAGTTGACAGACATTTTCCAAAAGCACAAGTATTCCTGAAAACAGTCAAGGTCATCAAAAACAAGGAGAGTATGTGAAACTGGCATAGCCAGGATGAGCCTAAGAAGCTATGAGGAGTCAATAGGATCCTGAAACAGAAAAAGGGCATTAAGTGGAAACTAAGAAAATCTGAAGAAGTATGGACTTTAGTTAATAATAATATGTCAATCTGGTTCATTAATTGGGCCAAGAGTAGCATACTATTGCAGTAAGAGTAACTGGGTGTGGAATATTTAAGGACTCTATTTCTTCACAATTTTCATGTAAATCTAAAACTGTTCTAGAATCAAAAGTTTGTTTTTAAAAAAAGCCATTAAAAAATCAAATGGAGAGTGACATAACTTTATGTAGCCATTATATTTTGCAAAAAGTTTTCCTTTCAAAAGAAATGACCTTCTCTCTACTCAAGAGACTGCATTGCAATTTGAAATAGCCAAATCGGTTCACTAATCACATCTCTGAAATTCACTAAGCTTCCCACCAGTAAGCAAAGTATGGCCATATGTATAGGCCATACACTAACCAGTTGGACCATTTCATGGTGATCCAATCAGTTTAGCCGTCTTGAAATCAGTGGCTCCTCATGACACAACTGAGCAGCAATGATCAGTGTTGATGGTGCAAGTGTCAGCAATGATTGAATTGGCTGTTGCAGGTTAGCTGAGTTGCCCTTGTTGAAAGTTTATCTCCCGTAGTAAATCTACAGAGGCTTTCTTATTGGCAATTAGATTTGAAGCAGTAAACTAACATTGTCATTCCTATTAGCTACTTTAAATTATCCACTTCTTTACAACCTCACGGATGTTGTTTGTTAAACACTACATGTTCTCCTGGAAAAAAAAATAGCCTTCTGTTTAGATTGAATGGTCATTTTGATTACAGCACTAGTGTTTACCTGTTTAAAGCAATTATAGAAAACATACATCCTGTTGCAGATATTGTAGGCTTTCCAGTCAGGGAACTAGTGTGACCTTCAAGAAGGAAAAAAATGAAAGAAGAAGAAGAAGAAGAAGAAGAAGAAGAAGAAGAAGAAGAAGAAGAAGAAACATATATTTTATATGAGAATCCAAGGATTTTTAAGGTACCGACAATTTTAAAATAATGTCAAAAACTCTGTCATCTTCCTATGTTTACCTATCACTAAAATGTAGCCAATATCTGTTCCTCATCCAACGTGAAATTTTACAAGCTTGCCTGCCTCACATCTGCGCATCTCAAACAGTTTAAATATGAATTAGAAATGTAGTACTTTTCCCCTTCCATCTTGAGTCATGCTTATTCTAGCCTATTATAAAACCAAAACCTGGGAGGAATAAGTAACGCAACAAAAATTTAAAACATTTTCATTTCCCTAAAATTTTAAATGCCCAAATCTTGAATTTTGCTAAAGCCATAAGCAATGTGACCAACTCTAGGAAAACAGCATGTACAAACAAAATAGCATAGCCATTCATTATCATCTAATAACAGCATACTGTAAAATATTAAATAGGTTTTATTTGCCATCTTTTCTTTTCTGTTACAATGAAAAGCGGCTCTGAGTTCTGTGATCATGCAACTCCCACCTTCAAGTAATTTCTTCAGTCTCTACTAGATGGAGCCAAAGTATAAAAAATACGTTCATGTTAGGCTACACATTCTAAGAATTCTTAAGCTAAAGCAGTTTTATTTGTATAACAAAGCAATAAAAAATTATGAGAAACTGAATGTTTATTTTTAAGGCTACTCACTAGGACCCTGTGGACGTGAGTTATAGTTCATTCACATATTTGTTTCTGAAAAATTCCGTATATGTCAACGTTACGTAGTAGATCTTTTCTAGAATCTTTCACTTGCTAGATTATTGACATTTTCTCACTGTAATATATGAAAATATTAATATTAATTTTAATATTAAGTCAAATTTTAATAAAAATTAACATTTTAATCTTTTATTAATTAATATTAAATTTTGAATATTTTTAAATACATTATTTTCAGTTTTTCAAAAAAAGGGAACAAGGAAGAAAAAATGATCAATGACCAAAAATGGAGAGGTGTGTTATAAAATCAAGGAGTAATAGTGTAAAAAGTAAAATACTTTAGAAATTAACATAGTTTTAACTATTCCCTTATATGTTTTTTCTTAAAAAAAAATGTTTCCTTTATCATGTTATCAAATTGTCCACGTCCAAATTGTCACGATTAGCTAACAATGTAGTCTTCTTTGGCATTTCAGACAACTATTTATTTGCCAAGGAGAACAATCCAAAATACAAAACATGAAAATACTAAAGAAATGTTTTCTGTTGTAATTTTGCTATTTTAAGTAAAATATTATTTTAACACCACAGAAAGTCAGAAAATTTTAGTATACAAATAAAGCTGAAACTGGGGCACCTGGGTGGCTCAGTCAGTTAGGCATTGGACTCTTGGTTTCAGCTCAGGTCTCATGGTTCGTGGGTTCGAGCCCCACATTGGGCTCCGTGCTGACAGTGTAGAGCCTGCTTGGGATTCTCTCTTCTCTCTCTGTCCCTCCCTTACTCACATTCTCTCTCTCTCTCTTTCATAAATAAACTAAACAAATAAATAAATAACTGAAACAAACAAGTCAAAAACCCCTAAAACAGAATACTTCCTTTCCTTGAGAAGTTTCTTTAAATTTTCCCAAAGATTCATGCCTAAAAAGCCAATCATAAAAAATTGAATGTATTGATAAACCATCAATTTAAATCACAGAGTCTAATCTATGATTCCAGAAGCTATTTGTTGTTGGTACGGAAATAAATCATTTGCAACTCAATAACACTCTGTTTATTATTATTATTTTTTAAGTTCCCGTAAATGAAGTAAGTACTCTTGAGATATGTGGCAGATGATTGAATCTCAGGATAATGATGGTAACCTACCTGTTTGACTAAGTAGTCCCCATTTTAAAAAATGTATTTTGTCAGTTATTTTAGTAAACCATTTTTCTCTGGTTGTATATTACCAGTCTTTCCAGATAATGTGAATAAAAGCTGGTTGAATTATGAAAACTTTATCAATGAACACATTTTTTGTCATCCTTAAAAGCAAATACATTAGATGCATAATTCGTTTCTCTGCTGATTCTACCGGATCAATTGAGTAGTTTAGTAATGTATGGGCACACCCTTTACAGATAAATGAGGCCTATCGCTTCAGCGCAGTGTCTGTAACATATAGGCCGTCCACCCTGCAAAAAACGTAACTAATCAATATTATCAGTTCAGGTAAATAACAGCAGAGGTCCAACTCAAACTTAAACATGTTTGTGGCACTGTGTTGAAAAACAATCTGATTGTTTTATTGATTTTTCTACATTTTAATTGTTTAAGTCAAGGTTGTATTGTTACAACATAAAAAAAGTTTAAGTGAATTACATTGTGAACAATTAGGCAGCACTTGAATAAACAGGTAAAAGAGAGGCTGTGATTCTTCAAAATACCTCAATATATGTTATGATCTATACTGGGATTTTAGAAGAATTTGATTGTAGTCGATATTTTTAAAATATGTCAGTGAACTAATTGTCAGCCAGTTTTCGATTCTTGTGAACTATTTGTAGACATAAATTGCAAAAAGCAAGAAGAAACTCTGACCAAGTCCAAAAAAAAGAAACAAAAGAAAATGAAGAAAATTAACGTTTATAAGAGTTGCCAGGTCTAAGAGAACAATAGTACATAATAATACTTTGAACGAATAACTTTTCTTCCAAGAAAATTGAAATTCTTCCCATATATCATTTTATTACCTAAATGTTGTGTGGCTTTAAAGATATTATTGTGGTCCAAGACAAAAAAAAAAAAATAAAGTCAATGAATTCGTAAAGCCAAATAATTTACTAATGAAATTATGTATTTCTCCTGGAATTATTCACAAATAACGAGTATGTATAGAAAAAAGGGGGGGGGAGGAGGGGGGAGGAGTGGCAGAAGAAAGGCAAAGAAAAAAAAAGTGGAAAAAGTTGGGGGCCGTACTTAAAATATGGAAGAAGTCTTGATTTGACTAATGATTCAAAAGCATTAATTTATAAGCTCTTACAACTCATTTATAAAAAAACATCTTAAACATTATAAGGTCCTATAAACGTTTTCAAAGAAAATGAAATATAATTGGTATGTTCATAGCACTGCTTTTGGCATTGCATATCTCTTTTTATGATAATTGGCCTTTGTCTTGTAACTGGAATCAAAGACAGTAATTTTCCAAGTTCGGGTCTCATTAGTGTTGTCAGGTAGAGATTATACGTATCCTGTTTATTTTTTGTGTGCTGTTTTGTTTGTTTTTAAAATTTCTCATACAACCTGGTGTGGACTTCTATATATGATAAATACTTTGACTTGCAATTACCCATTTTTTTACTAATAATGTTGAATCAAAATATGAGACTGCTGGAAATAAGCAGGTAAATAATCATAATATGCTCAAAGTTATTTCCTTTCATAATATTTAAACAAAAAAAATTACACTTACTTTTAATATAGCACAGTTATTTTGGTAAAGGAAATCAATAATAGATAGTAAAGCCTCCAGGAAAAGAAATCTCCTGTACAGTAGTCCCCCGCGTATCTGCAGTTCCCTGTTCCACCATTCCAGCTACCCCCGGTCAACCATTGCCCAGAAGCACGTGATCCACCTCCTGATGTACAGTCGGAAGCTCAGTAGTTGCCTAAGACTATGTCACAGTGCCTACGTCATTCACCTCCCTTCATCTTATCCAGTAGGCATTTTATCATCTCATACCATCATCATAAAAAAGGATGAGTGCGGTACAATAAGATGTTTTGAGAGAGAGAGAGAGAGAGGAGACCACATTCACATGACTTTGATTCCAATGTACTATTCGATTGTTCTATTGTATTATTACTGTTGCTAGTCTTTTACAGTGCCTAATTTAGAAATTAAACAATATCATAGGTATGAGTAGTTACGTAGTTATGTACGTATAGGAAAAGACATTCTCTATTTAGGGTATGGTACTATCTGCAGTTTCAGGCATCCACTGGGAGACTGAGGACTACTGTATACAAAATGTCCTTTTTTTTTTTAAAGAAAATATACATTCACTTCTCAATTTATTTGTCAAAAAGGAAAAGGAGTCAGTATCAACTACTGTTATCAAAATATGAGTATTTTAATTTTTCTACATACAAACTAAAAATATATGTAGGTTCCTATGGCAACAGGCAGCACCTTTTTCCATTCTAAAAATCTTATGTATTAGGCAGCTGACGAATTTTAGAATATCATCTGGAATTTATGCATTGGAATTTAAGATTTTTTTCCATGACAAAGGATACAATACAACTAGTAATTATTGAGTGGGGAGAAAATAGGGCATGCCACGTTTTTGTACCATAACTTTCTGTCATTTTTTAAGTCACATTTCTACATGACACACTTCAGGATATAGTTGATATAAAAATTTAAATGGAGCAATATTTTGAATGTTATACATTTTTTATTCTGCATTGAGATACCTGCAAATTTTCCCGTCCTCTGTCTGTATAAGATATGCTAAACGTATTCTGGAAAACCTGTCAAAAGACACGTTTTGTTAAATATCAAATGAGGGACAGTTCAAATTCATTGAGTGCACCTGCAAAGGCCAGTCAGTGAAGCAAGTTCCCCTCTACTTTTTTCACAGTCTTTTAATGGTTTATTTGTCAGCTACTTAACAGTCCCAGAAGTTTGTAATTGAAAAGGACATTAGAAATGATTTTGTCCAATTCGCGCATTTTCCAGAGGAAGCTGAGGCTTAAGAAGTTGTCTCATAAGTTCAAACCTATATAATTAGCTAGAGGCAAAAAAGAATCCATTTCCACTGATTTCAGTCCTTATTCTCAAATTGCTTTTGCCAAATTTCAGGCAAGCAGTTACAATTAAAATACATTATTACCATAAATTCGTATTTCTCTCAATAAAGTTACAGGATGGTTTCGGGTTTTTGCAGGACTACTTGATAAGTGACCATTGCTGTGGGGCAACGTGAATTACAATCTTGAAGAACTCTGACCTCCATTTTTTAGAAGATCTAGCTTTATTTAAGAAGCAAAAAGCTGAGAAGCTCAAAAGAAAAGTATGTAATGAGTTTGGTTAGCCATAGTTTTATGAAGGCTATTTTTCAAAAGCAAAGATTAAATAAAAAGTATGCTTTCAGCACAAATGATTGTAAAGATCCACTGAATAGGCAAATATCAGAGATTCTATAAACTCAGGCACAGGCTGATGGAGACTCACAGGAGGTTTTACTATTGAACGTGAACTTCACACATAAAAAGGAAGTTGTATAAAAAAAGGCAAAAAAAGGGGGGGGAGTTTATTTTCTTCTGTGTGTTACCCTTATGGATAATTTATCCCGCACTAAAAAAGATTTCTGGAGTGCTCTACTATTTCATAGAATATTAAATTAAAGTGTTCTGTAATAGCCAAACACTTGCCTTCTAACCTTACCCAGGATTTAACAGTGGAAGGATCAGTTTAGAATCTCACCACTAGATGGCATTGTTACACTTGAATACAATTTAAATAATACAATGACCAAATGAGTTAGTTAAATTAGTAGACAATTATCCCTCTTCCACTCCTCCTTTCATGTGATGACACTGGTTACTTATAGCCTGCAGGATAAGTCCTATAGGATGCCCCACTCAGTCAGGGCTGTTTTTTCACAAGCTCCCTTTTCCCAGCTTTCACCTCAATCTGTCATACAGATTTGACACCTCATCGTTCCAACAGTACTCAGAAATGACATGTATATAATGTGGAATATTGTGCACATTTACAGCCAGGGATCTTTCTCTTAAACATTGCTTGCTATATCTTGGCATCGCTGTTCTGCGTAGCTGGGTGTTCTTCACTTTCCACATATAAATAAGTGCCTAAACCAAAACACTATTATTATTATTATTATTATTATTATTATTTTAAAGCAAAAACCAAAGGACAGCATAACTGATTTCTGTCATTTTCTGTTAGCATTTTCAAGTTTCCACTGAGCCTCGTGTAAGCTAATGAAGGCCACGAGACATGGAGGGCAATGCTAACACATGATATTTTTATGATTCAGTGCCATTAATGCTGCACATTATAAATCAAGTTAAGTGGCATTTCTATTGAAAGAGGTTCTTCTTTACTTCTTTCTTTATTTTTTTAAGATCAACAAGACCAGTCCAATAAACTTAGCAACCCATTTTCTTCCCTGGAATAGACCTTAGCTTTGTTTTCTTATGTTATCATAATCTAGCACTTTTCCTGTTCTAAATGAAAACCCACTGGGGAAGCAAAATCATTCTATTATGGGTGTTATCAAAAAGCAATACCATACTATTTTTAAATAAATACAACCCGAAATGCATTGTAAATTGTACCCAGCCCACACGTGGGTGATACCACCCAAACATTCTGTGTGTGATTACAGTACATCACATTTACATATTTCAGAAGAAGGAAATACAATGCATTGTGGGTGGTGGTTTCTATTTGCAAGAAGGGATGCTGGAAATACCTACCACGTCACAGAATGATACTTTTGTTTTATTAAGATAATAGGGCACAGTTTTTTTTGGCTGACTGTAATACAGCTGCAGTATCCATCTTCAGATTAGGATTGCCACTTTGTTCTTTTTCAGATGCCTCCCCCAACTCAGTATTTTCCCATGAATCTAGAAAATTAACTCTTTACATTCCTCCCACTAAAACCTTCTGAACACGTACTTTCAATTCCTATCAAAAGAACATAGATAACACACAGCTGACTGTACAACAAAATAAACCACTCAATTAATTCTTTACAATAAGCCATCAATTAACAAAGTCGTTGTAAACCTTACATGTTTTAAAATAGAAATAAACTAAGATTACACATGAAAATTCAATTTGGTTGGCTATGAATATATACCAAGAATAGAGGTTTTACAGGAATGTATGATATGATGCCAACTTTTGTTTGATTGCTGTTACAACAGCAAGAATGAACTGGAAAACAATGCCTGGCTGGCCTGGGTCTTCAATCATCAGTTACCTGAAAGAAAAAGTAAATCCTGTTACTACAATTCTCAATAATCATAGTGCCGAAATTTATAGTAATATGTTATGTAAATTTTCAAGATTTTATATAACTTTCTTGACAAAGAACCTAGGATCAAGATTCTTAAGCTGAAATCTGAATATGTCTTTTTACCGTTTAAACTAAAATGTTATTGATTTATTCAGAAGTCTGTTCATATGTTACACAGGCTTACTGAGATGTTAAAAGCAAAACATTTTTATTTAGGCCAAAATTTTTTTTTAAATTTTTATTCACCCTCACCTCAAATTCCTTTTAATGCTTCTGAGAAGCACAAAATAAAATGTTTCTGACTCAGAATTTGTCTGCATTCAAGTTTATATTTCCTGAGAGAGCATATTTAACTACTGAGAGTATGAATGAAATAGGGAACTTTTTCAATATTGTTTATCTGTATGATTCCTTAACTTCAGGGTTGCCTAATGAACTTTGGTGTTGAAAATGAAACCTAGTTGTTATTCTCCCAATGTTCTGATGAACTCCTTCATTTGACTTGTACATGCAGCAAATTAAAGATTTTTAGTACACTATACCAAAGTCAAAATGTCACTTATTATAATTTATGATAAATATACACTTTGTGTATAGAAAAAAAAAAAGATGTTTATCCATGATAGGAAAAAAAATGATTTGATCAACTGATCTGCATTAAAATACTGGTCTGCTGAAGGATATTTAAACTGCTCTGCCCTGTATATCCTAAAGAACAGATATATGTATCATGTAAGCTCCTACAGTATATTTCTCACATGAGTATCTCCTGCACTGGGTCACTAGCGCAGTCTCTCTCCCTCTCTGTCTCTCTCAGCCTCTGCTTCTATCTCTGTCTTTCTCTTTCTCCCCCCATTCCCCTCCCCCTATCTCTTTCACTCACATTTACATGGACTCGCATTAGCTCTTTTATTTCCTGAGTTTCAACTTTAGATTTATCTCTGAAGCTTAAAAGAGCTATACTTAGCATCAAAACTTGTAAGTAGAGCTGTTTATATCCACACCCTAGGGGAAAATAAAGTGCCTTCACAGGGCACAGAAATTCATCTGAAAAAGTTCACTATACTGTAATTTTCAGTATTTATGTCAGTCAAATTTGGCTAAACTAATTTTGTTCAGCACACTGATATTTTTTAATCTTTAAAATATGTTTCTAAAAGACAGACCAAAATAAACTACCCAAACACCTACTTGAATTGTCTATTAACTCCATATTAACCTCTCATAGAGCTTTTATAAATAAATCCTTGATTGTAAATAATCCTGTTAGAATTGCAACACTAAGTGATGGTCATTTGTTTGTAGTGTGTATGCTTTCAGCTCTGTTTTAAAATTTCTTTGAAGTAAAATAGTTGTACAAAAGAAAGTGGATGGCTTTAGAAACTTGGTTTCATTAGCATGATTGTAAATTTTTAAAGAAGTATCATCATAAATTACAGAGGTTTGTATACAAGAGCTACTCTATTTTATTTGTATAAATTGCCTTGACGTTTTTTTCCATCAAAAAAGAATTGGGTTAAGATGAAAAAATAGTCTTTAATTATTAGGCTTATAAATGCATTTCACTAAAAACCCTACAATGCATTAATAGTGTTATTGATTTTATAAAATGAGTTCATTTTGGGTTAACACGAGGCTCTCTCAAGGGGTAGATGATGAGAAGTAAGTGGTTTCTTTGTAGGCATGAATGTCAGAGGGCAGGATGGCATAGTGAAAGGATACTGGGACTGAAATTTGGTAACCAAGCTTCTATCCCTGTCATTTTTTTTAGTTATGTCACTTTCATCAAGCTTTCAACAACACAGATCCCTCTTTTTCCTCATCTGTAAAATGATACTACCCAAACTTGCTTAAACTTTCCTCTTGGGGAAGGGAATAATCAAAGTATCTTGATAACTGTAAATTATTCTAAATTCAAGGTATTATTACTCTGCACATCTTCCTGGTGGGATAAATACTTTTCTTGAATATGGGAAATCAAGTTTTGTCTGCTTTTAAAATTTGGCAGTGTTTAATAATCAGGTATACAATCTGGCAGTTCACAAGAAGTGCTTTCTCTTTTGCACCAAAAATAATTTGACATTTTGGTAAAAAATGGAAAGCATTTAGAATCTGAATATCAAATTTACAGTAATTGGAGAGATTTTACTCTCAAGGCACCTCACACAAGTCCTTACAGAAATATATGTTAAGATCATTATATTTCTGTGCTCAAATATCTTTATGGCGAAACTTATATATTAATATATAGCATGTAATGCACATGTATATATTATACACATACACACACACACACACACAAACACACACTAAAGTGATCTTATCTAACTGAAATGGAGAACACTAAAAATGACTGTTCTGGGATCAGATACTTAGTTTTCATTTTATTTCATTTTAACTCTCAGATTTGAAATTAATCCAAAGACCACCGTGGAACAGAAAAAATGTGTGTGTCAACATCATCTTTGAAAACTCAACTTTGCCAAGCACAAGCCCTATTTTAGTCCTCAATCCAATTTGATGCAGATAACGAGATTAATGTGCAGGCTTCGTTTTAATATTGTCTTTATTTTTAAAAAGCCCTTTGACAGTGTCAAAGATTTTGATTAGATAATTTGATCACATTTCTCAAGCCAGATACAAATTAAAGTTGGAGCTAAAACAGAAAATCTTACTGTTTACTATTCAGAACAATCTTCCTATTTCAGGAAATGGCAGAGCTCCAAAAGCCACATGTGTACAAATGAAAATTCATAACATGTTATTCAAACTCCTGTTGTATTTGTGCAATTTACTAATTAGATATGGTAAGTATCAGCACTGAAATATCCTGGTAATAACATTAAAAAGGCAAAAAAAAAAAAACCTCTACTTTTCTCAGTTCACTTCTCTTTATGAATGATATAAAAGCCTGTTTTGTGGCATAACTGCTCTGGGTATCAAATATAAAATAAAACCGTAAGAAGGCAGTGCATGTTTTAGCAGGAGACACATTTTCTGTATGAGAAACAGAAAGACTCTGAGAGAAAGAATACTGTAGAATTAGTGATATCTGGAATAAATCAAAGTACTACCCATGTATACAATTTTTTTTTCAAATCAGATGCATTACATTATAAAAATACCAAGTCATTTAACTTCATTGGATCTCAACATGTAACCTTAAAAAGAATTGTTTCTTCTCAGAGTTATCTTCCCACTTTTTAAAGATGTCTTGCTTTATCTCACTTACAGGATTCTTTGGAAATTGATCCATCATATAAACATACCGTCTATATGTAATTATATACTTACAAGGTGTTAAATTCTAGGTTAATGGTTTAAAAAAATAGAGAGGGTGTGTGTGCATGTGTAATTCTTTACAAATACAAAAGCACTGATTCTCCAACTACTTCAGTTACTTTCTTTAGGTGTAATCATCATTAAGCTTCTGCTGGGCAGCTATTTTTGTTAATAAAAATAATAATATCCAACATTTATGAATATTTACCGTGCAGGACATTGTAATAAGTATTTGACACAAACTTTATCATCAAAACTCTTCCCTTTGTCTATGAGATCATGCTATTCTGACAATCCATTTTACAGCCTTAGAAAGCCAAGGCTTAGGGAAGTAAAATAACTCACTCAAGTCCCATATTATGGCGGTGCTAAAATTTGAAGCCCATGTGTCTGACTTTGGAGCTTACCTTCTGACTCACTATCATGTGTATATACTGCCTACTAATTTTAATATAGATATTTCTCATTAGCGCAAGACATTGCCTACTGATAGAAATCAGACTTGTATAAATATTTGCTAATGACCAAACACTTGCCAGTATGGTTTTCAAGGTTGACACTGTTAGCAGCTACATATTTCCTGCTTTCCAGTGCTAAATTAGGCATGTTGGATGTACACATTTTAGGACTCTGGAGTCAGGACACATTTTTCATGCCAACCTAAACACAGAACACTTAATTCATTTTCAAAAAAGGATGAAAGGGAATAAATGTAATGGGCACCTACTGTCTCCCGCAGGTTCCCATGGCAGCATAGCAGGCTCAAGAGCCATCAGACAGTGAGAAAAAAGAGACACAAAACGAGGAGGGCTGGATCTCTTACATGGAATCACATCAGAGAGAAAGCAGGAGCTAAGGCAGTATGATGTCTGGGAATTGCACCGGAGGGACAGATCCAGGGAGAGGTGGGCTGGCTTCAGTGGCATGTTCCAGCCTCCTCATTTCTCATCTCCTTGACCCTACTTTGATGATCTGGGGACACACCTGCCCTTTGTCCTACAACCTCTCCACTTCTTCCTCAATTTATTTCATGATCTTTTTTCTGACTTCCTTCCTTCCTCCCTTCATACATATGGAGACGGTCTTGAAAGCGCCTATGTACACAAGTGCACACATTCTTCTTTTTAATCTCACCACATCTTCTCATTGTATTCTGTTACACAAACTGAGAAAATCCCTACCACAGTGTTAACATATCATTATTTTAAAAAAAGAAAAAGAACTTTCAGATTTCTTAGAGACTGACGATTTATAGTGAGCATATGTAGACAAAGCTGAAGAAAAGGAAACTCGTGTTGTAAATTACTTGTATTGATAAACAATAAATGTTTTCAACAAATCAATGAGCAAATACATGCACACACACACACACACACACACACACACACACAAGCGTTCTAAAGCTGCCATAATGAATGAACTGATCTTTTAAGTGCTGATCAAAATAATATAATCTTTCAACAGTTTTCAGCTTTGCCGAGTCTTTCTCTGACTGTTACTGAGAACAGCTTACTATTCAAAAGCCAAAGCTACTTAATGGTGGAAGAGTCTGAACCTCTCAGTTCCCAGATCAGCTCAAAGGCTCACTGCCAGCACAATCCCTTCATCGTTACATATGTGGATCTGCTTTTCTTCTCTTTGCTTTGCTTGATATGTTAACATAGCTCAGGAAATCAAGGGCTAAATAAACCAACTAGAGTAATGGACAGGTATTTGTTTAATGCTTATGGAATTGTGTGCTGACCATTAATTCCTTCTTTCATTGAGCATCTTTCATATGCTCTTTGATTCTTTCGTATTATTTTCAATTAAATAATAGATAATGCTGGATACTTGGTCATTCTCACTCTTGAGACAATTATAGTCTTGTTTGTTGTTTCCCTAAACAGCCTGGTTATAAGAACCAGGAGTGCTATTTAAAAATAAAGATTTTCTTGCCTTCCCCCAGAGAGTCTGATACAGTAGAGCTGAGATGGGACCACAGAATCTTTAGGTTGGGACATATTTGTGACACAGTGATATAGTTGCGATGATTATTTGCCCAAGTTAAGGCAGGCTGTTGTATTTTTAACAGACATTGTGAAAGAAATTCTATATCAAAAATAGTTTAAATTATCATTTTTTCTATTTTGAATAGAATCAATCTAAAAGCAACCTCAGGGGCGTCTGGGTGGCTCAGTCGGTTAAGCATCTGACTTAAGCTCAGGTCATGATCTCGCAGTTCCTGCGTTCAAACCCCATGGTGGCCTCTGTGCTGACAGCTCAGAGCCTGGAGCCTGCTTCAGTTTCTGTGTCCCCTTCTCTCTCTGCCCCTCCCCCGCTCATGCTCTGTTTGTCAAAAATAAATGTTAAAACAAAATCGAAAAAAATAAATGAAAAATAAAAGCAACCTCATTATGCTGATTTAGATACTATGTGGGAAATCATGATGCCTGGGTTCTGATACCTATATACAATGATCTTAGGAAAAAAATACTTTTATGTACAAATGATTAATTAACTATTAACTACTTAATTCATTGCACAGAGTGTTTGGAGTAGTACCTTTAATGTCATGAGAAAAGGATAATAGGCAAATATTCAATGTATTTTTAATTATGGATGAACTCATGCTATCATTATTGTTTCTAGAATTCTCTAACACTGTTAGATATTTTCCTTAGTAATTCATAACTGTAAGGATGTATAAAAATCACCTTTTATCAAAAATACCCAATCAAACTTCCTTCCTGAGTTGACAAGTTACATTTTCTGAGTAGAAATGTGTATTTCCAAACAGTGGCTTTTGATGCCCTCATCACCCCCCGCTGACCCTACTCCCAGTAAAAAGCAATGTTCTCCATGGGCAGTAGAGAAGTTATGTCCAGACTGACTGAACAAAACAGTATTGAATTATGAGAAAATGAGAATAGCTATTACATCCCATTCTAATTTGTATAATTATTCATTTTTATAATATTGATGTAAAGAGATAACTACAGCCTCATCACCATGAGTAAATGTATGATCCACTCTCTGAGAAGAGCTCTGGTCATGTAAAATCACAACTAATTAAGATATTTTGTAGTACATTTTAGAATGTGTTAAGATGCTTATTTTTTAAATAGATAACTTCTCCTAGCTGAGTCATACGCTAATAAGAGGTAGGCTTAATGTCTTGGAGAATTTGTTTTGCCTCCCCCTTCCTTTAGCATCAACTTTCTGGAAACAAAGGAGGCAATTTTGGAGATGGTCAAATACAACTTTTTTTTTTTCTCATGCTATAACCTATTGCCAACTTTTGGAAGAAAATTTCACCTTTTTAATTTTTTTTAATGTTTATTCATTTTTTTTGAGAGAGAGAGAGACACATCGTGAGCGGGGGAGGGGCAGAGAGAGAGGGAGACACAGAATCCAAAGCAGGCTCCAGGCCTTGAGCTGTCAGCACAGGCACCGACGTGGGGCTCAAACTCACAAACCGCGAGATCATGACCTGAGCCGAAGTCAGATGTTTAACCAACTGAGCCACTTAGCCACCCCAAAATTTCACCTTTAAAAAAATCTATACTTTAATCATATTTTTATATGATCCACAAAATAAGTTCAGATTTATAGTCTGAGATATTTGCTTTTTAACTGAATGCACAAATAAAATAAAAGGGTATCGATACAGATTAATTTATGAAAACCTAATACAAAACCCTATTCTTCCCCATACTTTACACCCTGGATAATTCAGAGTTGATACAACCTTTGTAAGTCTCAGTGTTTTTGAGATGATTAAATGCAGTATGCTGTATGTTTTCTAAGTGTGGGGCACACAGTTTGTGTGTTAGCTCCCCCCCAAAATGACAGACTTGGACAAGGTGGTGTCAAAGACTCTTCTGGTTTGGAAAAGAAAAGAAAAAGAAAAACAATACTGTTTCGCTCTATTATTGGAGGTAGAGAAATGATAGAGAGAGAGGGATGGGATCTCCAATCAGCTGACTAGTTGCAGCTTAGGTAGTCTGGCCTCACGCCATTAGATAGGGCTGTTAAACAAATGAAATTTACTTTCCACATTCTTCCTCAGTGCCAGTCAGTTGGGTGTTTTTAATCATCTGTGAATTTTCAGAGTCCTTCTAAAACCATTACTAAGATGTGAGAGGTTAATCCCACCTCCTGACCTTATAGAGCTGTGGGCCAGACCTTTGGAATTCTAAAAGGCAGTGAGGTCTCCTTCCTTCTGATTTCGTTTCACAGACTCCTGGGACATCAATTTTTAAAGGCCCAGTCAACAGATTACAGAAATCATTCAAGTTAAATTTTTATTAGGAAAAAAAAATTACTTCACAAATACCCTTTCCTATGAAAATATAAACTTAAATATCTTTATCTGGAGAGGAATAATGGAGGGGGTGGAACAAAGCACTTAAAAGATTTTTGTAATGTGGATATGCAGCCCTATGATTAAATAGTTTTTCTAGTGACTCTGTTTAAAAATTAGTATCAATTACTATTTCAAAGGCATCAAAATTCATTAGAAATAATTGGCCAAGATTCTTACAAAAAGAGCATCTGGGAGACAACTGTTGACAACACTTCCAGGTACACTAAACATCCAGAAAATCTTTCATTAGCTCAGTTTTTGGAAATGGGTTGTGATGTGTGGTAGGATTCCACCCTATTCCTAAAGAGGTTATTAACCTTTCAAACGTTCTTAGAATCTTCATTTTATAAATACAATATAGATCGTATTATAGAACATACCTAGTCAGTTCTGGAATTCCAGTTGTATTGGATTTCTTGTAATTTACACAGAAATTATTTCAATTCAGTAATTTGGGCTGCATTCCTCCATTTCCCATCTATTCCTATGATCGCCTGGCCTATAAATCACCATGTCTGAAAGAGTTAGGACACAGAATGGTTGGTGCTGTCATAGTCTTGCCAGGATCAGAGTTTTAGGGTGAAGGAACAATAGTTATGGGTGCTATTCTTAGTAAGTAAAGATGCATTTTATGCTAGAATTTTGTATTTGCATTGTTTTTTTTTTTCCTTAGTTGTGGTAAAGTATTTGTAGTACTCCATAGGCATTTGTAAAGCAGTTAGTTGGGTTAGGATTTTGCCCTGTGCTCCTGCAACAAAATGAAGGAAAATAATCTCTATAGGGATCAAACATTCACCCTCAAAATCAGTAACAACTTTAAAGCTAATTGAGCTGACCAGCTTCAGAACAAACCAGAAGCTAGCAAACCTAAAACTCCTGACAGTTCTGTTAATTAATCCAACCTTTGTTTACATATTACATTTAGGAATCTTCCAGAATTTAGGACAATAGAATTCTCATCTTAAAAAATAAGGTGAGAAGAAAAGTGGTCCTCTTGAAATCTTACAAAATTTCAAGTTTACCTCATATAAAATAATCACAGTACTAAAGCCCCTCAAGGGGGTCTGACCAGCCAGCTCATCAAGGTTTGTAGATGACAGCGAGCAGCTGACACTATTGAGATAGTCTAGTCAGTCTACCAAAATAATTACAGGTAAAATACGCAAAGCATAAGCAAAGGCATAAAGCAATAGACTGTAGTGACCAAGCAGGATTTTAAAAATAACTATATACTCCCTAAAAGTGAATACCAAATTTGATTCCTTAACCATGTCCTTCTGCTACCTGCTTCAAGTCTTCTCCATCAAATTAAATGACAATGACATTCTGCCATTGTATAGGCAACAGGATTTGGAGTCTCACACCAATTCAACACCAAATTCTGTAAGCTGCATCTACAAAATATATCCAAAATCCAACCACTTCTAACCTTCCATCTACTACCAATCATCTCCTATCTAGATCATTTAGCCACTAGCATCCTATAGTCTACACTTAACACAGCAACCAGAGTAACACCACTAACAAATACACCATATCAAGTCACACATTTATTCAGAATTCTCCATAAGCTTCTCATTTATTTAAGAATAATGCCCAAATTATTTTCCATGGCCTAAAACAACCTATCTCTATGGTCTTCCTTCCCACTGTCCACCGCTGATCTCTAATCTTATTGTTGGCCATTTCTTTCATCTACTATTCTCCTCACTGGCTTCCTTGTGGTTCCTTGAGCAAGCCAACATACGACAACCTCAGGGCATTTCAATGAATGGTTGCCTAGAATGTCCACCTAGAACTTCTCCCTTATATGCTATAGATTAATCTCTTACCATAGGTCTCTGGTCTCTGATCCAGTGTTACCTTTCTGAGAACACGTTGCTGACCACACTATTTATAGCCACCCCTCTATTCTCTATCATGTTATCCTGCTTTATTTGACTTCAAAATATTTACCAGTATCTGGTGTACTATATATTTCTTGTTTATTTAATTATTTTTTGTCTCACGAAACCATTAGAATTACAAATCCATGAACACAGGAATTTTGTTGTTGTTGTTGTTCACTGTTGTATTCCCAATACATGAAAAATATGTGGAACATAGGAGGAAATTAATAACATTTGTTGAATGAATGATGATGAAGAAATTCATTAATACATGAAAAAATGAATCAAAGGATTGTAAAACTTATTAAAAGCATGGAGTTTTCCAGAGTATGCCAATTAACTCTCATAAGAAGACGTAACTATCAAAGGCTTTTTTTAATATTTACTTATTATTTTTCAGAGAGAGAGAGCATGAGCAGGGGAGGGGCAGAGAGAGAGAGAGAGAGAGAGAACACGAAAAGGCTCCAGGCTTGGAGCTGTCAGCACAGAGCCCAACGTGGGGCTCGAACTCACCACCTGTGAGATCATGACCTGAGCTGAAGTCCGACACCTAACTGACTAAGCCACCCAGGGGCCCCAATCAAAGACTTTTAAAAATGCATTTTATAGGAAGAAACCTCCACAAAAACCCATGTCTCAAAGAAATATACGTTGATGTGCTGTAGGTACCCTCCTCACTCATTCAAGGGAGAGAGGTAGTAGCACATGACTCATCTCAAGTCTAATAAGCCATTTGGTAAGATCGCTTTGCTGCAATCACGTTGAAAGCTAGTTGTGTCTCCTTTGAAGTTGTGTAAATTTCAGAGGAGAGCAACATGTTCTCATTATCTTCAGGGCTGTCTTGAGGGTAAGAGATGAGCTTCTGAGTTACTGGGTGGGCAGCATGAAGGAGGGTTGTTGCTGCATTGAAACTGACCTGTACACCAACATTTTCTTCAGGCAGACTATACACATTCTTTATTTCTACAGCTGGTCATGATAGAAACTTGGTTGGTTTGGGTTATTTACCCAGGAGTATGATTCAATGAGCCCTTGATTATACAGCCCATAGAGGGTTTCTGCAGCTTTCCTATAACTGATATGATTATGATTGTAATTTTGCTTACAAACCCACTGGCATGAATCACTGGAAATATCCTACTGATAGAATAAATTTTCTCTATAAAGAGCTTTTCTCCTTAGTATACTCAAAGGTTTTTAACATGAAAAACCCAAAGTCATAGACAAGAAACAACTTTTCTGTAAGTGAGTCATTAGATAGAATGGTGGAAGATGTTTCCCTAACATTTACTTTTTTTTTCCCTCGAGTCATGAATTTTGCAGTGTAAAAATTATTATAATATATGGGTCACTGGATCATAGAATACACTTGATACTTTAGAACTTTACCCAGTGCTGAAACTGGATCTTTTATAAGTTGTCCCATGATTCTCTTTTGCTAGCTACTTCTGAATTTTAAGTTCATGTGGTTGAGCCTATGGAAAAAAAATGCTAATACCCTACCCCCATCCCTACCTTATTGACCACATTGTTTATGAACTATTGAGAAAATTCACATGTGTTTGCAGAAAGATTCTTAGTGACCTCAACAGATTGGGACATCTTAGCCAACTGATTACTAGGAGTTTCCTCCATAGCTGGGAATCTTTGATGAGTTTTCACAATTCTCTGGCCACATTCCAAAGGATTCACTGTGATTTCTTTTTCAATTGTCGCTAATAATTCATTCTTCTGTCTATAAAATGTTGATTTTCTGGTGAAATTATTAACCAATGCTCATGAAAAGCATTCCCTGTCTTTCCAGGAATTATATTTAATTAAATGTTCATCCTATCATTTTAATTCTGCATGGTGCCAGCATATGACATAGAACCATATCTATTCCAGCTCATTTTTTTCTTCCTTAATCTTAATAGTTATAGAATTCTACAGAAGGCCATGAGTATATGTTGAGAAAAACTGTATTCTAAGATTATGCATGCTTAACTGATAAATCTGCTTACAACTTCAGGTCCTGTTTAGGCCAGGTGCCATCATCACAATTTCTACTTTATTATTGGGTGCTCCTGGCACATCAAACTTGTAGATGAGTGGATCAGATAGTACCATATGCATAATGGAAGGACCCATTCAGTCATATGGTCTCCTGATATTTGATGATCAGATATTTGTTTTTTCCTGGAGCTCAGTATCAAATCAAAGAGCTGGTTTTATATTTTTAAAGTTTTTAATATTTATTTATTTTGAGAAAAAGAGAGAGAGAGAGAGAGCGTGCAAGTGGGGGAGGAGCAGAGAGTGAGGGAGAGAGAAAATTCCAAGCAGGCTCCACACTCAGTGTAGAGCCCGATGCAGGGCTGGAATTCATGAACCGTGAGATCTTTGCCTGAACTGAAATCAAGCACCCCAAGAACTGGTTTTAAAAGGAAACCATATTTGAAACTGTCCTTCTGCTTTTAATCTAGTACCTAAAGACTTCTGCTAGGGAAGCTTTATTCGGGCTCCGTAGAGCATCCCTATTTGATATGTACAAAGTGGAAAATGGCAGAGCCAGTTGTACTTCAACCTTCAATAGCTGAAGAGGTTTCTTTTGGGGCCTCACCAAAAGCTGGAAGGCTTTCAGTTTACCTGATAATTGTTAGAACACCACATCCCTATAGTTTTTGGCTCCAAAACCAAAAAGGAAGTACACTGCCTGTATGGAGATACAAGATGCAGCAAACTTCTCTTGTGTTATCCCAAATAATAGAATACTGTAATTCTATTGGATTTATCTCCGATCTGCTGGTATTGTTTAAGGTATATAAGGATACCTGCTACTTCTTTCTCTCTAGTTCCTGTCAGCAAGATGGTAGAAACACAGTAGAATATTTAAATGGAGAAATATGGAGATGATCATGGTCATGGTCATTAAGAACTATATTACATTCACAGAAACCGCAAATTGATGTAACCCTGAGGAAAGTTGGTAATGGCATAACTTATCTCACTGCCATGTAAACTTTTTAAAAGTGCTCATTAGGTAAAGGGATTAAAAAAATTAAAAAAAATATTTTTCCCCAAGTTAATACCTTGATATCATGGCAGAAATGCATCCATTCTTTAGCTTTAGTAAGCAGAACAGCAGTTACAGTTGGTACTGTTACCTTATTAAGTTTTTAACTACATATGTACTGTCCACGATCCATTCAACCTCTTTACTGGACAAATAAATACTTGTACATGGTAGGTATCACCAACCCTGAATTTTCCAGATTTTTGGTGATGATAATAACTTCTGTAATTATGTAATTCCTCCTGGGATACAATATGATTATTGATCATTTTATTATTTTTTTAATTTACTATATTGGTAGAGAAGCAAATTTCTGGGAACTTCAGACTGTTACTTCTCATTACAAGAACTCTCACATCCAAGGTTAGGGAATCAATGTAGGAAATCTGCTATTTGCTAAGGCTGTATATTCCCACTTTACAAAAATAGTTTTAGAAATTAACATGCATTTGTTTGTGGACCCAACAAACTTGCTATAAGTAGCTTTTGGATAAAACTTCATTATCACTTTACCACTAAAAGCCTGATATACCACAGGTAACATCTGGCTCCCCAGAAATTAGACGTAACTCAAAGTCAAAAGTCTGAGCTGTCAGCACAGAGCCCAACACGGGCTCGAACTCACAAACTGCAAGATCATGACCTGAGCTGAAGTCGGACGCTTAACTGACTGAGTCACCCAGGTGCCCCTATATCTGTAATATTTTTAATGAAATTGCAAAGCTTAAGAGCTTCTAACCAATTTCATACATTTTCTTTGGATTTTCTCTTTCTGTCTAATGTCTCACTTTCATGTCTTATCATTCATGACAAAATTTCCACTTTAACATTTTGCTACACTCTGATGCTGATTAGCTAACAATGACAAATTTCTTTCATAGTCACTGTCCTCTAAATGTTCTCAGTTGACGATATTCCTTTTAGAGAGTGGCACAATATGTGAATTGTGTTTTGAGCAAATCAGATGAAAAGGAAGCAAGTGGAATATAGCATATGAACAATATTCTGCTAAGTGCCTTCTTCACATAAGAAGAAAAAAAAAGTGTGGGGAGGAGGTTTGGGAGAGGTGATGCACTATTATGAGGGAAAATATAAAATGTGATTCATTCGGTGAGAGAGATTATTAGCAGAATAGACCAAAGAAATCTCCCATCACCACCAAATTTTCAATTTTATCCCTACTCTCTTCTCTTTTATTAGTTTTGTGTACTCTCTCTAAACACATTGTTCATAAACACATAAACACATTGTTCATCCATCTGGGCATTCTGTAACATAGTTTCTAAAGATTCCACTTTAAGTCCTCTCTTTAGTTATCTTTTGTTAGCTTGTCCTCAGAATACCTCCAATCTTTAATCCCTGCATTACTTTGAAAGAATTTCTTGGACATTTACACAAAATTATTAGAATAATTCCACATGAATGGACTCCTCTAAGTCCTAAAAGTCCACCTTTCTTTTTGTGTTAAATAAATACCCAAATGTTAGGTGAATTCAATTTTCATTGTTGTAAGAAAGAAATTCTAGTAATTCTACTTGATTTTTCTTAGGCGGATTCTTTTGTTGAACAAATGGGTTTTTCATTTTATGTATGAAATGTTATTTCTCACAAATATACCTCAGATGATATTTTGGATAAGCATAGGAACAGACTATTTCTAAGGCACTGCGATTTTCACGTATTTACATCAGGGATAATTTTTACTCAAGAGTTTAAGTGCTTTTATTTATGTATCACTGTCTTTGGTTAGCTCTAATCTGAAAAGAAAGGCTTACTTTGGCAATGATTTGCAATCAAAAAATGATTTATAATTGTTTTCCAAGAAAGGTGTTGTCCAGTATTCTGCTAATTTTAAAAAGTACACAGGACTAGTTTCAGGATGGAGTATGTGCAAACACCATATTATTTACAGCAAACTAAATATAATGCCTTGATTTGGCACTGCTTGCTTGATATTTCTCTTGAAAACTGTTACATATGTTTGTTTTGAGTTTCTGCCAAAATAGCAAGATTGTTAAATATCTTTCATGTACTTCTTGTTAAATGCAAGGGAAGATTACAGATTACCTTAGCTTAACTTTCATACAACAGTGCAGTGGGCACTAAATCTTTTGAAAGAAAAAAACAAATAATATTCAAATTACATAGAAAAAAATTACACATGAAACACAAATGTATTGCAATAGGAACATGCCAATATTCATTTTTATACCTAAATCAACTCTATCCATAATAACGTGATTCATTTATAAATTACATGCAGAATACAGTGAGATTGTAATTATGTGGGGACTGATTATCTAGGTTGTCAATTATTCAAGGCTTTTGCTTCCCCTTCTTCTTCCTGCTGTCCACCTTTTGGATAGTTATCACCTTGTTAGTATTTCTATTCTCTGCTTGTTAGTGAGACTGGCAGGGAAAGGAAAAAGGTGTGAAAACTTATATCAGTAGATATTATTACTTGCAAGACTTTCCTGTAAAAATTGATAGTGGAAGAGTTTGAAGCTAATTGCTAAAATTATGTTTGGGGTATATGTATTTCACTTATACTTGTTTATCTAATCCTCCATATATCAAAGAGATTTAAAAAAAAGATGTAAGCCTTACAAGGGGTAGTAAATTATTTTGGATGGAGACTTTCTGAGAAAATCACTTTTGCTGCGACTCTGAAGAACCTTATATAAAATAGTCAAGCTAATAATTCAAATTTTTACAGTTAGACAATTATATTGGGAAAAAATAGATATATATAATTTGCTCCCTAACAGACTCCTCAAACACATAATTAAACCTTGACCAAATATGACTGATGAATCTCTTTAATTGGGACAAAATGTGAATCTGAAAGTCAGTATTTCATATACTTATGTTTTGCAGAAAATCATAGTATATAACATACAAGCTTAAATATTTTACTGACTTTTATTTAAAAGTTTTATATTTCTCCTGTTTGTAAAGCTGGGTGTATTTGAATGCACTTTTCTACATCTATTTTCAAAAGATATGCAATTCATCTCATTTAAAACATGTTCCATTTGTTCACTCTTCCTAAATTTAAAAACTTCATGCAAACATTCATTTTTAAATTATTCAGTCATAAAATATTTATTGAGCATTAACTTCATGCCCAACATGAGAGATAAAATGGGAAGCAATTTAGACATTGTTATGTCCTCACAATACTCACAGTCTCATAGTGAAGGCAAAGATAGTTCAAATAACCCTATGATTTCTTTTGCACCCAATTCAGGGTGGGTCTCATCACAAAAGAATACGAAGGGCAGGCAAAATAATCAAAACATACAATTTACCAGACATCTACAATTTCAGGCCAATTTAGGGCTCCCTGAGCAAGACTTTTCACCTCCCCCTCATTTCTTATTTCTTCTCTGATCATTAGAACACATGAGACAATGTGAAGTTACCATAACATGATTTATAAATGTACATTTTAAAGAAAGTGAGAAAAAAGCAATATATCTATAATACCCCCTACATCACCAATATACATGCTTGATTTTGAAATTTATTTCTAGGCCACCCCACTCTCTTGTCTCTCTTTTTTAACCCTGCTGATAACCCCAATCTGTACCACTCTGAGGATTCTGTCCCTCCCTTAAAAGATCACAAAATACTGCCTCTTAAAATGTTCAAATTTGGCTCCAATGCCCATGTTATTATACTCTGGAAGTCGTTTATTGTTTTTAACTTCCATACCTTGCACTGCACAATTTTCCGTAGTGATAGATGATAAGAATATTTTCTCTTCAAGTTCTTTAATAAAAAGTAGTGAAGAACCACATTTTCTTTTCTGTTACATCTTAGCACCAGTTGGTGGTTGATGACAGGCAAATCTTTTTTTTTTTCTCTCTCTCTCTTTTTTAACACTGTCTAGTATGACAGGTGGCTAGTGGTCCAGACAGTGTCATTTGGCATGGTGGAGACTTTGTCATATTGGGTACCTAATGACCGCATTAAGTAATTGAGAACTAGCATTATTTGTTAATGCAGCATAACCTAGTCTATCCAATTATTACATTTAAGTTCCACTTTTCCCTCAGATATGTCCACTTACTTCTAAAGTAGTGTTAAAGAAATAACTCCCAAGTATAATAATAAGCAACAGACAGGTAACTATAAGACACCAAAAGCAGGAGAAACATTTTTTCCTGTGTATTATCTTTACTTAAGTTGTTTATTGGAAGAAAACAAAATAGATTATTAACAATAATGTGAACTAAACATGGCATGTGGTACAGAAGAAATCATATTCTACATATTTAGAAAAATGGTTTGGAGATTTTAATAAAGGAAACAGTCGTTCCCTACAAATTCCTATAACTGAGTCCCCTGTATTATTTCTATGGAGAGGTAAGATTTTGGTGCATACAATAGATTGATGCACTTCCACCTGGTGTTTTACCAAAATTAGAGCAATTAGCAATTAGGCCATTGGGCTATTGGTTGAAAGAAGAATCTGAGAAATTCAATGTTTATCTTTTATATATTTTCTATCGTAATAAAATGAGAGAATTAGTGTCCATTTGAAAAGATGACTCAGTCATAAGACAGCACAGGATAAGAATGTATCCTGTTAGCTAGAAGAAGGCCTGTTCTATACTTTTAGGACATGAAGTTACTTATTCTCTTGAAATATGGTTGCGACACATTTTTTCCATTGCAGGACATACCCAAAACAGAATGCGTTCACTCTACACTTCTGTAGCTTGACCAATTTCCCTTTTATATTGAATAGGAACCCCCTACTTGGAGATTAGTAGTGTAAAGAAATTTCTGTTATACATACTGACAATACTCTAATTAATGAAGTCTCTTGCAGTGCATTTTTATTTTCAAGAGTAATTTTTTCTATATAATTAGAATTAGTGAGTACCCCCTCCATCCCCAGTTAGGACATTGAGTATGCTGAGACTTTAAGCCCTCTCCCCTCAAATAACACAGCCTCTACCTTGTCTCATGCCAAAGTACATAGTCACCAAAGCAAATCTATGGTTCTTATTCTCTGTGATTGTTTGACAGATTTACACATTATGAAAGACCACTTTTTCACCAGAGTCTAATTTTATTGACGTTAAGTTACATAAATAAGTTTTTTAAACACCTGTCATATTTCAAAACATTCATACGTATTATGAAGAATTTTGCCAACTCCAAAGTTAAAGGGAGCGGTGTCTACACAAGCCTGCATATTCTTATTTCAAACACGAACTGTGAAAATTTGGGCTATTGCACAGTTAGTGTCCATGTAAGATCATTTTCTCTTCCTACCCAAACTGCAAGTTTTGGAGGTTCCCAAAATTACTCTTGGTTTTGATAATTTGCTAGAGGATGCCCAGAAGTCATTGAAAGCTATAGTCATAGTTATAGTTTATTACAAAGAAAAGGTACAGATTAAAACCCATCACAGGAAGAGGTGCACCTGGCAGAGTATGGGAAAACACTAAGTGTGTATGGAGCCCTCACTTCCCCCTATGGAGTGAGTCAGAATGCATTAATCCCCCAGCATCAGTATGTCACAATACATATGGAGTGTTCTCAAGCATAGAAGCTCACCCAAACCCTGGTGTATAGAGTTTTTACTGGGGCTTCATTACATAGACATGATTGATTGATTGCTCAGATGGTTGATCTCACTCCCAGGTCAACTGACACCAGGTAGTCCAAAGACTTCACCACAAATCACATTGTTACTAACTGGCAAGCCAAGACCCGCAGGCAAAGATTCTCAAGCAGGAGCTGAGGACAAAGTCCAGATGTCATTTTGGGCAAGGTTAAGTTCTTTACTGCACAGCTTGTCCTGAAAAGTTACTTGAGAGAAAGGCAAATCTTTGAAGGACAATTCTGTACCTCTTGTTTGTTTATTTTTACCTTTTATTGATACCATTTCATCTTAGCATTATTTCTAAGAATTTCTAAGATTTCTTAACCCATCCTTAAATTTTCTATCATGTTAAAGATACTAATTTTTTTCCATACAGTTCTCATTATAAGTCTACTTTTAAAACTAAAGAAACATCAACTGTTGTAGCTGTCACCAGCAAATTGGCAGTAATTCTGACTTAAACTGTTTTGTGTGTGTGTGTGTGTGTGTGTGCGTTTTTGCCTAGTTAATATAAGATATCTGCTGATAACTCTGAGATTATGGAAGCCATTTGAGGTTAAATAATCAGAAATCTAAATTAGTTATTAGTTTTCTTTAGACAATAACATTTATACACACTTATACAAACATTAATAATTATATAGCACAATATAGGTTGCCTATTTAGCAGGCAAATCTATATCTAAATCTATATCTTTAATTAGTAACTTTTTAAAACAATTCTTTATGAGATCTACTTGTGGGTACTCAGTAAACAACTTTAACTTGAAAACATATTTAAAGGTGATACAACTACACTGCTAAAAATATTGGCTATAATTCACATTAAAAATATTCATACATGCATTTCTTGAATTAGTCCAAAATTATGATGAAGAGGACATTAAAAGGAACAAATTTGCAAGTGGCTATATGTGCATAGTTAAGGTATAGATAGAACCAAGTAAGGGAATACTATTTACATGTTCTTAAAACATTGAGCTTCTTAATTTAAAGAATTGAATGTATAAGAAAGAAAAATTGGTAGAATCATTTTATCTATCTTAATTAAAATATTTTTTTCCCTGAGAACAGCTAATGATATTTCAAAGATCTATTTCCCTAATGTTTGAGTATAATTCAAAGAAATAGGTGGGTAAATTATTATCCGTCTTACCACACAAGTAAGAGGTAACCTTTGAATTTCTAATTGAATTTTAAGAAAATAAATGATTTTTAGGTTTTCATGTTAGTAAGAAGAATAAATACAGAGAATTCTTTATTATGCTAAACTGCTAACAGAAACAGACAACAGACCAGAACAAATGAAGTCCTTTGTTTTTTAAACAGGTGCGGAATGGTAAAGTCAGTCTCTTTATTTCTCTATTCTCTGTCTCTCTGTCTCTGTCTCTCTCAGTCTCTGTCTCTGCTTGCTCTCTTTCTCTTTGTAATGTAAAAATGAGTCACTCATATGTCTTGAATTTTTCAATGTAGGAAGATACATGTGCCCTACCACAGTGACCATTATCCCCTTTTTAAAATTTTTAATTCTGATAACTCTTCTATTTCTTTTCAAGTAGATTATTACACTTTTTATTTCCATTTTACAATTGTAGTTATCTTAAAAGTGCTCAAATATCTTTTGTTATTGTTGAAAGCAGGAAAGAAAGACCTGTATTAGTAGCTTTGGGTTGTCTATTGCATATAAAGTTAATAAGTCGTGATCATCAAATATATGAAGTTGTGCTTAAATTAGAATTTAATATTGCAGGAGTGCCTGGTTGGCTCAGTTGGTTAAACTTCTGACTTCGGCTCAGGTCATGATCTTGGGGTTCATGAGTTCGAGCCCCATGTCAGGCTCTGTGCTGACAGCTTGGATCCTGGAGCCTGCTTCAGATTCTGTGACTCCATCTCTTTCTGCTCCTCCCCTGTTTGTGTTCTTTCTCTGTCTCTGTCTCTCTCTCACTCTCTCTCTCTCTCAGAAATAAATAAGCATTAACAATTTTTTAAAGATTAAAAACAAAGAATTTAACATTGCATTACTTAGTGAAATTGTTATACTATATTATCATGGAGGCCAGGCATCAAAATATTAGTTATTAGTTAAGCAGCATGAAAAATGGAAACAGTATTATAGAATATTGAATCATGTCAGGCCTTTGGGAAACATCAGAAATATTCCAGAGTAGGTGTAATACATTTTTGCATCTAAACCTTTCCAATATGGGGATCATAGAGATACTTATAAAGGTGTAAAGAAAACAGGTTTTAATAATAATGCTGTATTGGGGCTCCTGGGTGCCTCAGTCGGTTAGTGTCTGACTTTGGATTCGGTCATGATCTCATGGTTTGTGGGTTCGAACCTGCATCAGGCTTTCTGCTGTCAGCACAAAGCCCACTTTGGTTCCTCTGTCTCCCTTTCTTTTAGCCCCTCTCCCACTCGTGCTTTTTCTGTCCATCTCTCAAAAATAAATAAACATTAAAAATGCTTTAAAATAATAATAATGCTATATTTCTCAGAGATTTTGATTATGCTAATGTACTTTGTGAAAAAAAAATAGGATGGTTCTGAGATTTAGAATATAGTGTTTTTCTAAGCTTGTTTGATTATGAAACCTATATCCCTGGAGCACTTAAAAATTATTTTGCGCGCCTACTAAGTAATTTATCATTGATCTACTAATTTACCACTTTTTTATTCCAGTGACCTACAAAGTATCTTATCATTCCATCAGACACACAAAAATATTTTAGGACCTGCCTTTTGGAATCAGAAATGCCTTGGCACACGTAAGAACCATTGTATAGTAGTGAAGAAAGTGTGAACGTTACAAGAGACCAATTATCATTTATTGAGTGTCAATGTGGGACGGTGATGTATTTCATTTGTGTTCTATGAATGCCATCAATTAAAGATATGGTTGTATTTCGTTCAGCTAATGAGAAAAGGAAATATCTTTTCTTCAGGAGGTGGCAGAATAAGCAAAATACAGGCATTAATGTCTATGAAGTTGTTAAAATGAACCTGGCAGTGAACAAAAAGTACTGCAACATAAACAAACTAGGACTACTTTTCAAAAGAGTATTAAATAGATCCATATCATGTTCTAATTCTATTCTAAGTATGGTAAAATCTCCAGCAATCCCTTTTCAAGTCATTTAATATTATGAAGATGAGGTGGGAATTAATAAGAACATAATAAGTATGAACAATGAACTATGGTGTCCTGTGATATAAAAAAGCAAATATCACACCTAATGGTGGGAAAGTCAGAGCTTTTGTACTAAGATCAGGAACAAGGCAAGAATGTCCTCTCTCACCACTCATTTTCAATGGCACACTGGATGTTGTTAATGCAGTAAGCTAAGAGAAAAATAATTGAAGACATACAAATTGAAAGAAAAAATTAAAACTGCCTCTGTTCACAGATGACACGATTGTCTATGTAAAAAAATGTAAACAATCAACAACAGCAACAACAGTAACTTCTGAAACTAATTAGAGATTATAGGAAGATTGAGAAAATATAGGTTAATATACAAAAGTCAATCACTTTTCTGTATACTGATAATGGACAAGTGAAATTTGAATAAAAATGCAATACTATTTACATTAGTACTCCCAAAATGTATCATTCAGTATCATCTAGCAAAATTTGTGCATGATCTATATGAGGACATTTGTAAAAGTCTGATGAATGAAATCAGAGGAGAACCAAATAAATGGAGAAATATTCCATGTTCATGGATAGAAAGACATAATATTCTCAAGATGTCAGTTTCTTCCTGATCTACAGATTTACTGCAATCTCAATCAAAACCCTGAAAGTTATTGTGTATGGATCAATAAATTAATTCTAAAGTTTATATAGAGATGTAAAACAACAACAACAACAACAATAACAACAACAAACAAAAACAAAATAACAAGAACAACATTAGTGAAGAACAAAGTTGGAGTACTGATACTACCCAGCTTCAAGACTTACTAAAAAGCTTCAGTAAACAGCATACTGTGATATTGGAGAAAGAATAGACAAATAGGCCAATGGAACTGAATAGAGAGCCCAGAAATAGACTCACATACCTATAGTCAACTGGCTTTGACAAAGGAACAAAGGCAATGCAATGAAACAAAGTTAGTATTTTCAAAAAAAAGGTACTGGAACAACTGGACAGCCACATCTCCAAAAATGAATCTAGATACCAGAACTTACATTCTTTACAAAAAAAAAAATAACTCAAAATGGGTCATAGACTTAATGTAAAACACAAAACTGTAACACTCCTATAACATAACATAAGAGAAAACATACCTTGGTTATGGCAATGACTTTTTAGATGCAATACCAAAGGCATGATCCATGAAAGAAATAATTGATAAGTTGAACTTCATTAAAATTAAAAATGTCTATCTGTAAAAGATAATGTTAAAAGAATGAGAAAACAAACCAAAGAGTAGCAGAAAATATCTGCAAAGTTCACATCTGATAAGGGACTATTATCCAAGATATAAGAACCCGTAAAACACAAAAATAAGAAACCATACAACTCAAAATTTAAAAATGGACCAAAGACCTTATTTCATACCTCACCAAAGATTTACAGGTGGAAAATAAGCATTTGAAAGATGTTCCAGTCATACATCATCAGGGAAATGTAAATTTAAAAACAATGGATGTTACTACATCCCTATTAGAATCACCAAAATGTGGGATACTGACAACACCCAATGCTGTGGAGAAGAATGTGGAACAGGAGGAACTCTCATTCATTGCTGGTGGCAGTGCAAAAATGATATAGACAGTTTGGAAGTCAATTTGGTGGTTTCCTACAAAGCTAAATGTATTTTTATCCAGTGATCCAGCAATTACACTCCTTGGTATTTACCCAAAGTAGCTGAAAACATATGTCCACACAAAAAACCTGCACATGGGTGCTTCTAGCAGCTTCTTCATAATTGCCAAAACGTGGAAGCAACCAAGATGTTCTTCAGTAGATGAAGGAATAAATAGACTGTGGTATATCCAGACAATGGAATACTATTCAGTGCTAAAAAGAAAGGAATGAACTATCAAGCCATGAAAAAAAAAGGAGGAAACTTAGATGCATATTACCGAGTGAAAGAAGCCGCCATGCCACGGCTACATACACTGTGATTCCAACTATGTGACTTTCTGGAAAAGGCAAAACTATGAAGATAATAAATAGGTCAGTGGTTGCCAGGATTTGGGTGAGAGGAGGGGAGAAGGGATAAATAGGAGGAGCATAGAGGACTTTTAGGGTAGTGAAAATACTCTGTATGAGCCTATAATGATGGATACATGCCAATATACATTTGTTCAAACCCACAGAATGTATAACAACCAAGAGTGAACCCCAATATAAATTATGGATTTTGAATAATTACGTATGCCAATGTAAGTTTATCAATGATAACAGATGTACTGCTCTGGTGGGAGATGTTCATAATGAAAGAGGCTATGCATGTATGAGGGCAAGGGATACATCGGGGATTTTCAAGATTAAAAAAGTAAAATGAGTAAATATGTAGCATTTATAGCATATTGCTTTATTTAATTTTAAGTACTTTGACATATTAAATAAATTCAGAAAGCTATTTATGTCAAATTGTTATGTAATCGTTGGCTGATAAAGATGAGGTTTTGTTAAGTCTTAACATTTGGACCTAATGTTATTTATTTGTAACATAATTAACATGATTTCTATCACTTTGGCTTATATATTTTTTCTAGTATCACAATCCATCGTTAAGTATGAGAACTGTAGTCAATCTGTGAAAAAAAGTCACTGATGAAATGAAAAAAAAAAGACATATAAAAAATGTATTTCCATTTGGGCAGTGACTTATTTATGTTTATCCAGTAAAAAGTAAGAACAATATTAATGTTTCAAATGTCTTAAATTCAAAAAGTTTCTTTTTTTTTTTTGGTGAAAATTCTTATCTTTATGCGAGCTCCAGCAATTAGGCATTGATTTTTGTGTGTTTTCTTCTGAAATTACACTGCAGTTCTCTCTCCATTTTATTTCAAAAGGCAGATGTTAACTTAGCTTTAAAGAACTTGCCCTATTTCCAATTACTGTACACTCCCTTTGTTACTAAGCCTTCCTGAGTGATCATGAATAATTTTAAGTTATGTTTCAGCGTATTGAGGCTCTGGGACTAAAATGTCAAATTAGAAAGAGAAATGTGGGCCAAGCATCTTCCCTTGTGTCTTCAATAAAGTACCTCAAAATTGAGAATTCTCAAATGTTTGAGTCAAGATCCATAAAAGCTTGAGCAAAGACACTGAAATTTTTTCAATGCTGATTGACATTTAAATAATTTTTAAGACAGTTCCAAATTTCCCATGAAAAAATAAGTATATAATGTTGTACATTCAAAATATTAAAGTAAACATTTAACTAGTTTTGTTATCTCAATAAACAGTTGGCACCAGTTAGCATTAATAGTGAGTGAAAATGTAGGCAAAGGTGGATGTGAATTTGGTTGACAACCCCCAAACTTGAGGCATTTTACTGCTATGCATTTGACATATTATCTTTTTGAAAGAAAAGAACACACAGGAAATTACTTATCTTAGGTTAAGTTTACAGTCTTAACATATAAAGATTTAGTAAAAACTTTGAAGATGCAATTTTTAAAAATATATAAAACTTCACTTAGTGAACTTCCAGTTAATGGCAGCTTAACTATTGAAGCCTATGCATATTAAATGCATAAATATTACATATATGTATATTACTCATACATGGGCATATCTATGTAGCTATATGTATCTAAGTACTTTAATTATCATATGTACCTATCTATGTGTCTATCTATCAATCTTTCAATCTATCTATCTATCTATCTATCTATCATTTATCTAATTCCCAACTTCTTTTGCAGTTAGTTCTGGGCAATTCACTGTTTAGTTAATGAAATGTAACAGAACTGTTTGTTGTACTTCTGAGAAGTTTCCTCAGAAGAAAGGAGCTCGATTCTTCTTCCCCTTTTCTCCATCATCCTGTTTGGAATACAGGATGAATTTAGGACCTATACCAGTCATTCTGGACCATGGGGATATGTTCTATGCCTTAAAGACAATGCACTGAAAATGTGCTTAGGCAAGGAAACACACAAAGCAATCAGTTTTTGTAAGTGTTGTCTGAACCTCCAGACTGGCCTGGAGGGATAGGACAGGACACTAAGTTCGGAGTCCCTGCTGATTTGTAAAAGGGCCAAGTATACTTTGGCCTGTCTACTTTCAGATTTGTTTAATGGGATTAACTACATGTTTAAATACTAAATGATTAGTATTCCAGATTAGACTTCTAGGTTCCCCAAAAAACAAAAACAAAAACAAAACAAGGAAGAAAGATTCCCTGTACTTTAAAGGTAACACACTAATGAATGAAATGATATAAAGGCAAGAATAAGCTCAAAAATATATCAGTGTGGTCAGTGGGTATGCAGCATTGAGAGATGAAGTAAGATCGACCTTGGATTGATAATTTTGGAAGCTAGGAGATGGGTACGTAAGGGTTCATTATAGATTTTTTTCTGTGTTTTGAAAGATTCAGTAATAAAAATGAGAGGATATACTTAAAATATCCAAAGGTGGAAGGTATAGAAGGAAAAAAAAGGGGGGATAAAAAGAGAGACAAGCTAAATGGGAGACAGAGAGATAGAGAGAGAGAGAGAGAGAGGTCACGTGTGTAGAATGGAAATTAAACATGGAATAAAAATGGCATCAGACTTCTCAAAAGTATCCCATTTGCTAGTTTACTATAAAGAAATATATTTGAATATCAAAGAAAAATATTTTAACTCACACTTTTATATTTAGATAAATGATCAGTCAAGTAAAAGGGTAGAATTAAGACTTTTAAAAAATTTAAGGTGGGCTCCTCTTCTTGGTAAATACTGGAGAAACTGCTTTAAGAAAATAAGCAGTAAACAAAGGGAAAGACAACAGATTCAAGAAACAGAAGTCAACACAGAGTCGAGCAAAGAGAAGTGTCAAGATGACAGTTATGGTTTAAATTTAGAAATCAACCTGACCAGATTAGAGGAAGCAGCGGCTTAGAGACTGTTAGAAGTATAACATATATATATATATATATATGATGTATATAAATGTAATTAATTGATTATCCAATATGTTTAGGGTTTCAAAAGTTAGTATTGGTCATTTGAAATAGCTGGTGGATCATTTTTTTTAAATAATTAACTAGATAGAAAACTAAAAAAAAAATGGAAAAACATTGCCATAATTAATCCAGTAAAAATCAAGAGCGATTGTGGAAGAGTATAATTCTCTTTATTGGGAGAATGGATGACATTAATATCACCCTAAACATGTTAACACTGAGTTCAATGAATCCCATATTATAGTAATCTCTTAAGAGAATTACAAAAAGAACATAAAATAACATGGTAAAATTACCAAAAGTTAAAATTAATAGGTTTTTTTTTTAATTGATACATTAAGAACTGGATAAGTTTATTATTTAATAGTATAGTAGCAAAGTTTAGAATTAAGAGCTAAGAGAGCAGAGCTGGGAATTAGAAAGATGCAGGGCAAGGTACTGCTTTTTTTTTTTTCAAAATAAACTTTTAAGTACTATTTGTGTTTCTTGTAAAATCCTTACTGTATACATTTCAAATTATTTTTATTGATGAAATCCGTATGTACATACGTGTATATGTTCATATAGATATACATGCATATGCACATACATACATATACACACACATACATACATATATGCCAAAAGATATATTTTCACTGTTGTAATTGTTATGGTGGTTTTGTTTCTATATTACCCAGAGAGGCTGACAGCTGCTCTTTGAATTTGCAGAAATGGAAGGTCATCTTGGTGCAGATCTTCTTTGTCCTGCCCTGGGTCATTTGTGTGACCCTTTCAGTTATGCAAATATGAGGCAAGTAGAAACTCATAGTCCTGGGATTAGGTTGAAACAAGATTTTTTTTTTTCCGTGTGATTTAGCAAAATCCACCTCTATGCAGAGCTCAGGGTTAGAGAATGAGCCTATTTGCATAATGACTCTAGGGACATTCTGGTCAAGGTACAAAGCATGAAATGACAATGAGTCTTGAAAATGAAAATTTGGTTGATAAGCAGAAGAATCTAGACAGGTGATTTCCCATCAATACAAAAAGCAACTTACGAGTTTGTTGATGGGAACTGATTTTCGCTCAGTTTACAGCTAACGTTAGAAGCTCTTCCAGACTACTTGCCCAAGAAGAACACTGCTGAACTTACATGTATGTCAAAGTAAACTGCCTCTTTGTTATTCAGCCTAGAGTCACAACTCAGGGTTGCAAGAACATATTATGCCAGCAGTGTTAACAAATAGCACCCATTGATCTGTGCAGGATGAGTTTCCCAAAGCTCCCTTATGTGACTGTAAAAAGTAACAACAGTGGTAAACCAATTAAAATCCTACTTCTCTTTTAGTTTGGCAATCAAATAATCATTGGCACACTATGAATAAGCTGATAACATGTTTGCCCAGTTTGAGGTGGTGAAGAAGTCTGGAGAAAGACAGATGATGCATTTACTGCTTATAGGGCATTGAAGGCTGTAGAAATGATTTGAAAAAAACAACAAAAACGTGTGACTCCATGTGTAACCCGAATTGGCATGGTAAGTCCCACTATTTACGTATATGAAGACATCTATTCATATATTTCCATTACATCAATTTACTTTGTACCACTTTAGCAACTCAGATGTATAGCTACACCATAGATCATTCCCATTCCAAGTTATAAATCTCTGAAATGTCTCCCTTAACACCACTAACTCTCTTCTTTCTTCTAATCACAGTCGTCAATCTTTGACCCTCTTTCTAATTTTTAAGTCAGCAAACATTTTTTTAATGTAAAGAGTGAGATAGAAAATAATTTATTCTTCCCTATTATACGATATCTGTTGCAATACTCAACCTGTCACTGTAGCATAAAAGCAGTCATAGGCATTTGCAAACAACTAGGCATAGCTGTGTTCTAACAAAACTTTAATTGCAAAACAAGTGTCCAGTCAGGAGACTGTAGGGCTTAGAATATTTCTAGGGAATTTTTCATCCATGCTTGGAAGAAGCATACATTACTTTCATTTATAATGTACTGGCCAGAAATGACCCACCTTGCCCCAATCTGATTGCAGAAGAGTTTGAGAAAAGTATTTGGTGTGCCCAAGGGTAGAAAACAGAATTAGAGAGCACCCAGCAAACTTCTAACAAAAATACTAAACATTGCCCAAACCGTTTATCTCTACCACAATGTCTTTCTTTTTTTTTTTTTTTTTTTACAGGATAATTTGTAGTGCTAATATTTTTTGGGACTTTAAATATTTTCTGGCGTGTTTATACGTTGCTTGTTAGTTCAATAGGTTAAAACTAATTTCTTCCCCCAATATGAACACGAAAGTAAAACGAGTTTGACTTGAGTCTACACGAAATAATTTGAATTCATATAACCAAACCAAAATAAAACAAAGGATGGGAAATCTGATGATCTGAAACTAGCTTCACAAAAATATAGGAGTATTGGGATGACTAAGTTATTTTGGGGGAAGGTGGAAAGTGAGGGTGCTGACTAACAACACTTCCCTTACCAAGACCAAAAACTCCAAGGTAGCAAAAAAGAAACAGAGGGGGGAAAAAAAAAAAAGAAGAGAACAACAAAAAGTAACTACAAGTTAAACATCTTCCTTGCTGTGACCATTATTTTAGTATTTAAGAGTATTAATTAAGCCATTTCACGTGAGCACCACATCACATGAAGCTTACATACCACAGAGGAAATGTTCTAATCCATAGGCCACCTCTAACTATCCTGTACACATCTGGGTCCTGTGTAGGCTCATTTGGATCAAAAGATGTTGCTGCTTATAAGAATACGTGTTACAGCCTGAATAGCAGCCCTAGACGTCTGTCTGAGATCTATTCTACTTAGGCAGCTTCCCTCAAAAATAAAACTGGATGAGAGCTCCTCACCAATCACTCATTAAAAGGTAAGCTTCCTTGGTCTGGAAGTCACGTCAATCATCGTTTTCTTGCAAACCCAAAGCTGCCTTTTTCTCTGTTAGAAGCTGTTATCATCTTCAAAGCCATATCAAAACAGTGTTTGTTCTGTGCTTTGATTTCACCCACATGGTGAATTCAAAGACAGGTCTACTTGAGAGTGGAGAGAGCCTATTTCAGATGTTGTTTGAGCATTTGTCTTGCCATGTTTGTAAACGTGATTTAAGTGCCTCACGTCTAATAAAAATCCTTTAAGTGCAGTGGAATTTTTTGTTTTCCTTGAAACATTCCACCTTCTGTGTTTCAAAAGTGTTCATAGCTGAGATCTCATAATCTGAAACAGAAAACCCCAAAAGGTTTGGATAAGGGCACCATAATGGCAATTCACCTCAGAGAGTTGATTCCTTTCTACCCTGATGCAGTCCAGTAAAAACAACAAACAAACAAAAAGCTCTTTATAAATGACAATTTCTAAATACCTGGCACAAATAACCAATTTTTCTTTGGGAAAAGAAAAGTCATTAGGAAGATAATGTTACTTAAGGTTCATTTTGCATTGAGGATATTTGACACTATTCACCGGAGATAAACAGATGCATGTGATTTACATATGAAAACCTATCAGATAATGCAAAAATTTGTATGTGAAATGCTTCATTCACTGAATTAGCCTATGGTAATTTCTCATTATATGAAAAAGAAAATGATTACTACAAATGTCTAAATAAATATTAATGCGGTTATATTGTTTTTAAATAAATAAAATATTTAGAGAGAACAATATGCAAGGGGAATCATTTAAAGGTACAGTTGCTATTTGGGGTTTTATTTATCTGAAGAGCCAATAAAAAAGACTTACAAAATTAAATATGGTGATAAGCTGAAAAATACGATTTTCAAACTTCTCTTGGAACATTTTAAATGACAGAATAGAAGGAAAAGTTGACTTAAAAATGAACACGATATACATGATAAACCTCTCATATCTTGACTGAGGTAAAGCAATTGTGCATACGGCCAAATTTTTATTATAATCCCTCTCCTCTGAGGCAAAAATGGTACCAAGATTGTGATAAACTGTGTTTCTCTCATTTAAATACTTTCTCCCCTTTTATAGAAGCTAACTTTTTTTTTTAATTTAGGTAGTATGAAAACTGAAGTAGATTTGACCACAACATTCAACTCAGAACCATTCTTTTATTTTTTTTTAATTTTTAAAATAATTTTTTTAATGTTTATTTATTTTTGAGACAGAGACAGAGCATGGACAGGGGAGGGGCAGAGAGAGAGGGAGACACAGAATCTGAAACAGGCACCAGGCTCTGAGCTGTCAGCACAGAGCCAGATGTGGGTCTTGAACCCACAAACTGTGAGATCATGACCTAAGCTGAAGTCAGACGCTTAACTGACCGAGCCACCCAGGCGACCCTCAGAACAATTCTTTTAAAAGAAAAGGAAATTTGCCGATATTTATCATTGACCATGTTCTAAATGAAAAGTGTTTATTGTCCTGGAACAATTTACAATCCACTTGCGTGACAAAGCAAAGATACATGGGGAGCAAATTAGAACAGTAAATAGAAAAAATATATATATTATGCTACCATTTGTGATAAACTGTCCATATAAATTTTAGAGATGCATACCAAAAGATGTCAAAGTGAAAGATACCTCTAGGATTTCTTTTACATAACTCACAAGAGAGAAAAGTAAGAACCTGAGGGTCAGAGCTGTAGAAGGGTTAGACAATAATTTGCCAAAACCTTGGTAACAGCTGAATCTGTGATGGGTAAAGAAATATTCATTTACACTTCTTTCTACTTTTGTGCTGTTCAAAACTTTCACATAATAAAATATATTTTTAAAGGCTGTTTTAAGTCATCTGCCAAATGTAGTAAAGTGCATTCAGTATATTCTTTGGGTTATTCTATTGTTTTTTAAATTAAATTTAATTTAATATAATTTGTTGTATCCTTGGGTTATTTTAAAAGGAAATATTGTTCATTCCTCTTTCACAAACATCTCTCTAGAACCTTTAGGATCCTGGATATTTTATGATGTCTAATAAACTAGTAATGCTGTTAAAAAGCCTCTCCCAACCCCTTCCGTAAAAAATGGGCTCTAATAACCTGTAAATCGGCTAGGTTCCTACCTTGTCCTTATTTTAATGCTGCTTTATCAGTGCATGTAGGTAAGAGAGGAGGAAACTGTACTCACAGATATATAGAGATGTATGAGATTCACTTTTCTTTAGATGAACTCTTTATAGATTAAAAGTTGTTTTCTTTCAATATTGGCTAGTAAAGATGTTCTCTCCTCTTTATTTGCTAGGCATATATATATGGATCAGATCCAAGTCATATCTGTTATTTTATTGTGGGTGGAAGCATTATTTCTGTTGTGACAGTATTAACTCTCAACTCCAGATTATGTTTCCCAACTTAAACCTCGTCTCTGACCATAGCTAGGTTATAGAAAAGTCAGCAATACCTCTTGGTTCCTAAATATTGACTTCTGTAAAATGTCATTAATCTGTACTAATTGGAAGAAGCTTAGTCTCAATTAAGGAAGAAAACCTGAAAATATATTATTTCAAAAAAGGAATAGGGTTCTATTATTTCAAGTACCTACATTAACTCACATTAAACTAACCAAGTGTTATCCAATACGCATCCTTGACTTGATTTAATGGTTTGTAATTAGCATATCAATTGTGTGGAAATGGATCCTTCTAAAGTGCTTGAGGGTGCTTAGAAAGTTTGTTCTACTAAGTATTTTCAAGGATCCTCTTGCAATCTTATTTACATTATTAATTTACTCTCTATAAAAAGAAAGAAGTTAATCGATGCAAAAATAACAATCTTGTCAGCCTCTGGTCAAATAATGAATTTTGAATTAGTGAAACTCAATTATTAAAGTTTTTATCCAGTATTTACATCCTAATTATAATATCAGTTTTGCTAAAGTTTGATGTATCTTGAGCCATCTGTAAAGGTGATTCTACTGATTGGAAGGAGGATATCTTCTTCTGATTTTATGTTCTTTTCCCTTTACAGAGAGAGAATGGTTCATGGGGTTTCCTTGAAACCAATAACAAGTTATTTGAGATATGGTTAGTAGTTATATGAGAGATATATATGAGACTCCCATGATCTTGAAGAAAAGAAAACCATATTTGGATTCTGCCTTTGCAATGGATTTTTTAAAATCTAATTTATTGTCAAGTTGGCTAACATACAGTGTATACAGAGTGCTCTTGGTTTTGGGGGTAGATTCCCATGAGTCATCGCTTACATACAACACCCAGTGCTCATCCCAACAAGTGATCTCCTCAAGGCTCATCACCCATTTACCACTCTCACCTCTCCACCCCCGCCATCAGCCCTCAGTTTGTTCTCTGTATTTAAGAGTCTCTTATGGTTTGCCTTCCTCCCACTCTCTTTGTAACTATTTTTACCCTTTCCCTTCCCCCATGGGCAATGGGTTTTTATTAGTGCCGAGTACAGTGCCTGGAACATTTAATCAATTCTTATATTGACCAAATTTTTTTAGCTTCTGGACCAGTAACAAACTCAATTCATCTCCCATCTTACTTATACAACTTACTCCCGTTTTGAATGTAGAATTTACTTTTTTCACTTTCTTTTTTACCTTATTATATTTTTAAATGAAGCAAAAATAAAATATTTTTCAAATGTGGGTAAAGCTAAAAGTAGCCACATCGCAACTAGAGAAAGAGTAAGTAAAATTGGATTTCAACTTTGGAAGAAAGATCTTGGTTTATATCTGTTCTTCTTTGTGGTAAGGCAGGTTTAACTTCATTATTTCTGAGTCTCTGTTAATAAGCGTCTAACATCAATCTCGGCTTTTCTATAATGACAGATACTATTGCAATACGAGTTGCATATTCTCTTGGTTTACATCCTTCATTGTTAAGAGATTTGTCTAATTTTTGCATGTCTTTTCTTTTCATAGTTTCTCTTATGTCTCTGTCTTCTATCATTTCTTTATGTGTTTATAGATAAATATCATATTTTTCTTTATGTTCATGTGACTGAACACACCTTGTTCTTTCAACCTTTCCTCATAGGTCTTTTTTCAAAACCTTTGTCAAGTCTTTTTTCTGAACTCTTCAATTTGTCCCTGTTCTTTCCCAGATGTTTCAGTACTGTATACATTTACGTACGTGTGCACGATAATGAATGATGCCCTAAGGTGTGTGCAGTTTTAGCTGAGCTTTCTTTCCAGTGAATGTAATTATGGGTATTCACATATTTGTTATTCTTTTTAATTTCCTGTATTTTCCCTTGATTTATTCTGAATTTTTTTCCTGTTTGAAACATTTACACTTAGGTTAACAAATTTACTTATGGAAATATTGATGAATAAATAAATGTGTGAAGTGAAGTGGATCCAAAGTTTATATCATTTTTGCTTCCATGACCTTCTTAAAAGTAGAAACATTAATTTTGGACAAAATACCTATATGTGGACTTTTTCCTTTTTTTGAATTTATATGTTAATAACTGGTTGAATTAGATGATCCTTATTTAGCTCTTTATATCCATAAAGCAATTCTCAGCACTTTTTAATAATTCATTGGATGTTTTGCTGCAGGGCTGCTGTGTTCTCAAAATTATATAAATCATATGATTGAGAGGAGAGATGCAAGAATTTATAGTTTTTCTAAAGGAAGTTTATACGCACATTGTGTAACACAAAGATGTCATGGAAATATAAGAACAACATTCTCTTTGAGTATAGAGTCAAATCATAAAAGAAGATAAAAAGCTTTAAACATCTAAGTATTTTGCATTACATGAATTTATTTTGATTGTACATATCTGAGAAAAAGTTTGAAATTAGAAATGTACTTTGTCCAAAACAAAATGTTTTTATTAAAGTCAATATGGGAATGAAGTTATGACTGACACTCATATCTTAATACCTTCATCCCCACAAAAAAAAAAAAAAGAAAAAAAAAGGAAAAAACCCATGATTTTCAAATGTGATGCCCCTTTTCTAGGATATATTCCAAAAATCTCAAGTATCTTTCCATTAGAAATATTGACTTTCTAAAATTAGACAATATACACTAATCTTACCAGAGATTCATCAGAAATAATCTTGCCTTGTAAATCAGTTATAATTTGGGATGCCTATGCATTTCAGTGGTTGAAAACATGATTTTTCAAAAAGTTATAGATTCAAACTTTTTTTTACCTTTGAGTTTTGTCTAAACTCAGATTTTAAAAACTGAATTTCCTAAAATAGTATTTTATCCATTTATATTGTAATAGATTCATATATACCTAAAGTCAGAATATTTACTCAAGCAAGGGTTCTGATAAAGTATAAAAGTTCAAAAAAGTAAAACCATGACTCTCATACAAATATAAAATAAACACAAGTAAACTGAAAAGTAGGTTAAGGTCAAGTCTAATAAATCAATGGATTGCTAAATTGTTAAAGGCAAATCAAAGATTTTGAAGATTTTATATATTATATAAATATACATAAAATGAGAAACCCTTAAAAGATTTTGCTAACAGATGTAAAAATGATTAATATTCAAAGTTCTATTAAATGCAAAGATTCAGGTCACAATTTCTACAAAGTAGACATTAATTGTATCTCTACTGGACGAAACTCATTTGCATTTCTATGGACAAAAATCACGAACATTACTGTCAGTTTTCTACAGCTACTATTGTCAGTTTTCTACAACTTAATTTGTAGAGATATCCCATAGAGTTATAAACTGACCTAGTTCATAGAAAGATGATCAAATGTGCATAGCTCTATAGAATCATATAATCCCCAGTGAAATCAGTAGATAATGCTAAATGCTCCACTGAATGAACACCCAGAACTTTTTTTTTCTTATTTTGCCTATTTTTGTCCCCTGTACAGTATTTCCTAGCAGTTGTAATATACCTAATCAGACTGCAAAAGATTTCAGTGTCTAATGATCCCTACCTACCTCACCCTCTATAAAACACCTTTTCATTTGAAGTGGAAGAAAGTAGTTTAGCATAAAATCTCAGAGCCAGAAATATTTTATATGGTTTTATCTCATCACTTTTGTCAATTTCTCTTGTTTTCTTTGCTGTTCTCACAATATAACCATTCTAATCAAGTTGCTCCTTATGGATGCCTATGGTTTCATTTTATATGTCTTGATATGTTTACCCATTTCTCCACCTAATGAATAATATTTTTAAATCATGTTCTGCTTCTTTGCTGAATCAGTTAATAGCACCAATTTGGGAATCATTGAGCAAGTTGAAATACCAAACACTCCAATTCCTCATAAACTATGAATTGAATATTTTCTGGGGTTAGACATATTACCGATGTCCAAAACTGTAGCCCATTAATTCCATATCATTATTCCTTGTGTTTTTCCCATATCTATCACTTTTTTTCTCTCTCACCATTTTTGCTATATTTAAGTCCCCAAATTGTGTTCCTCTTTCCCTACAATTGGGGAACTGATTCAAAATAATAGCTTAAATTTGGTTAAATGCATTCTATACTTCCTACTCTGACTTATGCTCCAGTCCTTACTATTTTTTTACATCACATCAAGTCACTTAGAATTAAAAATCATAGAGCTGAATCAAGCTAGAAGAAAATTAGCCTAAACTCCTGACTGATAAAAAATCCTAATAGTGGTGGTGGTAGACAGAATAATGCTCCCCATTCTCTGCCTCCCCCAAATGTCCACATTTTATTCTGCAGAACCAACAAATACAATACTTTATACGACAAAAAGGATATTTCAAATGTATTAAATTAAGGGTCTGAAGATGGGGAGATTGTCCTAGATTACCCTTGTGGTCCAGTCTAATCACAAGAATCTTGATAAAGGGGAGGTTGGAAAGTCAGAAAAGAAAATGATAGTAGAGAAGTGTGTGTGTGTGTGTGTGTGTGTGTGTGTGTGTGAGAGAGAGAGAGAGAGAGAGAGAGAGAGAGAGAGACAGAGAGAGAAAGAGAGAGACAGAGAGAGAGACAGAGGGAGGGAGAGGGAAAGGGAGAGGTAGAAAGGTGTGAAGATATTACCCTACTCTGCTGATCTTGAAGATGGAGAAAGGTCATAAAGTAGTTTTGGAAAGCAGATAGCCTCTAGAAACTGTAAAGAACAAGAAAACAGATTATCTCCCTAGAGTCTCCAGAAAGAATACAGTCTTGCTAACAGTGGCTGTTGTTTTGAGCCACTAAATTTGGGCTAATTTGTTAGAACAGCCATAGGAAAGTAATGCTTGTGGCCTAAATTAGAATACTTATATAAACAGGGAAATTACTATTTCTAAAGTAGTCTGTTCCATTCTTGATAGTCTAAGTGCTCAGGAAGTTTTTTTATAAATTGAGCTGATATCGGGGCACCTGGGTGGCTCTATCAGTTAGGCGTCTGACTCTTGTGTTTGGCTCAGGTCATGATCTAACAGTTTGTGAGTTTGAGCCCCGCATTGGGCTCTGCACTGACAATGGGACCCTGCTTGGGATTCTGTGTCTCCCTTTCTCTCTCTGTCCCTCCCATGTGCGCTCTCCCTCTTTTTCATTCTCTCTCTCTCTTCCTCTCTCAAAATAAATAAATAAGCTTTAAATTGAGCTGATGTCTAGGTATTCTGATCTAGGTATCCAGCTGTTGCCTCAGATGGCAGGTCCCTACTTGATGTCATTAATTTCATGTCCAAGGCGTGCACCATCTCACAGTGCTGCCATGTTGTATGTGTTACCAGCATTTTCTCAGTCTTCTAATTAAAACCAAATGGAACCAACACTTACTGTCACGTTCATTACTTTTTCTTTGTAAAAATCTGTCATCACGTCATATATGTCACGTTTTCCTTTCCTCCTCATTTGTTCTACCACCATACTAGTGCAAGCCTCTCCCTCAGGCTACTGTTACTCCAAAAGTCTCCAAACTCTGATCTCTGAATTCTGGACTCAACTCCATGTCTCTAAATCTGAGGTCTTCTCACTGGCTTAACAGCCTGTTTTTTCCTATTCCTTATCAGATATAAAGCGTTTGTATCTAACTCTCAGTACCTTTATAAAAATGTCCCCCAGCAGGGCTGGCTTCATAGGCAGGTGGCCTGTTCAGTGCTGAAAACTCTATGCTTAGAAAAAGCCTCACTTTTGCCTATACTCTGCTGTTACTGTCTTGAAATTCTTAACATTCTTAAAGAAAGTCTAGCATCTCATTTTTCACTGGACCTTGCAAATTATGTAACTTGTTCTGTCTCGTAGTCTACCCACATGTTATTGTGCTATTTTATTCATTTTCTCAATATAGTCTTATTTCTGAAAGGCAAGTATTCTCCTTTGAATCTACCCTCTTTAGGCCAACTGCTATATTTTAACAGTTCCTATGTCTTTTTCCCAGAATTCCCTTTTTCCTTTATTTCTTGCTTCTAGAACCAGCTCAGGCAGTGTGATTGTGCCAATAAGAGGGCATTGTACACAGTCATTTCTCCTCTTGTTCCATGGCTGCTTCTATTCCTTCCAATCAATTTTATCAAAAAATTCATACCTACTTCCTCAATTCTCACCAGTTTTCTTCTTTGAATTTAATTTGCACTTGACTGTTTTGTAGTTACTCCATGTAATCTACCATTCTCTCCCTATCTATATCTTAACTGTGTAAAAACATTAAACCTGTCTTTCCCTATTATGTATCCACCCTGGAATAAGTATAGCACTGTATGCATTTAAGCAGTGTGTATTTGTCAATGCATTAATCATCTACCAACAGATTCTTCCTATTGCTAAATACCCTAAGAATTTGGGAAGCTGCTTAAAAACTCTTCTGCTTCTATAAAGGTAAGTTGGTTAATTCTAGATAGGTCACCCCCAGGAAGTAAATATTATTTTCTAATTCCCTCCATATTAAAAAGACTAAATGGAGATGCATTTTTGTAGCAAGTGTCATTGGAACATTTTAGTTTGAAGCCATGTTACCCTCAAAATTCTCCTACAAGTGAATTTTTATCTGTCTTTGTATATGAGGAATTACATTTATCTGATTGCTAAATATAACAAGGTAAATTATAAGTTTATATAAACATTTATACATAGTATATATTCATGTGTGTACATATACACTGCACATCTTTGGCTATGTCAATAAAGCATAAGGTTGGATAGATGGGTTTCCCCCCTCCCACACACAATTCCTACAAATTGTAATAATACTTCTCCTTATGGAGACCACTATATGTGTGAAGTGAAAAGATTTTCATCTGTAATTTGACTTCTATTATAGTTCATAATAGTAGAGGACCATTGGTTAAAGGGAGACTCAAACTTGAGAAGGTCTGCTTTGGATAAGAACTTACCTTCCAAACTAATGGATATAGAGAAGAAAAGCTGAAGAGTAACAAGATGGAGAAGCACCTGGGCTTTTCAATTATCTCTGGTGAATAGATTTTTCTTCTGATGCTAACCATTTCTACTGTAAAACTCCTGATCATGTAATTGAGATGGAGTAAAAGGCCAGGCTAAGCCATTTGGAAGGTAGGGAAACGAATATAAAGGGTCACAAAAGCTCAGGATAACAAACCTATACAGAAGAGGTAAAAATAAAAAAAAAAGGTGGCCTCATATTAAAACACCTCTATTCTTTAAAGGCCTCTATAATATTATTTGAAAGAAGCATCATTAGCTTATACAAGTATGTTCTCTTATGGAATCAGTTTGTTTTTTTCTTATTTGAAAGCATATAGTTAAGAATGGAGTTAAAATGAACTTGGTTTATTTATTTGTGTTGAGTTTATGTATCTTCTATGTGGTTCAGCCATCTTCTGACTTTTTAACCTAAGCATTAAAAATGGCCTTTTATTCATTGTTATATTGTTTTGTGCAATAATCAACTGTTAAAGACTTCCTAGAGAACTCATTATATCATTAAGAATCCAGAAGTTTACAAAGTTTATAAATATCAATGTTATAATTAAAAATAATAGATAAATAAAGTTTGGTAGATGAATATAGTTCATTGAATGTAAACCCTAACATTCATTATTAACAAGAATAAAATACAGATATAAGATTTCTTTATGGTCAATAATTTTTCTTTATTTTCCCCCTTGTCTTCATTTAATGGAAAATCATACACTTAGAAACAGAGGATCTGGGTTTGGATTCCAAATCTCATATTCAAACTGATGACCTTGAATAAACTTCTTTCTAAGTCTCTTCTGTAACTATGCCACACTCTTTCTTTTAAAGACTAAATAAGAGATGCCTTGTAAAAGTCTGTTGTTTTATGTGTGAAATGATGGGGATATGGGAAGGGAACATGCATGGGGAATTCTGGCTGGAGTGGTAAGAACACTCAAATAGTAAAATTGATAAAATAGAGTTTGGTCTTTGAATACAAACATACCTGGGTTCAAGTATGACATCAGTTACTCATTTGGAACTTCTAGAAATTCATAAATTTTCCTAAGATTTGGTTTCTTCAGTTTTAAAGTAACTGGTAATATAAATTTTACAGGGTCACAATAACTATGAGACTATTTACGGCCTGTAAAGTACCACACAGTATCTCACTATATTCCTGACGTAATAAATGAAACTCATCAAAATTCCCCCTTCCCATTTTTTCCCTTGTAAGAATTTTATCCAATGAAAATATTTTTTCCAATTATCAGTTATAACCCTTCCATTATAATGAATAAAAAAGTAATTTTACCAAACAATGAGTCACATAACTAGGTTGTTACAAGATTTCAATCTTGCCTACAAGGATTGAAGTCTTGTAATAATTGGAATTATATTGCTTTTGAAATTGGAAGAGTTATGAGGGCTTTGAACAGTGAAGATTAGAAGTAGTTGCATAGATTGGTGGGTGTAAAAGATCAAGATCCAAGATGGTTTCAATTTTAATGATTTTCCCACTTTCTTGAGTTTGGAGGACAGGGGAAATCCCATTTTTTACACTCAAGCCACAGTATAAAAATATGAAATAAGCTAGAAGGTCTCCAAACTTAGAGTTGAACTTGAATATTTACCTCTGGAAGCACTGGTCAGTAAAAGGAAGTTTGTCCAGATATTCAAACAGTGTCATAATCTAGAAAAATGAGAATAAGGAACTGGGCTAAGGAAGGGTTTAGTCCTTTAGGAACCTAGGCAGGCATCTTTGCCTACAATTCAATGACAAATTCCCTAAGTAGGATTTAAATTTCTTCAGAAAATTTGGTGTTTTGTAAAGTCCCAAATGAGTGACTGACCCTACACTTGAACCCGGGTACGTTTTTATTCAAAAATGAAAGTTTCCTTTTTTCCTGTCTCTTTGATTATCTCTATCTCCTACTTTGAATAAAATCAGTTGTAGCACCATTAAACTCAAGCCTTTATTTTGAGAGCTGTGTCATGAGAAAGTGCAGATGAAGAGGTCTGTAGAGAAGGGTGGGGTGTTTATAAAGCTTTAACAAGAGTGGTTAACTGAAGTTCAGCTAGTTTTGGAAACAGTTCGTTTTTTAAAAAATACTTGAAAAAAGAAAAAAAAATATGTCCCTCATACTAGGGTCCATAATCTGGCCAATTTGTTTTTATCAAGATGAGTTGAAAAGAATAGGATTATTTGCAAGACAGGATAGAGGAAAACAGCTGTCAGTCTAAGAATGCACAAAGGACAAGGATATGTAGGAGTTGGCACAGAAAATTTTCAGTCCCTCAGGATCTCTTGTGCCAAAACATTTTAATTTCTGCCGTTTTTTTTTTTTTTTTTAGCTTGATCCTTCTTTCTCTAATTAGGGATTTCCCTAATACTTAGAAACTTGATTCTAGAAAGTTCACAGTGAAGAATGAGAAAGAAGAAGGGCTTTTAATATATTTTTATGACTGAAAACAGCATGTCAAGCAGCCATTCTTGCTTCCATGAGTTGAGAAACCCAGGAATGTTGAGACAGAGGACTTTATTCTTGGCTAAGCACACTCACAACCAGTTACCCTAATATTCCTAGACATTTAGAAGTTGGATTTCTTTAGCAAAAATTCACCTCCATTGTACTCTCTCTCCTTAATGCTTGGAAGTTGGTGTTTTGCACTCAGAGATGAGGTTGGTAGGCAGAGTTCAGAGGTAGGAAATCAAGGAGAGGAGCTGCTGCATACAGTCCTGTTCCCTCTCTCTTCAGTCCCATACTTCTTGTTCTCATCCTGTAAACCACAGAGTGTTGTTTGCCCATTTCCTCTTAATTTCTCTTATTCCTTTTTTAAAAAAGTTTTTTTAAATGTTTATTATTTTTGAGAGAGACAGAGACAAAGCACAAGTAGGGGAGGGGCAGAGAGAGAGAGAGAGAGAGAGAGAGAGAGGCAAAGAATCTGAAGCAGGTTCCAGGCTCTGAGCTATCAGCACAGAGCCTGACGCAGGGCTGCAACTCACCGGACCGCGAGATCATGACCTGGGCTGAAGTCAGACGCTTAGCCAACTTATTTTTCTCTTTCTTTGAGCTAGCTAATATCATTCCAAGAAACTCTCTGAAGGCACAATGCAACATTCCACATCCACATCACATTATTTTATGATAGCAGCTCCTGGTTACCTAGAATTTCACTCCTGTTGGGTACTTGTCCTAAGTAAGGAAACATGAAGATCTATTATTATCTCTTGACACTAAATACCAAGGCCTCCCAAATTTTCCATATCTTGATTTCTTTTAGCTACCTCAGCTTTTAAACCAACATCAAAAGTTGCTGAATTTCTCTGAATTCTATTTCCTACACCCATCTCTCTGGTACATCTTTACTGAAACAGGGTGATTTCTCAATTAAAAAAAAAAAAGTCAACATAAGTGAGATTAAAACAAAAATAGGTTTTATTGGAAAGATGCAAGTATCTCACAGAATCAAAGTTTCACCAAACAGGCAGTAGAAAAAATAAGTGGGGTTATCGTAATTTTTCCTTTCTCCTTCCTTCCTTTTTTTTTTTTTCTTAATTTATGCCTTCCTCCTTTTGGGAGTTAAATATTTACATGTACATACAATTATGTAACCACTACCATTACAATCAAGATTTCAAACATTTCCATCATTCCAGAAAGTTTTCTCTTGCACTATTGCTGTCATTAACTTCCTCCTACCCTTGCCCCTGGAACATGATCTGCTTACATACACTGTAGCTTTTCATTTTCTAGATATGCATATGAAAGGTATAGGGGAGGAAACTAATTTTCCCTCAACTCGTCTTCTGAGTTCTTAGCTAAGACTCTTGTAGTAATAATGGACAAAAAGATCGACAAAAGAAAAATTAATAGAGCTTTATTAACATGAATAAACTTGCATAAGTATGGAAGATACCCAAGAAAAGATGAGTTAACTCAAAGAGTTAGCTTTAGAATTCAGGCTTAAATACCATTTAACAGGGAAAGGGGAAGAGAAATGTAGACTTCTTAACAGAAAGTAACAGTAGTTTGGATAGATGAATGAACCCTTAGAAGAATAGTTGGAAGGTCTTAGAGTTTGTGACAAAATTCCATTTGAGTGTGCTGTTGACTTCTATTCTCCTTTCTTGAGATAAGAGGACTATCTTCATGGTTTGATGATATTTCCAGGGAGAGGATTATGACATTTGAGTTCCCTTTGGAGGATCTTTAGAGGATCTAAGGGGAATTAAGAGAAAGCCTCTCCATGCATTTGTTTTTCAAGTACCTACAGCTTAAAATCATCAGTATGCCAAAGCGACATATTTGGGGTGGCTGTCATGAATTCATACAATCCTATGTTGGGATGGTATATTCTATTACCTTTCAAAGTACTCACAGTATGCAGGTGTTTTGTCTGGGATTATTTCATTTAGCATAATTCTTGTAAGATTGTTCATGTTTTTGCATATATTGGTAACGTCATTCATCTTTAATTGATAAGAAGTAGTTCATGGTATGGTTGTGCCCCAATTTAATCTAACTAATAAGGATGTGTCCAGGGTTTTAACTCTTGTATATAGAGCTGTTAAGAACATGAGAGACAGTATTTTGTTAAAAATGTTTTTGTTCCTCCTGGGGTTAATTCTAAAAGTTGGATCCTGGATTGTAATTAATATTTTTACCTATATAGCAACCAGTTACACTAACTACTAAAGAGGGCTTATACTATTATGCACTCCACCAGCAAAATATTGTTAGTTTCATTTGTTCACATCTTTACGTATTTAGTATTTGTCTTTAATTTTAGCCATTCAAGTGCATACCACTGGTATCTCATTGTGGTTTTAGTTTGTGTTTCTCAATAATGAAAAGTATTGAATTCATCCATGTTCTTATTAGTCATCTTCATATCTTATTTTGTGAAGTATCAGTTCAAATCTTTGGCCCATTTTTTTAAAAAGTTTATTATTTATTTTGAGAGAGACAGCACAAGCTTGGGGTGCCTGGGTGGTTCAGGTCGGTTGGGTGTCCGACTTTAGCTCAGGTCATGATCTTATGGTTCGTGATTTTGAGCCCGTGTTGGGCTCTGTGCTGACAGTTCAGAGGCCTGGAGCCTGCTTTGGATTCTGTGTCTCCCTCTCTTTCTGACCTGGCTCATACTCTGTCTGTCTCTCTGTCAAAAATAAGTAAATATTTTAAAAAAAAAAAGGCAGGGGAAAGAGACAGAAAGAGAGAGAGAATCACAAGCAGGTTCTGTACTGCCAGCTGCTGAGTCCAATGTGGGGCTTGAGCCCATGAACCATGAGATCATGGACTTGAGCTGAAACCAAGAGTTGGAGCTTAACCAATTGAGCCACCAACACGACCCATGGTCCATTTTTAAAATGATTTGTTAGTGTGAATGTTGAGGGTTGACCACTATTATTATTTTTTCCTTGTCTTATTTCATGGCCAGGACTTTGTAGAACATACTGAATAGAAGGGGAATTGAGCAGAAATCTGTACCTTGTCTTGATATTAGGTGGAAATCATTTGCTATTTTACCATTAATCATAATGTTATGTTTTCATCGATATCTTTTATAACTTTGAAGGATCTATCTTCTAATGTTAAGTTTTTGATAGTGTTTTTTTTTATTATATTGAATTTGGTCAAATGCTTTTTGCATTTTGAAATAATTTACTAAATTTCCTTTGTTCTTTTTAATATAATTTAAATTAAATTGATTTCAAGTGCTAAATCAACTTTTAATTACTGTGATAAATCCCACTTTGTCATGCGTATTTTGCTTTTATATGTTACTGGAATTTGTTTTAAAAAATTTGCTATGTATATTTTGCGGTCAACATTCATGAAGGGTTTTACAGTAGTTTTATTTTTGAGTGATGTCTTTGGTTTTGATAATAGAATGATTGGTCTTCTACAAGGGTTGGAAATTGTCCTTTCCTCTCCTCCCTCCCCTCCTTCTTCTTCTTCTTCTTCTTCTTCTTTCTTCTTCTTCTTTGCTAGAGATTGTGAGGATTCCTTATTATATCTTCCTTTGAAGTTTTGTAGAATTCACCAATAAAGTTCTCTTAGTCTAGAGTTTTCTTTCTAGAAAGGCTTTTAACTAAATTTAATTTCATAAATAGATATAGGAATTTTTAGGTTATTCATATCTCCTTGAATGAACTTTAGTAGTTTGAGTCATTTGGGAAATTTTCACTTTTTGTCTAATAAAAAAAAAAAATTATTGGCTTAAAAGTTTTGTCAGTGTTTTTTTTTTTTATTATCCTTTTATCTTTGGAGTCAGAGATTTTAATAAATGATGGATCCCTCACTTTCTATTTTATTACCTTAAACAAGGTGATAATCATCATGATTGTGTTTGCAGGTATTATTTACTCTGCACTTACCAGGGGCCAAACCATAATTCATAGCCTTTCCTCCTTAAAAGACCTACATTCCAATAAAGACTGCGGGTTTTACTGGATTATTTGCCCACAAAAAAATGAATTTCTTATGTTAAAAGAATAATTGCATTTCATAACCCCATCCATTTTTTTTTTTCTGTTAAAATAATCCTATCTTAGGGGCGCCTGGGTGGCTCAGTTGGTTAAGTGTCCGGTTTCGGCTCAGGTCATGATCTCGCAGTTCGTGATTCAAGCGCCGCGTCAGGCTCTGCGCTGACATCGCTGAGCCTGGAGCCTGTTTCGGGTTCTGTGTCTCCCTCTTCTCTCTCAGCCCCTCCCTTGCTTGTGCTCTCTCTCTCTCTCAAAATAAATAAATAATTAAAAAAAAGAAATTTTAAAATAAATCTCTCTTAAAGATCAGACAATCCAATGTTGGGAGACATCCAATAGGATGCTGGTCTAATACTCCTGATGAAATTGTCAGATGAGACTGAGAAACTGTCATGGACTAGAGAAGACTGGAGACATGACAACTAAATGAAATGGTACGCTGGACTGGTTCTTAGAAGAGAAAGAGGGCATGAATAGAAAACTGAAGAAATCTAAATAAAGTCTGAATGTTAATAGTAATGTGAAAATTCTTAGTTTTTACAAATGTACCATCATAATGGCAAACTGTTAACAGTGGGGAAACTGAATAAGAGATATATGGAAAACTTGGTGCTATGTTGCAGCTTGCCTATAAATTTAAAATTATCCAAAATTAAAAATGTATAGTAAAAAAAAAACTTTATTGACTGCAGTTTTTTGTTTTGTTGTTTGCAGCCTCCCCACACCTCAGCAATAAACTCTCAGTTAAGAAGCACTGATACCACGTGCCCACTTTCTGTTAAACACACTCCAGGAAGTCTTCCATGCTCACTAATTCATCAAAATCCTTCTTCTCAGGATGGCCAATGGCTCACGATGTTAAATTTGGGGGGGAGGTTTCAGTCTTCATTTTACCTTGCCTCTCAGCAGCATGGACAGTTGATTACTCTCTCACTTGCTTGAACCCCCATGATTTTCTTTGTCTATAATCAGCTGTTCCCATTCAGGCTCTTTTATCAGCTGCTTTTTTTTTTCTTCCCAACATCAAACCATCGAAACGTCCCTGAGTTTTATCCTTGTGTCCATCCTTATCTATCAACTCTTCATTTTGATGATTGCTTCCAGTGTCATTGATTTCACATTATTTTTACTTTGAGAGTACCCAGATTTATTTTTCCTACCTAGACCTTACCCTTGAACTCTAAAGTTATCTATCCAAGTCCTTCATTTACCAAATGAACTATGATAGTCTTCCTAAACCAGTTAAATGTGACTTTTTCCATCCAGTTGCTCCAGCAAAACACCTTAGAGACATCCTTCATTCATTTATTTTAACAGTGTATATGAAATGCAGCCAGAAATCCTGTAGCATCAACTTCAAAATATTCTTTAGTCCAGTCACTTCCCATTCCACTCATTGCTACCACTTGGGTTCAAGCCCCAACCATTTTTTTCCCCTGTGTTATACCAGTAGTCCACTAAATAGGAACCATATTCTTTCCTTATCTCCCTAGAGAAGAGAATCTCTTTTCCACAAGGCAGCTGGCATGGCTCCCATTTTACCAAGGATAAATGTGTAGTCATTTCAAAGACCTGCAGGCTCTACATCATAACATTTCTTGATAACGTCTGACTTCATCTCTACTTCCCCTTCACACTGGCTGTCTTTGCTCTGGTGGGAATAAGTACAGTTCCCCCTCAGACACTTTGCATGTTTTTTTTTTTGTTTTGTTTTGTTTGTTTTTTTCCCTTCTGAAATACATCTGCATGGCTGTATCCCTGGCGTTCCTTAAAACTTTACTTCTCCCTTTTCAGTGAGGACTGTGCTGACCATCTTACTCAAAATTGCAATGCCCACATCCTTGACATTTCTTGTCCTCCTTACTTTGTCTACTTTTTATGGCAATTCTTACCTTATAACATTTTATACAATTCACTCATTTATTAAGTTTACTGTTCGTCTCATGAAAACAGAAATCATTAATGTTCACAGTACATAGAATACAATTAAAAAACTTGTTGAGTGGATAGATGGGTGACTTACAATGTTCTCTCATGAAAACGAAATCATCTAATTTGTTCACAGTACATAGAATACAATTAATAAATACTTGTGAGTGGATAGATGGGTTGACTTACAATGATGGCATAAAAATCCTAAATATTTTGGAGACTTATTATTGATTTCTGTCTATAAATTAATATGACATCAATATTAAGAATAATTCCTACAGGAAGCCTCTGCAGAACGGTCACATGCTGTACCTCGTTTTTCAAAGCAGCAGTTTTCCGGTGGCCTAGATGTGCTTATGTATTTTTCATCAATTGAAAACATTAAATAGATTTACTGAGTACCCAACTGTGTAAAGCACTGTATTTCCTTCTACTGAAATATTATAAAATAGAAATTTGTGCCCCTATTCATTTTATTGGAATGTGTTTTGAATGAAACCAAATTTGCCCCTTTTTGAATTTAACTCAATATGAGACAGTTCTATTTGTCAAAGATATTTTTATAGTAGAGACCAATTAAACCCAACTTATTCACAATGGTTTCTTGTGTGAGAGCAGCTCAAACATATTACATTAAGAAGACAATATAATACAGAGCATAGTAACAAGAACAATTTGATTTGGGAATGTTTTATGCTTGTCTATATTTGCCTTTTCATTGTTGTATTTTATATTGACAAGTCTTTAAAAAAGATGAGAAATGCTGTTTTATTTAATTTCATGAAACACATTTTAATAGCTTGCTACTATTATAACTTACAAATATAATGATTGGGCAAAAGTGTTAAGTATTACCTTTAGTCTTTGAAGAGTCTTGATTAAGAGCAAACTGGGAAGTATAGTCCTCAGATATTATTAACAAGTACTTAGAGAATACTTATTTATTCCAGCCACAGTTCTAATAATTTTACTAATAATAACTCATTAATCGCTTTAACAACCCATGAAATAAATACTATTATTATCCTTATTTTATAGATCATATATGTGAGGCACTTGCCCACAAGTTAAGTAACTTGCCAAGGATACAGAGAAAGTAGGTTAGAACAAAGTTTGAACCGAGGCAATCTGATTCCAGAGTTTGGGTTCTTAATTCTTTATGCCTTTGACCTCATTCCAGTTATCTTGCTTAGCTTTTACTAAAAACTGTCTCCTCATTACTTTTACTAGAGACAATATGAGTACCAACAGTTCCTTTCAGAGGGTTTTGAGAATTGATGGTACACTTACTAATTTGGTATGTTGAAGCTGACTCTGACTGAGAGTGCATTATTTTTAGGAGATTCTCTCTGTACTAGACACTCCTGGAGGGGAGGAACTTTGGGTCATTATAATTGCATCTGCAGCATCTATTATGGGTTACTGGTAACTGCATAAATTCATAAAGATATTCTTGGTGTAATAAATAGCATTTACAGAAGGTCCTTTCTACTTAAATAATTCTTATACTGTTCAGATAGGTTAGACTATGCTATGGTAGCAAATACATCTTGATTCTATGAACTTAAGGGTGTAAAAGTGTATGTAGAGGTAACCCTCATGACCTGAAGTTAGACATTCTGGAAAAATGGCCCCCCAATTACTGTTTCAGGAGTAGAAACAGCTGGATAATTTTGCTATATAGTTTTCAAATCCAGGTCTGAAGTTCCTGAATCACTTTTACCCAAATCTTGTTGGCTATTCCTGAATCATATATATGCAATCTAACTTAAAGGAAGACTGGGAAATGTAGTCATCCTGTGTGCCCACAAAGAAAAAAAAAACTATTTAATGTCTATGTATGACATTACCTCTGTCAAAATTCAAACTTTTCTAAGAGATAAAATGTGGAAAATCAGCTATGCCAGGTGATTATCTAATTGTATGATCGAGGTGACTCATTGATAGCAAGCAGCACATTTGGCAAGAGATTTACAATTTTCTTCGAGTCTATCTTTTCCTGTTTGCAGTTATGAAAAACCAGATTTTTAGTAGGCACATGGCTACTCTAAAAGACTATATTATTAGCTTTCTTTGCCACTTTATGTGGCCCAGTGACTAAGTTCTGCAATATGTTATAAAGGGAAATGCTCTGTACATTAATTGAGAAGTGCCTTATTTTTTTTAATGTTTATTTATTTTTGAGGAAGAGAGAGAGAGAGACAGAGTGTGAGTGGGGGGTGGCGGGGGGGAGGCGGAGGAGAAAGAGGAGAAGAAACAGAATCCAAAGCAGGCTCCAGGCTCCGAGCTGTCAGCACGGAGCCTGATGCAGCGCTCGAATTCATGGACTGGGAGATCATGACCTGAGCCAAAGTCTGACGCTCAACCAACTGAGCCACCCATTCACCCCAATTGAGAAGTGCCTGTAATGCAAGGCATATATCATCCTGATTTCTACTTACATTTGGCCATGACGCAGGAGAAAAAAAGTGGCTGAGTCTCTAGTAACTACACTGAGTCACTAGATAACACTGGGAATGGAAAGCAAACATGACAAAAGAATAAGGTATAAGAAGGCTGGTTCCTTGACATATGTAGCATATTTCCATCTCTACTATTTCCTTTCTTGACTTTCTAAATATGGAAAAGAAATATTAAGCCAATCTTATGTTTTTATTCTTTAGCTACTTTCAGACAATATAATCATAAATTATACAACAAGCAATCAATTGCTTTGAAAAGATCAAGTATACCTTGCATATAGACCTATATGTTAACTTATGATTTTGAGGCCTCTCGTTCATTTACATTCATTCTCATTAATTTGCACAAGACCAGAGTGTGGTCTCTGGAGTCAAATTGCCTGATTTAGATGTCAGATCTACTACTTGCTGGATAAATGGCAAAGGATGAGTTCTGTGTGTTTTGAGTTCCCCCCACATTTCTTTAAATAGTAATATTTCAATACATATAATAAGCTCTTAGAAAGATTACATAAGTTGACATGTTCCAGGTGCTGGTCAGACTTACTAGCTCAGACAGATTGGTCCTAAAACTCTACTCTTTTTCACAACAACTGAAGCAATGGCATTAACTGTTAAGATCCCTTCATTTATTTAACAAATGTTCTATTCAGAGAATAATGTTTTGGGGCATGGATAAATTGACTAATTTTACATGGTTATTCCATGTTACTAAGTTAGTAGTATTATACTATTGTCATTAAAAGTTTGACTAAAAACAGTACATTCCTTTACATCCCAGAATAGGAAAAATATGTACAACATTAAAGATGTCAAGTCAGAAACAATTAGGTTTAAAATTAGATTCCGAGAAGAGATTCTGGCTGCTGGAAAAGAGTTGTCCTGCTACGTGCGTGCGCGTGTGAGATGGTATATGACAATGTTGCTCAAAATGTGGTCCCTAGAACAGCAATAGCATTAACATAATCTGGGAAATTGTTAAAAATGCAAAATCCCTGGAATCACCCCAAATTTACCCGAAAGAGCAATCTGTGTTTTATTTTTTTAATTTTTTTTTTATTTATTTTTTTTGAGACAGACATGAGAGAGACAGAGCATGAACGGGGAGGGGGCAGAGAGTGAGGGAGACACAGAATCGGAAGCAGGCTCCAGGCTCTGAGCCATCAGCCCAGAGCCCGACGTGGGGCTCGAACTCACGGACCGTGAGATCATGACCTGAGCTGAAGTTGGATGCTTAACCGACTGAGCCACCCTGGCGCCCCCCCTTTTTTTTTAACGTTTTATTTATTTTTGAGACAGAGAGAGACAGGAGCAATCTGTGTTTTAAAAAGCTCAGTGATTCTAAGTGCAGACTAAATTTTAAAAGCCATTGATGTATATTTTTAGCTAAAATACCAAGGTTAAGAAAAGATTTTTAGTCTGTGCAGAATCACTGAGTTGGTGACCTTAATGAGAATTCAAGTTTAGCTCCAGCAAGATTGGAATTTTCCTCCTTGGATTTTTATTGTACTTATTTGTTTTCTATCCTTTCTTCATTATACCTTAACTTTATTTAAAAATGTTGTGTGGTAAAACGCTTATGAGTACTTTGGTAAAAAGATGTTCTAAATACTCAAATAATTTAGGTCACATGCAAACAAATAAAGAAAATGCTGCAGGTTTCCCCTGCTATCTGAAAGTAGAATATTTCTATACATCCTTTCATAAGCCACAATTGAGTAAAGAGAAGAAGCAATTTCCATAAATTCGTATGGGAAGTTTTTTTGAGTGTTCCCAGATAGATCCACAAAATAATGTCTCTTAGGCTTTTCTGATACCTAAGGACACATCCTGCTAGTGGGTGCACAAAATAAATTGAGATAAAATGGATACTCACAGACAGAGTTCAAAGATATGGCGACTTGATGATGAGATGTGCGTAGTTCCTGGTGAAGGAGCTTGGGGGTGCCTTCTTGGTGTTCAGGTTGTGTGCTGCCCTTTTAATGGCTCACTGCAAAATAAATGCTGAAAACTATTTTTACTTTTTGCCTTTTTCATAAAAGCAAAAGTCCTCTTAATATTTCTTTCATTTACCAAAAAAAAAAGTTACATAGGTCTTTCATAAAAGCAACTGGCATAACATGAACTTTTGAAAAGTGGGAGATACCTGTATTACTACTAGTGGATCAAGATGCTTTGCTTTCCACCCACCTTGAGATCCACCCTGCATGTAACATTTTGTCAAGAGCATCCAAGAACAACATTTCCATGGCTTGCTAAAAGTTAAAAATAAAAGAGATAATGGAATAGAATAAAAACTACAACAGTGCACAGAAATGCTGCTTCTAAAACAATTGTTGCTACTTGTATTCTAGAATTTAGGGTATAGAAACCCTGGTCATCAGCTGCCTATCAGGATGGAGCTCAAACAAGGTTCCTTTTAATATAGTCCCTTCAGTATCTACTAGGATATATTGCATTATTTCAGAATATAAAAGTTGTTTTCCACTTGTAATATTAGTTATAGATATACTTTCTTTATATTTTGCTATTCTTTTTTAAGAGCTCCATAGATTTCCTATGGATTTGACTTAAAAGTGCTTGGAAAATTTTAGGTAAGCTCTACACTCAACATGAGGCTTAACCTCACGCCCCCTAGATCAAGAGTTGCATGCCTATATGATTTCACTCATGTGTGAAATTTAAGAAACAAAACAAATAAACAAAGACAGGCAACCAAGAGGAAGATGACTTTTTAACAGTTTTTATTTGAATTCTTGTTAGTTAACATACGTGTAATACTAGTTTCAGATGTATAATATACCGATTCAACACTTCCATACAATGCCTAGTACTCATCACAAGTGCCCTCCTTATTGCCCATCTCCTATTTACCCCCACCCACCTCCCCTCCCATAACCAGCAGTTTGTTCTCTACAGTTAAAAGTCTATTTCTTGGTTTGCCTCTCTCTCTCTCTCTCTTCCCTTTGCTTGTTTGCTTTGTTTCTTAAATTTCACATACGGTATTTGTCTTTCTTTGACTTATTTCACTTTGCATAATACTCTCTAGCTCCCTCCATGTTGTTGCAGGTGGCAAGATTTCATTTTTTTAATGTCTAAGTAATATTCCATTTTATGTATTATATATATATATATGTATATATATATATATATGTATATATATGTAGAGAGAGAGAGAGAGAGAGAGACTTGGGCTGTTTCCATAATTAAGCTACTGTAGATAATGCTGCTATAAACATTGGGTGCATGTATCACTTTGAATTAGTGTTTTTGTATTCTTTGGGAAATACCTAGTAGTACAGTTGTTAGGTCATAGGGTAGTTCTATTTTTAACTTTTTGAGGAATCTCCATACTGTTTTTCAGAGTGACTGCACCAGTTTGCATTCCCACCAACACTGCAAGAGGGTTCCCTTTTCTCCACATCCTCACCAATACCTGTTGTTTTTTGTGTTGTTGATTTTAGCTGTTCTGAAGGTGTGAGGTGATATGTCATTGTACTTTTGATTTGCATTTCCCTGATGATCACTGATGTTGAGCATCATTTCATGTGTCTGTTGGCCATCTGCATATCTTCTTTGAAAAAATGTCTAAAGAAACTGACTCTTGACTATGGAGAACAAACTGATGCTTGCCAGAAGGGAGGCAGGTAGCAAGAAAAGTTAAGTAGGTGATGGGAATAAGAAGTGCATTCGTTGTGATGTGGACTGGGTGTTGTATAGAAATGTTGAATCACTATATTGCACACCTGAAGCTAAATAATTAATTGCAATTCAAGTAAAAACTTTAAAAAAGTAAAGTGTTTGGAAAATTTGATAGAAATCTTTAAAATTTTCACATAATAAAATGGGGAAGCAATAACAATATGTGTTAAAATGTCCCCAGCATTAATCTAGTTTGTTTAAATCTTCAATAATTAAATATTTCTATAGTCTCTGAGAGGTGCTTTTATTTTCTTTAAAGCCAAATAGCAAATTTACCGGCATTTCTTCTTCGATACTATATTTAACCTGCACATTTTTGAATACTTCCCTCTGTGATTAACAACGAGGTTGGGGCGTGGCAAATGGTGAAGATAAATTATACTTATCAACAACTCCATGGCTGACAGTTTGCTTCAGCCTTTATTCCCATGGCACTGCTTCCTGAATGTAATTCAAGTAAACTTATCCTGCATCTAAAAAGCAAATTATTTCATATCAGGTTTTAAATTTAGTCTAAAGAATAATAATAAACATTTTTTAAAGTAAGGGTTTTAGTATGAGACAAGTGTTTTAGTATATTCTTTTTTAAACCATGTGAGCCTTGGTACTAATATAATGCAATAAATGAAATGTGTGTTCATTAAAATACAGTAATATCAGTTTTGGAGAAGGAAACTAAATGTTATATCTATATATATGCATGTGCATTCTAAATCAGGTTTTGATACTGTTAAATGTGTTGAAACATTTTATAGCAGTAGTTGATTTCACTACACAATACATATATATATATATGTATGTATACATGTATATATTATGTATGTATACATGTATAGATAGATAGATTTAAATATTCCAAATGAATATATTCTACATATAGAATAGAAATATAGTCTACTTATAGTCTTTATATACCATGGAATGATGCCCTCTGTATCTTGGAATCACTTTTCTAGCTCTTTAAATTTCATTTTCTTTTCATATCATAGAGGATAAACTATTTATATGTTTATTGCCAAATAAATTTGTAAAGCAGAAACCTTCAGATTACGTTTATTTATCTGTTTACTGATTAAATTTATTTACTGGCTGGGCAATAACGATATTATAATCAAATATTTAACTAATTTTATGTTGCAGTATCCAAAGTTTGTCATGGAATCAATATGACACATGAGATGGAACTCGTTACAGATCGCTGCACTGCTTTTGTTTTTGCATATGAAAAACAAATCTAAATTATACAAATAATGATAAAATGCTATGAAGAAATTAAAAGGATAATAACATAATCAGTGGTTGGTGATGAGACCTGAAAAAAATTTAAATACCATGATCAAGGAGGGATTTTCTAAACAGGTGAGATGCAATCTGAAACTTGAATAATATGAAGTTAGCCATGCCATATTTTATGGAAGAACTTATAGACAGAGGAATAACATAAAAAAAATGCATGGAGCAGAAACAATGTATGAATGGAAAGAAAAGTAATTTGGCTGAACAGAATCGTTGTCAAGAGAGGAATGTAGAGACACAGGACTACCTCATACTCAGCATTGGGTGTCATAGAAATTAAACTTCCTAAATAAACTGACGTTAACTTGAACTCACTTCTAGCCTCATCCCAGACCTTGACAATTATGCAGTGATGGCTTGAAGGGAGAACCAAGATAAAGATAAAGCTAGACAGAATGTTTTAACAATGGTTTTTAAAGCTATAGAACACTTTAGTCATGTAATACAAACATTCAAATCAGAACCCTGAAAAAAGCAAAACTAAACTCAAATAGTAAGTCCTGCAGCAGGAAAAAAAGGGGATTGATGAAAATTTAAAAGAGAGAACTAAACTATGAAAAAAGCATAGAAATTTTCATGTTTGAATCATTATAGAATTGGGTATTAAAACAAACAAATAAGCAAACAGGTAGTGAGATGTAAAGAGAAGAGAAATAATTCATCAAAAGCTGGAAATTAGTACCAAAGTTGATTACAAGTTGCAATAGCATCTGAGACTTCACAGAAATATCAGAGAGTCCACTGAACTTCCCAGATAATGTAAAGTCAAGATTTAAGAGTATTTACTGTAAAGGGGGAGGTAACCTCTATTGCTTCTTGGTCACAATAGGAAGCAATTACTAAAATTCAATAAAATTAAATAGAAATAATAATATCAACTCAATAGTTGTCAAAAAGCATATTGCAAAATTTAACATTCACTCCTCATAAAAATTTTTGAGATAGAATGTCACTTATTTATTATGACAAAAGCTATTTATTTCAAACTAACAATCAATCTTATACTTGACCTCTGCATAGATTGTTATTGTCAAAAAAGTCAAGGAGGCTCCTTCATGGCAATATTTTAAACTCATTTCAAACTGATACCAACCTGATTTATATATTAAAAAATGAATAAAGAGATATAACAAGAAAAAAAAAGGAATTAAATCATCATTATTGTAGCTAATTGACCATACTGCTGGAAACCAAAAAGAACTGTCCGACAATGAGTAAAAAACTGAAACCACAGTTAGGCATAGCCAGTTTATAAATGATATATGAACTCAACAACCTTGTTATATATCCACAATAAATGGTTAAGTAGATGTAGGAGTTGATATTTTTAATAGCAACAACAGAAAAAACCCACTTATGAACAAAATTTCCAATAAATTGCAGAAACCATATAAAAACAGTAAAGTGCAAAATTCAACTAAGAAAGTAAAATGAGACCTGACCATATGGTCATACTTGTTCAAGATTGGGAAGTCTTAATATTATTTCTCCAATAATTAGCCAATAAATATGAGTTATTTTCTACTGCAAATATCAAGTATGTTTCTTGTTGAATTTGACAAATTGATTCTAAAATTTTTTGACTTGTGGCTATAACTAAGGTATTTGTGAAGAGAAATACACATTAGTAATTGGAGGTGAGGCAATTTGAGTGGAGGATTGTCCCATCAGAGAGAAACATGAGTTACAATTCTATAATAAGCAAAACAGAGTAATTTTAGTATCCTTTAGGTGTTAAGGTCAAGAATTAAAAATTACTGAAGTATGAATGCATGTAGAAAGGCACCATCTTTGTGAAACGACCTGGCCTTGCTATAGCTCTTTGAGACTCCTCAAAAAAGAGGTTATACACTTGTCTGGAGCCCTAATTTTGTCAACTGTTGCCCAGGGGACACCTTCAGAACTCCTGGTCATCAAAAGTAATAATTGCAGCCCCACAGGATTGTTTATATTGATGTGCTTTAAAAGCTGCTACCTGAAGGTCAGGCTTCCAATCAGCTTGAAACTACATGCTAAATGAGATTCTTCCCCCTTGGATCACTGACAGGTGTTGCCACACCTTCAAAAATGCAGGCATGTCAAGAATAAACCAGGCAATTTAGAAAATCACTAATGTTTAGGAGACAACAAAGAGTGAAGGCAAGGTTGAGCAAGAAGGATCATTATCTGAACAAGGCCATGCCTTCAAGACTTAGCTATAATTTTTGGCTCTGATTCCAAAGGCAAGGGAATCAAAGGCAAAAACATACAAATGGGACTATATCAAACAAAAGCTTCTGTACAGCAAAGAAAACATTAACAATATGAAAAAGCAACCTACTGAGGGGAATCAACACTTTGCAAATATCCAATAAGGTATTAATATCCAAAATATATAAAGAACTCCTACAACTCAATACCAATACCACCACCACCACAAAACAAAACAACAACCCAATTAAAAAGTGAGCAGATGATCTGAATAGACATTTTACCAAAGAAGAGACACACATGTAGCCAACAAGCATATGAAAAGATGCTCTACGTCACCAACCACCAGGGAACTACAAATCAAAATCACAATGAAATATCACCTTAACACCTGTCAGAATAGCTACTATAAAAAGAAAAAAGAAAGAAAGAAAGAAAGAAAGAAAGAAAGAAAGAAAGAAAGAAAGAAAAAGAAAGAAAGAAGAAAGAAGAAAAAAAGAAAGAAGAAAAAGAAATAACAAGTAGTGTTGGTGATGATGTGGAGAAAAGGAAGCACTAGAAATTGGTACAGCCACTGTGAAAAACAGTATAGAGGTTCCTCAAATAATTAAAATAGAGCTATTATATAAACCAACAACTACTACAGGGAATCTATTCAGAGTAAATGAAAACACTAACTGAGCATGGAGACTGCTTAAGATTCTCTCTCCTCCCTCTGCCCCTTTCCTGCACTCACTCTCTCTCTCTCTCTCAAAAAAAGAGAGGAATAACATAAATAAAAATAAAAATAGAGAGACAGAAGAAGAAGAAGATGTGGTCCATATATACAATGGAATACGAATCAGCCATAAAAATTAATAAAATCTTGGCATTTGCAACAACATAAATGACTTGATAGTATTATATTAAGTAAAATAAGTCACACAGTATTAAGTCACACAGATCTAGAAAAATACTGTATGATTTCACTTATATGTGGAATCTAAATAAAACCAAAAAAAATAATAATAAAATAAATAAAACAAAACCCAGCCTCAAAGATATAAAGAACAGAATGGTGGTTAACAGGAGGGAATAGTGGTGGGGGTGAGTGAAATGGATGAAAGGGGGTTACGAAATACAAACTTCCAGGAGTGGGCTGGCTCAGTTGGAGGAGCATGCTACTCTTGATCTTGGAGTGTGAGCTCAAACCCCAGGTTGAGTGTAGATGGTACTTAAAAATAAAATCTTTTTAAAAAAAGATAAACCTCCAATTATAAAATAAAGCAGTCATGCAGATGTAATGTACGGCTTGAGGAATATAGTCCATCAGACTTCCATTTATGGAATAAGTGAGTCATGGGAATCAAAGGCACAGCACGGAGAGTATCATCAATGAGATTTGGATGCCAGCAGATGGTAGCTGCACTTGTGGTGAACATGGCATAATGTATAGAGGAGTTGAATCACTACCTTGCACTCCTGAAACTAATGTAATGTTTTGTGTCAATATATTCAAATAGAAAAATTTCAAAAAATATCGTAATAATTTGTAAGGTGGCATATTGTAACTAGACTTATTGTGGTGACCATTTCACGAAATATACAAATGTTAATTCACTATGTTGTATCCCTGACACTAATATAATGTTGCCTGTCAATTATATTTCAGTAAATAAAAATCAAATCATTCTCACCATAAGACCATATATTTCAAATATTGTAAATATTAACTGGAAAGAGTATAAATCTATCACTTTAGAAATTAACATAATGATGGAAGGATTATTAAAAAAATATTATTTACCATGTAAGCATTTTAATCACTCTTATGGTTAAGATTAACATGTATTAGGGATGCCTGGATGGCTCAGGTGGGTAAGTATCTGACTTTATTTTAGCTCACATTTCTTTTTTATTTTTTTTTAAGTTTATTTATTTTGAGACAGAGAGAGACAGAGCATGAATGGGGGAGGGTCACAGAGAGAGGGAGAACAGAATCTGAAATAGGCTGCGGGCTCTGAGCTGTCAGCACAGAGCAGACGCGGGGCTGGAACTCACGGACGGCAAAATCATGACCTGCTCAGAGTCGACACTTAACCGACGACTGAGCCGCCCAGGCACCCTCACGTTTCTTGTGATCAAGCCCCTTGTTGGGCTCTGCATAGAAGCGTGGCGCCTGCTTGGGATTCTCTCTCTCCCTCTCTCTCTGCCCCTCCCCTGCTCTCACACATGATCTCTCTCTCTCAAATAAATAAACATTAAAAAAAAAGAATTAAAATGTATTAGATTTATTACATACTTAAATGTATACTATCTACCATAAATAAGAGCATAAAGCATAAAGTGTGAAGAGCATAAATAAATTTTGCATTGCTTGATTTTCCACTGCCTACTGGACATTTTTATATGAGGTTCTTTGCTTGCTAAATAGCATTCAAACTTTATTCAGCATCCACACTTTGTTAGAAATTAGGGATTCAAAGGAATATATGGTGTGATTCTGTAGGACCACCTTATTGTAAAGATGTCCAGAACCAATCCTGTCTTTCTATCCCTTCTAAACTTGCTTTCATTTTTACTGACCTTCTCAGCACTCAGCTGAAACCTGAAGGTGAGCCTCGATGCATAATCCCCAATTAAAAAAAAAAAAAATGCCTCTTTTCTTCAAAAACGGAAACAAAGACAAAGAAATACTGACATATTAAACTATTATAAGAACTTATTGTATGATAAAATTATACCTTCAGATTAGTCCACAAGTATTGATACTTGACATAAGTAGACATAATGAACATTTGGTAAAATTATTCAAGTGGCAAATGGCATGGTATTAGGTATATTTATGGCAGGGTAGAAAAAGCAATAGGATTATGTTTTGTCGTGAGCAAATCACTTGCAAAAACATAAAACATACAATTGGTAGGTTGGAGAAAAGTGTCTTCTATTTTAATTAATTTTTCTTCAGCCTTTTCTTGTAGCTTTCACAGTATTCTTATACAATGCACAAAAATATAATACCTGCACAGTTAGTCACTTATATCCATGATTATCACTTACACATCTTCCATGTTTTCTCATCTGTATATTAACTACATGAAAACCATGCAAACGCTTTCAAATTATTTGATCCTGAGAGCTCTGTAATCTTTGGACTGAATACTACAAAAAAAAAAAAAAAAAAAAAAAAAAAAACTGAAGTTCATAATTTTAACTTCCTGGCAACCTTTATATCTGGGAAATGTATACATCATGGTTATGATTAATTCTCTGTGTCATCAATCCTAACTTTCACTAGTAATGACATTCTTTTAAAGAAATTTGATTATACAATTTCCCTTCCATGTTGATCTCCGTCAATGATCTTTTAGATGGTGAATGAAAGAGCTGAAAACATTTTCAAATTTTAAAATGGGCTACGTACGTTACACCCAAAATCCAACTATATATGAAGAATCATGCAATTTGTTTCGTTTCAAAGAAACTCACATTTAACTTAATGATTATGGAAGAAATGATAAATGATTGCATTAAATTAAAATTATTTTAAGTGTTACGTAAAAGCTATGTACAAACATGAAATGTAATAGAAATCGTTGTTTTCAACAAAGAAATACGATACACTTTGGTTTCCTTATTGCTGTTGGGGAAAAAAATGCTACAAAGGGAAAAATTGCTTTATCTGGAAAGTTTGAGGTTAAAATAGAATAACATCAGGTTAATATTTTAAAATCAATATTATATAAATATAAATATAAAAGGCTTCAGTTTGGAGTCCTTTGGTCTCAAATTTTTACTAAAATCTGTTTATGTTTATGTTTAATCACACTCCTGTCTACTAGAAGCAATACTTTTCAAATATAATATTCGATACATGTATATACATTATATAAAAATATATATATTTAAATGTATATTATATATGTATATAACCTTTTTTGCCTCTGTGACCCTATTCATCATTTAGTTGATTTTTCTTTCCACAGCATATACTTCGTTATTACATCCACATAAAAATATGCAGAGAAAAGATAAAGCTATAAAAATCATGGAATTAAAGCTGATTCTCAAACTGTAACCCACTATAAAATATATTTACTGCTAATAATACAGGGTTGATTCTTACACCAATTTGTAAAAGTGATACTTTCTTTACACCTGAGAAATATTTTTCTTAAAAGAGAGACAAATCCGGTAGCTTTAAACTGATCATTATACTACAAAGACTCTAAAGGAGTTAACTATAAGCCAGACATCTCAGTCTGTAAGGAGTCCCTGGGAGTCAAGAAATCACATTCATTTGCAGGATTATTTTAGGTGCAGAATTTCTTAATTACTGTTAGATGCCTCAGAATAGAACCCTAATTCCACCGAACACTTTTGCTGCAATAATTGCGATTCTGCCGAGGTTATTCCTAAAGCTGCTGTGTGTGACCATGTTCCACATTTACCTTTAAGTTTAAGCAAATTATGAAAAGCAAGCTTGTCAAAGCTGTCATAGCTGAATATCGTCATCATCACATAACTGTTGGACTTAAGAAAAAAGTTCAAACTGTGAAGGGTTTTGGAAGCAGATGGTTGAAGAAGATAGTCTGGAAGGACTTTCCAGGTTTCTCTCTTTAAAATATCATGCCATGGCTCTAGTGTCATTTCTGCTAAAATGGCAGATAAAGAAATTTAGGCCGAGAAAAGAACACCTACTTGTCTAAGTTCACTGAGGTAGTGGCAGAATTGAGGCTTGGACTCAATTTCAGTGGCTCCAAATTTCTCTAGTGTATGCCTGAATGCCTTCTTGCATATCACAATTTGTTCTTAAAACACATTTTATGGTTTTATAACTCCTGTTGACAGCATGCAAAGGCTTAAATTCCTCAGGCTTTTTGACTGCCCTTCCAGATACAGACCAAGAGATGGATCAAACTGGCATCTCATACAGCTAATCATAGAACATAGGAAGTCTCCAGAGGAGTCAGAAAGCTTCTCTCACCTCTCCACCTTACAGGGGTATGGGAAAACTTGGTCTCAGAATTCATATAGAAGATGACAAGGGCCTGGCGGGGGGAGCGGGGGCGCCTGAGTGGCTCAGTCGGTTAGGCATCTGACTTCACCTCAGGTCATGATCTTATGGTTTGTGGGTTCGAACCCTACGTCAGGCTCTGTGCTGACAACTCAGAGTCTGGAGCCTGCTTCGGGTTCTTGTCTCCCTCTCTTTCTGCCCCTCCCCCACTCATGCTCTATCTCTGTCTCTCACAGATAAATAAACATTAAAAAAAAAAAAAGAAGATGTGACAAGGGCATTAGCTTTGCTCTGCCAAATTTATAAATTTAGCAACACTTGAAAGGTACAGAGAACTTGCAAGAGAAGACATGATTCATAGAAAAGATTTGGCAATAAAGTTGGTTATAGAAAAAGTTTACAGGTACAGCATGATAACTTCTAACTTTGTATTATCCTGCCAAAAAGTTATCATAAAACACAACTAGACATCTAGAGTTTGTATCTTAAGATAGTTAAAACTCCAGCCATTTATTTCAGTTGGAACATTTACTAAACTACATATATAACATTAGCAAAATAAGATTCACAGGAAGTATCAAAATTGTAATATTTTCTGAGTGATATAAAATTATTTGTTTCAAACAGTAATCTGAAAATGCTCGTTTAATCCTCAAACAGTATTTTAAAAAAATTAAACTTGGCCCATGACCACAGCCCAGAAAGTACCCAAGAAAAAGGCATTTTCAGGGAGCAGGTAGCGTGTCAGCCATACTTGCAGAGCAATGCAAGAAATTTGTACTCCTGAAGTTTCCTGCAGAGGTAGGATCTATGTAGTAGTAAATTGAAACAGATGTGTGGAGTTCTCTTAATGCAGTTGACTAAGAATTTGCTTTGTATAATTGTAAAGAGGGTTTGATTCTTTTGCATTCATAATAGGTGAGACACTGTTAAATGGACCATAAACTGTGCATTGCTAATAACCAGAAAAGGATAAACGGATTGCGTAGAATTAGGGTGCTGAAAACCAAACTCAGGCCAGATCCAGACTGGAGACATTTCTGTTAACTACTTGAGACAAAGGAATTCATCAATATAAGAAGGATGAGGGATTAAAAACAAACCTCACAATTTCACTGTGTCTGCCTCTATACATTATTTAAGACATTTACGTCACTAAGTATAATGTCTATCACCATATAAAAAATGTTATTACTACTTTGGCCAATAATCTTTGTAAGCAGCGTGATCTCTAGGGTGAATTAAATCATTATCAATTTTGTTACTGTGCCTTTAGCAGGTACTGAGCAAGAGTTTTGTCAGGTGTTGCTTTGCAAAAGTTCATGAACAATTGTATGCAATTGTATATACATTTAAGAATGCGGTTTCCAGGGCAGGTAGACCAGGTAAACTAGACTTGTTACTAAATAGTGCTTTTGAAGAAAGCATATTGTGCACCAGCTTTTACTGCAACTTGAGTTATAAAAGAAACCTTGAGGGCCGTCTTGAAAGATACCCAGACAAGGAAAGAGAAGACACCCTAGATACTTCAAACATAAGGAATGTTATGCATGGAACTGACTTGTATGTGTGACGAAAGTGTGAAAAACCAGCGAAGTAACCTAAAGAATAGTAAATAGCATGAACCAGACACCACTCCTATGGCTAAAGGAAAACAGATGGAAATCATTTTATAGAATCTGGAAGACAGACTCATGCTATACGATCTAGAACCATGGTTGAGACTGCCAGATGGGTGCCATGAATATAGAGAGGAACAGGGTAGCAGGAGCTGGAGCCACTGAGGAGACCCAGACATTTGTGACAACATTATGGCAGAGCAGAAAGGAGATGTGCTATGTTTCTTTCCTCCTACCAGTTTCTAATATTCTACATGTACCTCCTATTGGCTAAAAATAAGTCTAAATTCATTGGCAAAAGAGGATGCATGAATGTCGTTCCTTAAGATAACAGAACAGAGCAAATAAAAGACTAAGAATAGACGTGAGAGCAAAAGGCAAATAACTGTCTTAGTGGTTGTAAACTTGCAAAAGGACGTATCAAAAATGTCTTCAATGTTACATTAATCAATTATTGGTCTATTCAATTAATAATGGATTGAATTTCATCTTGTGCTCATAGCTATTAACAGACAATCGTATCCTTCTTATCCTGCCAGTCTGAATATGAAAAATCCCCAGAAATTACCTGATAACTAATAACTTTTAAGCACCACACATTTTCAAGCATATTTTTTTTTCCTTGTAAAAGTTTTTTGCAGACGGATTATATGTGTAAATACCTACAGATTGACAAAAGTGTTGGCATTTATGGACTGGCTTACAGATACTTTAAAATTCCTCTTTCTTATATTTTTGGATTCAAGTTAAACCACACTGAAGAAATGCTAGTTGCCAGATTTTTCTTAGACAATAGGGATACAGAGTTTCAGCTTGCAAGGAATTCAGTGAAGAATTAGGTTTTGTTAAATACTAGCTCTCATTTTGATAGGTGATACTTAAAAATAAGAACAAGTAGTTCAATGCAAGTTTCTTACAGGAGGCAATGCTTGTGTTGAGACTTCAGAAATGAGTAGAAGAAATCACATTTCAGAGACATGTGGTAATGCAATTTCCATTTGGTATTTTATAGTTTATTTATTTTTACATGATTTCTTTACCAAATGCTTACTACCCAAGTAGTAAATGCTTATTGTAGAATAACTAGTTAATACCTGTAAGAAAAAAGAAAAAAAAAGGCTCCATTAATCCTCTAATTGGAAAACACTTTGATATGATCTTTCTAGATTGTTATGCCTGTATACATATCAGTTTGTCTTTAAAAAAATAAAATAATCCTTGTGAATGAAAAATAAATCATGAATTTTTTTAAATTATGAATTTTATATTGTGATTGTTTTCAAGTAAAAATATATTATGAATTTATTTGGCAATATTTATAATCTGTTTCTTAAATTGTAAAGAATAATCTTTCACAGCCTATTTTCTAAAACCAATCATATTTTTGTTTAGATATTTTTTCACTTCTAAATATTCAATATTATGAGCAATGTTATAACAAATTTCTGTATTTCTTTTAAATGTATAATTAACTGTATGTTTAGGGACAAGTGCCTAGAAGAAAATAATTTGTATACTCATATTAAAGACATTTTATACATATTGTCTAAAGAAAATCTTCCTAATTTATAGACAAGCATAAATTATTTAGAAGTTAAGCAAGAGGGTAATTGTTTTATTATACACATTAAAACTAGGTATCATAACGTGATATGTTTTATTATGAAAAGTAATTTTCAAATGGTCTTAAGCAAATGGAGTCAAATTTTATTTTAAAGGGACACCTGGTTGGAATACTGGAACAGTTTTTTTTTTTTTTTTTCCAAGCAAAATGGTCCTTTAGAAATCTGCACTATTCACAGTTGTTTTTTTCCCAGTTTACCCGTGCTGAACCTTTTATTACAAAAGCCTCGCTGCTGTATGTTTAAACAAAAGATTTGTAAGATTTCCTGCAATAGGTTATATAAAAAAAGAAATTGTCAGATATTTAGCATTTTGGGGAGAAATCATTGTAAGATTAAGCAAGTTGACCTGAGATTGTTGGAAGGGATCAAGAAAATTTAACTCAATAGTTACATAGTAGTAATAACCACAAATTATCAGTTACTTAGGAATTTTTTCAAACTACATTTGCCTCTACAATCCTGTCTCTTCCTTACCCAATCATTCCAGAGTGTTCTTTTTGTTCTTTCCTTCTTTTCTTCCTCTTTCTTTCCTCCTTCATGCCTGCTTCCTGCCTTATTTTTTTTAATTAAAATTCAATTCATAATATGTTTTCAGTACACAGAAGGAAATTAATAGAGCCCATAATCTCCACTATGCAAGTAATCTCAATGATTAATTTTAAGTAAAACGAACACAATCATCTGCCAAGAACGTCAGTCTAAAATGGTACAAAATGAGAAGCAAATATGTTTTCTTTCCTTTTCTTTGACCCTATTTTTAAAAAACTATTCACTGACAGCTTTTCTTCTGTGCGTTTCCAGAAAATGATATGCATGTACTAGCATATATGTAAAAATAATATCTCTGTTACTATATTTAGCTATAGGTGGATATGCATATTCTATTTTTTAAATTCAGAATAAATCATATAGTGCACACTGTTCTAGGCTTTAGAGAACTCGAATAAACAGATAGATCCACACATTATTTTTATGAATGCCAAATTATTCTGTTGTATGGATATATACCATAATTTATGTAACTGTATCGAGGAATATTTAGGGATGAATTCTGATATACCCAACATTTTACTGAGAACAGCTTTAGTCTAGTTGAGAAAATAAGGACAAAATAAAGGACAGTAAATAACAAGTAGAAAATGAAAATGATGAGTTGTTCGAAAGCGAGGTTATCTGATTTAAAATGGGAGTTCCAGGGGCGCCTGAGAGACTCAGTCAGTTAAGTGTCCAACTTCAGCTCAGGTCATGATCTCATGGTTCGTGGGTTTGAGCTCCATGTCGAGCTCTGTGCTGACAGCTCAGAGCCTGGAGCCTGCTTCAGATTCTGTGTCTCCCTCTCTCTCTGCCCTTCCCCCACTCATTCTCTGTCTCTCTCTGTCTCTCAAAACTAAATAAAGATTAATTTTTTTTTTAATGGGAGCTCAAGAGTCTTTAATCTTGAGTTTCTTCTTACTGTGCTTTTGCCTCAAATTTTGATGAATAATTTTCTTAGTAAAATTCAGATTTTGATGTGAGGCTGCAAAAATGTCTTCAAAGTGTCTACAAATGTATCTAATATCTCTGACTTAAATAAAGCATAATAATTGTTATTAAGTACAATTTTAGATTTCAAGAGGCAGGACAGGACTCACTTTGTGGTCTGATTGTTTCCAAATTAAGAAGGTGAATTCCTCTCAGAATGTATGCCTAAGCAAGTAGGCTAACTGATAGACTTGAAAGTATGCTGTATAGTAGATATTTAACTATTTGAAACTGCTGTGTTAGATCCTGTTTTCATACAATTGCCTAGGTAAGATTCTTACCTCACTTTCCTATGTCACAAGTTTGAAATTTCGATGCAAACCAGATTATGGGCACTGCAGCTCTAACTTTCCCTGCACCCTAAGTACCCCATGCCTTGGATTTTTAAAGACCAATTTCATTTGCTATTTCTTGGCATTAAGAGATAGAGTAAAACAGCATCCCCAATCACATTACTTGTTCTGTTATGAATTCTGTTTGCTATTCCACTACTGCATTCAATATGTGCATTTACATTTAAGTTAACATCTAGAGTTGGATAAGATGATTTGGAACATTTTACATTTAGTGCTAAAGAGAAGACATTTGATATTTATTCGCACTCTGCTCACCACCAGCAATTTCCAGATCTAAAATCACATTACATTCTGTTTCACATATAGTGGCATTTCCTAAGTGTCCTGCCATCATACTTTACTATTATTAAACCAATAACACTGGGTTATAATCTCTCTAGAGGTCCAGAAGGGGGAATCTAAAAGAAAAAAAAAAAAAAAGACCAAAGAGCTTAAAATATAGATGTAAATTAAATTATTACAGTAATTTTTGTATCATTCTTCCTCAGTATTTAAAAATTTAGGAATAGCAATATGATTTTAATATATGCTCGGTCAGGGTCAGTGTCTTCAATGAAATGAAACCAGTACAAAAAGAAAATTTCATTTTTTTGCATGACTAGTATGTACGTACCCAAGAACCTTGTTTAGAGCAGACAAAGTTGAATACAACACAAACTGTATGTTTGCAGAAACAATAGAATAATTTGAACATGTTTTAAGTGTTTAAACCTCCTAATAAGGTTTTGTATATACGGAGAGAGTAAATTCATGATCCTAAGACTTCTGTGAAAAAAAACACATGATAAAATCCTGCCTTTAAGGGTGTGTTGTACTCAAATATAATATGAGGAAGGAAAAACTGAAAAACAACAAACCAAAAAGCAGCTCTTCTGTCTTAATAGTAAGAGCGAAGCAGAGAATGTAAATAATAGCCACAGTAGGTTACTATCGAGACATTAAAATCTTCCAAGTATTAAGTCCACATATCTTGTGTAGTTATTTGCTTTAGACCACTCTTCTGGCTTAATAGTGCTTTATGTTTAAGTTAGAGAATTAGTTAATTTTAACACTGCCCAAATAAATTCCTATTATCTCACTTTAAATGCATTTATTTTATATTTTTAATATAAAAATATAAACCCCCCCATCTGCCCCCATAAGCAACTACTCTAATACTTTGACAAAAACCCTTATATATGGACCTGACCATGCAAAATATGTAGTGCTTCTTTGCGTTTACACTTACATAAATTTCACTGTATTTCTAACTGTATGCATGCACACTCTGTTTTTAGGACTTACTGATATTGCTTTATGTTCATCTGGTCCGTTGCTCTAATTGTTGCGGGTTATTTCATACTATACTTAGGGTTTGCATTTCTCTAGTGATGGGCTTCTGAGTTGCTTACAATTCCCCACTAAAACAAGCAACGCCTTGGTAACTGTCCTTTGGTGATTCCCTTATGAACTCATGCTAAAATCTCTCTGGGACATAGCCAGGGGCTACATGATAAACGTATAGTTAATTTCATTGATTAGCACCAGATTTTACCCCAGAGTAATGGTATGGACCTCTTCACTCCGGCAGTATATAATACACCCTCCTGTATTTTTGTATTGCCATTATTTTAAATGTTTTCCAATATTATAGTTTACAGATACATGCATTATTATTTTAATTTGCAGGTTTTGATTACCAGTGAGTCTGAGTATCACATTTTTATAAAAAATTAATTCATGCAGGCTTTCCATTCTAAGAACTAGCTATTTGTAAACTTTGCCCCATTTTTAAAAATTACTTTTCCTCTATTTTACTGATTCATGTGCAATAGTTATTAGTAGATTTTAAGCATTTATTATGGGATTTTGACATGAAGGCATCTCATAATTTATATTTACTTACTAATTTTGATATTGGGTGTCTTCTGTAAGTACAAACCCTAAATATGATTGTAGTCAATATATCACTTTCTTTATGGTTTGAACTCTTTGGTTCTTGCTTAAAAATTCTTTCTCCACCTCTAGGTCACTACCATAAATCCCCATGTTGCTTCTATTTATGTTATAGCTTTACCTTTCACATTTAGGTATTAATCTAAAGTAGGGAGGTAACAATTTATTTTCTCTTTATTTTGTTAGAATTATCTACTGTACACATACTGGGTTTTAAGAGTTTTATAGTATGGCTTGGGTAAATTTTCTAACTTGACTTGGCCGTTGTTGATCTTTATTTTTTTTTACATATTTTTATACAAATGCAGGCACTTTTTGACCATAATTACATGAATTTGTAAATTTATATGTTAAGATACATCTTTAACATCCCATAGTGTTTTATCTACAAGCATAGTAGACCTCTTCCTTTATCCACTTCTACTTTTATTTCTTTAATAATTTTTTTTAAATTTTTGGTGTAACATTTCTATACATTTACTTACCTTATAATGTCTATTGCTAGAGAAGCATGGTATTTTATTACTCATATTTTCTAGTTGGTTTGATAGTAGAGAGGAATGCTATTGAGTTATATGTATTGGTTCTATAAGTGTTTCTATTGTTTCTTTTGGTTTTCTAAAATAATAATGATATTATCTACCAATATGAGACTTCTATTTCTTTCTTCTGATTCTTATACCTTCTACTCCATCTTCTTACCTTTAGTGGTTTCTGAGACCACCAATACCATATAAATTGTGGATGTAATCCTAAACTTTTCTGTGTTGTTTCTGACCTGCATAGTAATATATCTATATTTTCATATAAAGACTGGTATCAGTGCTCTCCACAGATTTGTTAAAATTATTTTTATGTGAAGGAGAAATTCTACTATGTAATACCTAAATGCATTTTTTACCATATGTTGATATAAGATATCATATCATTTATTAATATTTATTAAGTGTTTCATCTATAGCTGTTAATTAAAAACATGTGATTGGAGAAAACCTACATGACTTGGATATGCCAATGATTTTTTTAGATACAACACCAAAGACACGATCCATAAAAGAAATAATTGATGAATTCAACTTCTTAAAATGAAAACTTCTGTTCTAGGAAAGACAATGTTAAGAGAGTAAGACAAGCCAAAGGATAGGAGATTATAATGGCAAAAGACACACCTGATAAAGGACTGTTATCCAAATATACAAGGACCTTAAAAATTCAGTAATAAGAAAACAAAAACTTCAATTAAGAAATGGACCAAAGGCCTTAATAAACACCACACCAAGGAAGATATAAAAATGGCAAAGAAGCATATGAAAGGGATACTACATGATATGACATCGGGAAATGGAAAAAAAAATCAAAAGCCCAAAACAATGAGATATCACTGCATACCTATTAGAATGTCCAAAGTTTAAAACATTAACAACATCAAATGTGAAGCAACAGGAACTCTTTTTCATCGATGGTGAGAATGCAAAACAGGAAAGCCACTTTGAAAGACAATTAGTGGCTTCTTGTAAAACTAAACACAATCTTATCATACAATACAGCAATCATACTCCTGCAGCATTTACCTAAAGGAGTTGGACTTGTATCCATACAAAAACCTGCTCCCAGATATTTACATCAGCTTTATTTATAAATGCCAAAACTTGGGAGCAATCAAAATGTGTTTCAGTAGGTGAATGGATAAATAAGCTGTGGTACATCCAGACAATGGAATATTATCCAGTGCTAAAAAGAAATGAACTATAAAGCTGTGAAAAGACATGAAGGAAACTTAAATGCATATTACTAAGTGAAAAAAATCAATCTACAAAGTCTGCATACTGTATGATTCTGACTGTATCATGTCCGAAAAGGCAAAACTATGGAGAAATAAAATGATCAATGGTTGCCAGTGGCTGGACGGGAGAAGGAATAAATAGAAGGAGCACAGAGGATTTTTAGGGTAGCAGATTTTTTATGTAGAGGATTTTCTCTACCTTAAAAATCCTTTGCACAATACCATAATGATGCATACATGTCACCTATATTTGTCCAAACCCTTGGAACCCATCAAGAGGAAACCCTAATTTAATCTATGGACTTTGGGTAATTACGATGTGCTAGTTTAAGTTCATCAATTGTAACAAATGTACCACTGTGGTGGGGGATGCTGATAATGGGAGAGGCTTTGCCTGCGTGTGGGCAGGTAGTATATGAAAAATCTCTGTACTTTCCCTTCAATTTTTCTGTAGACCATAAGATGCTGTAGACCATAAAATAAAAATGAAAATGAAAACAAAGAAGCAAAAAACAACAAAAAATACCCATATGATTTAATTCTCCTTTAGTACATCCACTAACACGGTGAAGTAGACCAACAGAATTTCTTTGGTATCGATTCATCTTTATACTCTTGAAATAAAACATTAATGTATGTCAATGTCAGGATGTGTTGTTATTTTGTTAGGTTTATGAAGGCATAATTTACATATAATTGCAGTGACGCTTCCCTTTTCAGTGCGAAGTTCTGAGATTTGACAGAAGAATAGTCTTGTAACTACCATTACATTCAAGATCTAGAAGACATTTATTGTTGCAAAAGATTCCCTTATGCCCTTTCATAATCTACCCTCATACCCAAGCCTCTGTTCCTGCAGCCACCAATCAGGTCTCTGTCGCTAGGGTTTTGCCTTTTCTGAAATGTGATATAAATGAAACCAAAGTATGTATCATTTTGTTTGGCTTCTTTCACTCAGGATGGTGCATTTGTGATTCATCCACCTGTTTCATGGCTTGTTCAGTGTTACTGATGAGTGATATTTCACTGTATGGATACAGTGCAGTTTGTTTACACATTCACCACTATATTTGATTTGTACTCATCGACACATTGTGTGTGTGTGTGTGTGTATGTGTGTGTGTGTGTGTGTGGCATATATGAATAAACCCACTATAAACTTTCACATACAGGTTTTATGCTAACATTAAGTTTTCACTTCTTTTGGTTAATTACTGAAGAATGAGGTTAAATTAGTGTATAAATTTATAGGAAACTGCCAAGTACTTTTCAATTCGTATGTACCATTTTGCACTCCCATCTGTAATGTTTGGGAGTTCCCATTCCCCCTCATCTTCTCTAGTACTTCTGGTAGTTCCAGACTTATTTTTTAAATGTTAGCCATTTTAATGGGTATGCAGTGATAACTTGTTGGATTTATTTAGCATTTCCCTAATGATTGATAATGTTGAGCATCTTTTCATGCTCTTATTCGCCATTGATGTATCTTCCTTGGTGAAGTATATGTTCAAACATTTTGTCCGTTTCTTAAGTTATGGGTTATTATTATTATTATTATTATTGAGTTTTGAGCATTCTTTATATATTCTGGATCCAAGTTCTTAATCAGAAAGCAGTTTTGCAATTATTTTTATCACAGTTAGCAGCTTGTCTTTCAAAACGTAGAAGTTTCTAAATTTTGTGAAGTGCTATTATATTTTTTCACTTTATAAATATTTCCTTCAGTGTTACATCTAAATAATTCAGGCATTGGCAAATGTCCTTCATAAAGAAGCAGATAGCAAATATTTTTGGTTTGTAGGCCACACACAGTCTCTATTGCAACTACTGACCTCTGCTGTGATTGCATGGAAGCATCCATAGACAATAAGTAAATGAAAGGTGTGACTGTGTTGCAATAAAACCTTATTAACGAAAATAGGTGGTAGGTCTTATTTGGCCTGAAGACTGTAATTTGGCATCTCCAGGCCTAACACAAAGTCAGTAAAAATTTTCCCTATGTTTTCTTCTGGAATTTTTTAAAATCTTTATTTATTTTTGAGAGAGAGACAGAGACAGAGACAGAGACAGAGACAGAGACAGAGGGAGACCTAGAATCTGAAGCAAGCTCCAGGCTCTGAACTGTCAGCATGGAATCCGACATGGGACTCCAAACCATGGACAGCGAGATCATGACCTGAGCTGAAGTTGGAGACTTAACTGACTGAGCCATCCAGGTGCCCCTCTTCTAGAATTTTTTTTAAAATAGTTATAGGATTTTCACATAGCTCTATGATCCAGTTTGAGCTAACTTTTATAGTTGTTGTATGGTAGAGGTCAAGTTTCCTTTTTTTTTTTTAAAGCTTTTTTTTTTTTTTCCAGGTGGATACTCAACTGTCCCAACATCATTTGTTGAAAAAACCATCTTTTGTTTTTTGAACTGACTTTGCACCTTTGTTGAAATCAATTGATATATGTGTCAGTTTATTCTCCTGTTGTCGGGTGGAGTGTTTTTAAAATGTCAATTAGATTAAGTTGCTTGATACAGTTGTTCAGGTCTTCTATTTCCTAACTGATTTTCTGTCAACTTGTTCAATTGATTAATGAAAGAGTAGTGTCGAAGTCTTCAGCTATAATTGTGGATTTTTCTATCCACAGGGTTCTTTTAGTTCTATCACTTTTGTTTCATGTATTTCGAATCTCTGTCATTGAGTGCACAGACATTTAGAATTGCTGTATCTATGCAGCAAATTGATCCCTTTTTCTTGAGTAATACCTTCTTTACACTTGGTAATATTCCTTGTTAGGAAGTCTTTTTGTCTACTATTAATGTAGTTACTCCAGCTTTCTTAAAGTTAGAGTTTGCATGGTATATTTTTTTTCTAGACTTTTACTTGCAGGCAGCATAAAAAAGTATCTTTTTTATCTGACAAGCTCTGTATTTTAATTGATGTGTTCCCATCTTTAACATTTAATATAATTGTTGATATGGCTGTATACCATTGTGCTAGTTATTTTCTATTTACACTGTTTTTTGCTTCTTTATTCATTTCATCCTGCTTCTGTATTAAGAAATTTTTTTTTGAGAGAGCGAGAGACAAAGCACATGTGCAAACGAGTGAGAGGGGCAGAAGGAGAGGGAGAAAGAAAGAAAGAATCTTAAGCAAAATCCACCCTCAACATGGAGCCCGATGTGGGGCTTGATCAAACAACTCTGGGATCATGACCTGAGCCGAAATCAAGAGTCAGGCACTTAACCAACTGAGCCATCCCGGAGCCCCTGTATTAAGAATTTTTTTGAAATTTCATTTAATCTTCACTCTATAGTTATCTTTTTTATTTGTTTGCTTTTACTGGTTAGCCTACAATTTGCAACTGTGTTCCACAGGCCTAATCTGATCATTGCCTGTACTAGTCTGACCCCAAGCTAAGGTTGTTTTCAAAATTTTTAAAGGATTTTCAAACAAATTAAACAAAATCAAAATAAGTGAAAACAAACACAAATCAAGAAGAATAGGAGATAGAGATTGTATATGGTACACAAAGGCTAAAATATTTATTGTTTGTCCTTTTATAAAATGTGTCTTCTGGCCACTGGTTTACTATGTCCATCTTTAATTAATCACAGTTTGGCTTGGTATGTTATGATATCATTTCATCTGTAGTATAAGAACTTAGGAAAGGTACATTTCCATTTCTTTCCTCCCACCTTTTGTGCTATATTTGTCACACGCTACACTTTTAAAGATGTCATAAATACAAAATTTATTGATAGTATTTTTCTTTTTTTTTTTTAATTTTTTTTTCAACGTTTATTTATTTTTGAGACAGAGAGAGACAGAGCATGAACAGGCGAGGGGCAGAGAGAGAGGGAGACATAGAATCGGAAACAGGCTCCAGGCTCCGAGCCATCAGCCCAGAGCCTGAGGCGGGGCTTGAACTCACGGACCGCGAGATCGTGACCTGGCTGAAGTCGGACGCTTAACCGACTGCGCCACCCAGGCGCCCCATTGATAGTATTTTTCTTTGATCAATCATCTTTTACAGCAAATAAAAAAATAAATTTAAATGTCTTCCTCAATATTCTTTATTTTGACAGTTTCTAGGAACCTTCATTTCTTTGTGTGGATTCACTTTTCTGTTTGGCCTCATATTCCTTCTGCTTAGAGAATTTGTTTTCATACTTGTAGTATGTATCTTTTCCTAATAAGTTCTCTGAATTTTTGTTTACCTTTAAAATTTCATTGTCCCTTTTCAAAGGTACTTATACTGAGTTTTGAATTACGGATCAATAGGTTTTTATTTTTTATTTCAGCACTTTAAAGATGCACAGCTATCTTCTAAATTACATAGTTTCTGATGTGAAAGTTTCACATCTTATTTTTCCCTGCCCAGTACTGAGTTTATTTCCCTCCAATTTACTTCAAGATTTTCACTATGTATGTGATATATGTGTGTTATGGTATTTATCTTGCTTAGAGTTTTCTGAGTTTCTTAAATATGTAGTTTTCTTTGTTTCATTATTCTTCGAATATCTTCAGCCATTGTCTTTTCAAATATCTTTTCACTCCCGCCCCATTCTTTCTTTTCTTCTCAGATTCTAATTATGCATGCGTTAGACTGTTTGATATTGTCCTACAACTCTTGGATGTTCTATTTTTTTTGTTTTTGTTTATTTATTTAATTACTAATTTTTCCCTGAAAATTATTCCAGCTTTGATAATGTCTTTCAACCCATGTTGAATTTCACAGATTCTTTCTTCAACTCAATTGAATCTACAGATGAGTTTGTTGAAAGCATTCTTAATCTTTGTTGTAGTGTCCTTTACTTCCAGTATTTTCTTAAAGTCTTTTCTTTTTCAGACTTCCATTCAGCTTTTCCTGTAGTTTTCATCTGTCAGCTAAAATTATTCATGGAGACTTTAACATAGTAGCTATAGTTATTTTAAGTTATCTATCTCACAATTCCAACATATGCATCCTTTATTCCTGTTTTCCTGTTGATTGTTTTATCTGTTGACAATGTGTCATTTCTCACTTTTATGTATTTCGTGAGTTTTAGTCGATTGTTGCGTGAAGTGTGTGAAACTGGAGAGCTTGAATATTATTTAAACCTGGAAATAGTCTTTTTCTTCTCAACCATTCGTTTGAAGGGTAGAGTTGGTCTAGTTTGAAGGGTAGAGTTGGTTTGAAGGGTAGAGTTTGAAGAATAGAGTTGGTCTAGTCAGGAGATAAACTGGATATGGGTTTTGTTGAGGCTGTCATTACCTTCTGTGCCCCGTCATCTTCGAATTCCCCAGAGTTCACTTTGTGCTTAGGGTGAAGGCTAATTTGTCTGAGGTTTTATCACAGTGTTCTTGCTACCCCTTTGGCTTTCAGGCCTCTATCCGCACTTGGAGACCATTTATCTCCCTTATCTTGTCTGTCTTCTAGTAGTAGACTGCTGCTGTTTATTAGTAGTCCTTGCTAATGTGCTGAGGGCCCTTCTTCCCAATATCTTTTGGTGTGAGCTAGTTTCAGCTCTAGACAGACTGTATGTCTCTGCATATCAAAGGTGTGGTTTTCTCGGTTGTCCTGTAGGAGACCACTAATGGTCTGAATTCAGGACATTTTTTTCTAGAACGGTGGCAATGGGGAATTGAGGAATAGTATGAATCTGAGATGTATTTAAGAGATAACATCAATAAGACAGTGAATAAGTGAATATAGAGGATGTGGATATGGAAGGTTGAAGAGTAATTTTTTTAAGAAAATCAAAAATTGCCTACACATTTTTGAAAGATATTTCATATTGGTTAGATGGAAGTCTGATAGATTCTTCCCGATCAAGTACTTATGCACCTTTGTACTTATGCTCTAACTGTTAAACATTTATCGCTACGATACTTTTCGGCATGTGTTGAATAAAGTTCAAATCCATCTTTGCTTATGGACATAATTTAGCTCCTGTTCTTACATTCTTTAATTTTATATATTTATTTCAGAGTAAATTTAATTGATTAAACATGCACTTTCTTGGTTACAGTCACAAACTTGTGTCTCCCTAAAATTACTACTTTATTACAATCAGTCAGGTGATTCAACATTTTTGTCATCTATATACAGATTAAGGTAGGGGTGAGGTGTGCCAGAACATTTTTTTTTTCTAAATATATGCCTTGAGGATAACTGTAACCACTTTTAAATTTTAGGAAAAATGTGTGTCACCCCCATGATCATCTCACATTATTAAAGATACCTTGATTCTGGGGGCACCCGGGTGGCTCAGCCGGTTAAGTGACTGACTTCAGCTCAGGTCATGATCTCGCGGACCTTGAGTTCTAGCCCTATATCTGGCTCTGTGCTGACAGCTCAGAGCCTGGAGCCTGCTTCGGATTCTGTTTCTCCCTCTCTCTGCCCCTCATCCACTGATGCTCTGTCTCTTTCTGTCTCTCTCTCTCTCTTTCTCTCTTTCTCTCAAAGAATACATAAACATTAAAAAAAAATTTTAAAGATACCTTGATTCTGGAATGTAATAATAGCAGCATCACATTTAAAAATCAAATTTTCTAATATTCCTGGATCTGTGGTTTGTCATCTGACATTAATTTGGGAAATCATCAGTTATTATTGCTTCAAATATTTTTTCTGTTACTTATTTCTCCTGATATTCTCATTATGTATATATTATACTTTTTACAGTTGTCCCGCAAAATATGATTATTATGTTCTGTGTTTTTTTGTTTTGTTTTGTTTTGTTTTGTTTTTTCAATTCAAAGACTTTTTCTGCCTTTGCTTTTCAGACTTGGAACTTCTTATTGTCATATCTTCAAGTTCAGAGATTCTTTTCTCAATCATATCTAGTAGTAATAAGACCATCAGAGGTATTCTTCATTTCTGTAGAGTTTTTGATCTATATCAAAACTTTTGATCTGCTTATACTATCCATCTGTTCTTATGTGTTATCTATGTTTTTCATTATCACTCTTACCACATTAATCATTGTTCAAAATTTTTTTCTGGTCTAGTTTTCCCTCTCATGTCTGAATCTGATTCTGATGCTTGTTCAATCTATTAGAAGTGTGTTTTCTCACCTTTTAATCTGCCTTATAATTTTTGTTGAAAAATGGACACATGACGTACTGGATAAAATGAACTCAATAAATAGACCTTTAATAATATAGTGGGAAAGTGTTGGTGGAGAGAAAGTGTTCTCTAGTCTTATAATTGGGTCTCAGTCTGTGGTGAGCCTATGCCCTTGAACTGTGAACTTCACCAGTGCATCTCAGTTTTGTTTTGTTTTGTTCTTTGCCTCCCATATCCCTTAGATGGAGAGAGTGTAGCTACAGGAGTCTGGAGTTTTGCATTTTTCCTTCCCTAAATCAGTTAGGCTTTGATAAAATCCCAATAGCGAAGGCTCCTAGCAATGTAGTTTCACCTGATCTAGCATATTTCTAAATAGTTCCTTTTCCCATCCTCCTGCTGTAATATTCACTGTAAGAATATGGTAGAGCCTTTGCAGGTAAAATTCACAAAAGTGTGTGGGACTCTCTATGACTCAGTTCCCCTAGAGATTTTCATTCTCAGAGTTGTCTACACTGAGCCTTCAACAATTTGTTGATTAGTTACTCCTGCACTGGTTCTCACAGAGATTTTTGTTTGTGGGTTTCTGCTTCAGTAAGTTTTGTTCTCTATTCACCCGTTTGTCTCTCCAATATTTGGTATAGTGGTTTGCCCTGTGACCTGACTTCTCTGAACAGATTTAGAAAGTGTTGTTGATTTTTTAGTTTGATCAGTTTTATACTTGGTAGGACAGAGTGGTGACTTCTAAGGTCCCTCCACGTTGTACCAGAAACGGAGTTGACAAAGGGCACTTTGTCCCTGCATAAGTCGGTAAACATCTGAGTTGGAAGGTTAAGACACTGTCTGGCCTTAAGGAGGTAGTTAGACCAGATGGATTTTTTAGTGTAATTCCGGGAGGTAGCAACAATTTTTAAAGGAAAAATTACATCGAAAAGTGTTTAAATTGTAAGACTCCTGACTATTTATAAAGCATAGCAATAATTTGAATACAATGTTTTTCATGTTCTAAATAGGATTTGGTAAGAAAGTTTTGAAGTCCATATCTATACATATTTTTAAGTCTTTATAAAGATAACATGACTGGGAGAGATAATTATATCTCACACTATCAGCAAGAGTAGAATGACCCTAGCATCTTGAAGTTCTAGAATAACTTTGTTATTCTTTGAGGGGAAAAAAAAAATCTGTTAAAATTGTAGATTCAATTCATAGAAGAAATAATTCTATAAATGATTTTAAAATGTTTTCAAGTGAAAATACTACAAAATAGTTAATCAAATAATACAATTATTGTGAGTAAATAGAGATATTTGTTGGAAATCATAATAGCGGCAAGGCTCTCTGAACTTACACTGTCTTTTATACTAGAGACCATGGCTGTAATTGTTAAGAAGTAAATGAAGCTGGATAAGTTTTAAGATAAGAATTTTCTTAAATGTATTAGACAAATAAGGATGGAAAAGGGTCTAAATAATAAATGCCAGACAGAGAAGAGCCATTTCTAGATTAGAAAAGATCTATTCTATTTTTATCCTTGGGCGAATAGTAGGGATAGAATTATATCTACCATAAACTGTGGGGGAGGGGGAGACTTTGTGAGGATAAAAACTAACTCCAGGGACAAATGATTAAACTGTTAATACTGGAAAATGAAGTATCTAAAATAATTCTCTTTCCATTGCATCCTCTCTCGCTTCTCCCTCTGACCCCAAATTCACATATTTGATATTGTCTGAAATATCTCTCTGATGCTCTGACATTGTTTTTCTTCTAGAACTTCTACTTAAATAAATTTTATTGACTTCGAATCTACTGTTAAGCCTTTCCAATAGATTTTTTTTTTTATTTTAGATACAAAAGGAAGGAATGAAAAGACTAATGGAGGTGATAACAACCTATTCAACTGGTGGCTTTTGAAGAATGTGTTGAAATAAAGAACACTGACAAGATTTCCACAAGAAGATGACAGCATATTTTAAATACTTGGTAGGTGAGAACTTCAGTCTGATCCAAGGGAAATGTGGGTAACATCTTAGGCCTTATATGACAATTTGAATGACATAGCCTGGAGATGTTATGCAAAGCCTTTTTAAGATTGATGGATCTGGAGCTCAATGTATAGTAATTCTTATAAAGTATAAAGATGACACCCTGGAAGGTACAAAGTTAAACTAGGTGGATGTGGAAATTACATGAAGGAGAGAACTAAATTTATAAATTGAAGAGATTATTAGAGAATAATAATCCAGTCCAGTCATCTTTACCCGAATGTATAATAGAATTGGATTATGGGGCATTTCTGCCATTAATCTTTTCATGAAGTAACTAATAAAGCCTGCCCTTTGTCCAGTTTTGATAGGCGATATTAAATGGAAAATTTTGAAATTATCCACGTCCTTCTAGGTAGTAAAAATTAGGCAATACAGAAGTCTAGGAGACAGCATAAGATCTATATTCTGAAAGAGAAAATGGCTGGAGGTGGAGTTTGATTCCCCCGATTCTCTTTTTGTCAGTCTTTTTTGGCCAGTAGATAAGCATCTAGAGACTGATAATGGATCCTTAAGGATTAAAATGTTGTTCCTGTGAAATACTTTAGTTGTATGTGCAACATACCTTTATAGTACCTATATATTATTTTAAATACTGTATAGGAAATACAAGAGGCCAAGCAGGACTGATGAGCCAATATAGATATGTTTAACGATTTCTTTAAAATACCCATTTTGAAGTCCAATTTTGCAATCTCGTGAAATGGAATCCAGTAAGCCACAAGGATATTTAAACTCACCGTCACATGGCCAAAATCTAGTGAGGTGATACTGGGACTTGGTAACCACAAACAGTAAGTGTGTTACTCGCATTTATAAAATGATACTTTCTCTCTTCAAAGGAGAAATGCAAGAGGAGTTAAAGACTGTAGTCACTCATGTGGCAAATAGTGTTTGTTCAATAAATCCACACAATATTCAAGGTTAATCCAGTTTGTACAATTCCTAAGAGCATGTGGCGATAGACATTCTTCAAAATGTGGGGAATAAGTTGCAATCTCTCACTGAACCTGCTTTAGGCAAGAAGCTCAGGGATCTGAACAGCGTTGTTCAGATTTTGATGAAATTACATTCCTTATCCGGGAGCCCTTTGAGCTTCTCTTCACAAAGTTGCAATAATAATATCAAAATTTGAATGGGGCTCTGAACAAAAACAAACATTACAAATCTTATCAAGAGTGATGACATAAGCCGTTCCAATCAGCTTTACGGCCTGACCAAGCAGGTGGTGGTAGAAATGTTTAAAACTAGAATAGGGCCCCCTGGGTGACTCAGTCGGTTAAGCGTCCAACTTCGGTTCAGGTCATGATCTCACAGCTCGTGAATTCAAGTCCAGCGTCAGGCTCCGTGCTGACAGCTCAGAGCCTGGAGCCTGCTTCAGATCCTCTTCAGAGTCTCCCTCTCTCTCTGCCCCTCCCCTACTCATGATGTCTCTATTTCTCTCTCTCTCTTCAAAAATAAATAAAACATTTAAAAGATTTAAAGAAAAATGAGAATATATGAGGACTAGAGCATTTGACAGAAATCGAATAAGCCTGTCTCACAGAGACATCTAGATTTTGAAGTCAAATGTGTCCCATGTGAAAGAACATTCCTAGCTTGTTACTGTTCATAGGTAAAAAGTACTCCTATCACAGAAGGGCAGGAGAAAACTCTGAGGCTAGAAATAATGATCACGTCTTGGAGGATGTCAGAAGACCCTTTGAAGAGAGATAAAAGTTCATGGAGATGGAGAGGGAAAATTCAGGGTTAGTACATCATATATATGAGCAAGTTTTTGCCTCACTGCCAGTAGAGGCAACAAGTGAGTCTCCTGGGACCTCTACATCCCTTTTAAATTCAGGTCTGGACCTTCTGATTTTCTCCCAACTGAGGTAAAGAAGGCTACTCGGCTTACTGATAAGAGTTTCTAAGTTGAAGGACATGTTGTCATCTGGAAATCAGTCACACTGTACCCTGTAGAAAGTAAAATGTTGGTGGGAGGAACCAAGAACAAATCTGCACTGGGCAAAACTGAGACTCCCCTATTTAGCAGAAGTGAAGGTTGGCTCCTGGCCACAGAAAAATGTTTGAATATTTGTAGCCAATGGCCTTGTCGTACAGGCAGGCAAATGCATCTCTTAAGAAAGACATTTTCCTATGGGTCACTCAGTTATGCAAATCTCTGGGGAATTTAGAGGGACAATTTAGAAGTGCCACATAAATGCCAAATAAAAATCTCAGCTGACAGTTCAGAAGTCAAATGGAATACAAAGGCAAAAGCAGTCAAATCCTTAGAGCAGATGCTAAGGCCGTGTACCAATGGGCCAAGATGGCATACTCACTTTGCACCTGATGAATCCACTAGTACAAGAAACTGCAACCACCGCCAACAAGAAGGGAATTGCTTGAAAGCATCTGTAAGCACAATTTCCCCCAAATACATGCCTATATATAGCTGATGAATATGTTATATTCAAAATTTATGCAAAAGGCTACAAATTAGGGTTCACTGTGGTTGATATTTAATCTGCTAAGCTTTGCTTACCTATAAAAGAAACAATCTTGGAAACTATGACATAATTAATTATTTGGAACAGTAAGTTTCTATCAATTTGGCCTCCCTGTACACACCTTATCGTCAAGGCTCATAGTGCTATGGGCAAGGAAATGTTCGAAACATTTACATGTTTAGTAACTTTTTTAATCCTACAGCAGTTCTGAGGGACATATTACAACCCAAATTTAGAGATGAAGGAACTGTGTAATAGAGAGGGTAAGTGATTTTCCCTAGGTTATCCAGGAAGTTAGTGAGGTTTGCTTTGGATTCTCTGCTCTTAAGCCACATGCTCTATAGTGCCTGTTCACAGCCACACATTGATCAGAATGTTTTATAAAAGCAGCTTAGCAATATATTTATAGAATCCTAAAATCAATCATTTTCCAGCACATATTTATTGCAGCATTTCTTGCAACACAGAAAAACAAGATCCAACTAATGGCTGGCCATATTGAAACGCTTATACAAATTATGATAAATAATAGAGTACTATACATATATTAAAATAATAACTTGAGGATTTCTGATTTTAAAAGCAATTAATGAAACAACAGAAGCACAGTTCCATACTTATGATGATTTGTCACTATATAAATTTTAAACTTAAGTTTAAATTGGAAGGAAATGGTACAAAATGTTGATACTGACTATATTTGAATTATGACATTATGAGTCATTTTTCCCTCTTGATTTTTACGCATTTACCAAATTTAGAATAACAAACACATTTCCTTTTAAATGGAATTTATTTATTTATGTATTTACTTATTTATATAAATATTTATATGTATTTATATATATTTACTTGGGTATTGGGAAAATAAATAGTTCTCTGTCCATATTCATCACTTCCATAGTGGCCACCTGGGCCATCTCTGTATTTATGTAGCTTAAGGATATATTTTAATATCCATACACACATACCATTCAAGTAAAATTCTCCTAATTCTATGCAATTCAGTGTCCTTGTTGGTGGATTTTGCTTAATTCTTATGCTGAATTCAACTCTATTTTTCTCTTTTCTCATATGTAAAGTGAAAGAATACTACGCATCTAAGCAGTTCTCAGTACACTGACAAGGTCTCTTGCTAATAAATAGATCCTCTCTTCTTGTCAAGTTTGGGGCCTATATTCCACACTGGTGCAATGGGAGCTGAAAAACTGGTTATATTCTCTGTCATTTCTACAGGTGCATTTTTTTATTTTATTATAATTTCTTAGGAAGTATCATAGCTGGATATGATGAAAATAGTTTTCTGTGGCGTGTTAGAAAGCATAAAGCTCATCTTGATGGAATATATACCAAGGTCATCCCTCTAGGCGAGGTAAACATAATTACTTAGCATTTAAGTATCAGGGAGCAAATGAAGTTTAATCAGTATCATTGGAATAACACATTTAGTTAATATAATCAGTAACAAAGATAAAAATGTGTCTGAATTTTCAAGTTATTATCCACTTTTTTGAAATGCATTTTTATAGAGTTCAGAATTGTTTGTTTGTTTTTAGAGAGAGGGTGCAAATGAACGAGGGGCAGAGAGAGAGAGAGAGAGCCCACAAGGAGCAGAGAGAGAGAGAGAGAGAGGGAAGCAGGACTCACCTGAAGCAGGCTAGAGCTCCCTTGAAGCAGGGCTCGAGCTCACCCAACACAGGACTTGAACTCACAAACCATGAGATCATGATTTGAGCTGAAGTCAGATGCTTAACCAACTGAACCACCCAGGCACCCTAGGGTTCAAAATGTTTTCAAAAGTTGTAGGAATATTTGATAAATACTATAAATAATTTGGTTTAATGTGTTAACAGTACATACTTAAAAGGAATATTGTTTGCCTTGTGACTTATTTGACATATAATTTCACTGGTAAAAATATCTATCTCATAGAGGATGTTTCATAATAAAGCTCTATTTCTTAAACTCTAATCATTAGTCTCTCAAGCAAGTGCAATGCTCAAGCCCTCCTTTCTGTAATAAACTCTAGGTGGGGTTTAAAAAATTAAGAAAAGTAGTTTCTTTTTGTCCATATGCTGCTGGATTTTACAATCAAAGCAAAAATATTTAACACATTTCCCGTGTTTTTCATCACCCAAATGCGGGAATTTGGGAATATTACAAATTTATATTATACACTAAGCGATGTCATTTCAATATCAATAAAATACTTTGATATTTTGACTTCATTATTTCCTCAAAATTAAACAGGAAAATGATTGATTTTATTTTATCCGAATGAATATACACAGTCATAAAAATTATACTCAGCATTCAATGTTTTTACTAAATAGAAAAGAATTTCTCCTTTTTTTTTATCATAAGCAAGGTTAAATAATACAAACACGAAGTTTAGGGAAGTCTTCACTATGCTAGTTCTTACCATCTGGAAATGTCTTGTGAGATTTAAAATATGGTTTTCTTATCTCAACATGGCAAGTGTTACCACTATTGACGACCCTAAATAATTATTCTATTATCTAAATGTTTTTATATTCAAATAAGACATTTAAAAAATTGCTGCTGACTTGCTGTGTGACCTGGAGCCATTCACTTAACCTCTCTGTTTCTCGATAGGAATCAGATTAAGATTAATTATCCATGCATGCTTTTCTAACACAGAGAGAAAATGAGAAAGACTCTGTAAACTAAATTAGGTGTTAAAATATGTCATACACATTCAAGGTATTATTCAAAAGTGTAATCATATATAGTAATGTCTGTCAGCATTTGAATTAAATGATAAGCTTGGATATTGAAAAGTGGTTTTGTGTGGAATTTAGAAATTCAAGTAAGGCCAAAGATTTCCCCCAATTCATAATCCATATTAAATGGTTAGAGGGGAGAAAATAACTGGAAATTAAGCTTCTGTTCCAAGCAGAATGCAATTTTCCTACATTTAAAAATCTTAGTTTTCTTAGAATGACATTATTCCTTCAGAGAAAGGGGGAAGTTTTTTTTTCCTTGAAAAACTGTCATTGGTCAAGTCATTATTAGTAATCCTTTGACACCACAGGGGAATTAAGATTCCTGATTTCTAGCCTTAGCCAAGCAGCTAATTAATTTGCTGTACCTTGAGGAATTCAGCTACACAGTTTGAACCTCACTTTCTTAATCTAAGAAAAATAAAAAAAAAAATGAAAGGGGAGTTTAGAGCAAATGACTTCTAGAAGGAATTTCAGAATGAATATTTTATGATTTCTAATCATCCAAACTATTTTTATAGCCTTGTCAATTCTGTCTGAAACAACAACAATAACACAACACACAAATACAATGGCTTCAAAATAAGAAATGGATTAGGAACCAGCTCTCTGGTTTGCATTCAAGATGGTACAAGGTTCAATGCACACAGTTCCTTCACGAGATGGGATAATCTTACTTGTTGCATGGCTCTCACACACATACGTGAACCACGTCATCCTGAGGGAAAACATTCCCTCTTCTCACGGGTATTTCCTTAATATTTGAGTCAGACTTATTGTGGATGACAGCCATGTTCTCTGTGGAGGGTACTTGGGTCTCTCATCACAAGCAGAGGCCTGAAGTGGGTTGTTTCGTTTGTCTAATTTAACACTTTTACATTGTTTTATCTTTGATTCTTACCCACTGCATTTAGAACTGACGCCCAGTGCTTGAATCAACCAGTGTTTAACTCTAATAGGCGCACACTCCACACATATTTTTATTTCTTTTTGAATCACAGACGCCTGCTTAATTCCTCCGTCCTTAGGTCTCCTTCAAACTTATTGTCTCTCCAATACTCCTCTCCAAATAACATAGGATTTTTTTATGATCAGCTGCACTCATCCGTTAGAGCACTACCTCCTCCACCATATGTGCGTTCTTAATAAGTTTCTTGTGGCCAGTCAATCATGAACCATTTATAATTTAAGCCATTTATAATTTAAGCCTTGCCCACATACCAAAGATTTCACTGTTATTCATGTGCTCCTTTATCTGCTTTTACTTGCAAACTAACCATCACTCGCTCCACCAGAAGCAACCATCCACCATCTGTCAATCTGAGACTCACTTGTCTCGGAAACTGAAGCCTGGTGTTCATATCTTGCAGGTATTATGAACACTTCTCATCTCACATGCTTCTATCTCTTCTCCATTCATTTTTTTTATTGTTAACAAGCATCCTTTATGATGTTTTCTATGCTTTGTGACTTGTCTTCTACGTAGATATTTTCAGCATGACTACATTTTTGAAAGAAAAGTGGTGCCATCCTATTCACCTTGTCATTTTTAACTATATCTGAAAGCAATGGGAACTTTGTCAGAATAAGAAATACAGCAGTAGTTCATTGCGTAGAATTTTTTTTTCAATTTTATTATTTATATCCAGGAAGACACTGGATATAATAATTACATAGAAGAATTAACACTGCATGAATTAATTGATTGTCAAAGGAAGTTTCTTTTTATCTTGAAGAGTAATTTGTTTTTCCTATCCATAACCCTCTTGTGTTGTGTTCACATAAACCTTTTACATGGAAAATAGAAATAGGTAAACCTCAACATGAAATTCATTCTTGCTTTCTACGCGTGAATATGTGAGTGTAGGCAGCATATATAAGTAGAAATAAATGTCAAATTAAGCTAGAAAATGCTGTTATTTGAGGAAAGCCCTCTCAAAAATGGACGTGGGGAGCTCTTAATTTGTACCACACTTGGAAAAGTTGGTAATTTACCTAAATCTGAAATAAGCTAGATATTTTGTCTTAAAAATTTAATATAGACTAGATCTTTGTCTTCTTTAAGTAAAAGCAATTAATAAAATAATGACTATCATGCCTTACCACACTCAGTGAGTTAATAAAAACTTTCACTAAAACACTTCTTTGTACCATAATTTTCACATAAAATACTCCTCTATTTTTCATTTTCAAGACAACTACCAAGTTCCCAGGAAGAACTGTGAAGTACTTAATGAGACATTTATCTGGTCTATGTATTTTATATTTAGCTGATAATATAATGAGGCCAAGGTACTGGAATGAAACATCCCTAACATTTCACATAATTTTCCACTTCGTCTCCACCATTTTTGGTATTTCGGCAAGGTATTTTAACTTTTTGATGTTTTGAACTTTACCATCACTATCAATAATCACGATGTCAGATGCAGCGTCCTGCTAAAACTTACCCTGAAATACATCTTCAGTTATTGTTGAGTATATTATTAAGATGGTTACAGTCGAACAAAAAAGCAATACATTTTAAATTTGATTTTTCTGTAATGTGACACGAAATTTTTTGTAACTCTGATGTTTTGTCATGCACATTTTAAAATCATATTACCAAAAGCAGAATTTCTTACGGTTTTCCAAGTCTTTTCTGATTTTACATGCATCTCTCTCTCTCTCAAAAATATAGTTAATTACTACAGTTAATAAACTTAGCTAATAACAATGAAAGCACTCACTGCTACATGGCAGCACCAACTGAAAATCAATATATTTAACAAGAAGTACAAGGAATTCTCTGTAATTTTCTTCCCCTATACAGATTTGAGCATTACTTTGAAAGGGAAAATTAAAGTATGACAGAAAAAAAAATCCATTTGTTCTCTTAAACCTATTTCTCCTCTGAGATATATATCCGATTTTATGTTCCTTCTTATTTCATATGACAAATCAATCTCTAGTCAAAGACTGACAGCTGTTAAGAGTCTTGCTGATAGGAAGAAATTGTTTCTCTTCTCCACAGTCTGCCGCAATAAGAAAGGGGACTACATAAGAAAGTTCTATATAAATAGCAAAGCACTATCCAAATAAAGTTATTGTCTTATTTATTTTCAAAAGGCAGTTTAATTTAGTGAAACATGTAAGAATCAACTCTACCAAATTGGCCCCTGAAGTGTGACGCCTGAACAAGTTAACTCTTTTCTGCCTCAGTTTCCCAATCACTAAAATGGGAGATACTGTTAATAATCACACCACAGGATTGTTCTTCACAGGATTGTTATGAGTTTGGAGGTGATACAATAAATTTGGCAGTGCGTTGTAAGTTATGAACCAGACGATATATATAAAGAATCATTATTTTGCTTTTATTTCCCGAAGACTGATTTATATTCTCAATTGAAGTCTATAGAATGAAGAATTAAGAAATCCTACATGTAGAAAAATTGGCATCAAAGTACTGCTCTCACTTGATCTTTGCTATTTCGCTCGACAGAATTCTATAGATCAAAAATAAAAATTAAAAAAATTGTATTGGTAAATTTTCTAAGAGTAAGGGAAATGCATAATAGTGTTGTATGAATACTGTTGAATAGGTTAAGCAAAACAGAGTAAGTAAAACTTTACCCAATTGATAAAATAGTGCAGAAGAAATTGCAATCACATGTACTATCAAAATTTCATGGTTCCTAGATAGAAACATTCTCTTGTTTCCTGGTTCTGCATGAACATCTAGTGTTTTCTTTTCCTTGGATGACTTTGAGATACAATCGAGTGCACAGAATATATTAGAATACATTTGCATTTAATTCAAAAATTCCCTTTTTGTATTTGGGCACAAATGTCCAGAGACAGTAGGTATAAAATACATATACATATATTTGTATGTATATATATGTGTGTATATATATGTGTGTATATATTTATATATATATATATATGTAAGAAATTAAAACTGAGAAAGGTAAGGTTTTTGATAACAGTACAGGCTAAAACAATACTTTAAATAATCCTATATCTCATAATTTGGGCTTATTCAGTGCAAATCAGATATGTAATAGAAGATTTAAGAAGCAGGAACTCAAGTTGGGTCTACAGTTAAGCATAGAGGAAAATCACTATGTGTCAGGAATCGAATTTTATTCGTAGAGACAAAAGAATAGTCCCAGGACAGCTGAGAGGGGAAATTCTGCATTGTGTTCATGAAAGCCTGAGCAGAGGCCTTGAGGGAAAAGAGAAAACTCCACAGAGATTGCCAACATTGAGTTGGCCCAAAATGACAGAGGACACATGGAATGTGGATAAAAAATGTTTAAAATGTGCTCAGGTAAATTCCCCTCTGCCAAAATGAAATTCAAGTATGAAGAATATATTCCCCAGTGAGCAATGCTGCAAATTGATTTTTAGGACCCCTTCCAACTGTACATAAATAGAAAAGTGCATGGTAGTAGTTGAAGGTGGATTTTTCCCATTGTATTGGGAAACTTCTCTATGAATAGAAGCATTTCATGGGGAACTGTCAGCTAATAAACTACACAGGAATAATCTAGATTGATGTTAAAAGAGCATATAAAGCCTTAGTAAAGTTCTTTGGACAAGCTCTTAGCAAACTGTGCATATGTAGACTAGCATAAATAGTAAAACATTGAATAATCTCCCAATGTGGTTTTAATCATTATTTCTATCAGCTTATGCAATAAGCTTGAATTTTCAAGAAAAAACATTTGAATTATTAAGATAAACAAATTTGAAAAATCTCAAAAATAAGTTAATTACTCTTCAGTTCAATTGTCTGGCATTTCATTCAAAGATTCAGCCAACTAATAGTAGCACAGTTCTGTTTAATGTGCAATAATTTACAGAGTCTTAATTTCACTTATTCTGGTTTTCTACTTTTTAGCACTCCTTTAATTTCTTCTTCTGGCTAACAACTGTGAAGTGGTCAGAAAAGGCAGGGTTAAGGAGGAACACGAAGAGGAGGAATCCACAGGGTGTAGATAATCCACAAACAGACTAATTGGTCCCTGGATAATTGCTGATCTCTTCAGTAGCAATGCAATTGAGATTTCCAGGAGAATGAAAATACTTTATTTATATCTGTTCAAATTTTGTTTTCAATAATAAAAGTACTAATCAGATGGGTTTAAATATTTGATCAGCATCTCTAATCTATAACTACTTTCTAAATACTCACACATTGCTTTCGCATTATCATGTGGTTGTATTTTCATTCATTTGCAACTGAGCAAAATCCTGACTAATACAGAACTAAAAATAAGGTCTAGAAAACATCTGTGTTCCTCTGTTCCTTATTTTTCTTCTGTGTATTGCGATTCTGACTCAGCCCTATCAGTGACAAGCTGTATGACCTTGTTCGATTACTCTGTCAACATTACACAATAGGGTTATCTTTTCTTAAATCATAATATACAACACTAAGGTATTCACCCATTCACAAAAACACTTAAAGGGTGCTTATTTCATGAAAGCCTCGTGCTTGGCCATGAAAGAAACAAAAGCAGTAACTAAATCACCACCTTTGTTTTAAGGAGCTAATATTCTGGTAAGGAAATAAATAACTGCAATAGAAACTCCTGCAATTTCCACGCAAAAATGTGAAAGCAAAATACAATGGATGATAAGAGATAACTTCAGCTTGGAAGAGGGGATTGAAAGAATGCATTATAGGGAAAATGGTATTTAACCTGGGTCCTCAGAGATCGTTAAAATTTGGCAGCCTGGAATATCCTAACTGATGAGAAATTACAAAGAATGAAAAAGAAGAAACATGCCGTGGATTTTGGAAGCACAGGGAGTGTTCAGGGAAGTATGAGTAGTGTTGTTTGGTTGAAGTATTTAGTGTATGTAAATGAGCTGTTGGACACAGGTTGAAAAGGCAATCTGGAGTTTTGAAGTTCATCGAGAAAATGATTTTGACAGTGAGTGTTTTGCAGCAGAGGGGTTGCTCCCTAGAAATATTTAGCTTGATACAATGTGTGATATTAATCCAGAAAAGGGACTCTCAGTGGGTGGAACTATTAAGAAGGCTACTTCAGCGATCTTTTTGATGAGCAATTGTGGTAGAAGGATGTAGAACGGCGGTAATAGAAATCATAAAAGGGGAATAGATGTAAAAGACACACAACTTGAAGTGCAAATAGACATGTTTGCTAGGTAGAAGGAGAATCAAATCCCACTAATATTTCAAGTTGGTTGAGTAGAAGTTCGATGAAATAAAATAAAGAAATCCAAAGAGGAGTCAGAATGTAGCCAGTCATCTGTAATTATACTCATTGACTTTGACGTATTAATAGTTGACCAGTTGGTCACTGAATAGTATGTAATTGGATATCGGGGCCGAATTTGAGGTTGTGAGTAATAATACCTTTGTTCAAACTATAAAAGTGGATGAATTATCAAAGAATATATGTAAAGAACAAAGACACTGCCTTAGAGTAATGGCACAATTAAGGATGTTTGAGAATAAAATGTGGGCCATAGATTTAACATAAAAAAAGTGGTTGAGGCATGAAAAGAAAACACAAGTAGTAAATGGCCCTAGATATAAATACAAGAAGGAAAAAAGATGTTTGAATATTTTATGTGTGGCAGAGAGGGAAAGTAGCTAAGGAACAACAACAAAACTCATGAGAGTCTAGAGAATTCCCATGGAGTTGGAGTATTCCATGCTCAATTTAATCTCTCAATTTCAACTGAGGTTTTTATGGTGAATAATGCTTAGGATCAAAACAAAGGTGTATTCAAAATTTTAAGCTTGGATGATGGGAGAGTATTGATGTTATTAATAGAAATAAGGATGTGAAAGTGGGCTAAATATTCACACAAATGCTATAGTTATTTAATAAATAGAAAATCTCAACTGTCTATGATGATTAATATGGACACAGCTTGTTGTTGGACCACTAGGAAATCCCTCTCAATGTCACTTGCAGCTGTATGATACAATATGTATTTATTTTACAGTGATCTATAAAATGTTTATGTTAGTTCACATGCCAGGTGAATGCCCAGAACACTCACTCAGTATTTAGGGCATTTAAGTTAAAGATAAATCCTTGCAAGCCTATTCCTTTTAAGTGCATATATGTATATATTTTTTGGTGTGCCAATGCAGCCGGAGGTGAAATCTGGGGTAAAGAGTGGGTGCAGCGCACAAGACTCATCTAGACAGTGATGTTCTGCGTACACACAGCTCTAGAGGTAGTATCTGTTAGAAGCTCTAGTTTAAATTTTTTTTTTCCAACGTTTATTTATTTTTGGGACAGAGAGAGACAGAGCATGAACGGGGGAGGGGCAGAGAGAGAGGGAGACACAGAATGGGAAACAGGCTCCAGGCTCTGAGCCATCAGCCCAGAGCCCGACGCGGGGCTCGAACTCACGGACCGCGAGATCGTGACCTGGCTGAAGTCGGACGCTTAACTGACTGCGCCACCCAGGCGCCCCTAGAAGCTCTAGTTTAATATCACCTTGATTTCACAGCTTCTCTGGCCTAGGAGATTTCAGGAGATAGAAGGATTCCAATGGCTAGGTAAGGCTTAGAAATGACAAAGATATCTGCAGCCTTTTAGACCAAGACCATTCGAAGACTGTGTTCTATTTTCTTAGATAACCATAGTAAACGCATGCCTTAAATGGCTTACAAGCACCAGAAATAATTTTGTGTTTCAGTTCTGCTAAACAAAGATGAATGGAGAACTGTTTTCTACTGATGTATATGTGACAATATGAGGGCACATCATATAATTTAGCTATCCTCCTCTGGATTCACAAAGAAAGCTATGTGCTATTTTGGGGTTGGAATTTTTCACTGTTAATTTTCCATCTATAACAACTCTCCTTTTGAAGTACTGTCCACAGATCTGTTCTGGAAGGAGCATAATTCACTTAAAAGGTTATTTCTGAACTGTGACCACATTAACTTGATTGCAACACAGAGGAAGTATACAGGATAGAATTAATTTATTTCCTAAGAGGCTATGATATGAGGAATAAAGGTATCCATATGCCCTCTAGTTCCACTGTGTGCCTTTCAGTGTTTTTTGCTCATTCCTATCATTCTTGTCAAGCACACTTAACCTCAAAGCTCATGACTATGTCTCATTTCCCTCATTGCCATACATGTTAGACACATTCTAGTTCAACATTTTTGATAAAATACAGCAGCTAAGATTTACTGAGCTTTTTTTTTCCTGAACATTCTCTGAGTGTGAACAATTGTCATGAGCATTAAAAAAGGGGGGGAGGGGTGCCCTGGGTGGCTCAGTCGGTTAAGCGTCCCACTTACACTCAGGTCATGATCGCCCGGTTTGTGGGTTCAAGCCCTGTATTGGGCTCTGGGCTATCAGCTCAGAGTCTGAGGCCTCCTTTGGATTGATTCTGTGTCTCCCTCTCTCTTTGCCCCCTTCCACTCATGTGCATGCTCTCTCTCTCCCTCTCTTTCTCTCAAAAATAAACATTAAAAAACAAAAAAAGCATTTAATTCTCAAAATACCCCAGTGCAAGAAAGAGTCTAACTCCACTTTTGATGTTTGATACCTGACAGCTTTCAAGCCCTAGTCTTCCCCTTTACCCCACATTGGGAGAGGCTGATAAGAAAGCCCAGGTTCACCCTCCTTTTGAGGGTACTCAAGTCGACCAAGGAGCCATATCCAAGAGTGGGCGGGATCTACATTTCAGTTCAGACAGTCTGCTTTCAGAGCCTAGCCCTTAACGGCTACACCAAACTGCCTCCTAATCTAATAGAAAAGATTCTCAGATGAACATCAATAATCATGGTACTATGCCTGAATATATTAAAATACATTAGAATAATAAAATGAGTAATGTGAGCTTACAGGCTCAGTACTAATTATAAATGAGCGAAAAGTTCTTTGTGTTAATACCTGTATTTTACAATTAATATTCTTCATAGGTATGAGATATTTGTGGCTAAGTTAGCTGCAAGTATAAAAAATAAATAAAAACCCTTAGAGATTTATATGATGTTCACATGCTGTCAATTTAAATTTACTAGGTTATATTAAATTTTTAGTTTTGATTACCTTTAAGAGTATAGCCTATGCTTAAATTTAATAATCTTATCATTTAAGTCACCTGCAATAAAAAAACTTCAATGACATAAAATTCTAGCCTAGAAGATTTTTTCTTGCTTTCTGCTTTAGCCGCTCATCTTCAACGGTCAACACAATCCAATCTTTACCAGCACTGTCAGAATTGACATTGGAATCTGCAGCAGTATTTGTCTTAATCCAATATTTGTCTCATTCCCAGTTCTTACTCTCAGTATTTACCTTATTCCTGAGTGTTTTAATTTTTGTATTTGTTATATGCCTTTTCTTCTCCCAAAGACTCGTCTTAACAGGTTTTCTCTCATTGCATCTGTAAATGACGGTGCAGCGGATGCATGTGTAATGTGGGACATTGCAAAGTTCCAAATAATGACTAGATGAGCTCAGCAGGTGAATTCGAATTACCAGTCATTGCTTTCAACTTTCATGAGTTTAAATAGCCGTGATGAATAGTCATGGTGTATGGGCTTGGCTAGATCTCAGACCTGGGAAAAATAGGTAACTTTCTATAGATAGTTGGTTAAAGCAGCTTCAACTTTGGACCCTTTCCTTCCTTCCTTCCTTCCTTCCTTCCTTCCTTCCTTCCTTCCTTCCTTCTTTCCCTCCTTCCTTCCTTCCTTCCTCCCTTCCTTCCTTCCTTCCTTCCACCTACCTTCCTATCTACCTACCTTCTTTTCTTCCCTCTTTCCTGCCCTCTTTTCTCCCTTTCAAATAAAAGAATATGTGCAGGAGAAATTTTATATTGAGTTATTTAAACTATGCCAATAGAAGGAAAACCACTAAAAATCTCAGGCACAGATGGGTTAGAGCCAATTCATAGAAGAGCAAAATAATAAATGATGTTTATTATTTTACTTAAAAACACAATAAAAAAACAATATTGGGTTTATCACAAAACAAAATCAAAGAGTACTCTTTATAGCATAGGACTTTTGATCATGATTCATGCTAAAGAAGAGAATAATTTCAGCAAATGTATTATCGTCAATACTAAAACACAAAAAAGCTTGGTAAATTTGGTCTTTCTTTGCAAATTGAATTAGTTTCTTTCTCAAAAAAATGAGTGGCAAAAAAGCACTTTTAATATGCAGAAGTAAATGGAACTGCTCTCTGTGTGTGCGCAAAAAATTTTTTTCAGTCTGATGAGGATGATATAATTGAATAGAAAAAATAAGGAGGTAGGTGTAAAGGGATTGAGTTAATGTAGGAAGTTGATTGTCTCACAGCTTTAGAGAATATACACAGGGAAAGAAGGAAGATAAAATCTGTGAATATCTAATAAACACCATGTCTTTCTTTGAAAACAAAAAAATGTGATTTATGACATAATGCATAGTTAAAATCCATTTGCTGAAACGGGATAAATGATATTTTTTATATTTTATATTTTATTCCATGAAAAATTAAACAGGTCTAAGTAAACTAAGTTTATGCAGCATAATAAAAAAAAAATGAGATATGTTCACTTGCACCAGTAATGAAATGGTAAAAGGAATTGAATCTGTAGGTTCAAAGCCCACTGTAGATCTTGCTAAAGCTCCATGGTGAATTACTCATATTTAAGAAAGGTACTATGGTGGATTCTATGTACCACAATAAAGTCTCCTCTCTACTCAAACTTCCGATTCTTCTCCCCCATCCACATCTACAGATGATATATTACAGTGGTAACACTGAAGCAAACAGAAAAGAAACCCATCAACTTACTCTTCTAAGCCATTTACTGCAAGTAGGTAAACGTTTTTCATTTGTTCGGGCTGTATTTTCTTCCACTCAGCCTGGACCTTGAGAATGAATAAGGGAGAAACACACTGGATGATATCTGGAAAGTAGGGTCGGTAGGGTAAGACACATTAAAACACTTCTGGATTTGGGTAACGAGAAAAACACCAAATGACAAACCGAACTGTCAAATAGTTAGAGATGGAGAATATGCTGTACACAAAGAAGATTCAAGATCATTTGTCACCCTTGCAATTTTCCTGTAGGTCAAGAGTCCATAGTTGATTACTTGTGCCAATAGTTGAGAGCTATATTATAAGGGCAATAGTCAGCAAATTTTTGGATTGTACTCCCTACCAGCTAAAATGAATTTTGGATTATACTTTATAAGCTTATTTATCATCCATGTTAGATTGAACATAAATTTCTATTATAAAACATACAAAAATGAAATATGGAAAGGAGCAGAAAACTATGCATAGCTCTTTGCTCTCCAGTGGATTGTCTTTCGGCTATGTCCCTTTCCACCCCAACAGTGTGCTTCCTTTTCTGACTTTGGAGACTATAAACTTAGAGCACAGGTCAGCAAACTGCTGATTGAATGCCAAATCTGTCCCTCCATTTGATTTCTGTACATTTCATGAGCTGACAATGCTGTTACATTTTAAAATGGCCGTAAAATAATCAAAAGAAAAATATGATTTTGTGACACGTGAAAAGTATATGAAATGTAAATTTTAGTGTCTATGAGAAAAGGTTTATTGGCATGTAATCATGTTCATTTGCTTACTTATTGTCTATCACTGCTTTTGAGCTACAGTGGCAAAAATGAATAGCTTTGACAGAGACCATGTAATGCACAATGCCTTACATAATTACTATCTGACTCTACCAAAAAAGATGGCTGATGTTTGATTTAGAGGATAATGCCATGCTCCATATAAATTCCTTCCCTTCAGATCACAGAGCTAACTTTACATTCAAGACCTTCCTCTTTAATTCAAACTAATGCTACTCTTTGTTTTCTATTTCTTATATTCTGGAACTGACAAGTCAGATGATCCCAAAGTTTGGTAAAGCACCTAGCTAGTCTCATATGAAATCAGTTTTTACTTTGAACAAAAGTATACAAAACAAACCTAGAACAACTAGAAACATTCATTGATTTTCATTGCCAAAAAATGTCATCCAAATTTTCACTCTACTTCTTTGTGCCTCTTCGATTGATTAACTACCCTTCTTACCTCATGTTTTTCAGAGAAACTGACTTGCATCAGTGGACAACTTTGCCCTCTTGTCATCCTTGTTTTTGACCAATGGTTGACATCAGAAGATTGGGCAAGTGGGTGAGGTCCGTATTTTCTAGTTTCCTCCCTAGGTTCGCTGCATCTGTGACTTGGGTGTGAGATTATGGAAATAAAGGCAACTTTATAGCTCAATATTTCTTTAGGTATTTTAACCTAAAACCTACAAATGTACATTTAAATTTTATAGTATATTATTTTAATATTGCACCAAAGTTCACAAAAATATATACTTAAGCAAATGTTTTCTAATTTTCTATTTATTTGAGACTGGCAAAGAGCTGATTCTCAAGCTAAGCTTTAACAAAATGGAAAATAATACACATTAAGATGTATAATTTTTATTTTCCTTTAGCTTTAGCAAAACATCAAATTCTTTTCTTTTACAATCTTCTGGATTCCCAACCGCCCCTCCATTTAAAAATGTCTCTTTCTTTTCTCTGTAACAAAAATCAATACATAAAAAGACTAGAACAAATTTAATATAAATCTGTATCAATTGTATTTGCATATTAGTATCCATAAGACTTTTATTATTACATTTTACATATTTGGAAAGAGACTAAAATGATGGGAAACTAAAATGGGTTAAGAAATTGATTGGTTTACAAATATACTTTATTCTTTCCATGAATGCCACATTGCTGATGAATGCGAGGGGTTTCTCCCACCTTTCTTTCCATGAGAAAGAATATGCCGATGACCGTGATGTAGTGACAAGAAAGAATTCAGCCTCAGATCTCTAGATTCCATGTTACTGCTTAGAATAGAGATTTTCTTCTGAGAATAGAATTTTTCTTGAATTGGCTAAAAAAGTCATACACTTCACGCTGCCTTCTGCAGTACCATATGGGAAGGGAATTAACAGTCTGGGAAAATAGTCTGTGGTGGAATCCTTTGCACTTCACTGTGGTGGACGGCACAGACCAGTTGCATTTTAACAGATGTGCAAAATCTTTGCAAGTTGCCTATTATGCTTGTAAGGATCCAAATGAAATAAAGGCGCCAAATTTGCTCTATAAAACCGAAGATGAATAATCTAAATTCTTCGACTGCAGTTTTCATTCATCTTTCATAAGATATTACGTACCTGCAACAGTTTCTTTATATTCACATTAATAGAGAATATGACCTACTAATACGTTAATGAATAACGTTTACTGCATTTGTGAAAATACCTCTAAGAAAGTCACAATCTAACGAGGTGACAGATAAAATATGGAGTTAATTTTAAAAATTAAAAGTAGTGGATAATCTAAAATTGCTGTTTTTCTTTTTTTAAGGGGCCTGACATAGTAGACGAAAGTTAAACTGTTTAATGCAACCATTGGAAACAGCTTTTTCCACCAAGGCCCTGACATTAAAAATAATTTTGAACATGCAGTTTCTACCTTTTTTAAAATAATTTCTTCAGATATTTTAAAAGTGTTTTTGCTTTTTAATAATATTGTATCATTCCTTATAGAGTGACTTCTTTCAAATAAAAATAATTTCTTTAGCTAATAAAATGCAAAAACAACACAGGAGAAAGGAAACACCAACATAAGCTTCTCTGGACCCAGCCTTCTTCCCTGACGTGGTCCACTAGTTTTTCTTTATTGGCAAACAGTCTCTAATAAGTAGTATTTGTAAAATAGACTCTTGGTTTCCATGTCTCTTTTATCATTGGATCCTTTCACTGTTGTAGAGACAGCCAAGCTCTAGAAACTTAAATCAAGTGTTAGATTCTAAACACTGAGATAAACAAATTGTACTGAATATGTAAGTTTTCTTTAAAAGATTTATGCCTCTAATAAGTTGATTTATTTTTATAAATCGATGCCATGATAAAATTCAGACACTTGTATGCAAAAATATTAGCATTGTTAACTTAACTTTAAAAAGATTTGTTCAAGGGGCACCTGGGTGGCTCAGTTTAGTTAAACATTGGACTCTTGATCTCACCTCAGGTCATGATCTCATAGTTTCTGAGATCAAGCCATGCATCAGATTCTGTGCTGACAACGTGGAGTCGGCTTGGGATTCTCTCTCTCCCTCTTTCTTTCCTCCCACCTGCTCACGTGCTGTCTCTCTCTCACAATAAATAAATTAAAAAAAAATTTTTTGATCAAATAATCTCAGAGTAATTACAGAATATCAGAATGAACACACTACAGTAGAGATTCATAAAAAACACTGAAAATTTAACCCTAATAGACTACCACAGTTATTTTTAACATTTATTCTCTTCAGAAGATAAAAAAGTATTCTCTTCACAGAATCTAATTCAAACCATGTATATAATTTTCATAATATGCCCTTTTTACATGTTACAAAAATTTTTATAAACATAATTTAAAGGACTGTTTAATATCCCATTATAAGAATTTTCAAACGTATTTGCTTACAAAGATATAATAAGTTGGTTTAATAGGAAGAGATTGGACATTATCTAATTGCCTTTTACTTGGGAATAGTTTCAATAAGTTTTCAAATATTTCAACAAAGAAGTATCATGTAGTCAGTTTCATTGGTGGTGTGAATCAATACTTTTTATAAGAAAATAAGTTTACTAATTACAGTGAATCTGTATTTTTCTCACATTTGACTTATATAATTTCACATATAACATCAAATGAAAACAAAATTGTATTTTTGTTAACATAGCCCTATGTTTCTAGCACTGTCTCTGACTGGTGGGGAAATTCAACTTGAAAAAGAGCTAGGAAGCCTATGTAGCTTACACAATAAGCTATATTTTCCATCTTAGCATTGTCAGTACTATATATGATATTTTTGTTTCCATCTGTCAGACTTCATCTTCTAATTGGTTTCAAATTGATTATTTACAAAGGGCATATTATCAACTTCTCTTCTTACAGCATATTAAGAAGAGCTTTAAAGTTTAGAATTTGGTAAGGGCTTGTTGCCTGAGACTTTGACCTTGCCTGATCAACTGGAGCTTATGAGGCTTTGTACACAGTATTTTTATTTTAAGTTAAAACTGCAGGCATTGACCTTAGGACTCACAAGTGCTTGAATTACAGTCCTAGCACATGGATAGTAGAACTTGACAGCCTTAGCAAACAGGGGACTGGATTGCCGAGTCCTTAGCAATTAGAAACAGCTGAGTCAAAGATTCATTCATACAAAAAAGAAAGTTGATAGGCGTGCTTTTTAGACATTAGGGTGCATTTTTACTGATCTTATTGGCTTTCTCAATCACATCATCTGGCACTGAGGCCAGGGATTTTAAATTGAAAAGTCAGTTTTGTTTCATGTTCATTAGAGAGCACTATAGAACATGGCGCTTTAGATTGTGGGTATCAGGAAGTGACAGATGAACTGTCCCCGTTTCTCTTTGTCTTAAATGTTGTTGTAAACCACATTTGGGAACAAGAGAAGAAATTCCAAAGGAGACTAATCTTGGATTTCTATAATTACTCTATAGGTTGGGAGGAGAAGAGAAAATATTAGGAACTAGAATGAATTTACAGATTTGTCAAAGGATAAAGATGGCAAATGAACTGTTATAAGTAAAAAGCATGTTTACAAATTCAGATACGAATGCAAGGGAAGATAATACAATTGAAAAGTGAGCGTTGGGATGCCTGGGTGGCTCAGTCAGTTAAGCGTCGACTCCTGATTTCAGCTCAGGTCATGATCCCAGGATTATGGGATCGAGCCCCATGTTGGGTTCCATGCTGACTGAGCATGGAGACTGCTTAAGATTCTCTCTCTCTCTCTCTCTCTCTCTCTCTCTCTCTCTCTCTTTCTCTCCCTCTGTCCCTCTCCTTCACTCATGCTCTCTCTCTAAAAAGAAAAAAAAATAGAAATAAAAAATTGAAAAACACAGTGAGTGTTGGGAAGAAGTTTCAAGTTAATTTTACTGTTGCATAACAGTGAACCAATGCATATAGTCTAAGAACCAATACAGATTGTCTAACAGAAGAGGCCAACAATGTATTATGTAATATAGAAGTATGAACATGATCAGAAGAACAAAATTCTAATAAAAACAATAATAAAAATATATTATATTATAATATAATTATTATTTGTATTATCAATTAAAGTAGACATCAGTTAGTCAGACTGAGAAATACAAATATGATATCACTTATATGGGGAATCTAAAAAGAAAAGTGAATACACAAATGAGAAGCAGAATCTGTTCTATAAATACAGAGAGCAGACTGATGGTTGCCAGAGAGGAGAGGGGTGGAAGGATGATCAAAATGGGTGAAGGGAAGTGGGAGGTACAGTCTTCCATCATGGAATGACTAAGTCATGGGAATAAAAGACATAGCATAGTGAATATAGTCAATGATATTTTAATAGCATTGTATGGTAACAATTGGTAGCTACACTTATGGTGAACACAGTATATATAACATATAAAGATGTTGAATCACTATGTTATACACCTAAAACTAATGTAACATTGCATGTCAACTGTACCCAAATAAAAAATAATAATAAGGTAGAATTCAGGAAATAAATGCACATTATTTTATTAAAGGCTATAATTAAAAATGAAGGTGGGGCGCCTGGGTGGCGCAGTCGGTTAAGCGTCCGACTTCAGCCAGGTCACGATCTCGAGGTCCGTGAGTTCGAGCCCCGCGTCAGGCTCTGGGCTGATGGCTCAGAGCCTGGAGCCTGTTTCCGATTCTGTGTCTCCCTCTCTCTCTGCCCCTCCCCCATTCATGCTTTGTCTCTCTCTGTCCCAAAAATAAATAAACGTTGAAAAAAAAAGTCTTCATAAAAATGAAGGCATAGCACTTATGAATATATATTTTATAAAACAAAAACCTAGATGCTACTTTGTTATTGTGGAAATTAGAGGGAATACAGACTAGTAATAATGGGCTATCAGTGAGTTGGTTGATAATACCTCTAAAAATAATACCTATACGATTAAGCAATACGATTGTACACCTTGATAATAGAGAGCAGGTCTTCTTTCAATGAACTCATTGAAAATATACAAACGTTGAAGATATATTTGGTCATAAGTACACTCTCATTATATTTTGTTAAATGCAAAAATACTGGCATTATTCTTTGGTAACACTGCAAATAAACAAGCAATTGAGGATAAATCCTATACAAGTTGTTTCCATCTGATCATTATAAAGTAATTTAAAAAAAATATTCTTCTGCCTAAATAGACATTAATAATTAATAGAAAAAATCAGGAATAATTATTAGAAAATAGTTATTAGTATTATTAGTAAATGATTATTAGAAAAAATCAGTAAAATATACTAAAATTTATGGGACATGTCTAAAACAGTACTCTAAGAAGAATTCTTAGCTAGAAGTACTTAACTTGATAATATAAAATAGTTCAAACACATAAATTAAACTTACTACTCATAGGTTTCAGAGAAAGAATAAAAATAACCAAGACAAAAGCAGAATAAATAATAAATTTCAGTAAATGGGATATACTACTAAAGAGAAAATAAATATGACAAGGGAAGGGGTGCCTGGGTAGCTCAGTCTGTTAAACATCTTACTGTTGATTTTGGTTCAGGTCATGAGCTGAGCTCCCCAAAATGTGTGGAGCCTGCTTGAGTCTTTCTCTCTCTCTCTCTCTCTCTCTCTCCCCACCCCCCCCCCGCCCCAGTCTCTCTCCTTTCCCCTTCCCACTCATGCATGTGCATTCATGCACCATGGTCTCTCTCTAAAAAAAAAAAAAAAAAAAAAAAAAAAGGAAAAGGGAAATATTCTGAAAATAATGACAGTCTAGTTTTATTTCGTTCTAATTCCTATGTCACCATTTTATTCCACTTCTCAGGGGGAACATTTTCAATATCTCATTATTAATGTGATATTTATCAGATTGAGAAAGTTCCCTTAGGTTCAAACTTTGCTAAAAGTTTTTTCATGAATGGATGTTAACTTTGTCAAATGATATTTCGTGTATCTATTTAAAGGATGATTTGTTTTCCTCTCATTTTAATTTAATACAGTAAATTAGATTTACTGATTTTCAAAAGTTGGAAAATATTTGTCTTCCTGGAATAAATCTCATTTGGTGACAATGTTTTCCTTTTTATACTGCTATATTCAACCTTTTAACAATGGTTAAAAGTTTTTACATCTGTTTTATAAGAAATATTAATCTAGAGAATATTTTTATTAGTGTCCATATCATGTTTTGAAATCAAGGCTATGCTGGCCTAAAATGAATTGAGAAGAGTTATTCCTCCAATTTTATGTCTTTCTTGTTTGCAAGAAAAGTTTGTGCAAGTTTGATTTTTTTTCCTTTCTTCTTAAATGTTGGAAAAAATTCAAGTGTTAAACCATTTGAACATGGTTTACTTTTTTATGCAAAGGTTTTGTTTTTTTTTTTTTTAGATAGGTGATTCAATTGCCTTAACAGATACTAGAGTACTAAGTGTTTCTATTTCTTCTGTTAATTTTAGCAAATTATGCTTTCAAGGAATGTGCCAATTTGATACAAATGTAAAATTTACTGGTATAAAATTGTTTAGAGCATCTTATTATAATATTTTTAATTATCATTAAATATTTAGCAATAGCCCCATTTGTCTCTTGATATTGGCAATTTACATTTTCTTGTAATTTTTTCTTACAATTATGCTTTTAGTTATATATCATATTTCAATCTCTAAAAGACAGCTTTTATATGTTTTTCCTCTACTCTCCATGTAACATTACATTTCATTAGTTTGTTTTCTTGACATGATTTATTTATTTTCATTAATTAGGCTTGATTTACTGCTCTTTGCATTTACCTTTTTGTCATTTTCTACCTTTTCTGAATTGCATGCTTTAATTATTTACTCATTTTTAATGTATTTGGTATGAGTGTTGACGTGAACTCTCCTTGGAGCACCGCATTGGCTGTGTTTCACAAATACTGTTACAGACATACCTCGCTTTATTGTGCTTTGCCTTATTGCGCTTTGCAGATACTGCCTTTTTCACAAATTGAAGATTTGTGGCAACCCTGTGTTGAGCACATCCATCAGCATGGATCCATGCTACTTTTTCCCAGTAGCATTTGTTTACTTTGTGTGTCTGTGTCACATCTTTATAATTCTCACAGTATTTCTAGCTTTTTTCATTATTATTATATATGTTATGGTGATCTGTGGTCTGTGATTACAACTCGCTGAATGAAAGCTCAGATAATGGTTAATAATTTTTTAGCAATAAAGTATTTTCTTAATTAACGTGTGTACATGTTTTAGACATAATGCTATTGCACACTGAGATGAGACTGTAGTGTAAACATAATTTTTACATGTGCCAGGAAACCAAAACATTTCTTTGACCTGCTTTATTGCAATATTCTTTTTATTGTGGTGGTCTGGAATCAAACCCACAAAATCTCTGAGGTATTCCTGTGTGTTGTTTTCATTATTTTTACTTTCTCAAAATGCTACTGACTTTCATTGTCCTTTGATGAGAAACTGACTAATGAGCTTCACTTAGTAAGAAGGCATTCTTTATTCATTTTATTATTTTCTAATTTGCTTTGTTTATTTGCATTAGCATTGGAAACTTTTTTGTATTATTTATACTTTATAAACCTGCAATTCATATAAAAGAAGAGATGATTGCTAAATGTCAGTGTTCAAACACATTCATCTCTTTATCAAGACCAATGAAATCTACATTGTGGATTATATAGGTTTGTGTTCTTCTTATATTTATTTTTTCCTAACACTTTGGAGAGATGTGTTAAACTCATTATTGTTGTTTTTCTTTTCATTTACCTGTTAAATTCTCCAATCTTTCTATCAAAGTTGTTGCTCTTCTATTAATACAAATATTACTAGTGGATCCTGTCTTTTGATTTTTACACTTAATATTTTATAGTGACTTCCTTTGCTTATTTAATTTTTTTTCTTCTCTCCTTCCTTCCCTTCCTTCCTTCCTCCCTTCCTCCCGCCCTTCCTCCCTTCCTTCCTTTTCTCCTTCCTTCTTTTCCCTTCCTGTCTCTCTCTCTCTCTTCCTCTGTTCCTCTCATTTCTCTTTTTTCTTCAATTTCTTCCTTACTTCCTTCACTCCTTTGTCATTGAAGTGCGAATTCTACATTGTTTATCATCAAGATTGTGACCCCTTGTTTTCATTTGTGTTTCCCTAGTATATCTTCACTCATCTTTTTATTTTTAATAATTCTGAGTCTTCTTTTTTAATATCCATCTTTCATAATCAGCCAATTTTGGTTTCCTTTTTTAGCCTATCTGAACATCATTTTATGTTAATTGTGGATGTAGGTCACTTAATTACTGAAATGACTCATATAATTCATCTTCATTTGCTATATTCATGTATAGGAATTAAAAGTTTTAAATATATAACATAATACATAATGTACTGTAAAAAAGTTTATTTTTATATTTATTTTAATATTTCAGAAGATTTGAAGTTTTACTTTTTTTAATGCTTACTTATTTATTTTGAGAGAAAAGGCATGAGAGGAGGAGGGGCAGTGAGAGGGAAACAGAATCCCAGGCAGGCTCCATACTCAGTGTGGGGACCGATATGACACAGGGCTCAATCCCATGACCAAGAGATCAAGACCTGAGCTGAGATCAAGAGTCAGATGCTTAACCTACTGGGCCACTCAGACATCCCTAGATTTGCAGTTTTTCTAGTGGAAACCTTATATAATACTCTGTTTCTATCTATTAAAATTTATTTTCTATGAATTCAATTCTATATTCTGAGTAGAACTGGAGGGAATAATATAAAGTTAATTCTTACAATGATTATTATATGTAATTTATTATATTATTATCAACTCCATAAATTTTTTGTTTATTTTCTACTAGGAGTAATAATTAGATTTACTAATAACCTTTTCTTTTCCTGTCCTTCCCTCTCACCAACATCTAGTTTACTTCTAGTTAGTGTCTATAAGTAACTCCCATAAAGGTGAGTCTACATTTTACATACTCTTACCTTCTATCCTTACCATTTTGTTAGTTGTGTTATACCTATTTTTCCATTGGATATGACATTTGCATGGTATTCTATCATTTTGATCTACATCACTTACTGTTATGTATTTATTAAATATATTCAGTACTCACCACCAACCCTTATGCCAAAACTGCCTCTATGATTTTATTGTTTGCAAGTTATCCTATGGAAATCCCTATCCTGTAGAAGATTCTCCAGGAAAAGCTTGTCAAAACAATGCTATCTGAATTCACAAAGGTACATAACATTGGCTTGAACTTATAAGTGACTTAATCTTTTCATCTGGTTGCTTAAAAAACTATTTTTCTCTATCTTTAAAGTCCATTAGATTTACTATAATGGGTCTTAGCATTAACTGTTCTCTGTGTATTTTCTACAGTACACGGTTAAGTCCTTTCAACATACACATTCAATATTTTTTAATTCCGGAAAATTTTGTTGAATCACAATTTTTAGAATAGTTTCTGTTCCATTGTTTGAGTTTTCTTCTTCAAGGACCTCAAATACACACACACACACACACACACACACACACACACACACTGGATTTTTGCATGTCTTCTTTTGTCCTTCTTTTTTCTTTCAATCTATATTTTTTTCTCAAATATTCATCAATTTCCTTGGCTTTTAGCTACCTTTTATTTTCTATTTCCATTATAGCTCTTGCTCTTTGTGCTTTTTATAATTAGTCTTAATTTCTAAAATGTTTCTTCATTTTCTCTCTTTTTGTCAAATATTTATCTACTTACTTGTTTTTTATTTCTTTGTATTCTCTATTTCATTACTATGCTATCACTGATCAAGAACTACATCTTCTGCTATTAATATGACTATATTTTTAAGCTCCTCTTATGGCCACTTTCAGACTTCTGAGAATTTGTTTCTTACAAAACTTCCTGCTTAACCTTTTGTGCGAGTTTTTCTCTATGCACTCAGTGTTCCCGATATGCTCTCTTTCTCAACTCCAAGATTTTCTCTGTCAAAGTCTTAGGTCTCTGTCCTTCTAAAAAATAAGTTTTGGAATATGTTTAGGGTTCTTTATGTAGTGCAATAGTCTTGGGACTATTTTATCAATGAAAGTCCTACATCCAGGAAAACCCCTCATTTATGAGCAAATCGAGGTTAGTCATCAACCTTACTGTCTATTTTACTCCAGTACTAGAGCAGGACTCTAGTTAATCTGATGTCTATTGGACTCTAACAGCCTCACAGCTCTTTAAAGGGTCCTTTAAGTCTTCTTCATTGCCATACAAATTAGAGCTTGTGTCTACTTTTAGTGTTCTTTTTCTCAGATTTGTTTGCTAAGAATTCAGATGGGATATTCTCCTTTTGGAGGTAGCTATTTATTGATTATACCTGTATTCCAGGATTCTTAGATTCTTTAACTCCTATTTACCTTATTCCAATAACTTTGAGAAGCAAAACTTGTATGGGCTCTGACTTGATGGTGATTGGGCCCCACCCATTTATATTTTATGGTTTCTAAGTATATCTTATCATATTGTCCCCTTTTAAAATCTTTTTCTTCTTCTTTTTTTGTCTCTTTTGTTAGTGGATTTGTGTAGATTTTTTAAATGCTACTAAATTCATCTTGTCCTGACTCAAAATTCCCAGGTGTTATAAATATATGCTTCTAATGGCTATCTTTTTGATGGTTTCTCTACTTTTGTGGAGCATAGAACTTCCACCATCACTGTATAATCAACCATAGAATAAATTGAGACAACTCTGACATTGAAAATGTGCATCAATTGGTTATTTAGTTTTTTCTTTCTTTCTTTCTTTCTCTCATTTTTTTTTTCATTTCATCTTTCATTAACACTCTTTCCCAAGTGGACACTGGAAGGAAAAAAAAAAGGTTAATTTACCAGATACATAGTTACATTTCCAGTGGATTTTGAACTATTTGCATAAATCTACTTAAGATTCATTACAGATTTTCTGCCTTGAATAATACAATCATCTTGAGATGCACAAAACCCGTCCTCCCCTTCTAACATCCATTAATCCCTTAGCAAGGTGACTTACTTTAGTAGTATAAAATTATTCAAAGTAGAGAGCTTATTTGAAATTGGAAAAATCTATGAAACCTAGTGTTAATGAAATAAAACCTTTTGAGTAAGAGTTAGTAGCATTTTTAAAGACCATATCATTAAGGGATTGTTTCTTTAGTGTCATAAGAGTTTCTAATATGAAGAATTTCTTAAGCAACTAAGCCTTTAGAACAAGTGACCCCTTCTCCCATTCCTGTTTTCCTCTAATTTTGGTGTCTTTAACAGTTAATCTCTTCCCCTTCTCCTTGGTATTTAAAAATCTTTTGAAAAGTGTAAACAAAAAATTCTATTGCAATAGGATTTTGTCTATAGAATTAATTAATTTTTAAATATTCTGTCTTTGGTAAAAATGAATTTGCAAGTATTTCAATAACCAAATAAAGAACAAAGATATTATGTAAACTTAGGGAAATGTTTGATCTTCATTAAAAAAAAAAAAAAGGTTTTTTTGAAAGGAAAGGGCAAAAGGATTGGATGACACCAAGTCTGAAAATAGGGTCATTCAAGGTTAGAAAGATCACCAGCCAGATATTTCCTTGGAAAATATAAATATAACGACTGGATTAAGTAAGGTATTGATATTACTCGTACAAACAAGGAAAATAAAGAGAGTGAAAAAAACCCACAGATATTGGAAATATAGGAATGTATTATTTATTCAGTGAGGTTTTTTTTCTTAAAGCTTATTTATTTCATTTTGAGAGCAAGAGGCAGGGGAGGGCCAGAGAGAGAGAGAGAGGGAAAGAGAATCCCAAGCAGGGTCTACACTGTCAGCCTGGAGTCTAATACGGGGCTCAAAGTCACTAACCATGAGATTGTGACCTGAGCCAAATTCAAGAGTCAGAGCCTTAACAGACTGAGCCCCTTCGGGGCCCTAAACCAGTGAATTTTATACGACAGTAATACACATATACTAAGTTCATTCTGAATAAACAAAAAGATTGGGAATAAAATTCAAATTGCTAGAGATTATTTGTTATCTGGATGTCTTTGGTAACAAATTTTTCTTGCCAATAATTGGATTACCTTCAATGCCAGCTTTCCATTGGCAATGAATATAGAATTTTACTTTAGTATTAGTAGCTACTCTCGGGAATATATGTGTCAAGGACAACATCATATTAAGAATGTAAAAAACAGTGGGCTTCATCATAAAGAGTGGAAAAAAATCACCCACTTCTATTCACTTAATTGGGGCCTCCGTAGGTTCTCAGGATTTTAAAGGGTATTTCTTTTTAGGAAACACAATTTTAACAGTTGAAAAACCTGCTGCTATTTCAATCTCCATAATTCTTTTTAAAAAGTGACAGTAGAGAATAATTTTAAAATATAATAAAAAGGCTTCTGTTTCAGTTCATTTGAATGCTTTGATTTTTAGATACAATAAAATTGTTACATAGTTGATACAAAACTCTGAAATCTTGCATAAACCAAAAAGGTAAAATATTTTATTTTATCATGCACTGTTTCAGTATCTCACACCTTCCCATAAGGTAAGGTTGTGGTTTCTCTCAAAGGTGGTCATTCATTGAAGTACTAATCCATTTGTTATTTGAATTGGAAGTTTAAAATACACCTCAGCTAATGTCACCAACATTGATGTGACTTCTGGACAAAATAGTCACCATAGAAAGGCATCATCGTAGTTCTAATATCTCTCTCAGACAGTACACACAATCTTGTACACTCAGGCCATCATTCTTGCCATAAATAACACAGGATAATAATCAATGCAGAAGAAAATGGAAGGCAAAGTTCAAATAAATACTCTTCATCTACCATTGTTCCAATGTGGTACCATTTAACTTCTGCACAGACACTAATGTCTATCATTGACATTTCAGAAAAGAACTGAAAACATTGTATACCATTTTATGATGTAAGGAATTATGGTACCCAAACAATGCTTTAGTCTTAAGAGGGGAAGGCTGATGACTGTGACATAAAACAAAGCTCATCATAAAACCTGCTTTTACCCTTCTGTTACAGGATGCATGTGAAAATTCACTAACAAGAAATTTAGCTTCTTTTTCTAAGATTCTCAGATTTGGTGAGGCTCTTTCTGTGGCCATAATATGGAATAGAATCCAACATGAAGGCAATTATAAGTGATGGTATAAGGGCAAAACTAAATATGCAGTAAGTGGCCAAAAAATCGCCAATCACCTCTTTCAAGTCACATTCAATACTGATGACTTCTTATTCTATTTTAATACAGGACTTTGTAATTGAAATACCTGAATCATAACTATCTCATGTTTAGTATTTATATCCTTAGGAATCCTTTTTTTTTTTTTTCAACGTTTATTTATTTTTGGGACAGAGAGAGACAGAGCATGAACGGGGGAGGGGCAGAGAGAGAGGGAGACACAGAATCGGAAACAGGTTCCAGGCTCTGAGCCATCAGCCCAGAGCCCGACGCGGGCTCGATCTCACGGACCGCGAGATCGTGACCTGGCTGAAGTCGGAAGCTTAGCCGACTGCGCCACCCAGGTGCCCCAGGAATCCTTTTTAAATGTGCCTCATTCTACCTATGAGGTAGTATGAAATATCTTAAGAACATTGGGGATCATTAAAGATTACAAATGGAAAACACAGGAGTTGTGTCTACCCATTCACAATGCTAGTGAACATGTTAAAACTCTTCAAAAATTGGATTTTTATTGGAAGTTTGTGTATGTGTGTATGGGTGCACACATGCACTTTCAGCTATTTTTGAAGAGGGCAGATCTACACGTTGAGGGCTGTCAGGTTTTCTACCCAATAGAGTTGTTGAAAAGTGCATTTTCATAGTTCAATTTGCTACCCCTGGCCAAAATAATGTGACACTTAAAGAGTGATGTGATAAATTAATTGATTGCTCCACATCACCAGGCACAAAGATGGTCTCTGTTATGTGTATGGACGCAAAGTGAGGTTCTGGCAACTGACAGGATTGTAAAACTATGCATCAGGTTTTTTTCCAGCAATATTACTACAGAAAACAAATATTCCTGAGCCTTTCACATGGCAAAAAAATTATGCTGTTTATTCCATTTTTGAATGAGGATTATCTGAGGTATTTAGATATGGAAAACTATAAAATTTATCATGGATAGGAAATGAGGACGCAACACTGTCTTACTCGGTGCAGATTAAGATGCTCGGCTTATTTGTTTCAGTGAAAATTCTACTTGTTTTTAAAAATTATTCTCCGTGACTATTTACATTCAAAATAACAGGCTAGTGATTTAGCTACAAAAGAATAATCTCTCAGAAACTTTGGCAAATACTGGGACTAATTTTTTGAACAAGTAACTCAAATTGTTTGTAATTTATCAACGGAGAGATAATATTACCTTCTATTTATAATTACATTAAATTGGGAGGGGGGGAAGGAGCCTAAAACCCCTTAAGCTGACAGGCTGCTGAGCTCTAACTGGCAGAGTGAGTACAGAGAGATTCAATGTGAAAAGTGGAAGATAATGTGCTCACACACTAATGGGCACTGAACTAGACATAGGCTCATTTTTCACATCATGTCATCTCTAAGGTTTGAATAAAAAGTAATGGCCAGAATGAGCCTGGCTCTATCTCAGACATTATCATTTGCCTCCTCAGTTTTATTTGTGTTGACTTGTACAGTCTAAAAAGATGACAGTCTCTGGGCCTCTGGATCACTCAGAGTGATAATACACAGCACATTACAGTGTTGGTGACAGGTTCTGTTCTCCTGGATGGCATATGAAAGGAACACATCTCTTTCCGTCATTTCAAATGCTAGAAACTGACAGAATAAAGAATCTTGCAGAGGGGACATCACAAACCCTGTCTGTTATGATTTTATGAGATAAACTGGAGTTTCTAGGGTATCTTGTTCAGGAAATTAGTGTCAGTCAAACTTTAGTGTTTTTTTTTTTTTTTTAAGAGATAAATAGCAGACTCTCAAAAGTAGCCTTGCCCTATTGCATATAGCAAAACCACCAAAACCATATGTTCGATCCGGAGAAAAACTGGTTCTCCTCTCTTTAAAAAAAACATAGCTCCTGGGTTGCTAGTTAAAGTGCAATAAACTATCTGTGGCTTCAATGAGAAATAAATGTCTACGTAGCGACAAGATCTTTAAAGAAATCACTAGCCTGGTGGTATGAAAGAATAAATCAGTACTTTTAAATATTTTGGAAGGTTCATTTTTTGCTGAATTGCTAACTTAATGTCCTGTTGAACTATAAACATGCCAAGACTATAATGTTTTTTTCTTGGTACATTTATTCAAGGTTTTATCTTCTTTCTCTTTATTTCAGTAACTATTACTGAATTGATTTACAGTAGTTTGAATTTAACTGAAGACACCACAAAAATATCACTAAGGTAGATAATAATATGCAGAATTGTATTAATTTATCCTAAACTGAATAGCATATGGATTCCCTACTCTTGCGTTTTTTAAAACATTACAGTGTCATAAAAATTTACAGGTACTTGAATCATAATCTGCCAATTGTCGTAGCTTTTTCCCATGTAATTTCAAGTACTTCTATTATAATAAACGTTCCTTGCATGACTTAAGTTTAAGTGATTATTTAAGTTAGACTCGCTCGTTGTACTTTTTTGTCCATTTCCATGTTTGAAACTTTTTACTGTCAAGATGAATAGAAAGGAATGTCAAAGAATGTTTCACACATACATTTACAAATGGTCTTTTATTCAAAATTTTTATCATAAACTCATTAAAAAAATTATTTCAAACTAGAATTTGACCACATATCTGTATTTTAGGTATAGGATAAGCCTGATGATTCAGTTGACTTGATATAATGCCATAGGAGTGTTTCGAAAATTAAAGATTGTAAGTATAACACTCATATTGTGGTTAAATAAATGATGTATGTAAAGAAAAAGCAATGCCAATTTCATGTATTTTTATTCTCTTTCAGTGAATGTCTTATTAATTAATTAGTACTTAGGCTGCATTATTATTTTCAAATGTATATTTAGGTTCTGTTCTTAAAACGGAAAAAAAATGAAGTATGAAAGCTTTAGTTAGAAAAAGTATGAAGATGCCTTTCAATCTGTTCGCATGAAACATTCAAAAGGTGTAGTTCATCAGCTCACAGATGGATATTGAGAATTTTCTGGTGCTTAGAAGATAGATTTGAAATTCCCTGAATTTCAGACCTAAGGAATGAGCTGACTGCTTTGAGCACCCAGGGGTGTTTGATCAGATTCTCCCTCTCACCTTCCATTAGGGCATTTTTCTTCGTACAATTCCATATTGAGATTCAGACATCTGGCATCTGCTTGTCATATCTGACAACATAGTCACTCACTCTATGGAAGACATAGAGAGAGAAATAAAAGTAACGACACAGAGATTAAAAAGGGTTTAATAACAGTTTGCAGTAGGATTATCTCTATTTCTTCATAATTTTTAGAGTTGCTTATTTTTTTCCCACAATCAAGCCATTTTTACGAGACCCAGCACTAGTCTGCAAATTGTTCTCCAATCTGGAGATCTTCATTTGCTCTCTTCTCTTCTTTATAGTAAAGTTAGGACTTGAACATAGTCTATATTCCCGTACCTACATCATATCATACAGCCTGATGGCCTGTTTGATAGCCTACTCTCTTTCCTGTGTTCTAATGTGATTTGTCTCTGAGTGTCCTATTCTGGGAGGTAAACAAACACCCTAATTATTATTTATTGTGCCTCAAATTATTTCCTCAAAACGGTTATTTATAAACAGTGAACACATACTGGGAGCTGAAGATGAAAGGATGGCCAAAGGACTACTTTCTTTCATGGAGCTAGCTAGCCCCACCGGGTGAGTTTTATTAGCATCAACTTTGGCTCCTGTAGATAGACCTCCGCTTTGTAAGTATGCAAGAGGATTTAGAATCTGAAAGTTAATTTAATGAAATCATTGCTGCTAACTTAGTAAACAGTGATATTTTTAAAAATTATTTATTTATTTATTTATTTATTTATTTATTTATTTATTTTAATGGGGAGCAAGGGTGGAGAGAGAGGGAGAGAGAATCCTAAGCAGGCTCCGCACCAGCAACTCAAAGCTCCAGGCTGGGCCTCAACACACCAACCTTGAGATCATGACCTGACCTGAGCCAAAATCAGGAATGGGAGACTTAGCCAACTGAGCCACCCAGGTGCCCCATAAACGGCAATATTTTAAATAATAACAATGAGTAACAGCCTACTTGCTTCTTGAATTGATACATCTGATAAAACTCATTATTAATGAAAACTAGAAATAAATATAAAACTCATTATACACACACATATAATGAATGTATTTAACAAATATATGTATGGGAAAAAATTGCATTGAAGCCCTTCAAAATCATATACCGAGTGGGTATAATATACCCAAAGGTATATATATTAGAATCCCTTTTTTTTTTGTGCATTGTTTCTAAGGAAATATATGCCCCCACAGAAAAGAGAATGAACTGTAGCTCCTAATAGAAGTCTGCAAATCCACAACGTTCTATATCAAGCGGCGTCGCAACTAACCATCTACTAGCACAGGGACGTGGAAAACACAGTCACTTGCTGAGGCTGACTGTAAAAGTCACTTTTGCTCTTGGAAATGGGAATCGCTGCCCAATCCCATTAGGCTTCCACCTATGTCCTTAGACTTACTTCTGCCTTTCTTTGTTCAGGTCTTATCCCTCAGTGTGGGTGTTGAACTCGCCTCCCAGAACAAGTAAGCCTCCTTCTTGTAGTCGGCCCATGGAGTCACCAGGTTAAGGGTGTATCTACTCCATTCCTGATAAATGCCAGTTTTATCTGCCCATTTCTTTTGTGTGTCTCTCAGTTAGATAGCAGGGTTAGGACATATCAAATCTTGTATTCTCCATGTCCCTTTTATTTTGGAAAGCTTTTGAGAGCTTAACATTTCCCTGTTTCTTGTTGTTCAGACCAAACCATTCCTTTCTGAATCCGTTTACTCGTGGCCTCTTGCCTCCTACAGCAAATCCAGGCTTCCTCTTGTCATCTTCAAGGAACCCACCCCTATCTCGCCTTTCTGTCCTTGTACGCACTGCCCTAGCTGTCACTTTTATCTCTAGTCCATTTTAACCATGTAAACAGAATAGAATCATTATAACAGTTAAGAGAAAGTCGAGTGATTTCAAAGACAACCTAGGATTAAAAAGAATGGAATCCAAATTTCTCCATTCTAAAGAAGCTAGTAAATACTTGCTAAGACGTTAACTTCTTACAACATAACAAACTTCCAATTTCCCAGACACACTTATATCCAAACATTAATGAGGATAAAATATACATGACATATATGTGTATATGTATGTACTGAGTATTAGCTCAACCAGTTGGTCTTAGCTTCTAGAGAATTTTCATTTAAAGTGGGTATGAATTTAAAAGGACCACTGAAGTAAAATGTTCCAAATCCCTCACTTTTCCTCTCATCACCTGATAGGATGGTTGAATTCCTTTTTATACACAACTTACAAATAGTTGTCTGGCTTCAGCATAAAGCCCTTCAAGCATTTTTCTCTTAAAAAACCCATTTTGTTTTTAAATAGTTCTATTTAAAGAAAATTTTTCCTTAACTTGAATTGAAATCTGTCCCTTGGTAACATTCAATTGTTGGATTTTATTCTCGCCTCTGGAATCATGTAAATCAAGGCTAAATAAGTTTTGACATGCAGTTTTCAAATATTTTAAAATATTTATCGTGTCTCATCTAAATTCTCTAGGTTAAATAATCTCACTTCTTAAACTAAGCATTGTATCATTTCTTTGGGTCCTTGATGATCCTACCTTGGGTTCTCTCCTCCTATTTACTAAAATTCCTCTCAAACTAGAATGCCCCAAACTAATTAATGAAGTTAAACTAAAACTCAAGTGTGAGTTTTTTACATAGGTTTTTTCCTAGACAAGACTTCCTTATTGTGTTCCTATAAAGTTGGACTTTTTAAATCTCTAGAACGAGGTGACCTTACATTAATCAGTATCACATTGTAACTAGATTGGTTTATCTATTTAGTTTTTACCTATCAAGATTTTGTTAGATATTGACAGTAGGCGAACATTTTCTGCATCTCCTTCAAATTTATGCAATCCACAAATACAGTTGGTATGCTATCTCAGCGCTCATCAAAGTCTGTAATAAAATAGTCTAGCAAAATTTTAAATTGAATTCTCTATAAGCCTAGAAATTTATTTTGATCAAGAAGACAATTCACCTAACATCCCACAAAATTTCAAAGCTCCTATTTTTAACTATGATTCCAGTGTAACTTTGCTATAATACCATAATCAGATATTTAGAAATAGCAAGTTTGTACGTTTTCACAATTTTTGCCCCTCCACAATTTTAAACTTTAAAATGATTGTAAAAGTTGACAAAATTTGATGCATTATCTGCGTCTTTCTCCAAAGAAGTTATGTTCAGGGGTTTCTAATGAATTCTGTGCAGTAGACAATATTCTTAAAGCTTCTTCTGTATGGCCTTTCTGAGGCAGAGTCTACCAGTCCAATAAGGCCTAAGCACCCAAATAGACTTGTAAGAGGAAAATATACTAATAGTTCCATTACTGATTTGAAAGCAAGAGTTTCTAGAATCATAATACATCAGAATGAATAGTAGCAAATATGTGTTTTTGTCTTATTTCAAGAGTATCATTCTTACTTTTAGGAAATATCCATATTTGCCATGTTGAGCACTATCTATACCATACTGAATTACAGGACTTTGCCCCCGCCCTGATGTAAGTGTAACTTAGGTGAGAAACTGTAGTTCCGAGTAAACAAACCCAGGCATTCCACTGAGATTCACCTGCGCCTCTGGTTAAGTAACTTCATCTCCTGTCAAGTTTCCCTAACTATAAAGTAAACTGATGATATGTCACCTCTTTCAAGGGAATTTTTGAGAGTTAATGAATGCACAGTGAGCAATTTAAGGATCAAACACACTGGGCAAAAGACTAAATTTTTATTATAGTGGATACTCGCAGCCTTATGTAATCCGCCAGTCTAAACCATGTGCTGCTTTGGCACATGCTTCCTGAAAATAGCAGACCAGTTTGTGAGCTGGCACACTGGCAACACAGCAGATGGACATGCAATTAAATAACTAGCAAAGAGACCTTGTTTCAACATCAAATATGTTTCCTTAGGGCCAGATTCCTGGGCAAAAATGTTTTAGTGATGTTGCTGCAAGTAAGGTACGTGGTAAGTGTCACTAACTTTTTCCATCTCTTTGGGAAGTTATCTCTGGCATTCACTCAATGCCTGAAAAATTCATATTTAAAGTCACGATGGCCTGGACGTTTGAAAAATTCATATTTGAGAGTCACAATGGCTTGGATATTTTAGTTAAGAGTTTTGAAACACCAGTGAAGAATGAGGTTTAAATAATACTTGTTTTTTCATGAGAAGAAGCTACAGTTATCTGGCCCCTCGAGCAAACCAGGAAGATTTATTGCACACTCTGTCATGATATTCTTTACTTAAAGTTTGTAATCTTCCAGTGTCTCAAAGCGATGTCATTGCACTCTTTACTAAATCAGAATACCCCAGATATTTTTGACTGGCTCCTTTGGAAAGTAATACATCCACATGGTGAGTTAAAAAGAGTGGAAACTCATCATAATTAATGTGAATCTCAAATAATTTTCAGCTATTGTCAAATAAGAGTCCTTTGTACTTTAGCATTAATATTGCACTTGTAATCAGAGAAATGTATGTCGAATACATGTCTGCAGAGGCAAATGCATACCTTAAAATTGATAGAACAGTCCACACTTTAAGGATATAAATCATTAAAGGGTTTCATAGGTTGATATGACTTTATTTTGTTCTCAAGTAAATTTTAATATAATATTTGTTAAGGATACAAATTTCATTGTGATTCCCAGATATATCATAAGCCCATCAGCGTTGCGAAGCTTTTTGAGAAATAAATTAAGAACAAAAATAGAAACAGTACATACTTTTAACAAAAAGGCAATCAAACAATGAAATGTGCATGATTTTTCCTTTAGTAGAAAAACCTCTAATGCCTCTCTGAATATGTAACCACTTAATAGTTTCTTTTATTTGTTCAGAAATCTCTCATGTGTGCATTTTTAAATTTAATTTTTCTTTATGTTTATATATTTAAAATAATATATTTTGGAAGTCTGCATAAAATGCACATCTCTTTTTAATAACTTCATATTAATTATTATATAAAAGAACTAAATTTTATTTAAAAAGCCCCTCATTAGTGACCTTTTAACTATCTGATAAGGGTCTCATTACTGATCTTTTTTCTGAAATTTCTTGGATATTGTCATATATTTATTCCCCCCCATGAACCCTAGTGTCATTTTGTCAAGTGCCCCCAAGTGAAAAGTCTGATGGAATTTTAATTGGTATTGAATAGAATTTATGAATTTATTTTGGGAGAATTATAATAATATAGCTTCTTATCAAAGAACATTGTTTTTCCCACTACACCTTCAGGAATATTGCTATTTATCATTTGTATGATGTCTGGCATATAATACATCATAGATTTATTATATTTTTCCTATAGATTCAGTACATTTCTGATTAGACATACTCAAAGATAATGATTACTATTATTAATGTGAATATAAGTGTTAATTTATTTCTTTATATTTTAATCTGCCATTGTTTATATGTAAGAAAGTTGCTTTCTGTATTCATCGGCTAGCTATTCACTTTGCTATATTCTTTTACTGCTTGTTGATTATAGTTTATTCTCTTTGAGTTTTCTTGCTTGTGTAGTCATACCATCTGCATAAAGTGTTAAATTGTCATTCTCCTTGCAAATTTGTATGCCACTTATTTCCTTCTCTTCTCTAATTGCACTGGCTAGACTTTCCAGAATATTGTTCAATAATACTGATAAACTAAGCATGTGTTTCATTTCTATCACTTAAATAAAATGTGTTTAGTGGTAAGCTGTTAAAATGTATGTTGGCTTTAGTTTTTAATAGCTCTATCTCTATATTATTATGTCAAAAAGTAACCCATCTATTTCTAGGATAGTAAAGGTTTTTATTTGATCACTTATGCATGTTTATTTTAGGGGACAGATTGTATAGTGACTGTGTCTCTTCACTCTTTGTACACATTTCCCACTCTATTGACTTTGAAATGGGTCACGTGACTTGGTTTGACTAGTGATACATAAATGCAGAAGTTTTAAATGAGTTCCTATTGTTTTTCCCAACCCTACCTCTTTATCTATATCATTATATAGATATAGATATATGTAGATATAGATATAGATGATATAGATATAGATATAGATATATCATTATAGCATTAGACTAGTATGCTCTAGATGGGTTACTCCTTCCATAACAGGCTGGGTTGTTAGAGAACCCTGTCAGCCCAACCCAGCTCAATATAGCCTAGCAGAACACTATGTAGAGTCCAGCCATATGGTAATAATGTAAGACGAGGAGAACTAATGTAAGCAAGGAGCAGGTGACTAAATATTTGTTTTTTTGTAGATACAAATTCAATATTTCTTTTTTTAAAAAAAAATTTTTTTTTCAACGTTTATTTATTTTTGGGACAGAGAGAGACAGAGCATGAACGGGGGAGGGGCAGAGAGAGAGGGAGACACAGAATCGGAAACAGGCTCCAGGCTCTGAACCATCAGCCCAGAGCCTGACGCGGGGCTCGAACTCACAGACTGCGAGATCGTGACCTGGCTGAAGTCGGACGCTTAACCGACTGCGCCACCCAGGCGCCCCACAAATTCAATATTTCTAAATGCTTTTGATTTTGTGATAATTAATATAATTTAGCATGTTTTATGAAAGGAAATGACCTTTATATGTCTAAGATGAAACCTATCTGCCCACAAAATGTTATTTTATACATATACTTAATTTGATTTGATATTGTCTTTTGGAATTTGGTATCATTTTAGTAAGTGAAATTTGTCTATAGTTATTTTGGCTGTCTGGCTTTGGTATCTTTGTCAAATTTTACTTTTAGTGATTGATAGATTTTTAAAAAGTTTTTTTTTTTTCTGAAAGGTATGTTTGGATAAGCTGAAATGGTATTTGCATTTCTTTACTCACTTTTTATTTGAAAGAGTTTACCAATAAAACAATGCAGACTTGTTTATTTTTTTAGGTAGCTCTTTGATAGTATTTCAATATCATCTTTGTTTATTGACCTATTAAGAGTTTATGTATATTTTACTAAAAACAAATTTCACTTAGATTTTCAAGTTTATTTGAATAGCATTTTGCAAAATATTCCCTTATAATTCTGTCCATTTTTGTTCCTGTATTTAGTTATTTCCTCATATTCATGTTAAATTTTATCATTTGCTTGGACTACTTAAATAGATCTCTGTTTTGACATTTATGAACATATTGCCTAATGTCCATGCAGTGGCATGGATATAGATACATTTAAAATAGAAATTATAGTAAATCAATCTCCTGATTAATCATTGCCAAATATCACCTTGCAAACACTTTTATTCTTTAAAAAAATTTTTTTAAATGTTTATTTATTTTTGATGTGGGGGAGACAGAGACAGAGAGACAGAATGAGCAGGGGAGAGGCAGAGAAAGAGACAGAGACACAATCTGAAGCAGATTCCAAACTCTGAGCTGTTAGCACAGAGCCCGATGCAGGGCTTGAATTCACGAACCTCAAGATCATGACCTGAGCCAAAGTCGGACACTTCACCGACTGAGCCACCCAGGCACCCCGCAAACATTTTTATTCTTTCCATCAGTACTGACTTTCTTTCTAGCTTTGAAAACATCTTGTCCCTGCCTGAGGTCTTTAAATTTGCTTTTTTTTTTAGTCTAGGACATTCTTGCTCTACAACAAAAGTTCTAACCCTTAGCAGTACATTGAAATCAACTGGAGTGTCATGAAAGAATACTGATACCTGAGACCCACCGTCAGAGATTCTGATTTAATTGATGTGTATACCGCCTAGGCATTGCAATTTTTAAACCTTCCAGATGTTTTTAAGGTGTAGAAAAGTTGAAGACTCACCTCCCAAGGTCAGTAATTTTCAATCACAGATGTACATTTCAACCGCCTTGGGGGGATTTAATATATAATTTACCTGTGCTCTAACCCAGATCAATAAAGTTAGGATTTTGAAAATGGGAAGTGGAAACAGTTGGATATTTTTCAAAAGTTCTTCAGTTGATTCCAACGTGCAACTGGAATCGGTAATGTACAACTCTGCATTGTGAGTCCTCAACCTTAATATAGGTTATGTTTATTACCTACTTTTTGTAACTTACCACAATCAAAAATATATTTTATCTATTTATTTTTGGCCTGTATTTTTTTCTGTTAATATGTATCCACTATGTATTATTAACTCTTGTGACCCAAGTGCCTAGAAAAATATCCATAAATGAATTAACAAGTTGTACACTTTCTTTGTTTCATTTAGTAAATTTGATATAATTTGTTATTAATATTGTAACTCTCACTTTATCTTTTTTTAGAATTTGAATAATATATTTTTCCCTCCCTGGGGCACCTGGGTGGCTCAATCGGTTAAGCGTCCGGACAGGTCATGATCTCGGGTTTCATGAGTTCAAGCCCTGCATTGGGCTCTGTGCTGACAACTCAGAGCTTGGAGCCTGCTTCACATTCCGTGTCTCCCCCTCTCTCTGTCCCCCCCTCCCGCCTGTGCTTTCTTTCTGTGTCTCAAAAAATGAATAAATGTGGAAAAAAAACCTAAAATATATATATATACATATATATAGTTTTATATATATTTAGTTTATATATATATATATATATATATATATATAGTTTTATATATATTTAGTTTTTTTTCCCCTCCCTGTACTTTATACCATGGTATCATTTTTTTTTTTAGATGTCTCCTATACATAGCACATAGTTGGCTACAGTTCCAACCTTTTTGGAATTAGAAAAGGGTATAAGTTCCTAGCTATTTATTTTCTGCCTTTTTTTTAATGTGAATTGTCTTGTTGTCTTTAGATTTACATCTAGTAATTTCTAAAAGTTACCTATTTGTAATAGTTTTGAATTGGGTGCTGGCAAACAAGAGATCATTCATTTGTGTAGTGAATGACTTTCATACAAATTTAAGCCCTATAAATTACAAAAAGTTAAGAAAGACCTTCAAATTTAAGAATAGCTATCAGTGTTCCATCCAGGTTCTAGTTGCTAGGATGTATCAAGTTCAAGGATAATTTGGACTGAATAATAGGATAAAACATACTGGATAAAGATAAAAATTATTATGCTTTTCAATGCAAAGATGATAAATGAAGACATGATTTAAAATTAAAGAAATCAAGCTTTCATTTCATTCTTGTATGACCAAGAATGAAATTAGATCAGTTGGATAGAAAACTATGGTCTATCTCAGGAATAGGATCGTGAATCTGTGCCCACACTGCTGGACTATTACCACTGGAACTTCCACAAAAAACAAAACAAAACAAAACAAAAAAAAACAGTAAGCTTCAAAATACTATACCTTGAGAAAAAGGATAAACAAGAAAAATATTCATCCCTCAATGTAAGAGATGGGAAACAAGCGTATCTTTCATTACCTGGCTTATTGTTGAGAATAAATATATCTCCCGAGAATTTGTAAACATTGGCATGTACTTTAAGTATGTTTCACATTCAAATGTGCTTTATCCACCTAATCTGAGAATCTTTCAACCAACAATTGAAGGTAAATTTTTCTCTCACATTAATGACAAATCTGTTGTGCAAGACAGAGCAAAGACAAAGGCATTCTAGAACACTCTAGTGCTAATTTGAATGTGATCTGTGGATTGATGCTCCTTCATGAACTGATTGCCACTTCTCAGTGACAAGATAAGTACAGAAACTGAGAGTGTTAGAAACGGGTACAGCAATTTGACAGAATAATTAATGTAATTTGATCTAATATTTTTAAAAACCTAGCATTTATATTTTTATGTCTGTGTTAATTTAATTTATTCTAATAATTACTTTTTAAATTTATTTTTTTATTTTGAGAGAGTGCACAGGAGGGGCAGAGAGAGAGAGAACCCCAAGTAGGTCCTGCACTGGCAGCGCAGAGCCCGATGCAGGGCTTGAACTCACAAACCCTGCATGACCTGAGCCTAACCCACTGAGCCACCCAGGTGCCCCTCTAACAATTACTTTTTATTTTATTTGTAGAAGTATAAATCTATGATGATTTGAAAGACAAAAGTGGTTTTTCACTACTGATCCTTTGAGGGGCAAATGTGACCAATGACAGATAGCAAGTAATTCAATAGATAAAATCTATAGGGAAATGCAAAGTAACAAGACACATGAGGAGATAAAAAAGACATTGTAATTAGGAGATTATACAAATAAAAATAGCAAGATTACACTTCAGATAACATAATTTATATGTTGAAGTGAGTAAGTTGAAAAACAGCAGAATAGAAACCAAAAAATAGAACATGACAGTATCAAATAAAGGGTAAGTTGAGTGAACAGGAATTAAATTTAACTGTAAAAAATGAAAACAAAATTAAATAAAATCTTAGTGAAAAGTTAACAATCAGATTAGATGTAGTTGAACAGAGAATTAGTAAAATAAAAGAATTTGAAAAAAAAATGTTAAATATAGCAAGGAGAGTAAAAGAGATGAAAAGGATGTTAAGGTAAAGACTAAGGCAAACCAAACAAACAAAAAAGATAAAGGCTAGACATAATGAACAGCCTCTATGTAACTGTGCAGTGCTCTGAACAGGAAAGAATAGAACAATAGTCAAAGAGATAATGGCTGAATATTTCCCAGCATTATTAACCCATGACTTCTCAGAAGTGGGATACATTGGGATGTCTGGCTGGCTCAGTGGGTTGACCATGTGACTCTTGATCTTAGAATTGTAACTTCGAGCCCCATGTTGGGTGTTGAGATTACTTAAAAATAAAATCTTAAAAAAAAAAGTGGATACACAAAATTTAGCAAGATAATTAAAAATAGTATAGCACAGTTCACTAAAAAAAGGAGAGGACTATCTTAAATGCCACCAGAGATTATAAATAAGATTTCCCGTAAAAGAATGACACTTAAGATTACAGGTAATTTTTCAAGAAAAGCATAGAAGCCATAAATTCATGTGGTAGGGGGAGATACCTTTAAAGAGTGGAGAGAAAATATTTGCTAAGCCTCAGTTTTATATATACTTAGTCTATTATTTAGAGAGATAAAGGAAAAGAGACTTTTTTTTTTTAATTTTTTTTAACGTTTATTTATTTTTGAGACAGAGAGACAGAGCATGAACGGGGGAGGGTCAGAGAGAGAGGGAGACACAGAATCCGAAACAGGCTCCAGGCTCCGAGCTGTCAGCACAGAGCCTGACGCGGGGCTCGAACTCACGGACCGCGAGATCATGACCTGAGCCGAAGTCGGCCGCTTAACCGACTGAGCCACCCAGGCGCCCCGAGACTTTTTTTTTTTAATGAAATGGAAGGAAGACTGAATGATCAGAAAAAAGAAATTAAGAGAATTAAAGGGGGGCTCCTGAGTGGCTCAGTCAGTCAAGGGTCCAACTTCAGCTCAGGTCATGATCTTGTGGGCGGCTCAGTCAGTTAAGCGCCTGACCAGGTCATAATCTCAGGTTTCATGAGTTCAAGCCCTGCATTGGGCTCTGTGCTGACAGCTCAGAGCCTGGAGCCTGCTTCAGATTCTGTGTCTCCCTCTCTCTCTGCCCCTCCCTTGCTCATGCTCTCTCTCTCTCTCTCTCTCTCAAAAATAAACATTACTATTTTTTTAATGGGAATTAAAGGAATGAGATATATAAGGCAAAAGTGAACTATAAAAATTGATGTGTGGGGGCAAATCTGAATAGTATCTGAGTGTTCAAAATAAATAGTTGTCTTACAATTATATTTACAATAATAATAATATTATTGCAACAATAGTGGCTTTTTTGTTTTTTGTTTTTGTTTTGTTTTTGTGTGTGTGTGAGAATGAGAAAAATAATTACTATCGTTTGACTTGGCTGTATATATAGACTAGAAGTTTAGTGATTTATAGCCAAAGGAGAGAAATAAAGTGGTTAATTTCCATAGCAGCACAAGAAGAATGGAATATAGAAATTTATGTAATTTATGGAAATAAAAGTCATGATTATATAAGGGATAAGAAAGTAAATGAAGGTAAGTAGAAAAAAATGCAGAAGTAAAAATCAGTAAATATAGCAAATATAAATGAACTGAACACTGTACTTAAAAGATTAAGTTCTTTTTATTTTTTTTTTAATTTTTTTTTCAACGTTTATTTATTTATTTATTTATTTTTTTTGGGACAGAGAGAGACAGAGCATGAACGGGGGAGGGGCAGAGAGAGAGGGAGACACAGAATCAGAAACAGGCTCCAGGCTCTGAGCCATCAGCCCAGAGCCTGATGCGGGGCTCGAACTCACGGACTGCGAGATCGTGACCTGGCTGAAGTCGGACGCTTAACCGACTGTGCCACCCAGGCGCCCTTAAGTTCTTTTTAAACAATAACCCAACTTAATCTAAGTGAGCTGGATATACCCCCAATATAATATAAAATAAATATAGTTGTAAAGCTGTATGTAGATCTAAAATGGATATTTAAAAATAAAAAAAAGGAAGAACATGCCCCAAAGTATCACACCTTTGAACTTTTGTTTTATTTAACATAGCTTCAAATATATACAGACACTAATTGGCATAATAGGATAAATGGACAAATCCACCATTTTAGCATACATATTTGAGTTATTGATAAGTTAAGCAGAGAATAATATTAGTAAGAATATAAATTACTTGACCAAATATATGTTTTTATGGATATATATAATACCTACCCCTATCATTTATAGAATTAGAATTTTTTTCAGGCACGCATTATACACTTATGAGAACTGAACAGTTACAGGTATGAGGCCACAAAAGAAATCATAATGACAACAACAGCAAAGTTCTGGGGGAGTATCATTGCATACAATGTGCTCTCTAACCTGGAAAGAACCAAGGTAAAGGTAAATAACAAAGAATCAACGCCCAAAACCTAGTTAATAACTTATTTCTAAATAATTGGTGGGTCATATTAGAAATTCCAATAAAAACTAGAAATATTTACAATTATACAGTACTGAATATATTAAATGTATGGAATGTTACTGAAGTGATACCTAAAGAAAAATCTAGAGTGTTTTATATTCATATAAGAAAAAAGTGAAAACCTAGAGCATTCCTAAAAATTAAAACTTATCAAACCAACTGAAGATAAAACAATGCCTCTTTATGTCTATGTCTACAAATCTAAACCTTGCCCTTCCCTCAAAAAATCAACGCTTTTTAGTTGATTTTGTAGGTATGTTGTATATTACATTTAAGCAACGTAAAGACCAATATTTTAAAAATTCTTCTAGAGAAAAGTAATGCTTTCCAAACCATTTTATAAGGGTGATATAAATTCTCTATCAAACAATGCAAGATATATGGGAGAACCTATAATTAAAACCAATCCTATTTATGAATAATGATGAATATATCATTTTTAAAAAAATCACCAAACTGATATGTTCAAGGTTGATTTAACACAAAAACCTATCCAGTTAGCTATTACATTAAAAGATAAAGTAGAAAAAGAAGAGTTAAAAAAATTTCAGTTAAAAAAGCCAATAGTAAAATGGACTATATAACACTAGAAATGTAAAAAATATTTTCCTTGAAAGGTTATTTACCAGAAACTTTCAAAAAATTATTATTCACCGTGAATAATAGCTTAATAATCTCCCAAATAATCCCCCCAAAAAGGAAAGAAAAACTATTCTTACCTTAAAACATTCACGAAGATAAATTAGATAGACTAACCATTTAAGATATAGAACATATTTACAAACACAAACATGAAAAACCCATAAATGAGAGAAAAATACAAGCCACAAGTAGAAATATGTGTAACATATGCAACATTCAAAGGATTAGTGTTATAAAGACTCCATGCATACAATAAGAGAGAGAAAGACCTTTTGAAAATAAGTGGTAAACCTTGAGTAGGAAGTTCACATAAGTTGAAAACCAAAATGGCCAGTTAACATATAATAGACATTTAATTTGGCTATTAATCAAGAAAACATTCATTAAAATGCAATTAGCTATTATTTCAGACCAATTAGGTTAGCAACACTTAAAAGAATTAGGAAAGAGAGGGAGAAATGATTTCTCTCATATAATTTTTAAGAAAAGAAAAAAATAGAAAAAAAATACTATTGGAGGTGGTGAGTGACAGCCTTTCTGTCACTAAGAGATTTTGTGGGACACGCTCTCTAAAGACCCTAATCCCCTTCCACAGCACTTGGCTTCCAATCTCTTTTGTTCTTTGTCACATGAATGAGGGTTCTCTTTCTAGTTACTTCACAGATACCTGGTCCCTGTTCTGTTGGAACAATATGACAAACTGTTCTCATGCTAAAAAATAACAGATGACAATGACAGTGTGGCTTTAAATTCATGATTCTAGAATAATTTCTGAAGGTAATAGCTATTATTTACATTCAAGAGTTAATTGATCAGAGGCACCTGGGTGGCTCTGTTGCTTGAGCGTCAGACTCTTAATTTCAGCTCTGGGCATGATCTTACGGTCTTGGGATGGAACCCCATATTGGGCTCTGTGCTGACGGCATGGAGACTGCTTTAAATTCTCTTTCCCTCAGTCCCTGTCCCCCACTTGGTCTCTGTCTCTAAAATAAATAAAGATGAAAAAAAATTTTTTAATGATTCAATTGATCAATCAGGCATTTACCAATTGAAGGAGCTTATTTACAGGGTATAGGAAAATAAATGGAAATAAATAAAATGACCATCAATTTCTCCAAACGATTTCCCCATTCCCTTTCAAATAGCCCCAGTTTATCTAAAGATTACATTTTAATAAGGTACATTCTTTTCTTTAAAAAAAATCAAACTTGAAAGACAATTTACATACAATAAAATACACTCATTTTAAGTATAAAGTTTAGTAAATTTTGACAAATATATTCTCTTGTGTATCAAGATATAGAACATTTTAATAACCCCAAAAGTTTCCTCAAGACTCTAGGCAATCAACTGCTCCCCAGAACCTCCTCCATCTTCCACTCCAGAAGGCCCCTGATCTATTTTCTTTTACTTGAGTAGATTTGCCTTTTCTAGACTTTTATATGCATACAGAACCATATTGTGAGTATCCTTTGTGATTGACTTTAGTCATTTAGCATAATTTTTTTGAGATAAATATATATGACTTTTTAGGCCAAGTAAATTGTCATTATGTGGCTATGCCATACCTTGTATATTCTTTTCTCTGTTCATATACATTTGGGTTATTTCTAGATTCTGACTATTAATAAAATTGCTATGACCATTCCTGTAAATATTTATGTAGACATATTTTTTCTTTTAATTGAAGTTTGAAATAATGACCCAAAAATATTAATAGGTAAACAATGAAAAGCCTCCCTCCAGCTCAACCCAACATGTAACCACGTTAGTGAGTTCATTATTGTCCCAGATAATTGTTATGCATACAGAAGCCAGTAGAACTATATGTCTTTTTTATCCTTCTCCTTTCCCGCCAAAGGCAGCATATTATACATATATTTCTGTAATTTGCTTCTTCATTTTTTATTTATTTTATTTTTTTCAGTCAACACAAAGTTGTTTTTTGATGTACAGTTATTTTAATTTTAATAATTCAATTTTAACATGTGATTTGTGTAACCATAATCACAGAAAGAACATAAAATAGCTCACTTGTTTATAAAATCTCCTAGTGCTATCACTTTGTAATCGAATCCTTCACAAACTCCTAACCCCTGAAAATCACTGAGGCATTCTCCATCACTATAGTCTTTTTGAGAACATACAGGAACCACATACCATACTTTTTGAGATTGCCTTCTGTTACTCAGAGTAATGTATTTGAGATTCATAGTTATATGTCAAGAGCTAGTTGTACATATCAATAGTTAGCTTCGTAAGTTGTAATATTTTCTTTCACTTTTGACTTTAATTGTAAGGTTTCTTTCATGTACTTGAAAACATTTTAGGGGCGCCTTGGTGGCTCAAGTCAGTTAAATGTCTGACTCTTGATTTTGGTTCAGGTGGAGATCTCATGGTTTGTGAGATCAAACTGTGCAGCAGGCTCCACACTGAGAGCCCAGGACCTGCTTGGGATTCTCTCTTTCTCCCTCTCTCTCTCTCTCCCCCTCCCCCATCAACATGCTTGCTCTTTCTCTCTCAAAATAAACATTTAAAAAGTATATTTTAGTGAACTTTGCATTGTAAGATGAGCTTTTTGATTAAAAAAAATAAAAGTAGTACTCAGCATTCTCATAAAACCCATACTCACTTTTCCCTATTGTAATATCTTGTATTAGTATGATATATTTACCACTATTAAGGAACCAATACTTATATATTATTACTAATTTAAAGGCCTTACATTATTCATATTTTCTTCTTTTTGCCTAATGTCAATGCATCATACTACTGATGTCTACTTAACCTCCTCTTGGATCATGATACTGCATGATTTACTGATGTCAACTTAACCTCCTCTTGGCTGTGACAGTTTCTTATATTCCCCTTATTTTTGAGGGTCTTGACAGTGTTGAAGACACTGGTCAGACAGTTTGTAGCATGTCTCTCAATTGGGATTTTTCTGAGGTTTTTCTCATGATTAGTAAAAGGTTATGGGTCTTTGGCGAGAAGATCACAAGAATAATATGCCATACTCATTACATAATATCACAGACGCATACTATCAACATGACTTTTTACTGTTGATGGTAATCTTGATCACCTGACTAATCTATTCTTCTTTATTGCTAAATAGCCTTGCATTGTACGGATACAGCACAGTTTGTTTAGCCATTCGCCTGTTGAAAGACTTTAAGGTTGTTTATGGCTTCAGAGATTATACGTAGTGTTACTATAAATATTTGTGTAAAAGTTTTGGTGAGAAGTTTTCCTTTCTCTAGGGTAAATATCCAGTAGTAGGATGGTTGGGTCATAAGGTTAGAGTAGATTTACCTCTGTAAGAGTTAAACTGTTTTCCAAGTGTACATTTGGTATTGCCACCAGCAATGAATGAGGGTTCGTATCATTACCAACATTTGCTTTTTGCAGTATTTTTTTAAAGAATATTTTAGCCATCCACCTAGGTGTGCAGTGCTAACTCCTCTTGGTTTTAATTCGCATTTTCCAGGTGGCAAATGATGTTGGAAACTTTTCATGTGCTTTCCTGCCATCTGTAAATCTTCGTGGGTGAAGTGTCTATTTTAGTCATTTGTCCATTTTTTAAAGTTGGTTGTTTATTTTGTTACTGTTTTAGAGTCTGTTACATATTCTAAATATAAGTCCTTTGTCATATATGTGGCTTCTGAAAAAACCCATTGTTTTTTGTTTTTCTTTTAGAGATCATTCTTTCAGTGTCAGTGCCATGTCTAGGAACTCTTTAGCAAGCCATGTTCTCAAAATATTTTATTATAATGTCTTCTAAAAGTTAGTTTTACATTTACATTTAAATTTGAGATTCATTTTGAGTTAATTTTTTGTATAAGATGTGAGATTTAACTTCAAGGTTGATTTTGTTTTGGCCTATGGGTATTGAATCTCTCTGAAACTATTGAAAAGACTATCTTTTCTATTGAGTTGATTCTACATCTTTGTCAAATGTCAGTTGCTTATATCTGTGTGGTATTATTTCTAGGCTCTTTATTCTTTTTTTTAATTTTTTTTTCAACGTTTATTTATTTTTGAGACAGAGAGAGACAGAGCATGAACGGGGGAGGGGCAGAGAGAGAGGGAGACACAGAATCGGAAGCAGGCTCCAGGCTCTGAGCCATCAACCCAGAGCCTGACGCGGGGCTCGAACTCACGGACCTCGAGATCGTGACCTGGCTGAAGTCAGACGCTTAACCGACTGCACCACCCAGGTGCCCCTAGGCTCTTTATTCTTAATTCTGTCCCACTGATTTGTGTGTTGATCCTTCTGCTAATACCACACAGTATTGTTTACTATAACTATATAGTAAGTTTTGAAATCTGGTGGAGTGATTTCTGTCTCTTAATTCCTCTGTTTCAAAATTCTTTTAGCCATTTTAATTCCTTTTCCACATAGGAGTTATTTATTTATTCATTATTTTTTAACAAGAAAAAAATTAATGGGTGTACATGTGGGGGAATCCACACAGATGTGAAATTCTGAAGACAATGACCATATAGATGTTAGAGTAATCTTGTTTATATCTGTGAAATATCTTGCTGGGATTATGATAAGAATTGCATTAAACTTTTATGTTAATATTTGGATCATCGAAAGTTTTACTTAGTTAAGTTTTTGACTTCATGAATACATCATGTCTCTCCATTTATTTAGATCTTCTTTGATTTAGTTTATGAGTGTTTTGTAGATTTAGCATACAGATCCCATAAGTGTTTTGTTAGATTTGTAGGTATGTGTGTCATGATTATGGGGCTACTGTACATATTATTTTTTAAAAAAACTGTTTCCAAGTATTCATTATTAGTATATAGAAATATAACTGCTTTTTCTGTTATTGTTAACCTTGTACTTTGTGACTTTGATGAACTCTTTCATTAGTTCTATCATTTTTTTTTTGTAGATTCCTTGAGATTTTCCATGTAGACAATCATGCCCATACAGATGGAAGAGTTTTATTTCTTCCTTTCCAGTTTGTAGGTATTTTATTTCTTCTTCTTGCCATATTATTGACTAGATCTAATAAAATGCTGAATAGGAGCTATGCGAGTGGATATCCTTGCCCTGCTCTCTATCTTGAAAGAAACACATCTGGTCTTTCACTGTTAATTATGATGTTAGCTCTAGGTTTGTTTTTTTTCCTAGATTTTTATCATATTGAGGAAGTTTTCTTCTATTTTTTGCTAAGGGTTTTATCATAAATTGGTATTGAATTTTGTCAAATGCTTTTTCTGCACCGATTGATATAATTGTGTGGATTATAATTAATTAAATTGATTAATTTTTAAATATTGAATATTGCATTCCTGGGACAAACTCCATTAAGCCATGATGTGTTGCCATTTTAATTGTTGGATTTGATTTGGTAATACTCTATTGAGGAACTTTTGTCTATCTTCATGAGGAATATTTGTACGTAGTTTTCTTTGTAATGTCTTCATCTGATTTTTAATTCAGGGTAATACTGGCCTCATAAAATTGGATGAAGATTGTTTTCTCCTCTTTTATTTTCTGGAAGATATTGTATACAATTTGATTTATTTGTTCTTTAAATGTTTTTTAGAATTCATCAGTGAAACATGTGGGTCTGAAAATTTCTTTTTTGGAATGTTTTCTAACTGAAAATTTAATTCCATTTCTTTGATAATGTAGGACTATTTAGGGGACCTATTTTATCTTGGTTGAGTTTGGTAGTTTGTGCTTTTCAAGGAATTTTTCTATTTTATCTAAGTTTTGAGCTTATGGTCATAGAGTTGTTCATAATATTTCTTTATTATTTGAATAGCTGCTGGGTCTTTAGTGATATTCTTCTTCTTCTTCTTCTTATTATTATTATTATTATTATTATTATTATTTTAGAGAGACAGAGAGCATGAGGAGGGGAGAGAGGCAGAGGGAGAGAAAAAGAGAATCTCGAGCAGGCTCCACACTCAGCACAGAGACCAATGTGGGACTCGATTCCATGACTCTTGGGATCATGACCTGAGCCAAAATCAAGTCAGATGCTCAACTGACTGAGCCACCCAGAGACAATTTAGTGATATATTTTTATTTTGATGAAGACATACTTAAGAATACAGTTGTTGACTAAACTTGTATGCATTTAAATTTATTAAAAAACTGCTAAACAGTTTTCAAAGTAGTTATGCCATTTACATTCCCATCAAAACTTATAGAATTTCTGCCTGTTTTAGTTCCTTTAAACTAAAGGACAGTGTTTTTGTTTTTATTTTTAATTTTAGCCAAATAGTTTCCAAACTGTACTATTGTGCATTCCAATAAGCAATGTATCAATTTCACATCTTTGTCAATATTTGGCATTGTCAGTCTTTTAAATTTTAGCCTCTATTATAGATGTATGGTGGCATCTCATCATATTTTCAGTTTGAATTTTTCTGGAGAATATTAATGCTGATCTTTTCATTTGATTTTTGGCCATTCAGTATGTGTGTGTGTGTGTGTGTGTGTGTGTGTTTGCATGTGTGTCTAATGTCTACTAAGTGTCTATCATCTTCAAATTATTGATTTGTTTTGTATTGTTGAGTTGTAAGGTTTTCTTTTACATATTCTAGATAGTGCTTCAGCATTTTCATTGCAGATATTTTCTGTCAAACTGCCTTTTGATTTTCACATTGTCTTTTAAAGAACAACTGCTATTAACCTTGAAAAACCCAATTTTTCATATTCTTTTGTCTACTTTTAGTGTCAAAGAAATCTTTAAGTATCCTTTTGCTTGTGAAAATATTCTCCACCACCCCACACATTCCACTGAAGATAAGAATATTAATACAGTTTTATTTTGCCTGACTTTTGTCCTCATACATCTCTGACCAATACTCATCTTGCTAAAATCTGGAATAATAATTTTAGACTGTTATTAAAGTAAATACTACTATCAATATTTATTTATATTTAGCCTCATATTTAATTGAGGTTGCTCATTGGTGTTTTGTGAAACAGACTTCTTCATCCTAGATTCTTTTTTCTTGTTTTTTCTTTTTTTCTCTCTTCTTTTCTTTCCTTTCTCCTGAAGAGCATTTTCTACTAATGTGTATAACAGGTTGACTCTCTTAGTTGTTGTATGACTAAACCTCTCTATTTTGTCTTAGCTTTTGTATGGTCATGAAGCTAGAAAAAGCATTATGGATTTAAAGTAATTTCCCCTTTCATTGAGACATTTAAAGCCAAACTTATTCTCATTCTTTTCAGCATGAGATGTGAGAACATTGTGGTCTGAAAAAAAAACAATCTGATGTTTCTTAGTGAAATATTTTATTGTATTAGTTTTGGGGGAAAAATCCTGGGCAATCTTCTTCTCTCTTTTTCCCTCCTTTATTAATCCTATTGTTTTATTTTGGATGTACTGTTAGATGTATATTGGAACTTTTCAATATATCCTCCACTATTTCTTCACTTAGATTTCATATTTTATATATCTTTACATCTTTCTATGTTGTTCAGGCAGATTTTCTTTTTTTTAACATTTATGTATTTTTGAGAGACAGAGAGAGACAAAGCACAAGTGGGGGAGGGGCAGAGTGAGAGTGAGACACAGAATCTGAAACAGGCTCCAGGCTCTGAGCTGTCAGCACAGAGCCCCAAGTGAGGCTTGAACTCAAGAACCATGCAATCATGACCCGAGCCAAATATGGATGCTTAACTGACTGAGCCACCCAGCCACCCAAGTGTGAGCATATTTTCTTAGCTCCTTATTGATATGCATTATGCTATCTAAACCCCATATCATGGTAAAATTGTTATTGCAATAGGCATTTTGTTTCATTTCCAAAATTTCTCAGTTTTTTCATAATCACCTGTTCTTATTCCATGTGTATGCTCTTTAACTATTAAATAAACATCATCTATTTTCAGATTTCTTTATTGTTTGTGTTTCCTTGACTACTACTTTCATTTAATACCAGGGTGTTATCCAAGATTGGATGTGTGGTGATATTTCTGGCACATAGAAATTTTATGCCTGAGGGGAACTGTATAAACACTGCAGAAGATGTTGTTTTGGGACCCTCTATGGCAGTAGGGACTGATTGCCTTCTCTAAGAAGCTGAGGCACTTTGCATTGTTTCGCATAATGTGGCCCCAGAAATTTTTTAATACGGTGCATTTATGGGGCACTTGGGTAGCTCAGTTGGTTAAGCGACCAACTCTTGACGTGGACGCAGGTCGTGATCACTGTCCTGAGACTGAGCCCCGCATCGGGTTCTGTGCTGAGCGTGGATCCTCCTTGGGATTCTCTCTCCCTCTCTCTGCCCCTCTTCTGCTCACATACACACTGGCTCTCTCTCAAAAATAAATAAATAAACAAAAGAAAATTACAGAGCATTTTAACCCCTAAAACACTTAGCTCCAAGGGCACCAGCCAACATTCTTCACCATTTTCCCAGTGAAGCAGTCAAAATTGCTTCTAAGAAGAGCCTCAAATTATGACCACGGCCTTGGCTTTCTACTTTGGCTTGGCTTTTGCTGATTATTCTGTAACAGTGCATCAGAGAATCAGTCCAGAGATAATGCTGCTTCTTGATATTCAGAAATTATTAGTTTATTCACTCATTTTTCTATAATATTGGAGTTCGTTGTGTATTGGAGGTAGAAGTTGCCTTGAATTTCTATAAAAGAAAATATAATCTATTAATTTCTTACAAGTAAAAGCCCACCATGTAAGGGTAATTTTCTCCTTAGCAATATATTGTTGATACGTTTATTGCAGTAGAATTTTAAGTGGGTTGTATTTTTATCTATTTCCCATAATAAACTATGAACACTTTGGAGTCAGTAACTATATATTAGAAACTGTTAGTATTCTAAATGATATTGATTCTCCCCTTCTTCCCTACTAACAGAATTTGAATTTATTTTGGAGTGGATGTGTGCCAGCTAAAAATACAATTCTTACTTTGCAACTAGAAGTAGACATTGGACACAGTTCTGACCACTGGGATAAAAACACAATTCACTGGGTTTGGTTTCCAGAAAGGTTCTTTGTTAGAGGCTGACTCAGCTGGCATGTGTACCCTTTTGCTTTGCCCTTCTTCTTGTCTGGAATGTGGACATGATGTCGACAGCTCTATCATCCTTACTGCCTTCACAGTAATAGAAGAGTTTACTATTATCATGGCCATGAAATTAAATCACTATCCTATAGTATGATTGCGTCGACCAGGTCATATACTCACACCTGAAATAAGGTAAGATGTCTAAAAATGCATCATTATAAGATGATTTACATAAACCTAAGTTCCTGGGAAAATAACTGTTTATGGAAGTGCAACTCTCTTAACTGGCTTACTCTAACCAACATGTATCTCTGGACCTGGAACTAATTTCTCCCAAACTACATGGCTGCTCTACATTGGGGAAGCAGTAAAGTTGATGTTGAGAAGTCATGCGCAACATGGAATCTATCTTCCTTATTTTCAGTTACCAATCACACACGTAAATCCTTTCCCTTACAACTTTAAAAATGTCGTGCTTACAGATTAGAAACTCACTCTATAGGAAGATAATCTAACCTTCCTTTCACGTAACCTATTCCACATCTTCCTTCAAGGATACCCTTAGGCATCATTTTTCCCACAACACTTTCCCTGGGCTCTTCTTTCTCCATATGCCAGGTTATCTGCCCTCCTATGTGCTTCTACCTCAACTTTAATCCCCTCTTGCTTTTTATGTGTCTCACCTGATGGCAATTATCTATTATTTGTCTGATTGCCCCAACCAAAAGGCCCATCTTTTTGTTTCTAGACCATGTCTTGTTCATCTTTCTATATTTAGTTCTTAATTCAATATTTGGATTATATTAGATATTCAATCATTATTTGTTGAACTGTAAGCGACTCTACGGAGCCTACCTTAGCTTACATTTTATTTTAGCCCTTAGATTATTGGAATATCAGGAAAGGTAGTGGGGACTAACTATAGCCGTTTAAATTTAACTTTAAAAAGTTCTCTGTCTTTATAACATTAAATAATTAGGATGTCACTATAAATATGCCAATTGCTACAAGCTTAGAATGACCATATACTATCCCAAGAAATCTAAAATATAGCTATATTCTGAGAAACAGTAATGGACAGTTTTATGTTTAAAAATAATCAACTATCAAAATAACTCTCTGCTCAACTGTGCTTGTGTGCGCCTCTCTCTGTCTCCCTCTCACACAACCTGCACACACAATGAAATGTCAGCATTTATTTCCTTAGAGTGATTAGTTAGATTGTGATGATGCTACACAAATATAATTATGAGATACAATAGCAGCATAGCGTGCCTAACTCCACTTATTTTAAGTGTTTTCTCATTCTACCATTTCTCTTTTTAAAAAGGAGCTCCCATAATTATTTTATTTAAAAAAAAGAAGAACAGCGGTAATTAAGGCCTGGCAATATATCATTCTTAAGATTTTTAAGTAAGAGGACAAACACACTCAAAACTCAAAATATTATTTTTCTGAAAAGAAGGGCATTTTATTTTCTAATTAGAAGTCATGAATTTAAATGAATGTGGAAACATTCCATTTAGAAAGATACGAGCATAATGATGAACTAACTTCTATTTAGGAAAAAAAAAAAAACCCAACAACAACAAACGTAGCTACAGACACAGCATATACCCAGTTGCTTTTTAAACAGCAACAGCCATAAATCTATGTTTCAAATTCTGTCTCTCCATCTCTCTGTCTGGCTACAAATAATGTTCAGGTTAAATGAAAATGTTCCCAATTGAAGTGTACCGTTATCTATTTCACCCTTTATCAGTGTCACATGTACAGTTCTAAGGTAAACATGGAATTGTACACTTGGAAATTTTGATTTTGAATCTTGACAGCACATTTCCAAAGGTATCACATCTTAATCAAATTTAAAAATAAAACATCCCAGCGCTGAGCTTGGTTGCAAACCTAAAATTATATAACATACATGTTTTTATGCTTTGTCAATTACATTTGAAATAGGGGACTGTTTGTTTCAGCCCTTCTAAAAATGAGACGGGGATGGGAAAACAACCTATTTCCTTATTAGGTTCAGAAGTCAAAGGACTCAGCCAGGAGCCGCAGGCTTCAAGAGCATAGAAGATTAAGACATATATTGGATTCATGATGGAGGGCAGAAAGTTCATTTTCAAAATAAAACAGAATTTTATTCATATTCCTTTTAAAATTCAGATTGCCATTTGCCAGCTGACCTGTGACACGACAGCAGTGTATTACATTTTCAATGAGCAGTCTGTCTGGGGCTGCCAGTGGGAGAAACCGCTTCCTGGTTTCTAGGTTTGTATTTTTCTAACTAAGATATTGTTGTCAGAATTTTAGATGGTACGAACAGGGGCAAGGTAACATATTTATTTTTAATAAGGAGGAGATGTAGAATAGTATAGTCATCAGCATTATGCATGGAATAATCCTGTAAAAAACAAAAAAAGTCACAACAGCTCAGGTAAAATGTATATAGGGGACCGTCAAAGATGGAGATGGCAGCATCTCAATGAGAAATAAGGGCAGGCCAAAAAAAATGCATCTTTATTTAAAAAATAAATATATGTGAATGCCTTTTTAAACAAGTTTTGGTGGAGTGCAAGTCAAGCCAAGGTTTTCTATAGTCGGGGACTAGATTTATCCAGCTCACCATCTGTCAAAATTATATTATAGATGACACATATGCATAGATACAAGACCACTGATTTTCATATATATTAAAACCTGAAAGTACTGGAGGATATGAAAACCTACAAACTGTTAAGCCAAAGGCTTACATCTAGAACTTCTTTTTTCCCCCACTCATTGTTTTAATTCTATTTTATTCCTGACCTGCATTCAGGAGAAATGGACATACAGCCAATGGAAACCATAAAAATTAAATTTCATTTAGAAAATACCGAAATAGAAACTTTTAGAAAAAAAGAAAATAAGAGAAAGGATGTACCCTTCCTTTGTTTTTGGAGATGCCCTTGTGGGTGAATAGATCCAGTACCTGTTTAAAAATGTAGGAAAGTGGCTTTAAGATGAGAATGAGACCAATTTTTAATGTCGAATAGAAAAAGGTGATGTTTGTAAAAATATAAAACTGGCAATAGTGATAAGACACGTGACTCTTGAGTTCACTTGAACCAGGACACTGCTGTCCGTATTTCACCCTTGAAAGTAGCTTTCTGATTAAGAGTTGCTGGTGTGTTATTTTTGATAACCGCTCAAAAGGGAAACAGAGGGAGACCGACACAGCAGTTGTAACTATTTAAGTTGGTACCATACTTTTCAAGTGGAATCAGATGGAGGAAAAGAGTATCCTTCACCTCATATTTACTTTGAACAAATCATGTTTATAGATTTTTCTCACATTTAGTAAGAGTAATATGTTTACCAAGTATGAAGGGTTGGCTTTAATCCATTTGTTGCAATTAAATAAATGATTGGTTTGTAAAGAGAGTTCTGAAAGCTGTCTTTTTTCCCTACAGATGATACTGTGAAATCATAATCCTGCCATGATACATTTTTGAAAACAAAACAAAACAAAACTCCTGTTGAACTATATTATCTCTTCTTATCGATAAAAACACAAACTTTCCATGTTGTACAAATTAGGGTCAATACTCATTTTTTATTAAATAAATATTTTCAGTTAAAAACCTCAATAATTTGTTATGCTTTTAAAAAAAAATCACAGCAGAAGTTAATTGAATGACAATGGATTTCACCTTAAGAATAGCTGTTCCAAAAGCAGATCTCTTCTATTATAATTTAAAATTCAGACTAGGTAAAGAAAAGAAAACTGGATATCCATCTTAAACTCTCCCCGAGTTTGTTTGCGTACTTTATCACTGCAGTTTAATTTCTACAAATCTCCAAATTATGATCCACAAGGTATCAAAACCCATCCAACTTCTTTTTCTTTTTAGTGTTTTTTAGCATTTTATTTTATTTTTTGAGAGACAGAAAGAGACAGAACGCGAGCAAGGGAAGGGCAGAAAGAGAGGGAGACACTGAATCCAAAGCAGGCTTCAGGCTCTGAGCTGTCAGCAAAGAGCCGGATGCGGGGCTCAAACTCACAAACCTGAGATCATGACCTGAGCTCAAATCGGACGCTCCACAAATTGAGCCACAGAGGTGCCCCCAAACCCACCCAACTTATTAATGGATGATCTACAAATAAAAAGTCTTTTTTCTTGTAGTTTACAAATTTAAATTAGATAAACACACTGTCTTTCCATGCAGTATTTTAATGGCATTGATTTTAAACATTTGGCTTTTTTGTGCAGTTTTTTTTTTTTTTTTTTTTTTTTTTTTTTTTTTTTTTTTTTTTTTTAAAGTAACTAACTGTTTTATTTTATTTTATTTTTTTTTTTTTTATATGAAGTTTATTGACAAATTGGTTTCCATACAACACCCAGTGCTCATCCCAAAAGGTGCCCTCCTCAATACCCATCACCCACCCGCCCCTCCCTCCCACCCCCCATCAACCCTCAGTTTGTTCTCAGTTTTTAACAGTCTCTTATGCTTTGGCTCTCTCCCACTCTAACGTCCTTTTTTTTTTTTTTTTTTTTTTTTTCCTTCCCCTCCCCCATGGGTTCCTGTTAAGTTTCTCAGGATCCACATAAGAGTGAAACCATATGGTATCTGTCTTTCTCTGTATGGCTTATTTCACTTAGCATCACACTCTCCAGTTCCATCCACGTTGCTACAAAAGGCCATATTTCATTTTTTCTCATTGCCACGTAGTATTCCATTGTGTATATAAACCACAATTTCTTTATCCATTCATCAGTTGATGGACATTTAGGCTCTTTCCATAATTTGGCTATTGTTGAGAGTGCTGCTATGAACATTGGGGTACAAGTGCCCCTATGCATCAGTACTCCTGTATCCCTTGGGTAGATTCCTAGCAGTGCTATTGCTGGGTCATAGGGTAGGTCTATTTTTAATTTTCTGAGGAACCTCCACACTGCTTTCCAGAGCGGCTGCACCAATTTGCATTCCCACCAACAGTGCAAGAGGGTTCCCGTTTCTCCACATCCTCTCCAGCATCTATAGTCTCCTGATTTGTTCATTTTGGCCACTCTGACTGGCGTGAGGTGATACCTGAGTGTGGTTTTGATTTGTATTTCCCTGATAAGGAGCGACGCTGAACATCTTTTCATGTGCCTGTTGGCCATCTGGATGTCTTCTTTAGAGAAGTGTCTATTCATGTTTTCTGCCCATTTCTTCACTGGGTTATTTGTTTTTCGGGTGTGGAGTTTGGTGAGCTCTTTATAGATTTTAGATACTAGCCCTTTGTCCGATATGTCATTTGCAAATATCTTTTCCCATTCCGTTGGTTGCCTTTTAGTTTTGTTGGTTGTTTCCTTTGCTGTGCAGAAGCTTTTTATCTTCATAAGGTCCCAGTAATTCACTTTTGCTTTTAATTCCCTTGCCTTTGGGGATGTGTCGAGTAAGAGATTGCTACGGCTGAGGTCAGAGAGGTCTTTTCCTGCTTTCTCCTCTAAGGTTCTGATGGTTTCCTGTCTCACATTTAGGTCCTTTATCCATTTTGAGTTTATTTTTGTAAATGGTGTGAGAAAGTGGTCTAGTTTCAACCTTCTGCATGTTGCTGTCCAGTTCTCCCAGCACCATTTGTTAAAGAGGCTGTCTTTTTTCCATTGGATGTTCTTTCCTGCTTTGTCAAAGATGAGTTGGCCATATGTTTGTGGGTCTAGTTCTGGGGTTTCTATTCTATTCCATTGGTCTGTGTGTCTGTTTTTGTGCCAATACCATGCTGTCTTGATGATGACAGCTTTGTAGTAGAGGCTAAAGTCTGGGATTGTGATGCCTCCTGCTTTGGTCTTCTTCTTCAAAATTCCTTTGGCTATTCGGGGCCTTTTGTGGTTCCATATGAATTTTAGGATTGCTTGTTCTAGTTTCGAGAAGAATGCTGGTGCAATTTTGATTGGGATTGCATTGAATGTGTAGATAGCTTTGGGTAGTATTGACATTTTGACAATATTTATTTTTCCAATCCATGAGCAGGGAATGTCTTTCCATTTCTTTAAATCTTCTTCAATTGCCTTCATAAGCTTTCTATAGTTTTCAGCATACAGATCCTTTACATCTTTGGTTAGATTTATTCCTAGGTATTTTATGCTTCTTGGTGCAATTGTAAATGGGATCAGTTTCTTTATTTGTCTTTCTGTTGCTTCATTGTTAGTGTATAAGAATGCAACTGATTTCTGGACATTGATTTTGTATCCTGCAACTTTGCTGAATTCATGTATCAGTTCTAGCAGACTTTTGGTGGAGTCTATCGGATTTTCCATGTATAATATCATGTCATCTGCAAAAAGCGAAAGCTTGACTTCATCTTTGCCAATTTTGATGCCTTTGATTTCCTTTTGTTGTCTGATTGCTGATGCTAGAACTTCCAGCACTATGTTAAACAACAACGGTGAGAGTGGGCATCCCTGTCGTGTTCCTGATCTCAGGGAAAAAGCTCTCAGTTTTTCCCCGTTGAGGATGATGTTAGCTGTGGGCTTTTCATAAATGGCTTTTATGATCTTTAAGTATGTTCCTTCTATCCCGACTTTCTCAAGGGTTTTTATTAAGAAAGGGTGCTGGATTTTGTCAAAGGCCTTTTCTGCATCGATTGACAGGATCATATGGTTCTTCTCTTTTTTTTTGTTAATGTGATGTATCACGTTGATTGATTTGCGAATGTTGAACCAGCCCTGCATCCCAGGAATGAATCCCACTTGATCATGGTGAATAATTCTTTTTATATGCTGTTGAATTCGATTTGCTAGTATCTTATTGAGAATTTTTGCATCCATATTCATCAGGGATATTGGCCTGTAGTTCTCTTTTTTTACTGGGTCTCTGTCTGGTTTAGGAATCAAAGTAATACTGGCTTCATAGAATGAGTCTGGAAGTTTTCCTTCCCTTTCTATTTCTTGGAATAGCTTGAGAAGGATAGGTATTATCTCTGCTTTAAACGTCTGGTAGAACTCCCCTGGGAAGCCATCTGGTCCTGGACTCTTATTTGTTGGGAGATTTTTGATAACCGATTCAATTTCTTCGCTGGTTATGGGTCTGTTCAAGCTTTCTCTTTCCTCCTGATTGAGTTTTGGAAGAGTGTGGGTGTTTAGGAATTTGTCCATTTCTTCCAGGTTGTCCAATTTGTTGGCATATAATTTTTCATAGTATTCCCTGATAATTGTTTGTATCTCTGAGGGATTGGTTGTAATAATTCCATTTTCATTCATGATTTTATCTATTTGGGTCATCTCCCTTTTCTTTTGAGAAGCCTGGCTAGAGGTTTGTCAATTTTGTTTATTTTTTCAAAAAACCAACTCTTGGTTTCGTTGATCTGCTCTACAGTTTTTTTAGATTCTATATTGTTTATTTCTGCTCTGATCTTTATTATTTCTCTTCTTCTGCTGGGTTTAGGCTGCCTTTGCTGTTCTGCTTCTATTTCCTTTAGGTGTGCTGTTAGATTTTGTATTTGGGATTTTTCTTGTTTCTTGAGATAGGCCTGGATTGCAATGTATTTTCCTCTCAGGACTGCCTTCGCTGCGTCCCAAAGCGTTTGGATTGTTGTATTTTCATTTTCATTTGTTTCCATATATTTTTTGATTTCTTCTCTAATTGCCTGGTTGACCCACTCATTCGTTAGTAGGGTGTTCTTTAACCTCCATGCTTTTGGAGGTTTTCCAGACTTTTTCCTGTGGTTGATTTCAAGCTTCATAGCATTGTGGTCTGAAAGTATGCATGGTATAATTTCAATTCTTGTAAACTTATGAAGGGCTGTTTTGTGACCCAGTATATGATCTATCTTGGAGAATGTTCCATGTGCACTCGAGAAGAAAGTATATTCTGTTGCTTTGGGATGCAGAGTTCTAAATATATCTGTCAAGTCCATCTGATCCAGTGTCTCATTCAGGGCCCTTGTTTCTTTATTGACTGTGTGTCTAGATGATCTATCCATTTCTGTAAGTGGGGTGTTAAAGTCCCCTGCAATTACCACATTCTTATCAATAAGGTTGCTTCTGTTTATGAGTAATTGTTTTATATATTTGGGGGCTCCGGTATTCGGCGCATAGACATTTATAATTGTTAGCTCTTCCTGATGGATAGACCCTGTAACTATTATATAATGTCCTTCTTCATCTCTTGTTACAGCCTTTAATTTAAAGTCTAGTTTGTCTGATATAAGTATGGCTACTCCAGCTTTCTTCTGGCTTCCAGTAGCATGATAAATAGTTCTCCATCCCCTCACTCTGAATCTAAAGGTGTCCTCAGGTCTAAAATGAGTCTCTTGTAGACAGCAAATAGATGGGTCTTGTTTTTTTATCCATTCTGATACCCTATGTCTTTTGGTTGGCGCATTTAATCCGTTTACATTCAGTGTTATTATAGAAAGATACGGGTTTAGAGTCATTGTGATGTCTGTATGTTTTATGCTTGTAGTGATGTCTCTGGTACTTTGTCTCACAGGGTCCCCCTTAGGATCTCTTGTAGGGCTGGTTTAGTGGTGACAAATTCCTTCAGTTTTTGTTTGTTTGGGAAGACCTTTATCTCTCCTTCTATTCTAAATGACAGACTTGCTGGATAAAGGATTCTCGGCTGCATATTTTTGCTATCTAGCACCCTGAAAATCTCGTGCCAATTCTTTCTGGCCTGCCAAGTTTCAAAAGAGAGATCAGTCACGAGTCTTATAGGTCTCCCTTTATATGTGAGGGCACGTTTACCCCTTGCTGCTTTCAGAATTTTCTCTTTATCCTTGTATTTTGCCAGTTTCACTATGATATGTCGTGCAGAAGATCGATTCAAGTTACGTCTGAAGGGAGTTCTCTGTGCCTCTTGGATTTCAATGCCTTTTTCCTTCCCCAGTTCAGGGAAGTTCTCAGCTATTATTTCTTCAAGTACCCCTTCAGCACCTTTCCCTCTCTCTTCCTCCTCTGGGATACCAATTATGCGTATATTATTTCTTTTTAGTGTATCACTTAGTTCTCTAATTTTCCCCTCATACTCCTGGATTTTTTTATCTCTCTTTTTCTCAGCTTCCTCTTTTTCCATAACTTTATCTTCTAGTTCACCTATTCTCTCCTCTGCCTCTTCCATCCGAGCCGTGGTGGTTTGCATTTTGTTTTCCATTTCCTTTAAAGCGTTTTTCAGCTCCTCATGACTGTTCCTTAGTCCCCTGATGTCTGTAGCAAGAGATTCTCTGCTGTCCTGTATGCTGTTTTCCAGCCCAGCGATTAATTTTATGACTATTATTCTAAATTCACTTTCTGTTATATTATTTAAATCCTTTTTGATCAGCTCATTAGCTGTTGTTATTTCCTGGAGATTCTTCTGAGGGGAATTCTTCCGCTTGGTCATTTTGGATAGTCCCTGGTGTGGTGAGGGCCTGCAGGGCACTTCCCCTGTGCTGTGGTGTATAACTGGAGTTGGTGGGCGGGGCCGCAGTCCGACCTGATGTCTGCCCCCAGCCCACCGCTGGGGCCACAGTCAGACTGGTGTGTGCCTTCTCTTCCCCTCTCCTAGGGGCGGGATTCACTGTGGGGTGGCGTGGCCCGTCTGGGCTACTTGCACACTGCCAGGCTTGTGATGCTGGGGATCTGGCGTATTAGCTGGGGTGGGAAGGCAAGGTGCACGGCGGGAGGGGGGGCAGGCTTAGCTCGCTTCTCCTTAGGTGATCCACTTCAGGAGGGGCCCTGTGGCAGCCGGAGGGAGTCAAATCGCTGCCGGAGGTTTGGCTCCGCAGAAGCACAGAGTTGGGTGTTCGCGCGGAGCGAGCAATTTCCCTGGCCGGAGCCGGTTCCCTTTGGGATTTTGGCTGGGGGATGGGCGGGGGAGATGGCGCTGGCTAGCGCCTTTGTTCCCCGCCAAACTGAGCTCTGTCGTCCGGGGGCTCCGCAGCTCACCCTCCCTTTGTCCTCCAGCCTTCCCGCTTTCCGAGCAGAGCTGTTAACTTATGACCTCCCAGACGCTAAGTCGCGCTTGCTAAGTCGCGCTTGCTGTCTGAACACAGTCCGTCAGGCCCCTCCGCTTTTGCAAGCCGGACTCGGGGGCTCTGCTTGGCCGGCGAGCCGCCCCTCCGCCCCGGCTCCCTCCCGCCAGTCCGTGGAGCGCGCACCGCCTCGCCGCCCTTCCTACCCTCTTCCGTGGGCCTCTCGTCTGCACTTGGGTCCGGTGACTCTGTTCTGCTAATCCTCTGGCGGTTTTCTGGGTTATTTAGGCAGGTGTAGGTGGAATCTAAGTGATCAGCAGGACGCGCGGTGAGCCCAGCGTCCTCCTACGCCGCCATCTTCCCAGAATCCTTTTGTGCAGTTTTTTAATCAATGGGAAAACTGGAGAGATTATGCTATTAGAAGCTTTCCTTTTTTTTTTTTAATTGCTAAGACACATATTTCAAGTGCATACAATTTCCATAATATTCAAAAAAAAAAAGGAAATCTTTTCATTTTCCTAAAAGAAGAAAGGAGGAAAGGATAGCAGGAAGAGAGAGAGAGAGTGAGAGAGAGAGAGAGAGAATCCTTAAATATATTCTAAATGCAATGGAACTACTTTGGGATAATTTGATTTCCATGTGCCATATGTCAAATCATACACTCCTCTTCCTCCAAATGCACACCTCAAATACTATCAAAAGCTTGCAAATCCTGAAATTCTAGCTTTGTCTATGCCATATATTACCCTAGTCTCTCTAGACGTAGTGCTATAGAACAAATTTCATTATATAGCATGGAGAATCATTGTCAAAAGTGATGAAATTAGTGTCTTTTGAGATATAATGTGCTTGGCACATGTCACTGGGAATGTTTTCCAGTGGCTCACACAATACCAAACAAAATTTTGAGTTTCTTCCTATTGCCTAGCAATAAATTGATATATTTTAAATTATATTAAAAAAAAAAGTTTCACGCCAGCGACTTAATCAGTTGAACCCCAAACAGAAAATAGGTCCCAAATTTAGCAATACAATGGGATTGAGATTTCTTCTTCGCTGAGCTAATTCTCCCAGAATCCACCGTTCATCTCATCACTCCTTATAAAATACAGAATCCTTAATTGGTCTCTGCTTCTCCAACATGTTTTTAATGAAAACGCAGCACATAACTCTTAGTTTGTTGGCTGCCAGAGCCCAATTTACAAAAGTGGGAGTGCGAGATAAGAAAAGTACATCTGCAGAGCAGGCTGCGCAATGAATCACACGATGCCAGAGTTGAGTAGAATATAATTGAGTCCAACATCTCTGAGCACTTTCACCATAATTAATGATAATCTGTAACAGAGGAATCTGAGATTCCAGTTCAGAGAACTGTTTAATTAGGCCAAGTAATGAAAGCAGAAGCAGTACAAGAATATGGCCTGTCTCATGATTAATGATTCATGCTACTGAACACAAAAGTGCCGCACCGTTAACTCTAACGGATGCTGCATCTCTCTGGCATTTACAAAATAGTGAAATGCATGCATTTTTGTATTTTAAAGATGTAACTGGCAGTAGTATCCTTTCCTGAGCTATTTACATGATAAATATGGTTCCGAAGGTAACTGTCTTCTTCACAGGTTCTTTGCTCTGGGGTAGTTTAAGATAAATATGGTATCTGCCTTTACATCAGTATTAAGGTAAGTGCTGTTCCAACACAAGATAATTAACACTTTCACTTTCCAAGTGAGCAAAACATTATTTTCAATATACTCTTACTTGTTTTAAAAACATACATCTTATTGACCAAAACATGCATTTTACTATATATAGTAAGGAGAGTTCTGAAATATATATGTGTGTGTGTGTGTATATATATATATATTTGTGTGTGTGTGTGTGTGTGTGTGTGTGTATTAACTCTCTCATTAACAATACGGTATAGAAAAAATAGGTTAAAGATCAAATCTAAGGTACAGAAAAAATAAAGCAGGTTTGACAGTTATTATTTTGGGGGGGGGCAAAGTGTAAAATATGCTCTCACAGTATAGTAACTTGACATTGGGATGGTCCTGCAAGGGTGGGGGGCAAGACAAAAGAAAGAATGGTTTGTGTGAGGCCTGAAATTACAAGCCGGCAAATTAGATGGGCTTTATGTCAGTCACTATTTACCATTTTTCAATAAAATAGCAAACAGTACTTACCAAAGGCATTGTAAAATTGCACTCTACATACATAAGGACTGTGATAAGACAGCCTCCCTGACAAAACATGTGTACTCTATCCTCAACAAAATTCTGTGTCTTTATGTGTCGGCTGCACAAGCATCTGTGATTCAGCACCCACTGAGAATCAGACTAATTCAGAAGATATCTGATCTGTGATAAGGATTCAAAGAAAAGAATTCTGGATTCTCTTTACCTTTCACCTTGCCTTCCAATACATGAGGACACACAGTCACAACAATGCAACTCATGCTTGAAAGCCAGATATTTCCTATTGGCCCAAAGGATATGTGATCTCATAAGCAATGTAATTTCAGGGTTGCCCAGAAGTTTGGATCCCAGTAAGCTACAAACACCGAGTAGAGATGTGAAATTTCAATGATTGTCTTCCAGTAGGCTAAAATAAAATCCCCCATGTTTATATGTTTTTCACTCAATATAAAAAAAAAAACTATCCAGGAATATTTTGTGGAAAATTAATGGACGTATCTGCTGTAAATGGAACAATATTATAAGAGGTATTAAAGAACCATACTTTATTCCAAAGTTTTGGACATATGTATTAAAATCTTTGCCTAAATCATAATGCACAACCTTAAAAAAAAAAAAGCCAAATAAAATTCTATTAGTTTCCTATGCAAATATCTGAGTGGACTTTATTTATACATGGAAGGATTGATTTTGTACTATAATCATAAATGACATATGCATCATACACAAAAAATAATAATTTTCTTTTGAACAAAATAACATATTTTAATAAAATGCCCAGAAAAAGAACATATTCTTTAGCTAGTTTGATAAATTTTACATATTCAAATTATTTGCAAATCGCATGATTATTGGCTGCATGAATCATAGAAGATAAAAAGAGGAAAAATGGGCCTCATGATGTATGAGGTTCTCAAAGGAAGAAACCACCTTACCAATTATTTTACAATGCGTAAAAGTAGATAACATTTTTAAAACAATTTCTATATGCCATGAACTGGGCTTCACAATTTAATACATTACCTTAGGTATTCTTTACAACAAACAACCTAATGAAATAGTTACTATAATTATCCAAATGTTACACATGAGAAGATGAGAAGTTACAAGATGATTCAACTAAGATTAGTTCATCAGCATATAACAGAAAAAATAACATATCAGTGCCTTAACAAAATTACACATGCATTTCTCATATAAAAAAAAAAGATCAGGGCTGCCATGATGACTCTGAAATGTCATCAGGAAGTCAGGATTCTCTTTTCTCCCTTTTGCCTTATTCAGCAGATTACGGTGGAATCAAAGACATTTTGGGACGGTGGGAGTTCCAGCCATTACATTTATATTTCAATCAGTAGGAAAAGTGAGGAAAGAAAAAGGGACTTGCCTCATCTTCTTAATGAGCCTTCCAATAAGTATTAAACAACTTTTCTCCTTCAATCACATGTGCCAGGGGGTGCCTGGGTGGCTCAGTCCGTTAAGGATCCGACTTCAGATCATCTCGCAGTTCATGAGTTTGAGCCCCGCGTCCGGCTCTGTGCTGACAGCTCAGAGCCTGAAGCCTGCTTTGGATCTGTTTTCCCTCGCTCTGTTCCTCCCCTGCTCATGCTCTGTCTCTCTTACTCTCTCAAAAATAAATAAACATTAAAAAAAGGTTTTTTTAAATCATATATGCCAGAACCTTTCCATATGGCCTTATCTGACTATAATATAAGCTGGGCAACATAGACTTTAATCTTGGTAGCAATTTGTTAATCTCAAAATTAGGTTTGCATCATTAAGAAGACTGGAAAAAATAGACTTGATTGTCAGCTGGCATTCTCTGGCAGAGAGAGATTTACTGACTTATTTCCTGATCTCGCAGCTGTTAAACGGTAGAGCCTAAATTTGAAGACAGGTGTGTCTGAATCAAATGCTATTTGATTTTCTTAGCTATTATCATGTATACATGGTGACACACACATAGTAGCTTCTCAATAAATACTGGCTATTTTTACTAATTTTAACTAAATGATACATGACAGAAAATTATTTTATTTTAGCTTATATTAGAAACCTGAGTATTTTAACAAAAGTAACATATGATCTGTTGGGCCCTCCAAATTACCGTTTAAAGGTAACATATATAGATATGAGAAAGATAAGAGGTAGATATGGGGCGTGGGCAATTATTTGGCATTAGCTGAGAGCAGTATATTTCCATTTTAAAACCAAAATCTGCATGAAAATCTTTTTAATAAAGGGACTAACAAACATTCTGCAAGTTTTGAGACTATGCTTTTAATTATACATGCGGAGACAATGACCACTTAATAAAAACACACACTTAGTGATAAAAATGTTGATATGTAATTAGGTGTGAAATATATCACAATTTCAGAGAATTTAAATGTGAAAAATATGCCTCTTAGAATAAACACTACAGTGTACTCATCAAAGTGAAGAACCCAATAGATTGATTAAAATAGGTCCAGTTTATTATTAAAATAGATGCAGATTCAGAGAAAATAAGTGAATTGTGTAACAGAGTTAAGGAAAGGAAACAGCATTCAGAGAAAAATGCTAGAAAATATGAGTGATTAAGAGCATGAAGACTAGAATGAGAAAATCCACTATATAATTCTTAAGATTTATAAAAAGAGACAGTGGGAAATTAGGAAGAAGATATTGAAAGAAATAATGATTGCAAATTTTCCAATCTGTAAACAAGCAAAAGGATGAATCTTAAAAAAGATGAACTTAAAAAAAGGAAGAAAAGATAAACTACCTAAAGGTAAATATTAATTTGGATCATAATGAAATGCTCCTTACAGCAACAAATACCAAGGGTCAGTGAAACCGTATCATTAAAATCATCAGTGAAAACAACTCTTAACTTAGATCTCTATACCTAAACGGTCAAGTGACAATGTCATGCAAATGAATACTGAAAGGTTTTATCAGTTACATATAATTGATGAAAAATGAAGATACTAAGATATACTTCAGACAGAAGGAAATTGAAACTAAAGGAAAAATCATATTCAAAACACAATAAAGAAGAAAGAAGTCAACAAATAAATTGGTTAATATAAAAAGTATGACATTTCATACAAATTAATTCTGTTTTCTATTTAGGGTAGAGAAAACTGAGTAAGAGTGTCACTCTCACTTAATGAAAAGAAAAAGCCAGTTAACCTTCAAAATCACAACTTTTGTTGAACTTCTAGAATACTGAGATCTCAAAGCCATCACATTATCTGAAATCCAACGAAAAAGAGATACCTTCACAAAGAGATTGGACAAGAACAGTGGCTCACCTGTGGGTGCAAGAATCACATGAGGCTTTGCTTTAAGTGGGAAAAAGAATTCACCTAAAATTTCTAATGAATGGACAAAGGATGAATGTGGGAGAGCATGAGATTATAGTTATAGAATCCCTGGTTGCTGCGGACACAAGTGGAGTCCACATTCACTGGTGGGCTCTTCTCCAAAGACCTTCCAGGGTGCACAAGAGAAAGATGAGGACAGAGCAGCAGGTGGGAAAAAAAACTACCTTAAGAATTTCAGGTCTGTAGGAAGGGAGAGGCTGATCCTGCAGGGAAAAGCACAAAGTCCTTCTCAGTCTTCTTTCCTCTAGGAGACAAAGCCATTAAGCTGGTGAGGAACTAGCTGCAAACCTGGTCAGTTGCACGGCTGAGTTGAAGACCTATGGTGGCCGCAGGAAAAACGAAATGAAAAAATCTCTCTTTCTTGGAAAAACAGAATGAAATTGTCCTGAGTGTCAACTATTAGATGTCTTCTGTCTCTGTGCCACTGTGGCACAGGTCTACCTAGGACTGGTACCAAATCGGGCTGGCAGAGACCCTTGCCCGACTCCCAAACAGGAGGTTAGGTAGCACTGATTTTACAAGTTGCATTGGTCTCCTGATAGAGGCGTAGGACCACGGAGAGAGACCCTCTCTGAGATTCAAGTTACAGAGAGAAGATCTCAGAGTTCCGACCAAGAATAGAGCAGCAATACTGCGAAAGAACTTCCAGCAAACAATCCACACTCTAATAAACACATGATTATACCAGAGAAAGAGGAAGAGGTTCTGTGGCTGGTCTAGGAATTTAAATTGACAAAAGACAGATCCACAGGAGAAAACAACCTATTTTAATTATGTACATATGGGAGTTTCACAAAAATATGAGACTCGAAAGGCACCCACACTATTCATACTTTTGTTACATTTTGAACTAAGGGAAAAGGGGATTGGGCCTTCTGTGGTTGTGACGTTCCATTCACTAGAAGCTGAGAGAAGGAAATATTTGGAAACAAGGGTTGCTCTGCGATGCGGATGATTTCTTAAGTAAAAGTTATCTCTACTAGTAGCTCTCTTCCCAGTGCAGACCCCCTTATTTATGTAAATTTCTTCATATTGCAGATTTGCCCCACAAATGATGACATTTATACTGCATTTTACTGAATTACAAAAAGATTTTAAGAAAGTTTTTTAGACACCACGACTACAATGCCATACAGAAGAAACATGGATCTACACCAAAAAATGAAAGATTTCCTGATAATTGGGAAAACTGAGGTATTTTACCTTATTGCTTATTTATCTAAAACAAAAGAGATGGTCTATTGTAAATATATTAGCAATGTATTTAATTTTATACAGAACTGTAAAAAGTACTCAATCACTTTAAAAGTGGGTCTAAAAAGAATGGAGAAAATAATCAAACAGAAAAAAAAAGTTGATAAATCTGACCATAATATTAAATTAGATGTAAATAATATAAAAAACATATGAAAAGAAAGAGATTGTTAGATTATTAGATGAAAGGGAGGTCAAGGTATAAAAAACATGCTGTGTTAAAGAAGGACACTTTGAATACAGAACTATAGAGAGATTAACAATGAAAGGATAAAAAAGATTTATTACATAAACATTTATTTAACACAACTTGGAGTGACTATTTTAAGAACAGATAAAGCATGCTTCAAAATAAGATTTATTATCTGGGATAAAGAGAGATATTCCATGATGATAAAAGGGGTCAATTCAGCAAGAAGGCATAACAATCCTAAGTGTGAATATACTGCCTGACAAAGAATCAAAACATACAAGCGAAAATTGATAGAAAGGAAGGGTGAAATTGACAGAAAATTCCAAAATTATGATTGAAGATACCAATACTTCTTTCTCAATAATAAATAGAAAAGTAGACAGAAAATCAGAAAGGACATAGAAGGCCCCCCAGAAAACAGTATAAATCAAGTTGGCGTAATTGTTGATTATAGAGAAACAGCAGGATACATGCTCTTTTCAGGAGCATGTGCAATATTCACCAAGGTAGCGATATGCTAAGAAATAAAATAAACTTCAAAGAAATCAATATAAATTGAAATATCAAGTCTATTTTTTAATGAAAATGGAATTAAAGTAGAAGTCAATAACAGAAAGATATTGGGAAATCCTATACTATTTGGAAATCAAGCAACATATTTCTGTGATTAACAACAACAACAACAACATGGTCCAGAGAGCAGTCACCAGAGAAAGTAGAAATATTTTTAATTGAATGAAAATTAGAACAAATTTCAAAATTTAAGGGGGCTGCTGAAGCAGTGCTTAGAATGAAAATTCATTAAATTGAACATAATGACTATAATATATATAACTTATGTTCTGTATTATATAATAGAATGTATTATAATTTATTGTATAAAAATTATTATACAATAATCATATACAAAACAAAATTATATAATTAGTATAACTGAAAGTCATACTATGAATTATAAAAAATTTCAATCGGCAATCTAACATTCCACCTTAAGAAACTAGAAACAAATACTAAACACAAAGCAAAGCAGAAGGAAATAATTAAGATACGATTATATATGAATAAAATTGAAAAGAAAAATGCAACATAAAATATCAAATCAAAAGCTGGTTCTTTGAATAGATGAACAAAATTGACAAACTAGACAACATTGACTTAGCACAGAGGCATTGACAGAGAGCAAGAGAGAGAGACAAATAGAAGAGTTGTCAAATTAACTGGGACTGGTAAATTAACTAGGACATCCTTACAAGTCTAACAGACAATAAAAAGATAATAAGGGCACCTTATGAACAACTTTAAGCTTATAAATTCAACAATTTTGAGGGAATGGATAAAATCCTAAAAATCTCAAATAATCAAATCTTACCCTAGAAGAAATCCATAACCTGTACTGTTCTGTTATTTGTGGATTTGAATTTGTAGTGAAAAGTCTCCCAACAAAGGAAAAGTTAGGACAGCATGGCTTCACTGTTCATTTCTACCAAACATTTAAGGAAGAAATAATACCGATCTCTTGAAAAATAGAAAAGAAGTGAATATTTTCTACTTATTTTATGAGGTCAGCATAATTTTGCTATCAAAACCAAGGAAAAGATAAGAAGAAAAAAAAATTGCTGACCAGTATTTCCTAAGAACATACATACAAAGTCCCTTGACAATCTATGAGTAAATGAATCTAGTAATATATAAAAAGAAAAATACATCATGATAAGTGGGATTTATCCTGAAAATCCAAAACTGTTTAACATCATAAAACAATCAATTGTAAGTTGCAATATCCATAGCATATAAGGGAACATCTTTGCCTATACAAAGTGCATCTACAAAACAACTACAGATAACATTATATTTGATGGTGAAAATACTGTGTGTTTTTTTTCCCTAAGCCATGAAATAAATAAAGGATGTCATTTCTTACCACTCCTATTGAACATCATACTGGGGATTCCCACAGTGCAATACATTAGAAAAATGAATGAAATTCATACAGATTGAAGAGCAAGAAATAAAACTGTCTTAATCTTTAGATTGATAGGATTGTCTTTGTAGAAAATTCCAGAGAATCTACAAAAAACAAAAAAAGTAATTAATAAGTGAGTTAAGCAAGGTCACAGGATACAATGACAATATGCAGAAATCAATTGCATTGCAATCTACAAATAGTAAAAAATAGAAAATTCAAGTAAAACTGGAAAAAGTACCATTTGGGGCGCCCGGGTGGCTCAGTCGGTTAAGCAGCTGACTTCGGCTCAGGTCATGATCTCACGGTCCGTGAGTTCGAGCCCCGTGTCGGGCTGTGTGCTGACAGCTCAGAGCCTGGAGACTGTTTCAGATTCTGTGTCTCCCTCTCTCTGACCCTCCCCTGTTCATGCTCTGTCTCTCCCTGTCTCAAAAATAAATAAAATGTTAAAAAAAAGAAAGAAAAAGTACCATTTAAAATAGCACCAAAAACATGAAACACTTAGATATAAATCTAAAATGTATGTGCAAGATCTGTAGGCTAAAACACTAACTAAATTAAAGAACATTAAATAAATGGAGAAACATCATGGTTATAAATAAAAAAAACTCAATATTGTTATGTTGTTGATTCTGAAATTGATAGCAATATGCTACTCTCTAATAGACTAAAAGCTTTTTGAAGGCAAGGGTAATGTCTAACTGAATTCTATCACTTTGTGCATATAAAGTCTTCAGGAAACTTCTTGAGTTAATTTAGGAATGCAGGGACATACTCAGTGTTAAGAACACATTTATAATATTAAGTCACTGATCTAGTGAATCTCATGATTATGTACCCTTTTTTTATAGAAATTTATTTTTAATGTGATGAAATCATAAATGTGAGAAAGATACAGCATGTAGATTTAGTAATTTTCCTTACATTTATGATTAAAATGTAATTACCTAATCAGTGAAAAACAGCATAGTGAACAAGATATAGAACACAAATTATAAACAACTGTAGAATTCAATTAGTATTTCTAAGATTTTAGATTGTTTTTCAGCAATGTAGCATAATTGACATCTATGGAGTAAGCAATTTTCATGTCAAGCTGATATGAATTTTTCTGTATCTATTTCAAAATATGATATTTCTTTTATGTTTATATTTTTAAAATGGAGAGACAGAATCAATCAATAAACAATATAATGATGGATATTCCTAAGGGCTATGAAGAGAAGAAAGTCAGGGCAAGAAGAGAGTAAACTAATGCAGGTATATTTAAGATAAGTATTCTGAGAAGACTTCCCTGAGGACATCACATTTGTGAATAGATTTCATGCACAAGAGGACATTCATGAAGAAAGTAACAGAAGTTAGGATGGGAAAGTAGGCAGGGGCTGACCCAGAAGGAACTTGCAGACCATGGTATGATGAGAAGCCAATTCAGGTTTTGAGCATAGCACGGTACACTGTGAGCTCTTCAAAATACATGCAACAAGTTCCAAGCACCTCCACTGCTGACATTCTTGTCCAAGGCCATCATGAAACCTTGCCTAAATTCTTTTTTTTCAATATATGAAGTTTATTGTCAAATTGGTTTCCATACAACACCCAGTGCTCATCCCAAAAGGTGCCCTCCTCAATACCCATCACCCACCCTCTCCTCCCTCCCACCCCCCATCAACCCTCAGTTTGTTCTCAGTTTTTAAGAGTCTTTTATGCTTTGGCTCTCTCCCACTCTAACCTCTTTTTTTTTTCTTCCCCTCCCCCATGGGTTTCTGTTAAGTTTCTCAGGATCCACATAAGAGTGAAAACATGGTATCTGTCTTTCTCTGTATGGCTTATTTCATTTAGCATAACACTCTCCAGTTCCATCCACGTTGCTACAAGGGATACAGGAGTGCTGATGCATAGGGGCACTTGTACCCCAATGTTTATAGCAGCACTCTCAACAATAGCCAAATTATGGAAAGAGCCTAAATGTCCATCAACTGATGAATGGATAAAGAAATTGTGGCTTATATACACAATGGAGAACTACGTGGCAATGAGAAAGAACGAAATATGGCCCTTTGCCTAAATTCTTGAAAAGAGCCTCCCAAATAATTTCTTTACCTGTACCTTTGTTCCTGTAATGTGGATTCACAACACAAAAACCAGTGATCCTTACAAAATGTTAAATGAGATAGTATCACTGTGCTTAAAGCCATCCAGTGACTTCTCAAGTCTCTCAGAGTAAAACCACAAGTCTTTCAATGGGTCACAAGGTCCTGCATGAGTAATCCCCACCTAGCCCCCACTTCATCTCCCATAGGGATCCTGCTGGCTTTCAGTCCCAAATGCATCTTGCCTCAGGCCTCTGTGTATGCTTTTCTCTCAGCCTCAGCATCGTCTGTATGATGGTCCCTGAGAAATACATGGCTTACACTCACAGGTCCTCCGTGTCTGCTTGGATGCCATTGACCTCTGGGTCCTTCTGTGACTGTGCTCTATAAATAACAACTCCCCCCCACCCCCCATGCAGCTTTCTTTCATCCTTTCCCTTTACTTACTTTTCTTCACAACATAATCCGACAAATTATTTTCTTTCTTCTAAACACATCTACTTTAGAAATGCTTATTAAACTCTGAGCATATGTGAGTTCCTGTGCTTTTTCTTGCAATTAGGAGAAAAGATTAAGAGTATTGCCCTGCTTCTAGCACAGTGCCTTATATAGAGTATGATCTGAATTTAGCACTTTGTTATGAAAGTCTCGTTTAAGAGGGGGAAAAAAAAAGATGTTAAAGAAAGTTCTAAACTAAAAAGGAAAACTAAAATAAAAGTTGTTTTTTTTTCTCATGGAAATGATTTGTCTTTTTTTTTTAAAGAAATTTACCTCAAAATTACTTTAGAAAACGAACAACTCGTGCAGCTGAATTTTCTAAAAACAAGATTTCAGATATCAGATGAGGCACTGTCATATAGAAGGGCCATTTGAATTCATATTTTATTCTGGGAGAATTAACATGTACCAAGGCTTCAATGGATAGATTAGGTCACTGGTGTCTTTTTAACGTTGTCAACAATACAAATGCAATAACAAACAGTTTCTCTTTCTTCCTCATATCGGCCTGAGCATTTCCTAATGCAAAGGTCATATTCAATATACTCATTTATTTTTCCAACTTGAAGAAGAATTTTTTTTACATGGTCTTGACAGTATAGGTAGTAATATATTTCGTTCACTTGTGAGTAGTATCTGTTGAGTTCTACTATGTATATAAAAATGTATCTTTTCATAAATCCATTTCCCACCCATTGACTCCCTGTCTATAGCAATCAGCATCAATATCTCATTCATTGATTAGTATCACTTCTCTCTGTATATATATATTTTTTTCTCATTAAAATTTAGCAGTTTTCTTTCTCTAGAATATGCACATGTTTATGATTTTGAATATTCAGATTTTCTTTTCACTGTGAAAGAAAAATTTTCATTATATTCCTATATGGTTATTGTTTTCAATAAGAAACTCTTGGTTTTTGACTATTTATTTTCTTACCTGTCATCTTATCGGACTCTCTTAATCAGTGTAAAATTTGTTAAGTTGATTTACTTTGCTTTGCTACAATAAGAATTGTATTATAATAAATAATAAAGCTCCTTTCCCATATACTAGCTCTTTTCTTTTCCTTTGATGCATTGGTTAGATATATTAAACAAATATGCGGATATAACGATTATGAATTTAACAGGCATTTCATTTACGTTTTGCCATTGTAGGAAATGTTGTCTGATATAAGCGAATAATAATACTGAGCTATTGTGCTGGAAAATCCATGGCTAAAAAATCGAGTACCCAGACCTTAAATCTAACTAGTCATAGCTTTATAGAATATCATTTTTGTATAATTAGAAAAGCTTTTCAAATATTCCTGATCATTTTCTTAGCATATGTTGAGGAGTTAGTATTTTTTCCCTTTTGAACTACTGATTTGCAAAATCATATAGTTACCAGAATGTTGTGTTGTTTTTACATTTTTAAAAAATAGAACACTTGGTGATTTTACCATTTTTTGACACTATTTGATGACTTTTTCCTGATATTATGATATTTTGAATCACACTGCAAGTTCATAGTTTAAGTCTTAGAAAACTCTGAATTTTTTCTTTGTTGTGAAAAGCCTGGTTTATAATTTCCAAACTTTTGTATAATTATAAAAGAATGTGAGTGATGTAATAACTTTATAAGGTTGCATGTGAAAAAGAAAAGCAGAAACCATGCTCCTTGTAAAATGGAATCAGTAGTGTATAGAAAAATGAAAGTGCGTCATCTCCTTGTAACCATGAGTCATCTTTCTTTGTAGGTTGGGTTCTCTGCAATTGGATGTTAATACAGACTTGAGTACATAGGATGCTTTTTAGGGCTCAACACCTATGGGAAGGAAGGAAGGTAGGGGGCAGCACTGAGAGACATTGAACTGCCACACAAACTTGAAACATCTTAGGCAACTTCATGTGCCTATGTGACCCATGTCAGTTCTGTGTTCTGTGTTGTGTCAAAATGGCTACCCTGACATCATCTCCTGCATCAGCTGTGGGATATGAGTCACTCTAAGATGTGTGCCTTTAGGGAATGCTGCTCTTTGCAGCTGAGGTAGATCCTGAAGGAGCTGACAGCTAGAGGCTGTTTGTGGGAAGAGGCTACAAGTCCTTCTTCCAAAGGGACGTGGGACATGAAGCTAGCTCAGTGTGTACAACACATTTTTCCTTTAATATCAACTTGGAATATTTTATTAAAACACTTTATATGCATTTTTATTTACATCTTATTTTTCATCTAAATGATCTTGGGATTTTATATATAGTATTATATATAAATCTATATATATATAGATATATATACTATAAATCTATATATATATAGATATATATATACTATAAATCTATAGTATATATATATATGTATATATGTGTGTGCATGTGTATAAAAAGAGAGTACACATTTACTCTGCCAATTCTTTATATACTTATTTAAAGTTATTTTTTAATAGCAGGATTTTATGATTTTTCAATCTTAATTTATCTATCAGTTGACTGTTTTAAATAGTGAAAATAAATTTGAAAAGGCATAGGGTATGTCTTCTGGGCTATTACTCCATTAAGTATTTTGTAATATTCACGCATGAATAATATTCCTTTCAAAATAAACTTTTCTTTGCTGCCTTCTGTCATTTAATATTGCATAGGTGTTCTTATTTCTGCTTAAACACTTTAACTCTTTACTTGTCTTTAAATTTAAAAAGTCTCAAGACCTGGGGTGCCTGGGTGTCTGAGTTGGTTGAACAACTGACTCTTGATTTCCGCTCAGGTCATGATCTTGTGGGTCATGGGATCAAGCCCACCTCAGGCTCTGCACTCTCAATGGACTCTCTCTCTCCCTGTCCCTTGCCTGTCCCCTGCTCACACTCATACTTTCTCAAAAATAAATGAATAAATAAATAAATAAATAAACAAACAAACAAACTTAAAAAAAAATTCTCAAGGCTTGTCTGAAAATGATCAATTATTTTTGTTGCACTATGATGATAATAGAAGTAGGGAAGAATTATGATAAGATTTCCATTTTTACAATCATCACCCTGATTTTAATCTGGAGATTATATTATGAGGAGAATAAATAGATATAAGGGGAAACAATTAAAATTGACTCTCAGTGTTATGAAAAGGACTTCAATGGATAAAAATAACAGAAGAAGAGAAATAATATGGATATGGTGAAATCAAGTTTAGTTATAAATTGAGTTTGGGGAGCCATGAGCAATCATAGTTAAGGCATATAAATGTCTGTTGGGTTTAGAACTCAGGCAGTTGTGTTGTAAATAAGGTAAGAATAATCATTAGTAACTCAACATGTATAGGATCTAGAGGTTGAATAGCATAAGAAAAAAGAGAGATAAGGATAGAGGCTTGAAACATACCAAGATATCCGAAGAATATGGAAGAGAGGGTGGTGCCAGCAGAGGAGAACACAAAAGAGTTGTCAAAGCCCTGGGAAGACTGTGAGAACATTTTGATATCGAAAGTGACCTCTAAAGATTGCTTTGGTTGCTGCCTGTGAATTTTGATATGTGGTGTTTTTAATACCATTTAATCACTTATATTCTACCTTCTTTGTCATTTTGTCTTTGACCCTTTGGTTACTCAGTAAACAGTGTGATTTTTAAGTTCCAAATATTATATTGATTTCTAACTAAATACCATCGTGGAGGTTAAGCATGCTCTGCATGACTTTGATCTTTCGAAATACGTTTAATATTGTTTTATGGCCCAGCATATGGTCCATATTAGTCAGTATTATATTCATATTTGAGAAAAACATAGTATTCTGCTGTTATTGGCTGTTTTATTGTATAAACATCCGTAAGGTCAACTTAAAGAAGATGTTGTTCAATTTATTATTATTATTTTTTAATCTACTTATTCAGTCAATTACTTGGAGATTGATGTTAAAGTCTCCAACTGTAACTGTGGATTTTTCTAGCTTTTCTTTTATATTTGCCAATGTGTTGATATATGTATTTGAGAACATTGCTATTATGTGTTACTGACCTAACTATATTGTTATAATTATTATTATTACTATAGTCAAGGTTGCTATTGTTGTTTGTAGGTGTTATTACATACTTACACCTAATAACGACATAATGTAATGGCATTAAGAAGTTTGAAAGATATTAGTGACCTGTCTAAAAAAATAATACAGTATTTGAAGTAACAAAAATCCTTTTTAAAAAAAATTTAATTTTTATTTATTATTGAGAGACAGAGACATAGCATGAGCATGGAAGGGGCAGAGAGAGAGGGAGACACAGAATCTGAAGCAGGCTCCAGGCTCTGAGCTGTCAGCACAGAGCCAGTCACAGGGCTCGAACCCACAGACCCGTGAGATCATGACCTGAGCCGAAGTTGGACACTTAACTGACTGAGCCACCCAGGCACCCCAACAAAAATCCTTTTTAAAAAAGAGGGGGATTATTCACAGTAAGTGTTTACCTAAAGTTCTCATTAGTGTATTTTCAAGTTTTTTGGGACTTGAGTTTTGTTAACTCTTAACAATTTGCCATTTAAGCTTAGAATTAGAAAATTAAGCTAAAGTGGCTGGAATAGTCAGAATTTCAAGAATAAATACAATAACATACATTGAATGTTAAAAGAAAAGGGAATTCAAAGTTCAGCTAATGAAACCCTAGCGATGTACCTAGGAGTTTTAGCTTTTCTCACCAGACCCTAGGATTTTCTTTCCGAAGTCTTCTAAGACATTGACCACTTACCTATCTATGTTCAAGGTTCAAAAATTATTATAGCTCCTTTTTTATACTCATTTTAATTTTGTGGATTTATCCATCACCACCACCACCACCACCACTTTTTTGGGAAATATTTTTCTCATTTTTGTAAGGATTTTGGTGAAACGGAAGCTAATAAATGTGTTCAATTTGCCATCACTAACTGCCAGATCAACATATATGATTTTTCATGTACTTCTCTATTGTTATTACTACTACTTGTGCTGCTGCTTCTGCTGCTGCTTACTATTGTTACCTCTAGTCCTCATTGGTGGAGACTTTTATCATAGTTCCTGGCACCTGGTGGACCCAAAGTCCTAACCAGGAGTATAATTACCAAATCCCGTGGGATCACAAAAAAAGGAGCGAGTTCTGCAATGGGAGTAAAAAAAAAAAAATGTCTTTATACACTGGCCATTATATATGAAGTATTCTTACAGCAAAGAAGCATACTAAGAATATGGAATATATTCTTATACATCTATATTCTACAGAATATACATCTATATTCTACAGAATATAGGATCTATATCTATGTATCTATATTCTATAGAATACAGAACATACAGATTTCTGTACAGACATAGAGCAGCATGAATGAAGAGAGAGTTTACATTTTAGTCTCCTTTACGTGACCAGATATTCTGGACCCTTGAAAATTAGATTTCCATGTTTAAAACTAAGGTGGCATGTTGCAGGATTCTTTTTTCTTTTTTTAAGGGAATTTCACTGTAATTTTTTTTTTTCATTTTATTTATTTGAGAGAAAAAGGGAGAAGGAGGGGGTATGAGCTGGGGACAGAGGCAAAGAGAGAGAGAGAGAGAGAGAGAGAGAGAGAGAATCCGATGCAGGCTCCACACTGAGCCTAATGTGGGACTTGATCCAATGACCTTGGGACCATGACCTGAGCCAAAGTCAAGAGTTGGTGCTCAACCCACTGAGCCACTCAGGCATCCAGTGTTGCAGGATTCTTAAAACCCTCAGTTGTCTTGAATAATTTCTTCTGTAGAGTATGTTCATAAAATTTGAGTTAAAGATGGTATGTCACACTGTCTAGGACAATAGTGTCTATAGCTAGATTGTTTGGTTTCAAAACATGGTTGTACCGTTCACTGGTTCTGTGATCTTGGTAAATATTACTTAAAGACGTTTCTTCTCAATTTGCAATTGGAGCTAGAATAGTACCTAATTCATAGGGTTTTGGTAAAGCTCCAATTACTTAATGCATGTAAGTCATTCAGAAGAGTATCCAGGACTTAGTAAACACTGCATTATTGTGAATATTTGTTATTCTTTCAACTATTATATTACCATTATTATTATTGGTGGGGGTCAGAATCATAGAATGATTTGTATTTAAAGTACACCTCTAGATGGGTTAAAGTAATGGCCACTCATTTTTAAATGAAAGGATGTCATCATCATAAGCTTAATTACTCCACCATTTAAAATCTCTGAGGCTTTATCTATGTGTGCTTATTTGCCAAGCCATGAAACAAAGTTCAAAGAGCTATGGATCTTAAATATAATAACAATAATCATCTGGCAAATGAATGGTTGCCTTCTGGGATCATGATTTCAGTGCACGGATAGAAGTTAATAAAGTAGTCACAAAGGATTCTGTCCACTTCTGTACTGAAGAGGGTCATATTTAAGGCTCCATTTAATTTACAAAATGTCAAACAACATCAAAAGAAGAAATTTGTTGCATTAATCTTTCAAAGAGAATGTAAACCTCATATTAGCCAGAGTTATTAATCAAAATTAGCTATTGATTTTGCTGTGTCAGTAAATCCAAATTTACGAAGACTTGGTTATCAACACTTAGATTATGTAAATAGAAGTTTGGAATTTTTTCTCTCCGAGGATATTTTTTAACTATTAGCATTTCTGTTAATAGGAATTGTGGACTTCTACAAGGGTTGTATAAATTGAAGTCATTTTATAAATGATAAAATTAAATAAACTAGTAAACTTTACTATTCATGTTAAAAATAACAGTGATATTAACAGATTTTTGTTTTAATAACATAAATTTGTCAGAAATACATGGTATTGATTATAATGAAGACTTACTAGAGAAGGGAAATAAATCACATCAATATTTATTGAAAAATACAGGTAAGAATTCTAACTTTAAGGAAACAGACATAGTTATAGAAATGAATCAAGGCATGGAAGTATGAGCAATAGGATTGGTCTAAAGATTAAAAATGGAGATTGAATATGATGTTAGCTGTGAGTTTGTCCTATATTGAATTTATTATGTTGAGATATGTTTCCTCTATACCCACTTTCTTGAGAGTTTTTTTTTATAATAAATGGACATTGAATTTTATCAAGTATTTTTTCTGTATCTATTGAAATAGCCATATGATTTTTATCTTGCTTTTTATTAATGTGGTATATCACCTTGATTGATTTGTGGGTGTTGAAACATCTTTGCATTCTTGGAATAAATCCCACTTGGTTATGATCTTTTTAATGTATTGTTGAATCTGGTTTCCTAATGTTTTGTTGATGATTTTGCATCAATGTTAATCAAGGATATTAGGCTGGGATATTTTTTTTGGTAATGTCTTTGGGTTTCCTATAAAATATTTCTAAGTGGAAAAATATTAAAATTAATTATCACTTATATTAATCTACTTAGCCATGCCTAATGCAGAATCTTTTTCAAATATATTGTTGTTGAATTTTGTCTTTTGTCTATTTTGGGCCACAATTCATTTCTTTATTCAAAGTGAAACCAAGCCCAATTTGATGTATTTTTATCATTTATGATGATTTGTTTTTATTTTAACTTTAAATTATTCAGCAAGCTCATGCCTACAAGTAAAGGAGTCAAAAATACAACACACATTTCTTCAAACATTTGCTCAATGTTTTTATAAAGTAAATTGTCCGAGAGAATGGATAAAATGTTAAAGGTATAGGAAATATTAACAGCATGCATATTTTTGAGTTCTTTGCATCTCAACTAAAAAATTGAGCACTGAATGTAAACAATTACATTAGCACTTCCAAAAATTAAAAAAAAAAGAAAATGTGAGACCAATACTCCACTGCTCCAACCCCAAGTAAGAACATGAAAAAAAAAAAAAAACCCAAAACAACACATTCTAGACTAATTAGTATCTCTCTATATATGAGATGACCCTGGAGAAGTCCATGTCAACATGAACATAGATTCAAATAGTCCTTATACCTAAGAAAGTCATTTGTATCCATTCCTGAGCCATCAAATTTTGTGTTGCTTCTTCCCTGTCTTAACACAGGCTGAGCCCAGGGTAATGTGCCAGTGTTACATAATATGTGTTTTTATGGCTTGAAAACTTAGGTCTAAATGATAAAAATAAGATCTTGTTTTTCTTTTCTAATCTTTCCCCTCCCGCCCTTTTATTTCCTTCTTTCCTCCTTCCTTCCTTCTTTCCTTCCTTCCTTCCTTCCTTCCTTCGTTTCTTTCTTTCTTTCTTTCTTTCTTTCTTTCTTTCTTTCTTTCTTTCTTCTTTCTTTCTTTCTTTCTTTCTTTCTTTCTTTCTTTCTTTCTTTCTTCCCTCCCTCCCTCCCTCCCTCTTTCTTTTCTTTTCTTTTCTTTTCTTTTCTTTTCTTTTCTTTTCTTTTCTTTTTCTTTCTTGATTAAATAGTTGTGCTTAGCCAGGAGTGTATTTGGGATTCTCAAATTAATGAAGATTGAATTATCCCTAGCTTTGTTTTAAGGTAGAAAACACAAGACTTTTTTACTTTCTTCTTATTTTCACACATCAATTCAAACTTGTTTTTTTCTGCTTTCCTTTTCTTTGAGAATAACCCTGGTTAAGCTAAAATTGGGAGTATCCTTCGTTCTGTAAAGAAACAATAAAGGATCAGAAGGCAGGAAATCAGTCACACCAGTAGGAAGATTATGGATCAGCTACAGAAAATAAAATGTGCTACTTTTTCTCTGTCCTGGACTTATTCTTGTTTTTTTGTTTTTGTGTTTGTTTTTTTTAGTTGATTTTTTTTTTTTAATTGACATCCAAGTTAGCATATAGTGCAACAATGGTTTCAGGAGTAGATTCCTTAGTGCCTCTTACCCATTTAGCCCATCCCCCCTCCCACAACCCCTCCAGCAACCCTCTGTTTGTTCTCTATATTTAAGAGTCTCTTATTTTTTGTTCCCCTCCTGTTTTTACATTATTTTTGCTTCCCCTCCCTTGGATCTATTCTTAGTTCTTATGCAGCATCTTATATGCAAATCTAGTTGCTTTTAGGGACTGATTATTTTTTGGTCAGTCTCAAAGATGGCAGCAACTTTCTCTTTGGAGTCTTACTATGTATTCAATGCAGATGATTGCAGAACTCAGTGGTAGGATCTTATTGTCCCAGCATGAGCTGAGATAATAATCATCATTTTTCATTAATCTGCTCTACCTTCATGGGTCATTAAAATAAAGCATTCTTGATATTCAGACTATTCATTCAAAAGCTGTTTGACTGTCTTTAAGTGGTCAAAAAAAAAATCTGGCAAAAATAACATTGTTGTTTCCTTTATGTATTTGCTGGCCCAGGGCCCTGCTAGTTTGTGGTTCTAGCAATATAAAAGCAATGGTTGGGTTGAAACACTGCAATCCTGAATCCCTGACCCTAACTGGTTTTCTGTTCATTGCTTGTCTCAGAGATGATATATAAGAGCAGTGACAGGCCTGAGGCACTATGACAGGACAGTTCAGGACCACAGCATCACAGCTGCAACTTACAGACTTCCAATTCCCTGCCAAAACTGTACAAAAATAACTTCTTCATACTCTCCAATCTGAAAAGCATTGTATTTCTTTACGCCTGCAAGAAGGCCTTTGGATTTTTATACTTCTTTTATATATAAATAAAGATGCTATGATAAACAATACAGGCACAATTATGTATATATATATTATATATATATATGTATAATATATAATTATATATTATATAATTGTACCTATATTATATATAATATATACACATATATACATGTATAATATATATATATATATATATTATACACAAACACCAAACAATATTCTGAAAATTTAATTGAATATTCTTTGATGGGCCCCTGGGTGGCTCAGTGGGTTGGATGTCCGACTTCGGCAAAGGTCTTGATCTCCTGGTTCATGGGTTTGAGCCCCGTGTGGGGCTCTGCTCTGTCAGCATGGAGTCTGGAGCCTGCTTCAGATTCTGTGTCTCCCTCTCTCTCTGCCCCTCCCCACACTCATTCTCTCTGTCTCAAAAATGAATAAACATTAAAAAAATTAATTTAAATTTTCTTTGAAATCAGTGATGCGGTGGGGAAGAGAGGTGGACATAGTTGCTCATTCAGACAGTGATGATTTTTTTTAAGTATTCTCATTGCCATTTTTTTAGAAATCCCAGCATATGGTGCAGATTAAAAGCAGAGTAACATTGTCAGTTATATCACTTTTAAATTCCTACCACAATGAACCCCATTAATGACCCCTTTATACAGAGTTGTCGTCTCCTACTACCCTGTCTTACCTTAGGTGACCATATTAAAGACCCCAGTCTAGTGGCTTAAACAATAGAAATTTATTTCTCACAGTTCTGGAGACTGGGAAGTCCAAGATCAGAGTGCCAGTATTGTTGGGTTCTTGGTAAGAACCCTCTTCCCGACTTGCAGACATCTACCTTCTCGCTGTATTCCCACGTGGCAGAGAAAGGAAACTCTGGCATCTCTGCCTCTTCTGAGGATACTAACCCTATCATGGGGCCTCCACCCTCAGGTCCTCATCTAAACCTAATTGTCTCCAAAAGGCTTCATCTCCTACTACTATCACATTTGGAGATAGGGTTTTAACATATGAACTTGGGGGGGCACAAACATAACACATCCCCACTTGGTACACCACTGCCTAATATCTAAGCTATGTACTATTCTCATCCTGTTTTGCAAAATTGGACATGGAGGCAGAGAGAGATGAAGAAATCTGACAAAGATTATATTCTTGATAGCGAAAATATGATAATAAAACTTACTGTATAACATAAGATAGCAAAGGTAAATCCTGTAGTTTTAGCACATTATGCTGACTCTCCATCCCATGTACTTCTATATATTCAACGTAACAATCATAATAAATAGCATGTGAAAATCTGGCTATAAATAATATATGGTCTGAGGTTAAGTTAGGATTTAACATTTTGTAAAACTGTTTTGTCTTAGTGCAGACTTTTTTTTTTTTTTTTACTAATTCCAGATGTTTTTAAAGAATTGCATGCTCATTGATTTAGAGAATCATTGAAGTTTGCTGATAATTTGGGCAATGTATAGATTAAAGTCTGTCCTCTCACAGAGCAGATGCAAAGTTGAAAGAATTTTTTGTTTTGTTTTGTTTTTTTCTTTATATTTTGAGAGAGAGACAGAGAGCAAGCTGCAGAGGGGCAGAGAGAGAGAGAGAGAGAGAGGGAAACACAGAATCTGAAGCAGGCTCCAGGCTCCAAGCTGTTAGGACAGAGCCTGATGTGGGGGTCAATCCCATGAACTGTGAGACCACGATCTGAGTCGAAGTCGGATGCTTAACCGACTGAGCCACCCAGGTTCCCCGAAAGAATATTTAAACTGCAGGAAGAACATATGTTATTCAAACCCAAGAGAAATAAAATATTTACAATAAGCATGACATATTTTACCGACCCATTAAAAGGCTGTCTTCTAGACAATTCATTATTAGCCTTATCAGCATTTCTTCTAATACTTGACATGACAAGACTGCATTATTTTAAATTCTGTTGTAATTCAAATTTGAGCTACTGTTGTTCTCCTCCTCCTCCTCCTCTCCTCGTCATCCTCCTCCTTTTACTTCTTCACACATAATGAGGACATATGATGCAAACTTCTAGATATATTCCATATAAAAATTAGAAAAATATCAAGGTTATTAAAATTTAACACCGTTTTTGTCTCCATGCATGAAAAATTGAAATTGAAATAAAGGTGAACCCACTAGAAATTAACACATGAAAGGATTACTGTTTGTAGATGATATGTTTATATACATTCAGAACCTAAGAAATGTACTATGAAATGCAAAACTAACGAGCATTTGCAAAATGATCTAGGATAGTCGGGGTTTTCCCGGCAAAAGTAATACCATAGTCAAAGGAATGAGATTTAGTGTGGTTCTGGAGAATCCATGTAGTTTGGTAAGGCTATAACAAAAGGTTTCTGAGTGAATATGATGAAGACAGAAGGCTGGAAATATTGTCAGGACATATCTTGAAGGCTTTCCATTCCACAGTAAGTAATTTGGATTATTATTACAAAGTAGTGGCTTGATCACAATTCCATTTTAGAAGTTTCTTGTTTAAAAAAGAAGGGCAATGCAGAGTAGAAATTAAATAGCTCTGGTTAAACAGAAGGCAGGAAACACATTTTAAAAATTGGCATAGGGAGTCCTGGGTGGCTCCGTCAGTTAAGTGTTTGACTCTTGATTTTGACTCAGGTCATGATTTCATGCTTCATGAGCACAGAGCCTGCTTGGGATTCTCTCTCTCCCTCTCACTCTGCCCCTCCCTCAACTCACACTCTCTGTCTCTTTCTCAAAATAAATAAATAAACTTTAAAAAATAAAAGAAAACTGGCATGAAAGATTAGCTAATAGAAATGAAAATCGAAACTAATATAACACTAATATTCATGACAGAATTTATAAACAGTGAATAATAAATTTAATAAAAAGACAGCTATGTACAAATAAAACTATAAATCACACTGAATAATATAAACATCTTATAAGCTGTTCCAATGACAATGTTCATATAAGAAAGTTAATGTGAAAATATCAGCATTTATAAATTTAAAGAAATATATTTTATGCAAATGTAATTAGATTACCAACAGACATTTTAAATAGACTACAATGAGAATTGGTTTATTTATTTATTTATTTATTTACTTATTTATTTATTTATTTTTAATACGAAATTTATTGTCAAATTGGTTTCCATACAATACCCAGCGCTCACCCCAACAGGTGCCCTCCTCAATACCCATCACCCACCCTCCCTTCCCTCCCACTCCCCATCAACCCTCAGTTTGTTCTCAGTTTTTAAGAGTCACTTATGGTTTGGCTCCCTCCCTCTCTAACTTTTTTTTTTCCTTCCCCTCCTCCATGGTCATCTGTTAAGTTTCTCAGGATCCACATAAGAATGAAAACATATGTTATCTGTCTTTCTCTGTATGGCTTATTTCACTTAGCATAACACTCTCCGGTTCCATCCACGTTGCTACAAAAGGCCATATTTCATTCTTTCTCATTGTCACATAGTATTCCATTGTGTATATTGTTTTTAAAATGTAAAAAATTAAAAATAAAAAAGGAGGAATGGGGACAGGTACTTGCTTGACAGGATAATAGAATGTGTATTAACAAAAATGTATTGCATTGGCATAAGCATATATGGTGGAGAGTTCTAGTTGTCCACAAAAATCCTTTCTTCCTTCCTCCCGTGGTAATAAATTTATATAGGCGAACACATGGTTTCTGAGCCAAGTTACATTTCACAGCTTCCCTTGCAAATCAATTTAGCTATGTGGCTATAAGTTCTCAGCAATGAAACATTAGCAAAATTCAGTGCTCCATCTCTCCGTAAGGTACATAATATAGCCAAGCATGCTTTCCCATATTCAGAATTCTTGTTTTCACCCTTGGACAGGGCAGCAATCTAGTTTATATGTGGACAAAGGAATGATGTGATCCTGAGTAACCAGAACCATCTCCCATACTGAACCAGATTATTCATATGGAAATTGTTATTATGTGTGTTGTCAAAGCAAGCTCTTCGTATGGAAATGTTTATGTTAAATGAAGGCAAACTTCTTTTTTTTTTTGCTACAATTTTTTGGGGTGTATTGTTTCAGCAGCCTAGGTTTACCATAACCAGACAAATTGATCAGTCAGAAGAACCCAGAGTTTCCAGAAATATATTACTGTCTCAGCTCAGGCTTCTATAACAAAATTCTATAGACTAACAGAAGCGTATTTCTCATAATTATGAAGGTTGGGAAATACACGATCAAGGTGCCAGCAGATGTATTTCTTGATGAGAACTTGCTTCCTAGCTTGTAGACAACCACCTTCTCATTGTGTGCTCAGATGACCTTTCTTCCATGGGTGTAGGTGGAGAGAATGAGAGATTTCTCTCTTCTTCCTCTTATAAGGGCCTTAATCCTGTAATGTGCATCCTACCTTCATGACTTAATCTGAACCTAGTTACCCCCCAAAGGCCCCTTTCCAAGTAACATCAAACTGGGACTTAGAGCTTCTAAATATGAATTTTGAGGGACACAAATATCCAGTCCATAACAACATCTGGGACCTAAAAATAAAAATAAGTCTGTACTCAATGAGGAGGAAAAAAAAGATGGTTTGATCAGTAAGTGATGCCAGTATAAAAGGCTATCCAAGTGGCAGAAAATAAATATGGACCACTACTTTATACCCAAAACTGAAAAACAAGACAATAAAAATCATAGATGATCTAGGAGAAAAATGGAGTCTGGGGAGAAACTGTGTTTGATCTGACTTAATAATAGCAAAGACAGTTTTGAATATTATCAAAGTAGATACATGTCAAAAGTGCATAAAGTAGTAAAAAAATGATATTTTGGCATTTTTTTTCTTTTGTCTGAGATTTAAAAAAAATTGAAATACAATTGACTACTATAAGCATTCTACAACATGGCATAAATTAAAGATCAAAGATATACATATACAGAGACTTGGCTTGAAAAACTAAAGAGTACACTATGTGTATTAGTGAGGATAAACAATGATCGACAGTGACTCTATAAGAAGAAAAATAGAAAGAGAACAAAAATCTTTCAAAGCAGTCTTCAAAGACAATCCCAAGGACTTTAGAGAAATGTTTCTAGACTTTTGTTTGTTTGTTTGTTTTGTTTTGTTTCATTTTGGTTTTGAGTAGCTGTATTTTGTACTGAGAAAGATAACAAAATAGCATGCATGTGATTTAAAACCAACCAAGCACTGATAAAAATATATATCACTGCAGTTGTGATTTCACATGAAACCTAAACAGTAAGAACTGGGCACATATTTATTCTTCACGTCATGTGCTAAGCCTGGCAGAGGAGAACTCCCTTTCCACCAGAGTTTCAAAGGAAAAATGAGAGTGCTGGTAGAGGGGACTCAGCCAGCAGGCTCACCCTGCCCCTGCAGAGCATAAGAAGGGAAGAGGCTGTGATGTGCATCTCTGGTATGTCTCCTCTGCCCTCTCCTGGGCCACTAGGGTGGACCCTGATCAGCATCTCCTTAGTAGCAGTGAGCGGAGGGAGAAGGGTGGAGAAACTCCTGGAGCTGTATAGACAAAATGGATCCGCCTTCCTCTCTGCCCCCCCCCCCCAGCAACTCCTTTCTTTTCCTTTTTCCTTTTGTAAAGGTCGATCCAGGATGAGCAGCATTCCTTTCCTGCCCTGCAAGTCCCCAGACAGGAGCCTGCGGGCACCAAATCCTGAGCTGGGTAACAGCACAGGCCTAGGACTCCCCTTTAGCTCTGAGATGCAGCAGTTGTTTGTTTCAGTAAGTTGACATTAAATCCACCAAAAAAAGAGCAGCACCACTCAAAAACCAGGGGCTGAACCAGCTGGGCCTAAATCTTTAGGGTGGACAGGAGTCAGGCTTCTGAGTCACAAAAAGTGTTGAGACAACTGGCCACGCAAGTTTTGCTGGATGGAGCCCCACACAATGAGGGTCCCCATTCTGTTTGTCCCATTCTCTAATGAACCCAGCCCAATATGGCATTTCACCATCACCCCATCAGTACTACATTGATAGAGCAAATTTCAGTCTTTATCATCCTACATTGAGAATATATCCAAAATTCAACCATTTTTTCTTCTCTTTCTACCTCACTCTGGGATATGATAGCCTGTGTGCCCTAGTGTTTTGCAAATATTGAGTTGGGTATTTGAGCTAGGATTAGGAGAAAAGGATGGGGATTAAAGTGTAGAAGGAAGTAAAGTCAATACAAAGACATTTTATTGAATTGCTTATTGCTGCAGATAAATGGTGGCTTGATCATACGATATGATCTAAGGAAGCCATGAAATGCATTTCAGAACATCTTTCTGGGGAAATCCTGTTCTGATAGGTCAAAGGCTTACTACACAAGGTGTGAATTCCCTCTACTTAATAGTTGCACATGTGTGAGCAACAAGTGAGTTCTCAAGATATACCCTTCCATATGACAGAAAATGGAAACCACATGGTCCAAGCCTGAGCTAAGAAGCTGATAAGTAGCTTCTGTATGAAATTGGTTGGTTGACTTCGTCTAAAAACCAAGCTGGTTTTTACACAGGTCACTGGAATAAGAAGGCATCGAGGTTGAGATCATCTGGAGTGATACATGAAGGGTGTCTGGTACAGTCCACTTAGGAACTCCATGAAGTCCAATCTATCACTGTCCCCAATCAAAGTGGTGGTCTACTGCAATATCTTAAAATAATTTAAGGAAAAATAGTTTGTAAGATAAATTGCAGTTCTTGCTATTGTAGCCTTTACTAAGGTCATAATATGCATGTAGGATCCACTTTCTCTGACCCATTCTAGATTTTTTCACCTTCATCCAGGATTTAGGCAGTTTTCTTGACTGATTGCTGGATCTAATCCAGATTTTATCCAGCAAATTTTGAATCTTCTCTTGCCCTTTCTCAAGTCATGTTTATTTGTTTCCATTACATAATGGGGTGTATAAATATATATTATATAATATGATATATATGATACATATCATATATATCATATTATATAATATATATATCATATATTATATATAATATATCATATATATATAATATATATATGATATATATATAATATATATATGATATATATATATAAATTCTGGACTAGTTAAATGAATCACTAGAAGTGATGGTGAGAGAGACCAAACTTACCCCTATCCTTTGTGTCCTGGGCTTCTCTATTCTAACTATTAGGAATACAACAAACTATGTAAGCTCTTGGCTTAATGCATATGTCACCTCCTGGAACAAAGTACCTAATCTCAGCAGTGTTGGCACCAAGTTGACCCTTTAGCTGAGCTTTTAACAGGTGATTTTACTATTTTATCAGGCTGGGTGTTTCTGGGAAATGAGATAGACAATATGAGAGTTCTTGGATCATGGTTCTGTCAGAAGTGCTATAGTAATGGTGGAAGAACCCTAATACTTTGTATACAGGTGTCAGTCAGTCCTGGTCAGGACACATTATTGCCTCTTCTAGGTGGAAAAGATTAAATATAATCAATGTCCACACAATAGTTTGATAGTTTCTGTTGAGGTATATTAGCATATTGAGAGCTCAGCATCACTGCCTATTATTGGCAGTGAGAGTAACTAGCTAACCCTTTTTGAGAAAGAGCTCGTACATAGTCTCTATCCTTCATATCATGGCCACTGTATCCTTTAACCTGTTATACCGGTATATTAACCTATTATACCAGTATATACCAGTATATTACTCAAGTGTCACAACAACCACATTACTAAATGCCTCACTTAAAGCCTGCTGTACATTCCAATCAAGCATGGGTTATTGGATACTTCCCCAGGCAAGGGTTATCACCATTTTACTTCTCTTTATCTGTGAGCTGGGCAATGATGGTAGAAATGCAGAAGAGATAAGAAAGAGTGAAATGCAAAAGAAAAATAGGTTTTTCTCAAGGTGCCTGGGTGGTTCAGTTGGTTAAGCGTCCCACTTCAGCTCAGGTCACGGTCTCACAGTTTGTGCGTTCGAGCCCTGCGGCAGGCTCTGTACTGACAGCCCTGAGACTGCTTCAGATTCTGCATCTCCCTCTCTCTCCATTCTTCCCCCGCTCACACTCTGTCTCTCTCAAAAATAAAGGTTAAAAATTTAAAAAAAGAAAAAGAAAAATAGTTTTTCAAAAACAAAGAGGTATGATATATCCCCTTGTTTATTTAAATATATATGTGCACATATGTATATAGCAAATATAACATGAGAAAGAATTATGTATACTGACTTGTAAAATTGTTTATATTATATTAAGTGAAAATAGAAGATTTCAAAGTGATATGTATTGTATGATTCTGTATGGGTGAAAAAAACACAATATATATTTGTATAAAGAAGGGGGTTGAAGAATACTCAAGATGCAAATTTTTATATTGATTCCTCTTGGTTATGGGACTGGAGAAATGCAGGGGAGTTAGGGAGAAGAAGATGGTAATTTTGTCTTATACATCTTACCCTGAAATCATTTATTATTGGTTATTCATTTACTATGATAAAGCCAAAAAAGAAAAAGTTAAATATAAATGTATAAGATGTAATGTGGAAAGCAAGTATAGCAAAATATTGGTTTTATTAGATTGGGTAAATGTTTTGGTTGCCTTCTCCAAATTTAAGAGAATGTTCAAAATAAAAGACTTTTATAACTTTAAAATACAAAACAATAATGGCAAACTAATCAGCTGTTAATGTTGGTCACAGGTCATGATGTATTTTACACATTTATATTATCTAAGTTTTAATTCTCACTGAAAGATTAGCAGCATCTTTTGAGCTAAATATCTAAATGGAAATCATTCAGACACACAGTTCACTATGGGATTTGGAAGGACCTTTGCAATAATTTTTAAAGCTATGTTCTTATTCTGTAATCTATTTTGTGAGCTCTGTTGAGAACAACCGCCCCTGTAGCCACTCAAGAGAAGCAGAGTTCAGGTAATCTCATCGTTTGTTCTGCCCCAAAGTGCTTAACCCTCTCTCCTTTCTGTGCACACATTCCAATCAGCACAAAGGCACCTTTCATTACTTCCTAAAACACCACAACATCAGAATCTTTCGGATTTTTAGATGACCCTAAGATCATCATAAAGGGACTTTGAGACATCTGACAAAGCTGTCTTACAAAAATACTAATTGGATGGAGACACTGGGCTTCTAAACTTAAGCTCTATGTGTATTTAAGGTTGATCGAGATTAAAGTGGAAAGAAAAGAGAAAGAAACTAATCTGTTTTCATTCACTCATTTCTAGAACTCCTAGAGAGAAATTATTTAAACGTGAGCTTCTGAAGTTCTGGTGGCCTTCTTGATTTGCTCCCTGTCTTAGCATTTTCTGATGATAGCGCAGAAAAAAAAAAAATAAATAACATCTCTCAGATACCTTGCTGGATGCTCTAAGGGCACAGGAAGGTGAAAATTAGAGAAAATATTAATGTATACACACTCAAACACACACACACACACACAGAACACAGGAGGAGGGAACAAAAGGAATGAAGGAGGAAAGGAAGGGGAAAAAGTGGGAAAGAAGGAAGGAAGGAGGGCAGAAGAGAGAGAGAGAGAGTGAGAGAGCGCAAGAGAACGAGGAGACAGAAATCAGTCTCGTGAAGGAAGAATAGAAAAGGAGGAGAAAACACAGTCACCAGAGTAGATGTCATACTTGTCTCAAATAACTATGTGAAAAAAAAAATACATAACTGTATAAAAAAAAAATTATCAGCTGAAGCAATGTACCAGATTGACAGTACTGGCTAAAATAGTTAGATGGCATATCTCTGAATAATACAGACAGAGGTGAAAGGAAATGAATGAAAAGAGGAGATTCAGTTCTGAGAGGATACAAAAAAAGTGCGTGATTAAGGCCCTCGATTTAGCTTTAGTATTGACAACCGGGAAAGGTGCAGTATTCCCATCTAGTAGACATTCAAAACATGCTACTGCCTACCTTCTCATTAGGTGTCACATCTCCTACAGAATTCTTTGTGAGATTATTTACCTCCTAAAACCTTAGAAGACACAACAGGCTATCTGAGAGATATATTCCTGCATTATTACCACAAAAAAATTAAAGTAGGGAGCAAATCCTGAATAGAGGAATCTCAGAATTCATTAAGACATATTTTTCTAGGTACCTATCCCTTATGTAATTACTGGTTCAATATCACTATATTCAAATTACGTACTAAATATGATGTTTTAGATAGCAGTGAGAAAAGAAGAGAAAGGGAGAGATTGAGAAAGAATGTGTGCACTCACAAGTCTTCTAAATCAAATTATTTCTCGAAAATAATTTTAAAAGGAAATTATTAAATTATATTACATAAAATATTTAATTTATATCTACCTATGAAAATTAGAAAACTTATTTAACTGATTTTGAGTTATATTGCTATGGATATTTATGGTTTTTGTCATAGAATTACATTTTCCATTAAGATCTTCATCAGGATTATATGCTGACAATTGGTTTACTCAGAAATATTCTATGAGGCAAATATTTTTACTATAAACTTTACATATTCATATCAAACATTTCTCTATGAATGCTTAAATAGGCAACTTTTATATAAAGTTTGCTCATATTTAGTCACCCATATCTCAGTTTTCTACATAACTTACAAAGGCATACATTTTAGTTTCAAATGACTTTTACCTCTCCACTTTTTTAATAGAATCAACAACACAGCATTGTGCCATAACATAAAGTGTAATTCTAAGGCTAGTACTATGTTATATTTCACAGTCAGAAACAGGAAGACTTAACCATTACCTGCATTTATTTAATATAATATAAAATCTTTGTTGAAATCTATCTCACCAACTCCACTATTTCAAGTGTTCATAAGCTAATGCTTTCACACATGTTTGCTATTTCTCCCTTGTGTCTATAGTTTCCATTGTCTTCCTCTGCTTCCAATTCCTCATTCTTTACAAATTAATTAATTTTGCCTATTATGCATGAAATTGATATATTTTTTTCAATATTAGAAACGGTAGGCCCCAAGTATCAGAACGGATACCATGATAAGGACCTCTAAAAATCCTCTCTTCCATAAAAACCATGAGAACGCTTGGCAAAAACGAGCTTTTGCAGACCTCTGGAAATTAATCAGACTTGCAAAAATCCAGGGCCCATTTCCAGGAACCTTGTGGACAGGTATGGAAGAAAAGGTTTTTGCTGGCCCAATGGCTGCATACCAGATATCAGGGAATGTGCTGATTTGCTCGGGCAATGAAACGTCATCTGGGAGAGTAGCTGCAGTTGAAGGCAGCACCCAGTTAAGTTTATGATAAGCCACTGTCCCATCTGTTCTCCAGGTTCCATCTGTCTTCTGCACAGGCAAAATAGACAAGTTGAATGGGGTTGTAGCAGGAATTACAAGCCTTGAATCTTTTAAGTCCTTGATGGTGGAACTAATCTCTGCAATCACTGTGGATATTGATACTGCCTTTGGTTCACTACTCTCCTGGGTAGAGGTGTTTCTAATAGCTTCCACATGGCCTTTCACACCATAATATCCCTTATTCCATAGGTCAGGAAACCAAGGTGGGGATTCTGCCAGCTGCTAAGTATGCCTGCTCCAATTAAACATTCTGGAATTGGAAAAATAACCACAGGTTGAACCCATTGTGAGACAGACTTGACCTCCATAAGTTCCCCCGCCTCCCTCCCAATTCTGACTGGAGGGCCACAGGGACATTTTGGTCCTCCTGGAATTAGTGTTAGTTCAGAGCCAGTGTCCAATCATCTCTGAAAAGTCTGTTTATTTTTTCCCCACAGTATAGTTACCCTGGTAAAAGGCAGTAGTGCCCTTTGAGGAAGGCTGGGAGAAAGACTAACCATGTAAATTTTGAACAGTAAACAGTAGTCCTTCGTTAAAGGGACCCAGGCTCCCCTTCGTTCAGAGTGTTCTGGATCTGTAAACTGGCTCAAATCTAGGAATCGACTGAGAGGCTGTGATTCTCTGTTTGTATGGTTCAGGTTAGAATGCAAAGCTATAGCAATCAATACAGTGTTGTACTAGCATAAAGATCAATATATAGATCAATGAAACTGAATTGAGAGTCCAGAAAGAAACCCATGATAATGGTCAATTTACTTTCAACACGGTAACAAGACAGTTCAATGGACAGAGAATCATCTTCCCAACAAATGATGCTAAGACACTTTGATATCCATATAAGAAAGAATGAAGTCAGACAAATATTTCATATTTAATTTTGTTATATACAAAATTAACTTAAAAAGGGTCAAGCACCTAAATGTAACAGCTAATCTATAAAATTTTTAGAAGAAAAATTAGACGTAAATCTTAGTGATCTTCGATTAGGCAATGATTTGTTAGATGTCTCACTGAAAGTACAAGTCATAACAAGAAACAGACAAGTGGAATTGACGTATTTACATTATATATTTGGGACTTGCATTCTGAATATATAAACTCTTACATCTTAACAATAAAAGAAAAATAACTCTTTCGGTTTAGCAAACAGTTCTCTTACCTTCATGCATATTCATTTTCTTTGCTTTAATATACCAAATTAAATATACCAATTAAAAAATGAGCAAAGGATATACATGGATACTTCTCCAACGAAGATATACATACAGTCAGTAGGCACATGAAGAGATGCTCAATATTATTAGTCATTAGGGAAATTAAAAATGCAAAGCCACAATGAGATTCTATTCCACACCCACTGGGCTAGCTAAAATAAAAAAGATGGGCATTAACAAGTGTAGCCAGGATGTGGAGAAACTGAAACCCTTACACATTGCTGTTGGGAATGTAAAATGTTATAGCCACTTTAGAAAATAGTGTAGCAGTTCGTCAAGAAGTTAAACATTCAGTTACCATATATCTCAGCAATTTTACTCCTTGGTATATACCTAAGATATTTAAATATATGTCCACACAAATACTTGTACACCAATGTTCAAGACAACGTGATTAGTAATAACCACAAAATGGAAATAGCCTAAATGTCCATCTATTAATTAATGAATATCAAAATATGGCATATTCATACAATGGATATCATGCAGCAAAACAAGGAATGAATTACTATTATATGCTATAATTTGCAAGAACCTTGAAAATCTGCAAAGTGAAAGATTAAAAAAAAAAGACACATATAACACGATTTCATTTATCTAAAATTCAGAATAGGCAACTCTATAGAAACAGAAAGGAGATTACTGGTTGCCAGAGAGTAGAGATAGGGAGGAATTGAACATGATGCTGAGGGGTATGAGGTTTCTTTTTGGGGTGATGGAAATGTTTTAGAATTAGATAGTGGTGATTTTTGCACATTTGAGGATATATTGAATTATATACTTCAAAAAGTGATTGTTGGGGGCACCTGGGTGGCTCAGTCGGTTGAGTGTCCGACTTCGGCTCAGGTCATGATCTCATGGTTTGTGGGCTCGAGCCCCACATCGGGCTCTGTGCTGGCAGCTCAGAACCGGGAGTCTGCTTCAGATTCTGTGCCTCGTTCTCTTTCTGCCCTCCCCTGCTCTTGCTCTGTCTCTCTCTCTCCCTGTTAAAAGTAAATAAACATTAAAAAAATTGTAAGTGATTTTTATAGTATAAAAAATATATCTCAAAAAAAAATCTATAATAGGCCTCTTAAGTTAAATTCCTAAGTTCCCTTACCTTAAGGCAAGGTAAAACCTTTATCATTTCCCATATAATTTAGTTTAATTATGTAACATTTATGATTATTGGTAGGAAAAAATATTAATATATGCTTTCTCTTTCGGTTTGGCAAACAGTTCTCTTACCTTCATGCATATTCATTTTCTTTGCTTTAATATACCAAATACTGACTCTGAGCTACACGGTAACTCTTGAAACTTTAGAAAGCTTTAGCTCAGGTAATGGATAATTACGATGTTGTGGTGTATTAATCATTCCTGGCAATATATCCTTTATAAAATGGACACTGTTTGGAATAACTGCTAGAATTTTAGGACATGCTTCTTGGTATTCCTTATTTCTGGCCTCTGTACTACATAACAAAAAAAGTCTTTAGTATTGTGCAGTTTAACTATAGCGCCCTCTTTTCCTACAGTGTCTGATACAAATTACCCCCAATTGAAACAAGTTAATATAAAATTTACCTCTGATTTCCTTTAGTATTATTGGATTCAACATACCACTTTTCTGATACATCCTTTATTAAACACAATGAGGTCTGAAATAAATATTTGGTTTCTCATGTTTTTAAAGTTTGTATAAATGCCATCATTCTATATTCTTCACCAAACACTATGTTTGGGAGATTGATTCATGCTGCTGTATACAGCTCCTGTTCAATTATGATTATGATTATGGTTACTATTTATTTATTTGAGTATGATTGATACACAATGTTATATTAGTTTCAGATGTTCTACTGAAATTAGTGTTTTTTTGTGTTTGGTCAAGTGTTCTTTATTTTTAACATCTTCTTTATTTTTATCTCACTTTCAAAATCAAGATTTGAGAATAAAAACTTTCCACCAGATGACTTTCTTTTTTTTAGAGAGAGAGAGAGAAAGAGAGAGAACAACCATGAGCAGGGAAGTGGCAGAGGGAAAGGGAGAGAGAGAATCTTAAGCAGGCTCCACGCTCAGCATGGAATCTGACATGGGGCTTAATCTCAAGACCGCAAGATCATGACCTGAGCTGAAATCAAGAGTCAGATGCTTAACTGACTAAGCCTCCCAAGTGTACCTACCACCAGATGAAATTTTACTTAAAAAGTGTTCACATGTAACAGTCATGTTGGTGTCTATGCTGATTTCCTCTATTTGTTAACATTTTCACTTATTGGTGTCTTCCTATGTTAGAAAATAGACTTAGGAATCAGCCACATCTCAGTTCAAGATCTGCTTTATTCTTTTGACTACATCCTATTCACCTTATTGGTGAGGAAGAAATTCCCATCCTAGGGTTATGAGAGTGGCTGAGAATATGGCACCCAATACTGTATGGGTGAGATCTATAGAAGTTTTTTGGTCACATATACTCCCAGTGTATATGAGTGTGTGTGTGTGTGTGTGTGTGTGTGTGTGTACACACACACATATATGATTAACTACTGCACTGGAGACATTCTCATTAAAACCTGGATTAAAACTGAAATGGGCTTTATATTGCCCAGCTTTGCTGTGGAAACAACTTCCAAATTTCAGTGGCTTCCAATTGCAAAAGTTTATTTCTTGTTTCACAGGAGTTGGTGGTTGGCTTGGATCTGCTCTGCTTGGGTCTCTCATTCACGTACTTTCTTTGTTATGAAGTAACAGCCCAATCTGAGACATGCTGTTCACACAGAGGAAAAGAAAAGAGAAAATGAGCTATTGAAACCACAAGAAGGCTCTTAAATATTGTGCTGTGAATTGGCATGCAGTCATTTCCACACTTATTCCATTAGCGAAAGTGAGTTATATGACCAAGCATGATCATAGCATCATCATAGAAAGTACATTCATAGAAAGTACACTCTTTTACACAAATAAGTCCATATCATGAACAAGGATATACACTCTTCTTATAGGGTTATAATTGTGGAAATTAACTCAGTCTACCATGTTCCACACGCTTGATTACAAATATTTATGTCTATTCTTTCTTTGCACAAAGTATATTTGCTTGCTAACAAAGGATCGATTTTCAGGTGTGCCAAGGAACACTTAAAAATTCTCATCAAATCACAACACCAGACTCAAAATTTCAAGATCATCTCTGTTTCAGGTCTTAATATGGTTTTTCTTGATACAGAAATCTATGAAATAAAGAATAAGTGTTTTATCCAACATATATGACATATGCTACTGGAACAGCACAGGATAACTTCAAAAGTCCCATTGGGAGAGGGAAGGATGACTAAAAAGTTTGGGGCCAACATACTGAACTCCCATGGGATGGAGAAAGGAAAGGACTGCTTTTCTGAAGAGGTGGAAATATTCCTTGATTAAATCCATGGATTTCCGTTGCAGACATTTTTTCCATAGTCTACCATGCTTCATTGCATTTGGCTTAGGGTTTTGAGGGTCTATTTTTGTATTACTTAGCCACATCTGTGTTAGCTTTTAGTAAATATTTTCTTGTGGGAGTTAAGCAATTTTTCACTGTGTTTTATGCCTATAGAAACTTGGGGACTCAAAGTTTATCTTAGGTCTCGAAAGTCTTAGACTCATTTAATGCTATCTAGAAGTTCTTTTGTCAGTAAAACTTCCTAAAACATGTAGTTAGGTTTTTGCTTCCAGTCAGCATCATGCACCAATAGCCATCCTTACACAAGTTTGCTGTTTTTTTTTTAAAGTTATATTATTTTCTTTTTTTTTTTAATTTACATCCAAGTTAGTTAGCATATAGTGCAATAATGATTTCAGAAGTAGAATCCAGTGATTCATATGCTGCATATAACGTCCACTACTCATCCCAAGTGTCTTTCTTAATGCCTCTTGCCCATTATCTTGATGGGGTCCCAATAGTTCATTTTTGCTTTTGTTTCTCTTGCCTCTGGAGACATGTTGAATAAGAAGTTGCTGTGGCTGACGTCAAAGAGGTTTTTGCCTCCTTTCTCCTCGAGGATTTTGATGGCTTCCTGTCTTACATTTAGGTCTTTCATCCATTTTGAGTTTATTTTTGTGTGGGGCATAAAAAAATGGTCCAAATTCACTCTTCTGCATGTTGCTGTCCATTTTCCCAACACCATTTGCTAAAGATATTGTCTTTATTCCATTGGATATTCTTTCCTACTTTGTCAAAGATCAGTTGGCCATACATTTCTGGGTTCTCCATTCTCTTCCATTGATCTGAGTGTCTGTTTTTGTGCCAGTACCATACTGCCTTGATGATTTCAGCTTTGTAATACATCTTAAAGTCCAGAATTGTGATACATCCAGGCTTGGGTTTCTTTTCAAGTATTGCTTTGGCTATTCAGGGTCTTTTCTGGTTCCATACAAATTTTAGGATTGCTCTAGTTCTGTGAAGAATGCTGGTGTTATTTTGATAGGAATTACATTGAACATGTTGATTGTAAGAAGTTTGCTAGAATAAAGAAAAAAAGGGAAAGAAAAGTAAAAAGAAAAAAGGTGTGAAAAAGTTAAAAATATTTTAAATGTATACAATAAAATATAATAAAATGAAATGAAGAAAGATAAATAGAATAAAAATTTACAAAAAATAAAAAATAGTAAAATAATTTTTAAAAATTTAAAGGAAAATAAAAATAAAATTTTCTCTTTCTGTATGAAAGAAAAAGAAAAGAAAGGAGAAAAGGAGAAAAAACAAACAAACAAAAACCGAATAGATGAACCAGCAAACAGAATGAAACCCAAATGAAGTTACATCCAGTTTCCCCTAGAACTCAAACTATGAGGAATTCTATACACTAAGCAGGCAGAGAGACTTGTTGTAGTCCTCTAGGGCATGCGCTTGGGGGGTGCAGCTGGGTGGGGCTTGGTATAACGGCTCCATTCTCCACTAGGTGATGCTGCTTCACTTACTCAAGTGGAATGGTTTCCCATGGGTGTGTACGTATTCATATGTGAGAAAGGTGAAAATGGCATCATCCAGCTTCCTGGTTTCTGGCACAGGAACTCTGCGCTCTCATTGACCCTCAATCAAGCACACTCCTTTGTCTCAGTCTTCAGTCCATTCCCCGCTTCTACACTGTGCATGTCTAAGCTGTCAGCTTGCCAGCAGCATATTCCTCCTAAATTTTATCTTAGATGGGGCTGTGTTTCCACATCCCTCACTTATGAGACCTCTGCGGCTTGGACCTGCTATGCTACTCTGGGGGAGGTTCTCGCTGAGCAATGGCCCGGTGCTGGCTTGCCCCAAAGAACGTTCATGTGATCATGCTGCAGCAGATGTTCAGAGATTATGGCAAATCACAACACATAGTGCCAGGTTTCATAACACTCTGGCATTTTTGTTCCAATACCAGCAAATGTGGAGTGTTTTTGAGGTCTGCTGGGATCTTTGCATGTGGGGAGGCTAAATGCCCTCCAAGCAGGGGATCCACTTCTCTGTGTGTGGCCCACAGATCCCTTGGACCTCACTGTCTGCTCCTGGGGATTCACTTTTCCTTCCTACCAGAGCACCACCAGGTATTGAGCTCCAGAATTGCCAACTTTGCTGTCCCCTGTTTATAAAATCCAAATGGTGTTGAAACCCTCTCCCTTCTCCCCATCAATGATGTTGGGGGACAGATTTCTTGTTCAGTTCCTTGTGAGTGTTTCCACTTTCTCTTTCTCTCCAGCTACTTTCTGGGGGGAGTGGTTTTCCTGTGCTCTCCCAATGTGCTGCAATCTCCCACCCCCTTCCTCTATAGTCTCTGCAAAAATAGCTTCCTACCCTCCATGGCTTCTCTGTCCCTCAGTTCACCTCTGTGCACCATGTACCTGCCAAATTCTGTGGCTCAAGTTATGCAGATTGTTGTGTTAATCCTCAAATCAATTTGCTACGTGTGCAAAAATGGTTTGGTGTCGATCTATCTGCATTTCTGGGATGAAAGAAGCCAAGAACTTCCAAGCTGTTCTGCCATCTAGGTCCCCTTACACTAGTTTTTTAAAGTTTATTTCTCTCCGGTCTTAACTATTGGTATTTTGAGCTTATCAATGATTTTTTTCATTCTCTATATACAGGATCTATTGTATTACTTGACAAGTGTTAGACACTCGGTGAGTATTTATTAAATAATAAATGATGGACAGTTAACAAATAATAAATGTGAATTCTTAATACTTTTAAGAAAATCATTTAATACTATTAGTAATTGAAGAATTGCAAATTAATAAAACAATAAGATATTCTTTTCCAAAGATATTTTATCTATTGTGGACTAGAGTAATAGAGAAATAGATATCCATGGTGCATAAATTGATGCAGACTTTCTGGAAGGCAATACAGAAATGAATATTAATATTCTAAAGATGTTTTATCCTTTTGGGACACATAGGTAGCTCAGTTGGTTAAATGTATGACTTAATTTCAGCTCAGGTCATGATTTCACAGTTCATGGGATCGAGTCCCATGTCCAGCTCTGTACTGACAGCTCAAAGCCTGTTTGGGATTCTCTCTCTCCCTCTCTCTCTCTGCCTCTCCTTCACTCTCTCTGTCTCTCTCAAAATAAATAAATAAACTTAAGAAAAGACAAAAGACATTTTATCCTTTTGTATCCTGGCAATTCAGATTTAGGACATGTGGGAAAAATATATAACCAAGGATAGAAATTATAGTGTTATTTACCTTAGTCAACAATGAGGACATAATTATATAAATTATGGCAGAATTGTTTAATGGATTAATATGAAATCATTAAAACTGTTTATCTAACTACATGTCTCTTCCCCAGGGTATATTCTATAACCATAGTCTACATTTATAGCTAGTCATGTGTCTGCACATACTTTAATGTATATGCATATGGGTATAAAAATAATTGTGTGTATGTGTATATAAATAGGAAGAAAGAAGCATTCATTTGTGTGGTGGGATTCCATCTTCATAAAAAAATGTATGTATGCATGTAAGAATTCATATATACAAAAAAAATTCTGAAAAGATAAATATAAAAATATATGCAGTTGTTATTAGATCCTAAATGATTTGCATTTTCCTTTAGATTGTTATTATATTTTAATTTTTATAAAAATTAGCTCAAGTTAAAAATTCAGTAGAAGTAAAACTGTCAGGAAAATATTTAATAACCATGGCAGTCAAAGCCTCCATAATTTATTAATTTATACACATAAAATTCAGGTATGTAAATATGACTAATATACCAAAAAGCTTATTTTATACAATGATAATTTATAAATAGTATAATCCCTGTTAATACTAAAGAAGTAGCATGTAAAAGATTGTGAAATTAAAATTTATATTTTTATGAATAACTGGATAATTTGACAAACAAAAACAAATAAAAAATAAAATAAACTCAGATGAAAGATTAGAATGTTTTCTATCAAGAAGTCAATATCTTTTTTTTTTTTTGAGACAGAGAGCTTGAGTGGGGAAGGGAGAGAGAAAAAATCTTAACCAGGCTTCACGCCAAACGTAGAGCCCCATGAAAGGCTCAGTCTCCCAATTGTGAGATCATGATCTGAAACAAAATCAAGAATCAGATACTTAACTCACTGAGCCACCCAAGTGCCCCAAGAAGTTAATATCATTTTAAGTGATGATTTTCTTTGCCTTTATTTCTATTAGTGCTTTTCCATTATTACAAAAGAGTCAGGTTAGGGGTTGGGTAGACTTAAGTAACACTGAACATGTCTTTTGCTTAACTATTTTTATTTTTTTAATGTTTATTCATTTTGAGAGAGAGTGTGTGCAAGTGGGGGAGGGAAGCGGGCTTTCTACTGTCAGCACAGAGCCAGATGCGGGGCTCGATCTCACAAACCGTGAGATCATGACCTGAACTAAAATCAAGAGTCGGTCGTTTAACCAACTGAGCCACCCAGGCACCCCATGAATGTGTCTTATTTACCTTTTAAATCAGCATGTACTGCAATGGAGCCTCTGTTCCTCAGGACTCAAGTGCTGCATTGCAAATTTGGACCAGGGCCAGTGCAATAGACTAAGTGAACAATATGAAAATCCATACAATTACTTTAAAAGAAAAGTTTCAATGAGGAAGTATGTCTTTGCATTTCCTTTCTTGTTCATTCCCTTCAAAGAGATCACATTTATTTTCTGTTTTCAGGCTTTAGTTCACTATTCTTCGCTCAGGCAAAGTATCCTATATTAGTCAGGATTCTCCAGAAAAATAGAAACAACAGAATGTGTATGTATATGTATATGTATATAAAGAGAGATGTATTATAAGACACTGGCTCACATGATCATGGACTCTGAGAAGTCCCAAAATCTGCAATCACAAAGCTAGAGACCCAGAATAGCCACTAGTGTATTTCTAGTCCTAAAGCCGTCAGGCTTCAGATCCAAGAAGAGCTGCTGTTTCTGTTAGGGTCCTGAGGCATGTAGAGATCAATGTCCAGCTCAATCAATCAAACAGAAGGAGCTCCCTCTTAGTCTTAGGAGGGTCTGTCTTTTTATTTTATACAGGCTTTCAACTGTTTGGATGAGGGCCACTCATATTACACAGGGCAATCTGCTTTATTCAGTCTATGGAATCGCATGTTCATCTCATCCCAAAATACCCTCACAGACATACCCCAAATAAAGATCAACTAAACAGCTTGGTAGTCCTTGCTCCAGTCAACTTGACACATAAAATGAACCATCATATCTTCTAATTTCCACCTTTGCCTTGAAACAGTCATATCTTTCAAGGATATAAATCCATTTATTTGTTAATTTTTTTTTAATGTTTATTAGTTTTTGAGAAGGAGACACAGCAATAGTGGGGAAGGGACAAAGAGAGAGGGATGCACAACAGGCTCCAGGCTCTGAGCTGTCAGCACAGAGCCCAACGAGGGGCTCAAACTCACAACCCACAAGATCATGACCTGAGCCAAAGTCTGATGCTTAACTGACTGAGCCACGCAGGCACCCAAGGATGTAAATTCATTTCAACATATTTATTCAATCATTTGCTGATATCACTGTCTGAACTTGAAGACCCAGTGTGAAATCCAGAAGAAATCTGAATGAATCTCTACTCTGGAAAACAAATCATTTCAATTGCACTTTTACTGATGGAAATGACTTTAACGAATGATCATGGAAAAGGAGATTAAAGAAAGAAGGGTTAATGTGTGCCAAGTCACAGAGGAGAGAAAGTACAAGTAAGGTTTGTAAAGAATGGAACTTAGACCAAGTAAACTGAGATACCAGATGCTGTAAAGTTAGAGGGATTACAACCAGGAAGAGAGATTTGGGCTATATTCTAGAGGATCTTAGTGTTGAAGTTAAGATGTTTAGTATTATATTACTACTATTGTTTTTTAAGTATTATTATTGTTATTAGCAATCAAGTGCTACTGACAGCTTTGATCAGCAGACTAGATTAAGCAATTTGTAAAAGTTATGAATTATTATGTGTAGAAATATTTGATAAGGAAATATGGAAAGGAGGGAGACTAATGAGCCTTTTCTAATAGGCCAGGTAGAAGATAATAAGTGCATTAAAAAGTCCTAGTAGTTAGTAAGGATGGATATTAGTGAGATAAAATTAATAAATAATGGCAATATATATATATATATATATATATATATATATATATATATATATTCTTTACTAATATTTTTTTAGAGTGAGGTAGCGTGACCAGGGGATAGGGGCAGAAGGAGAGAGAAAGAGAATCTTATGTAGGCTTCATGCTCAGCATGGAGCCCAACGCGGGGTTCAATCCCGCGACCCTGAGATCATGACCTGGGCCAAAATCATGAGTCAGCCGCTCAACCGACTATGCCACCCAGGCGCCCCTTTTTTTAATTAATTTTTTTCATGGCAGTATATTTTATTTATTTTTTTTCAACGTTTTTTATTTATTTTTGGGACAGAGAGAGACAGAGCATGAACGGGGGAGGGGCAGAGAGAGAGGGAGACACAGAATCGGAAACAGGCTCCAGGCTCCGAGCCATCAGCCCAGAGCCTGACGCGGGGCTCGAACTCACGGACCGCGAGATCGTGACCTGGCTGAAGTCGGACGCTTAACCGACTGCACCACCCAGGCGCCCCTATGGCAGTATATTTTAAATAGAATGTGTGAGAGGGAGGGAAGATTCAGCTATAATGCTTAAATTCTGTGAGAAGAGAACTATTATCCAAATAGTGGCAGGGAAATCAGCACACTTACCTTCTGGCTTGTGATGGGACAGAATATTTAATCTGGGCCGTATTAAGTTTGTTGTACTAGTGGTATATACATAGACATGATATTCAGCACTTAAACATGACTTTGACTATCCTACGACTTTGGTAACAAATCTGTGTGTGTATGTGTGTGTGTGTGTGTGTGTATACAAATTGCAGTGTTATACATCAATTACATCCCTCATTTCCCTCATTGCAAACTGCATGTCTGAGTTCTTTTTCCTCAGTTTTCTTTTCTCTGCTTTCCAAAACCTCAGAAGACATTGGCAAAGTAGCCCATGTCAGTAGCTAATAATATACTTGCCTTACTCCACTAAGAATGGTTACTTTTCAACACAGGGTGTCTGCTTTCACAGTTGTCATGCTCCCAAAGCCGGATCCCTCAGGACTGAATTTAGATAACTGGAATTTGTCAACAAAGGAAAGTATTTGGGGGGAAATGAATATCAGAGTCGTCTCTCAATACCCATTGTACTATGTAGGGTAAGCCACTGCTTGACTTACCTGGGTGTGATTCTTGCCATTGTAAGGTTGACACTAAACTACACAACAAAAAAATACATGTTTTACAGACTGTTTTATTAAAAGCCTGATTCCTGTTTTTGTAATAAATCAACTTCTTTATCTCAGAAATTTAAGAGAATTTTATTGGTTCCTATTTTTATGTGAATCAGTTCATTATTTACGTCCTAATGTTAGTGTGGAAAGGCAGAATTAAAAAAAAGCACATACAGCATTAATTCAATTTCTGCTAAAATTATGTACACATGTATATTTGGAAAGATGCCCCCAAAATATTAAAATTGGCTGCCTGTGAGTGCTAAGATTAAACGTGATTTCAAATTTATTCTTTATTCTTTTTATATTGTTCAAATTATCCCTAATAAACATGTATTGCTTGTACAATCTGAAAAAATAAATTTAGAGAAAGCAAAAGGGCTATTCATCGCACAATACATTTGTGGAATAGAATTCACTTGGCCTTAAAGGCATAAAAAAATCCCCACCCCAAAGACAGCCTTGAAGGAAATGTATCAGTGCCAACACAGCAACCCCCAGACTTCTTTGTAGATTGGCGCCATTGTACGGTAACATTACCCTCACAACGACCTGCTCAGTCTCTCGTGGCAACTATTGAATTCTGACTGAGGCCACTCCTGTTCATTCTCTTGCCTACTAGCGTAAGTCACTTGGTCGGGCACAGCTTAATTCTTGACTGTGGATTTTGTGAACTCCTCTTATAAAATGGTACAATTACTGCAGGTCATGAACATCAAATGCCACTAACACTTCCAGCTGTGACCACGGAATAGCCTCCCAACAGAAGTACGGCAACATGGTAATAATAACATCCCAGCTGTAGCCACAATCACCGAAATCACTGACAGTGTCAATAATGTATAAAACCCCATGGAAACTCAACTGTACTTGCCAAAAGGCATTCATCAATTTCACTGCCTTTTATCTACCATTTAAAATGGTCTGGTTTTAGTGTTAGGGTTTTAAAATAAATGACTAGGGTAAATAGGCCCCGGCTGAATTGCTCACTATCTGCTTTGAATTGCTTCTCTAAATGTTGGGGACGTGAAGTTCAGCCTTAACCACTCAAGTACATTCTGTAACCACTACATGTTAGGTGATGGGATGTGAGCAGAGAGTTGAGTATCTAGAGAGGCAAAATATACTAAGCCCCTTTACAGCTTAAGTTCATTTAAAACATTGCAAAGGACATAGTGAGAATACAAGAGAGGGAGCTGCTTTGATTTCTCAGAAGCCATTCAGCATTTAGGAAGATCTAAGGGAGTAAAAATGTGGAAACCCAAAGAGAAAGGTCTATTTAACAGATGCTTAGAATAATAAACTGTAACTATACTACACTTCACTATTGTGTGTTCCTGTATTTGCTCAAATACGTCGTAGAGGCAATAGAACCATTGCTTGAAATGTTTGAGCAAAAAATTTTACTGTCACTGAAGGTTAGCAAAAAATCCAAAGAAAGGGCTGCTTGTATAAAAGAACTGTTGAATATCATATATCTTCAGTATACTATTCATTATTAGTACTAGAACTTGAATCATATAATTTAGCTCATCATAGCTTTCTCAAATCTATTACCTCCATTGATTCTTTGCAATTCTGTCAAATTTTATTAACTCCACATATTACATATAATAGTACAAATCTCATAGGGGCTAGAATGATATGCCCAATATCACACAGCTAGTCAGAAAGCAAACTGAACACAAAAGCACTGATACTCTGTCACACCCACTGCTCTCATATGTGATATTCTCTTTCTTTGACTGTGTCCTTCTCCTTATAGATTAATACCTATCAAGCTTCAGAAAACTTGTGGTTCACAATCTCAGATTTTAGAATGTGAGAGCCTCCAAATGTTTTTCTCTCTTCTGAGTAGAACAATGAACTTTTGTTGGCTAGCAAGACAAATCTCCTGAGTAAAAAGAGCCAGACAAAGGCTCTTCCAGAGTGGCAACAAATATAAAATAAAGAACATATAGAAAGAAACAATAGTGACTATATGGACAGGGACAACTTTTTCACACATTTATTCATTTATTTATTAATTCTTTCAGTAAAAATTTACTGAACAACTTAAATGCCAAAAACTGTATTGATGTTGAGGGTTTGATCAAGAATAAGATTTTGTCTATGATGTTTTGGAAGATCTTTTTAGAAAAGGAGATAGAAATATAAATTAATAAATTGATAGGTAAATATGTAAATTAAGAAATTACAAATTTGACAAATGCTATGAAGGAAACTGAGTTTAGCAATACAAATTATTTAAAAAAAAAGTAAAGAGTATACTTTTGATAGGATAATCAAAGAATGTATCTGTGAGAGTCTGTGAGAAGGTGGCCTTTAAGATATTTACTTAATAAACATAGTCTTTACAATGAAGAAAATAAATTGTCAATTTAGATAAGATACAAAGTTATGAGAAGGCTATTGTGGAAACAAAAATCATTTTTTTAAAAATTTATTTTGAGAAAGAGTGTGTGTGCACGTGAGGAAGGGGAGGGGCACAGAGAGAGAGAGAGAGAGAGAGAGAGAGAGAGAGAGACAGAAAGAATCTCAAGTAGTCCCTGCTTGAGCCTCTAAGCAGGGCTTGAACTCACAGAACAGTAAGATCATGAGCTGAGCCATAATCAAGAATTGGATGCTTAACCAACTGAGCCACCCAGGTGCCCCGGATGCAGAAATCATTTGATCAAAATGTTCTCCTGGGACATTATAAAGGTGTGTGTTCTGTTAAACGTGAAATTGCCTAAATGTGAAAAAGTGGAGAACATGAAATCAGTGTCTGTTGTGCACTCTCCCCACCCCCACCCCCGCCTTAGCCCTCTAAGAAACTAAGTGTCCACTGCCAATGAATCTGATTATGAGAAAAATAGGTAGATCCCATTATGGCTTCAGAAACAATTAGAAGTTATTTTATTCTCAATCTCAAAGATCAAAACAGTAGCTTACATTTTTAATACATAACCAATTTGAAAACATCTGGAGAGCTATACCTTTCTGAGTTTATAGACAGGTTGTTTTCTTTTGTTTTTTTCAAAGACAAATAGGAAAATCTTACGAGGTGTCTCTTCTACAAACCTAATACTCTCCATACCACTGGTAGAATTCTTTTGCCTGTTACTCACTCTTTCTATATTATTCAGACTCAGAGATACATTAGCAATTTAATACCATTGTAAATAAAAAAGTATTCTGCCTTGGATAAAAAAAAAGAGGGAGAAAGAAAGAAAGAAAGAAAGAAAGAAAGAAAGAAAAAGAAAGACCCACAATCAAAAGCTTTATAAGCTTTCTATGGTACTTTTCTCCTTCACATACTACTTCATCTGTCCCAGTACAGTCTTTCAAACATGGTACTTTTGGTGTATCCTGTCTTAGAAGCTGTCAAGTTGAATATGCAATGTATTCCAGTAGAAGAGAGAATTATGCCTTATTCTTTTGCAAGGATACTTGTTCCTGAATTGTTTAAAACCGAGAACATAAAATTCTTATTGAGTTCATTATACTAGAGCTCAACAATTTTCTAACATACATGAATAACCTAATATTTGATAGAATTTAATTATAAAAACTTCTTTGATAAAGTTTTAACAAAGCATGTTCTGTCATTGCCCCAAATCTAAAGCAGAAATCAGCTAAGCTAATTAATTGCATTACCTACTTTCCATAATATTTTCATGCTATTTGTTTTTAAGTAAATTGTATTTGTTTTAAATTTACAGAAAATTTCATACCACACAACACTGAGCCTTAGACACTGTCTAATCAATGAAGCAAATTCCAATAGATTCCAACAAATTCCAATTTATTTATTCTGAAATAAATCAGAAAAAGTGTTTGTTGTAGTATTACAAATACTACAGATTGTGTTGCAAAGTTGAAATTTTACACCATGGATTTTTTCATGTAAAAAATGAATGCTCATCTATCAGGGAATAAAAGGTATAGTCTTCATGCTCTGAAATTCTATAATTTCATGACATAAAATGGGTCTGTTTGAAGCGATGACACCAGTTGAAGAGAAGAACAATGAATCATTTAACGAAGTATTTTTAAACTACTTTGAACACCAGGTTGATACAAGTTCTTGTCCACAAAATTTAATCAAATGAAAAATGTGATGTAATTGTTTTAATATGGCTACATTTTAATTAACAAAGAATAAAATAATTAACTAAACAGGTCTCGCCTTTACTTATTTGTAATAAACAGTACAAGTATTTACTTTTGAGATAAGGTATGCCAGTAGTCAAGAGCAAAGAAGTGTGGTGTGCTGGAAAGCAAGGCTGGCAGTAGGAAACTTCGTTTTCAGCCACACCCACTGATTACTTCCGCAATATTGTACATTTCCTTAACCTCTCTAGACCTCACTTTCTGTGCCTAGATAGGAGTTGGAAGATACCTAAACTTATTCCAGCAATGTGATTCTCAGAGGAAGAGTCGAGAGTCCTTTAATAATAATAAGCAAGGAAATAACTACTGTATTTGTGTTATTTTCACTTTGATTTGATGTGATTTCTGTTTAGGTTCCATAGTGTCTCAATTTGTCACTATGGAGTACTGGCTAGGGATACTGGTTGGGGAGACAGATCCTCTGGGTTTGAATTTTTGCACTTTCACTAAATGATCACTCAATGTGATCTTGTATAAATGTCTTAACTTCTCTGCATCGCACTCTTGTGATCAGTAGAGACGATGGTTATACTGAATGCATAGACTGTCATGCCGACTGCGTGAGTGAGCACATGTGAAAATGCCTACGTGGTTTTTGACACATAATAATTATTCAACAAATCTGAGATATTTATGCTATCGTCTCCAACATTTTATTCTTTGTACCTTTTATCTTATTTGGGAATAAAAATGGAGTCTTGGGCCTCTGCCTCATTAAAAGCACCGCTCTGTAGAAATGAACCTGGGCAGATGAGAGGAGAGTTTCACATAAAGGGACTTTTAGGCTATTTTTCAAAGTAAGCCTTTCAACACGAAGAATTTTAAAAGTTGATTGTCTACGCTTCCCTTTGTAATTAATTTTATAAAATATAACCATTACTGTTGTTTTCTTTGATCCATATGATAGACTGCCTTAATTTTGAAAATATACCCAGAAATGAACTTACACATACCGTGCACAGTACATATAAAATGTAACATGAAAACATTCCCTAGAAATAAAAATGTTACATATTTATCTAAATTTGAGTCAATTATTCTTTCAGGTTTTATGGTCGCTAATGAAAAAGAAGCTTAGAAATGGGCTTCAAATGGTTTTCTCTGGTCACATGCCATATTTCCCCCAAGCACCACATGATTAAATCCTTTAAATAATGCGTACTTTTGGGTGCCTAAAATACATGCTTAAAAGTGGCAACTTTGTCGGAACACCTTAAATATGTCTTCTTTTATTCTCACTTTCCTTTCTGCCCTGGATCTGGCTGCCCGCGCACATGAAAGAAATTACAAAAGCTTCTCAGTCACCGCGACTCGGGTTCCTTTTGCACGACAGCATTTGTCATTGCCAAAACAGCAGAGTTTAATTAAGTGTTGTGAGCAGCCTAGTGAGAAACACACTTTAAATTAAACCTCTGTACATGCCGCTATTGGTTCTTTACCTCCTGAACAATCAGCGGGGTGTTAGGCATAAATTCTGTCTCTCAAGGGAAACGCAGCTCCACGCACCTCTAGTGATTCATAAATGATCCGGCTTTCTCAGAACCATATCTTATTAAAGCACATTTAATTATTTCTAAGTTTTAAACACCGATAGATGAAGGCGATAATTAATGTGCCTACCACTAAACATTTTATTTACTCTTGATATATTAATGGTATTATCAAGAAAATATGCTACAGTTTCAGGTTTAACAAAATTACATGGCAAATTATCTTTTGATGCATCAAGCAATCATTAATATAATGGAATAAATTATTTTAACACCTCAGTAGTAATGGATGGGTAAAAGAATATAAGCATTTTAATTTTCAGAATGTTTTGCAATTACACATTTCAGGGGACACTTAAATCAACGATGCAAGTGTTTGGAATTTTAGAAACAGAAACAAAAGAATAATTTAGAAGAGAGACTTGTGGGTTTCCTACAAGGGATGTATCAGTGAAGCTGGCCTTCTCTGAACAGCAAAGTTTTGGTACAATGCTCATGTGAAAAACAAAATTATTGCTTTGCTTAGAATTAAATTTCTATCTGTTCAGTCCAACGTAAACTTTCAAATTTCATTTTTTGCTGAAAACAAAAAGGAGAGTGACATATATTTTTAAATCCACTAGGTTAAATACAGTCTCCTATGCAATCATGGTGATGTTTTTTTTCTCGACTGAACAGAGTCTATCAGAGCAAGTGAACAGTCAGGATAGATGACCACATTCATAAAATATTCTTGCCTTGTTCCACAACACCATGGGGCAATTTCACACTCTGAAGGACATTCTCAGGATAGGACTGCTCTACAAAGATGCAAAAAAGATGAAAAGATGATCTATTATTTAGTAGAATTCGGCACAGATATCTATCTGTTCTCCATTAATCTGAGTCTTATATCTTATCTTTTATGTTTGGCAAATGTCAATAAAGTTGATGCTACTAAAAGCTTTCCATTGATTAGAAAGTTCTTGCCTGGAATTTTTGAAGACAGGGAAAGAATGTATCATTGTTTTTCATATAATTTTTTAACTACAGTTTTGTTAGAAGATGTCTAAAATCTCTATTGAGATGGGTATTTTAACTTTCTTTTTTCCCTAAGCTTATTACAAGTAAGTGAAGTACATTTCAGTAATTATTTAAACATGTGGAAGGAAATACAAGGGAGAAGCACTCACTTGAAAACAGGCTGGACTCTGAAATATTTCAGGATTAAAGTGTTGTTTTATCTTGTAGTGGTATTGATTGGCTTAATTTAATATATACCTTAGTGGTTCATTGAAATTAGTGAGTTTGCACATTGTCTTTCATTACTTTCTTGAGAATTTCAAAGAGATATACATGTTTATGATTTTAGGAATGTTATACTGAGTTATCATTGCAGGTGCTAAAATAATCTGTGTTCTTGTAAGATAGCTAAGGATTACCGATATTAATAAATTCTAATAGATAAACTGATATGTATTTTTCTCCATAGTCCTCCTTGGGCTATACACGCAGTTTCCTCAAATAGGCTATTTATCTTTCCATCACTTTATTTTCTTTGCATTCTCCCATTTCCCCAACTTTTTCCATTTTTTTTTTCAAGAATCCCCATTCTTGCTGCAATTGAGATAGCAGTGAAAAAGGAACAAGTCAAAATTTAAAAATTTGGGTTGGAACATACAGAAGTAATTTAGGGGAAGTGCGAGTCAATTTGTTTAATGCGTGGCCTCTCTATTCAAAACTATTTTCATCTCACATCCCTAAATTATTTTATTTTCTAGTTTTATACAACTAAGTGTTTCACCAATGATAGATAAATTTGTTTTAATAACCATCCTCTTTAAAAATGAAAACCCCCTGGGGAAGGTTTAGTGACTAACACTCCCTACATTAATATGAATAAGTTTTATTAGGATGCTTCCTCCTAACCTCCCAGCTAGTATCTGCTGCACTGAGAGAAAAGGGATCTGGGTGGTGAAAAAGACATAGTCATCAATCCTAAATGTTAATAACAGTTTAACGAATAATTTATGGAGGAGGAAAGACAAAGTATTTCCAAGAGCAGAAGGGCTTCGAAGCTAGCTTTTTCTGGATTCAAATTTCAGCCCTATCATAGGTTCATTGAGTAACAGTGGACAAGTTAATTAGCTGTGTTCTCCTAGGTAAAAAAGGGATGATAATGATAACAGTGCATTGTTAATAAGGTTAATTTGAAAAGTAAATGAGTGAATGGGTACAAAGTCTTTAGCGCACAGAAAACTTTCGAACATAGTAACTAATTTCACTGGGCCTTTTTGGTGAAAAAAGTATTAGGCTATTATTTATTAACACTCTTAAATCAGATGGATTAAAGTTAAAAAAAAACAGCTTTAAAAACAACAACAACAACAACAACAACAACAACAACAAACCCCAGCTTATCACTTGGGTCCTTCTCCAACCTCGATCTCAGTGATGAGTTATAAATATTCCAAGGCAAAGCTCCACACAGTTCACAAAGCTCTGCCCTAGTCATTCTGTAACCTCTTCCATATTTATTCTCAAGCCTTATTTGTTGTCTCTCCCTTTCTATTACTCTCTATTTCTGTCTCTTGCCTCAACTTTTGTTTGATCTTTTCATGACATGTACCTTAAGGGATCTCTCAGTTCAAGAGTAAAGTCAGAGAAGCTGCAGAAAGGCCAAAGAGATTAAATGGGTTCAGTTGTTTTTCTTGTTGTTTAGAGGGTTAGCTATACACGGCTGGGCTTCAGAATGCACATTCTCATCTATTTCCTCCAAATATAACATTTTTTCCTCCAAATGCTTTTGGGAGATATATTTGGTATTTAACAAATCTCTCCTCTGCATATCTTCAAATTTGGAGAATCTGAGATAATGGACTTCACTAATATTTACAGAAATTCCAACGAAAAGCAACAAAATACACATTCCTTTCAAGTGCACATGTAACATTTTCCAATATGGACCATATTTTAGGCCATAAAAGAAGTTTTAACAAATTTAAGATGACTGGAATCATATCAAACATCTTTTCCTTTCCAACCACAATGGTATGAAACCACATTTTTAAAAATGTTTATTTATTTAGTTTTGAGGGAGAGAGAGAGCAGGGGAGGGGGAGAGAGTGAGAGAAAGAGAGAGAAAGAGAGAAAGAGAGAGAATACTAACCAGTCTCAATGCTGTCAACACAGACTCTGACCCAGGGCTTGATCTCACAACTGTGAGATCAGGATCTGAGCCAATATCAAGAGTAGAATACTTAACAAACTGAGCCAACCAGGTGCCCCTGAAACTACATATTAATTATGAAAGGAAACGGGAAGTTTCCAATCAATCAAAGAGAAAATCAAAAGAGGAATCAGAAAAAAAATCTTGAAACAAATGAAAAAGGAAGCAAAACATATCAAAATATATGGGATGCAGTAAAAGCAGTTCTAAGAGGGAAGTTCATAGCAATAAATCTCTACCTCAAGAAATGTTAAAAGTCTCAAATAAATTTGTCTTTCCATCTCAAGGAATTAGAAAAAGAACAAACAAAATGCAAAGTTAGTAGAAGGAAATTACAAAGATTAAAACAAAAATAAATGAAATAGAAAATAAAAGACAATAGAAAATTTCAATGAAACTGAGAGCTTGTTCTTTGAAAATATAAATAATTGACAAATCTTTATCTAGACTAACCAAGGGGGAAAAAAAAGAAAAGACTCAAATAAAATCAGGAATGAAAGAGAAGTTACAACCAATACCATATAAATACAAAGGATCATAAGACATTATTGTGAACAATTATATGGCAACAAATTGGACAACCTAGAAGAAACATATACATTTCTGGAAATATACAACATACCAATACTGAATCATGATGAAATAGAAAAATCTGAACAGACTTATTACTAGTAAGGAGGTTGAGTCAGTAGTCAAAGATATCCCAACAAGAAAAATCCAGGAACACATGCTTCACTGGTAAATTCTATCAAATATTCGAAGATTTAAAAACTATCCTTCTTGGGGCGCCTGGGTGGCGCAGTCGGTTAAGCGTCCGACTTCAGCCAGGTCACGATCTCGCGGTCCGTGAGTTCGAGCCCCGCGTCAGGCTCTGGGCTGATGGCTCAGAGCCTGGAGCCTGTTTCCGATTCTGTGTCTCCCTCTCTCTCTGCCCCTCCCCCGTTCATGCTCTGTCTCTCTCTGTCCCAAAAATAAATAAACGTTGAAAAAAAAAAATTTAAAAAAAAAATAAAAATAAAAAAATAAATAAATAAAAACTATCCTTCTCAAAGTCTTTTAAAAAATACAAGAGGAGGGAACACTTCCAATGCATTTTACAAGGCCAGATTACCCTGCTACCAAAACCAGACACAGATGCCACAAGAAAAGAAAATTACAGTCAATATCTCTGATAAAAATAGATATGAAAATTCTCAACAAAATGTCAGCAAAGTGAATTCAACAATACATTAAATGGATCATACACCATGATCAAACTGGATTTATTCCAGAAATACAAGGCTTGTTCAGCTTCTGATACACCACACTAACAAAATGAAGGATAAAAAGCATATGATCATCTCAAAAGATGCGGAAAACACATTTGACAAACTCAATATCCATTTATGGTAAGGACTCTCAACAAAATGGGCCTAAAGGGAACATACCTTAAGATAATAAAGGTGTTATATGACAAACCTACAGCTAACTTCTTACTCAATGGTGAAAAGCTCTAAGTTCAGGAACAAGACTTGCTACTTTTATTCAACATAGTATTGGAAATCTTAGCAAGAGTGATTAGGTGAGGAAAAGAAAAAGCATGCAAATTCGAAAAGAAGTAAAAGTGGCACTAGTCACTATTTGTAGATGACATGATACGTAAATAGAAAAGTCTAACAACTTCATCAAAAACTCTTAGAGCTAATAAAAGAATTCAGTAAAGTTGCAGGATACAAAATCAGTGTGCAAAAATCTTTTGAGTTTCTATACAGTAATAATAAACTATCAGAAAGAGAATTTAGAGGGGTTTAGAATTGAAAAACATTGGGCTCAAAAGGAACATTTTAAAGCCCCAGGATGTGATATCAGTAATAATATATCTGTCCATAAAGGTTACCTAAAATCTTCTGGGCCAAGCTTGGGATCCTATCCATGCTTTGAAAATGTACAACAGATCATAGCAACTAGCATGCTATTGAAATTTTAGTAAACAATGTATTTATTTCATAAAAGTGCTTTAATTTAAAATACAAGACCCCAAATCACAATATTAGAAAATGATTTAAGGTTATAACATACAACAAAAAGAACAATAAAGTATAATGGGTATAATGAGGAAACCAAGTAATAAGCTCTTAGAAGTTGAAATTTTTAATCAGGATTAGATCTAATAAATCAGAAACTGTAATATTCTACATCACAATTCTTCTATAGTTTCAACTCTCTAGTCAATTATTATGAGATCTTGTAACAAAATGCACTATTTTATTATTTTTATTTTTAAGTAAAAAGATATTTACAGGCAATGAGAGAAGCTAATCAATACAGAAGCAAAAAAAAAAGGAAAGTAAATATTAATGGCTATAACTTGACTTTATTACATGATGATTGAGTTTGAGCAACTGAAAACAAAGTAAAACTAAACTTTATTTTCTGTAGAAGAAATGTCCTAAAGGAGCTTTTAAAAAATGGGCATTTTCTGCTGTGAAAATCACATTAGTTTTCTAAAAGCTTAACAATTCATATTCCGGTACTATGGAAAGTTCCCAACTGTGTACACACTTCCAAAGACTGGCTCTGAAATAGTGGTCAAGGCAACTTTTATTAATTGATCTAAATATATATAAAGAAGTATCCAACAATCCTGGGGCACCTGAATGGCTCAGTTTGTTGCACATCTGACTTAATTTAGGTTCAGGTCGTGATCCCAGGGTTCTAGGGTCAAGCTCCATGTTGAGCTCTGCTCCGAGTATGGAGCCTGCTTAAGATTCTTTCTCTCTCAATCTGCCCATCTCTCCTGCTCATGTTCTCTCTATATATATGAAAGAAAGAAAGAAAGAAGAAAGAAAGAAAGAAAGAAAGAAAGAAAGAAAGAAAGAAAGAAAGAAAGAGAAAGGGAGGGAGGGAGGGAGGAGGAAGGAAGGAAAGGAAGAAAGATCAAATAACCATATTGAATTTTATAGCCGATGCAATCTCTTACTTGGAAATAATGAGCAAATTTCTGAAGTATCTCCATTTGTCTAACTCTAAAGAGAAGACAAAAGCACTCATCTACTAAACCTTCTGGATAGGGTGACTAGTGAGACGAGAAGACATCAGGGCAAAAATTCTAGGTATTCTAATATCTGTCATATGCTCTTCTAATGAGCCAAACTACATGCAACATAAGTAATTTAAGCTCTTTTAGCTATGCCTTATTTTATTCTAAGGAAATTCACTAACATATTGAAAAGAATTTTGAAATTTATATTTCTTATTTATACTATCCAAGTGGCTATTGTGTCAGAATATAGCAAAGCTAAGAAGATGTTCCAGAATATACCTCATTAGTCACTATTATTCTTTCTGATCGAGGGAAAAAATGATAAGAATAGTTTATGTTCTATCATCAAAAAGAACATTTGATTTCTGTAAAATGGGGATGTTAACATTGACTTACATTTTTCATGTATACAGTGAATTAATTAATGATCACTGAAAGCAAGAAGTGTCATGTGTACTAATTAATTATAATAAATGATTACAACTAATATAAATGCAAGGAAAATATCGAACAAATTGTTTTTTATAGTATTAAGTTTGGGAACACAAATTTATAGCTGTAGTTTCCTACTAAAACAAACAAAAAATTATAGTCATCTCTCTGGGCCATATGAGCTGTTGTCACATGAGTTACTTAGTTGCTACAGTGCTATACATTTAATATTTATTTTTATGATTTCTCTATAAAAATTCTTTCTAACACTCTTCAAATACTGAATGATTTTTATTATTTAAAATAAACTTATTTTAGCAAATAGAAAAACATTCACCTATTTAAGAAGTTATATATATATTTTTCATTAAATATGTTACGCATTAGACTTTCATTAAATTTTGGTGACCTGTTACTCAATAATTACCATTATTGGGTTTATATCTCTGAAGTAAAGAGCTAAATGAGACATGGCTTTTATGTTTAAAAACATGCAACAAGAAGCATATAAAAATAATTTTAATAAAATACGAAAATGCTCTAAAGAAGTATGACAGGATGATTACATGAATAGTTTCAATTCTTCACCCTTCTCTGAATCTACAGGACTTGAGATTTCTCCTGATGAATGTGCCTTAACTTTCTTATCTCATGCAACTTACTTGGCCAATTGGATGAGTTAAAGTGGCGGGGCACCATTTTTGAACCTAAGTCTCAAGATGTTGGGATGTTTTCACTAGCCTGTACTTGTATCTCTACTGTTGTCGTGAAAACATGCCCAGGCTTGTAGTCTACTGGATAAGGAACACCTGCATAACTAAATTGTATTTATCTTTCATCTGATGCCAGCCTACATTAGCTATCAGCTGACATTCAGATATGCAAGTAAATCCAGCCAAGATCAGCAGAGCCATCTAGATGCCTTGCTTCACTGTCACTGCCTCTGAGGCATTGTGTTTGTCTTTTATGGCTATTATTATGACCAGGGGTTACTGATACAATGATCAGAGAATAATGAACTATCTCTAGGTTAGTTAGTGAGGAAGATGAGTAGATCACCAGACAGACCAAGAAAAGGGCAATATATATCAAGCACAATGTGTAGCATATATAAGGCCATGGCTATATATATGGCTTACAGAGAGACAAGAAGTTAGTTTCTTTATGTAGGAGGTAGTTGGAGGTGGAGGCTAGATTTAGAGAACTAAAACAAATCATAGAAGTTTGGATTGTCACTCAACTGTGGAGTGATAATGAAAAAGTTTAAGAATGAGGACGCACGACCAGGTTTCATTTTAAAAGATCAAATTATTATTAGATGAAATATAATTTAAAGTAGGTGAAGCTAGAGTCATCCATATATACATTATATATTGATGAGGACGTCTTGAAGCAATAGTGGTAGAGATAGAGAGCAGCAAACAGATATGAGATACTCTAAGAGATAAAATTGGCTGGAATTCTTACCTATTAAATAAAAAGTGGGAAGAAAGAAAAATGTCAAGGATGACTTTTGGCTATTTATCTTAAGTGTCTGAGGCAGAAAATATGGAAGGCTGAGTTCTAGAGGAAGAAGAATCCTATAAGTTTACGAGGTCCAGAAAAGGAAGTTGATGTGTTTGTTGGGACATGATGAGGAAGCCTGGGATATTTGGGTTTATATGTCATTGGGTCTACAGATCTGGAGAAAATGAAGGAGGTTTACAATTTGTATTAGAGTAAGATTAGTTTACAGGTGTAATAGTAGAAGTCATGTACTTTTATGAGATTACCCAATGAACGGGAGTAAATGGAAATAAGAAGTATAATGGAAAAATAATGTAAGTAACTATGTACTCAACAAAAATCACTAAGTCTTTTGAAATGACTGTACACATTGCCCCACTGCAAGCTATCAGGAGCCAAAAAAAAGCAGATATTAATATTGTACTTATAGTTGTAGAAATTGTACTCTGATAACTGCATTATCCTATTAATCACCATAGTTTCCTTAATATTGAACAAAATTCAAATTTTCTCAATTCCAGTGCTTAACTATTTGCTTTCAAAAATATCTTCTGGGCGTCTGGGTGGTTCAGTCCCTTAAGCGTCTGACTTTGATTCAGGTCACGATCTTGTGATTTGTGAGTTCAACCCCTACATCAAGCGGACTCTCTGTTGTCAGTGCAGAGCCTGCTTCAGATCCTCTGTCGCCCTCCTTCAGCCCCTCCTGCATGTGCTCTCTCTCTCTCTTTTTCTCAAAATAAGTAAACATTAAAAAAAAGTCACTTCTGTCAGGGCATCTGTGTGGCGCAGTCAGTAGAGCATGTGACTCTTGATTTCAGGGTTGTCTAAGTCAATGAAGAAACTTCATTGAATCACCCACAACTCTGGGGAAGAACAAGCATTAATGTAGGATCCAGCAGAGTTAACATTTTCAACAGTTTATACAACAAAATAAAGATTATGACAATGACAACAGTTTTCAGAACAAGGGCCCAGAGTCTTTAAGAACAGGGTTGGAATACCTATCATTTACCAATAGGAGGCACAGCAAATAGAAAGGACCAAACAGAAATCAATAAGGGTATTTCCACAATAACATGTCTAAAGGGAACTGACGACAACGCCTAAATTGAGATAGAAAACTTCAGATTGGCAGAATGAGATCTCAGGGCCATGATGGGTGACTATGTCTAAAGCACGTTGTGAAAAGTAGTAATTAGACATCTAGATGAAACAGCTTGACTGTCCTTATTCAAGGAGGGGCGACTATCGGCAGTGCGTGTTTGCTTTGAAGTTCACTACTACAGACACATGTGGAGGACGTAGGAGTGATTGAGAGGACAGTGCTACATAGAGTAGGACCCACCAAAATGGAGCTGAAGCAGAAAAATTCCATCATATTTAATTAAAACACAAATAGAAACTTGCTTTAAAGCAACCAGGAAAATCCAACACACATGCAGCTATATTGGCTTTGCCTGTCTGCCCTCCTCCTTATTCCTGGAAACTTCCTAGTTCTCCCTTCAAGTTTTCTCTGGAATGCTACTTCTGCTGATATTTGCCAGTTCACGTCCTCATTTAAGTCAGGTCTGTGGCAAAATAACATACCCTGCAAGACATTTTCTGTATGTTACCTAAAATAACACCTCTTTTCCCTTGTTGTTTTTTTTTCTACTATGCTTTACTATTCATTCGAACCTAATTTTAGATGTGTGTGGGTATGTATATACACCCACACTTACTTATTTATGTATTTATTATTGACTATTTTATCCACTTGAATACCAGCTTCATGACAGCAGGGACATTATCTTCTTTGTTCCCTACTGTCTCCTCCACTTAGAAGAGTATCGGACACGTAGCAGTTGTTCATAAGCTTGTTGAACTAGCAAATGAGTGAATGTATCTGTGCTTTAATATTGACCAGATGATATTGCAAATTAATCAAAATATATGAGTTATCAAGAAGTAGTCACAGGATCTACTGTGAATATATCCAAGGATAAAATTTTAGTTAAAGGGCGCCTGGGTGGCTCAGTCGGTTGAGCGACCGACTTCAGCTCAGGTCATGGTCTCGCAGTTCGTGAGTTCAAGCCCCATGTCAGGCTCTGTGCTAACAAACACCTCAGAGCCTGGAAACCTGTTTCAGATTCTGTGTCTCCCTCTCTCTCTCCCCCTCCTCTGCTCATGCTCTGCCTCTCCCTGTCTCTCAAAAATATATAAATGTTAAAAAGAATCTTAAAAAAATTTTAGTTAAAAATTTAGTTAAAATTAGTTCCAGCAAATCTGGGTATGGGAAGACCTCTCAGGGTTATATATGATAATATTCTATGAGAAGTTAAATTACAGGCAACATACACATATATTTTAAAAAACTTTTTGAGCATAATTATTTCATATTTAAATAATTTCTAGCCACTCCTGGGCTTGAGAGCTCGATCGGAAATGTACGGCTAAACTTGGACTTCCTGCTGGGAATACAGCAAGTACTCTCTTTGAGAGTGAGGGGGCTGAGAATCTCACACCAACGAGAATGAGTGCCTTGAAATTAATTGGCGTTTGGAAATTGATCTAATAGGTAATCTTCTATATCTGACTTGTGATTTATTCTAATTAAAAATTTTTAACATACACTCTCTGAAACACAGATGACTTCTCCAGTTATGTACTGCTAGGCCTGGCAACTGAAGACCTTCTAGTTTTCTCCCTCAGAAATTGGTACATTTTGGGGGCATCTGGGTGTCTCAGTTAAGCATCCAACTCTCGATCTGGGCTCAGGTCATGGTCTCATGCTCTGTGAGTTCAAGCCCCACGTCGAGCTCTGTGCTGACAGTGGGGAAGCTGCTCAGAATCCTCTCTCTCTCTGCCCCTACCCAACTCATGCTCTCTTTCTCACTCTCTCTTGAAGTAAGTAAACTTAAAAAAATTAGAAATTGATACATTTTGTATGTTAACCATACAAGTCCTGTGGAAAGTTTTGTTATTTCAGAATTTACTAAGTTTAAAGGTACATAGTTTATAAATTCCCCAGTTATGTCAATAAACCCAGATAAGGTATGCATGCTGCAAGTATAATCTTAGACAAATCTGGTCTATTGAAAAATGGCTACTTAATTCTCTACAAAGACTATTTTTCCAGAACCTGTTTTATTTGCTTTTTAAAATCATCTGAAAATAGCCACAGGTTTTCCAGATAATTTTTTGTTGTTTTTTGTCATTGTTTGCCTATTTGTTTTCCAAATTTGGTTTCTTGCTTGCTTATTCTGTGAGAAATGAGTTTACATCAAGTAATGTCCATCAAGCTACGGGCTTCAAAATATGAACATGATCTCTCACATAGGAACGTGTAGATCTTGAACAGGATGTTGCTGGCATTTCCCATTGAAATAAAATTTTGGCAGTGAGTGTCTCTAAGAGAGACCTTCCCATTAATTTGTTTCAGTTTTCAAAGAAAGTGACGGGTGAGGAAAAGAAACAAGTAACTCAAACTCATAAATGTCCAATATATCTGTCTCAAAGGAAGGACAGAAATGTATTATATTTTTAGACCTACTGCTCAGAAATGCAGCCAGGCTTGAATTGATGAAATATCTCTATAAAAATCACTGTCAATCTCTATTTACCACCAAGTAGCATATTTTCACAAACAATTTGTTAACTAGCTTTAGGGTCAGCCAAATCATACCATTTTAATATATTTTTAAATAAGAATAAATATTTAAAATGCCATCTCTTCCTTGCTGTAATATATCCAAGAAGTATGT